>NC_090022.1:269750175-270458925 GCF_037176765.1 Anolis sagrei
GGAAATGGGGATCAAGAGAGAGTCCAGATGAGGGGAGGGAAGGAAAACATATGTCTTCCATGTCTGCAGGTTTACACAGGCATGGAAAGGTGTGTGTTTCTCAAGAGGTATCAGGTTGAAAGGGCTGTTTTTAAACACATGTTTTCCAGCCTTTAACCCGATTCCTCCTGATTACCCTTGCATTTTGGCTAAACATTGTTTAGCCACACACCCCTTTTAACCCGATTTAACCTGGGTTATCATGCATGTGTAGAAGGGCTCTGATATTAGTTTGTGTCCAAAGGATCCACCAGGACCCAGCAGTGTTTTCGGTCCATCCTTCTTATAGCACTGGTCAAGATAGATAAAGTTTATTCAAAGCATTGTTATTTTATAAAACATCATAGTTACACAGACAATGGAAATGTGTGCATAAACATGTTCTTCCATATCTAATGCATGTGTGGTAATACTCATCTGAGTTCTATGTGGCATAGCACAGCATGTAGCCTGGCCTTGTTTTTTGTTTTAAGAGGATGTTCTCAGAGTCTGGCACATATAACTATAACTTCTGATTGTTGGCCATGGGCATATAATATTGCCATTACAGCCTTTCTAGCACAAACAAATGACAGCTCAGCAAACAATACAACCCATGGGGAGATGTCAGCTATTGTCAAGATGGAGTTGACTGAAATATATCACAATCTTTAATTCTTATTTAATTCTTATTTTCACCAACACCATCAGCTTCACAGACTTAACATCTCACATCAGATAGTGTAATCAGAAGTGATCCTCTCCCCCCCCCCCCCCCCCCCCCGACTGGAATGATCCCATAATCCTCTATCTCTCCTCCTGTTTTTATGAATGGATTTTGGCTACTGGGTGCTTTTATGAACTCTCATGAACTTTTTAGGAACTTTTATGGACAGCCTCCTCCCTTACGAGCCCATGCGGTACTTAACATCTTCCGGGGATGCTCTTCAATCACTTCCGCCCCCGTCTCAGGCATGGTTGGTGGGGACGAGAGAGAGGGCATTCTCAGTGGTGGCCTCCCATCTCTGGAACTCCCTCTCCAGGTAGATTAAGCTGGCACCCTTCCTAGCCACATTCCGTAAGGAATTAAAGATGTGGATGTTTCGTTGTGCTTCAATTGATGACTCTTATGACAAACAGCCTGTATCATGACCTGAATCGTCATTTAATCTGATGTCCTATTTACTGAATTTTTTCTGATCCTGTTAATTTGCTCTGTTTCCATGATATTTCCTATGCCATTATACATTGTTATCCACCTTACTAAACCACCTTATCCTTTAACTAGCTCACATAGTGGCTTTCTCTCTCCCCCCCCCCCCAAATAGTCTGCTGTTATTGTTGTTGCTAGCTATTATTGTTATGCTGCTTTATGTTGTTTGTGCTGTCTTAATTGTTATTTTGTTTTAATTGTATTCTGCCTTGGGCTTGGCCCCATGTAAGCCACCCTGAGTCCCTTTGGCGAGATGGAGGCAGGGTAGAAAAATAAAGTTCTTCTTCTGCTACTACTACTGGCTTCTTTTTCTCATCAGACTAAACCCATAATGGCTTGGATCTCACCATCCACAGCCATTCTAAATTGCTCAACAACAATATTTTCTGGCCATCATAAACACTGCAGCCAGAAGTCCAGAAGCATGTGCCTTCATGGATGAATAAGTGGTTGGGCAAAGAACCAATCTTCATGGCATATTATGTGATGTTTGCAATTCCTTTGAAACACATACTGTATGGAAAAGCTCTCACCCATATGAACCTATATTCCTGGAATCAGGCCCTGATTTTTGGTTCATATCAGAGCTTCCCTCCTCCTCCCAAGAACAAAGTCTGCATGCATAAGCTGTTGAAGATGAGTACAGAAGAATAGATAACCCATCATCTTCTGCTGTGTATATTCTGCTTGCATGTCCAACCTTATCATTAAACAGTGTGAGGCATTTGCCTCATGCAGCAGTGCTGGATGCTGTGGAGGAGGCAGAAAGGGCTGCCCCTTGATATTTCCTCCTGTTGGAAGACTGAACACGGTGTACAGATAAACTGACTGTGTAAAGGATGCAGTTGGACTACCATCTTGGAAGCAAAATTCAGCTGTCACTCCCTTTGGCTTCTGTAAGTGAGCTGGGTTGGGGAGGGCTGCCATCAGATGAACAAATTGTGTTAGGATAGATTTCAATGATTGTATAAGCCCTATTGTTTTAAGGCAGTTTAGGACTTTTTTTTTTCTAACTGCAACAGTAGGAGAAATAGCAAAATCCATCCACTTATCTAGACTGTCTTAACTAGCACCATTCTGCTTGCCGTGTTTCCCCAGTATCGCTGCTTTTGTTGCTTTAATATATATCTGGTTGGACTGTGTTGCTTTTTCTTTGGTGCCTTTTATGATGGTTGTTTGACAACTACTATGCATAAAATGGTGAAACAGAAATACATTAATAACAGGGGCATCATCCATCCATGGGGAATATGGATTTTACAATGCAGCCATTTATCCAGACTCTTGCATGCTATTGGTATGGTCTACCTGTCCATGTCTTCCCCTCCTATCCAGAAAGTTTGTGCTTTTATCTATCTGATTTCCGACCAAATTAATCAATTAATTTTTAACCAAATATATATTGATTAAATAATGGATTGGTTGCTCACTTGCTTGAAAGTAAATGCAATTACCTATTGTAAAAAAATGGTGGCATTAAAGGCAGACATGTTTCTCTTAAGTGCAAGATAAATTAGTATAAAACATATCACTTATTGACCTCATTGAGACATAATACTAGCTCACAGTTACTACATGAAAAACCTAGATGGAATTTGTGTCAGTGTGGTCCCCTCCCTTTCTCCATCTCTATTGCATCTAACAAGAAGGAAATTGGAAAATGTTGCTACTGACTAACTTCCTACTGGCTTTGCCAGCATAGTTGCAAAGATTGTGGAAATGAAAGCAGTGATAAAAATAAAAAGATAGTGGCAAGGAAAATAAGAAATAACCAATGTCAGATCTAGCAGGAGAAGGAAGCTGCCAGCTGGAAGCCATATATTTTGTTCAAATGCCAAGCTTGTAACAGATTCATGGAGCCAAGGAAATATGAGAGCATTGACTTGGACAATAGCCAGCCCTGTGACACAAAATGATTGTCCAAGCCACCTCTTCCCATAGTCCCTTGGCTGTAAGGACTTCTCTCCTGCCCAAAACCAGGCAAGAGATCAGTATATTCCTTCTGCTGTCAGCACTGATATTATCTCCCTGCATGACGATGGAGAGAAAAGAACCATCCATATGACAGTCTTTGCCCCTATAGAATCTTGACCTCTGTTTTTCAACTAGCCAGTTAACTACTTAAATCAAGAACAGCAGTTTGTTAACTGTGGTTTAGGGAAACTAGGATTATAAACCATGGCTTAAAGTTAGCTTGTTTCAATATATTACAGTGAGCACTGACCACTGTTTCAGTTTGACCAAAACCAGTTGATTGGAAATTGCAACAAAAGCTTCAAATGTGTTTGGAGTCATGCAGGAGGAAAGTGAATGAGAGGAGCCTTTGTACTCATGCGTGTAGTGCTAAATTGGCTGTGACAAAAAAATCTACATCTTTTCTTTCCCCTTTTAATCAAACTCATGTTCTCAGTTATATACTTGGGATGTCAGCTTTAACAGTTGTTAGTCCAAATAAATCAAAGTCAAACCATAATTCATTATTCTGGCTTGTCCACTAGCCATGAATTTCAGTTGATCTTGACTTCAACCTCCCTTCAACCTGAGCCAGGATAGCAAATGGTCAGAAATTAGGGAAGGGCCAATTCAGAAACATTGAGAGCAGTGCTCTCTGTAACTTGTCTTGTGGGGATCAGCAAGTATTTTCCCCCAATAATAATAATAATAATAATAATAATAATAATAATAATAATATAACCCTAAACATCGAAAAAATCACGATCTGTCAACTGCAAAAGGCCACCTTACTTGGATCTGTACGCATCATTCAAAAATACATCACACAGTCCTAGACGCTTGGGAAGTGTTCGACTTGTGATTTTGTGATACGAAATCCAGCATATAGATCTCGTTTGCTGTGACATACTGTGCTTTTGTGTCAATAATAATAATAATAATAATAATATATTTATATTCTGCTCTATCTCCCTGAGGGGACCCAGGGTGGATTACAGGACACATATACGGCAAACATTCAATGTCGTTATACAATTAATAAGGACAGACAATACATAAACAGAGGCTTTTCTATCTTTTTCCATCTCTGGCATTTGGAGTCAGTGCTCGACTCCAGCCATGGGGAGGTGCTGTCACTCTATTTTCCATGCTGGGGAGCTTTGTTGTCTATAAACATCCTCCAATTGAATCACTAGTATGTCCTTATGAGCGCCTTTTATTAGGGCCCTGCTTACAGTGGTACCTATTTATCTATTTATCACATTGCTGTTTTCGATCTGCTAACTGGGTAGAAGCTGGGCTCATGATGGGAACTCACCCTGATCAAGGCTTGAACTGCCAACCTTTTGATCTGCAAGGTTTTCTACAGCTAGTGGCTTAATCCACTGTGCTAAAATCCAGTTTTATATGCAAGGGACTGGTACAATATTTGTGCCTGTTGGCTACAATTGTTGGTTTTCTGAAAATAGTTAAGGGCCTGGTCTTGTAGCTAAAAATCTCAGGACAGATGCTGGACCATGGAAAACCACTTAAATAGAACTGATCTAGAGGATTTTTCGGGTTTTTCAATCTGAGCTTAAACTAAGCACAGTTTCCTACATTCAAATATAGTAGACTACTCTGATTACTGTGAAAGAGGAGTAAGATGTTTCAGTCCTCATTCCTCTAACCATATTAGAAAAAGAGGGGAACACATGCACCAAGACTCATGCAAATTTCATCATATTACTAAACTACACCTTGAAGTGATGTTAAAAAAAAAGCTTGTTATGAGAAAGTTAGTTCACCCTCAAGTTTACTTTCCATTAAATTTGGCTCAAAGCAGAAGCTTGTACAGCTGAGTGGCCTAAACTGAACAGTTCTTTTAGAGATCAAAATACTAAACTCTTGGCTTGCTAATATTTTGGCCAATGATGAGCAAATTTAAATTTAAAAAATGACACCTGAAATAATTACTGCAGGAAACTTTACCACACTTCTTTGGCTACTATTCAAATGCAAAAGTAAGCAACAATGGAAATATTGTGTATAGGTGGAGAGAAGGATTATTCTGTGTGCATGTTTACTGAATTAGGGATTAAATAAAGTTTGCTATATATGTACATTATGAACATACTTCTTGCATGTTTGAGAATAAATTATACTATCTAAAGTGCCTTATCCAGAGGTTGGCTTTGCATCAGACTACTAGTAATTTTTCTGTGAATGAGCTGAATGTAGGCTTGAGTATTTTCAGGTTTGTGTATGTGTTTGCTTTGCCAGGACTTCATTTCCTTGTACAAATGTCTCCTGCAGTGCATATCTGTCTACCTAAAAGGTTTGGGTGCAGTTCCTCTTAGGGCCCTTCCAGACAAGCCCTATATCCCAAGATATCATCCCAGGTTTTCTGTTTTAAACTGGATTATATGTGTCCACATTGCTAGTTAACCTGAGATAAAAGAGAAAGCTTGGGATCAGATCCTGGGATACAGAGCCTGTCTGGAAGGGCCCTTAGAAAAATGTTTCTCAACCTGGGTGTTGGGACTGCTGAGGGGTCGTGAGGGGGTTTCAAAGAGGTCACCAAAGACCATCAGAAAACATATTTCTGATGGTCTTAGGAAGCCCTTTGGCAGAGAAGGCTAAAGATCTCTCTGCCTGTCCTTCTCTTCCTTTTTTCAGAACAGACGGTGAATCCTCCCCCCCAAAAGCCCTCCTGCACTGTGTCAGACTAGCCTCTCAACCAAGGGAAGGGCTGTTTCTGAGACTCCAAATGGAGAGGAGAGAGCAGACGTGCTTGGTGCATGGCAGCATGGGGTGCATGCGCGGGCAAGGGTGAGCATGCAAGGCTGGAGGGAGGCTTGCGCCAGTAAGTCCCTTCAAGGCATGGGGATTCTGTGTGGGAAGTTTGGCTCAATTCTATCATTGGTGAGGTTCAAAATGCTCTTTGATTGTAGGTGAACTATACATCCCAGCAATTACAACTCCCAAATATCTATTTTTCCCAAGCTCTATGAGTGTTCACATTTGGGCATATTGAGTATTCATCCTAGTTTGGTCCAGATCTATCATTGTTTGAGTCTACAGTGCTCTCTGGATATAGGTGACTCTAAAACTCTAAAACTCAAGGTCAATATCCACCAAACCCTTCCAGTATTTTCTGTTCATCATGGGAGTTCTGTGTGCCAATTTTGGTTCAATTTCATCGCTGGTGGAGTTCAGAATGCTCTTTGAATCCCAGGAACTACAACTCCCAAAAGACAAAATCAGTTCTCTCCCCAACCCCAACAATATTTAAATTTGGGTGTATTGGATATTTGTGCCAAAACTGGTCCACTGAATGAAAATACATCCTGCATATCAGATATTTACATTACGATTCATAACAGTAGCAAAATTACAGTTATGAAGTAGCAATGAAAATAATTTTATGGTTGGGGGTCACCACAACATGAGGAACTGTATTAAGGGTTTGCGGTATTAGGAAAGTTGAGAAACATTGCCTTAAAAAGAGAGCAAAACTTAAACTAGCCAAGATCGGAAGGTTAAAAAGAAAGAAAACTGTTTTCAAGGGATGTCAGAATTATTAAAGGAAGATCAAATGTTTGTCAAAAAGTTTCCTGATTTGTATCATGTGCTAGGTAGCATCATTGAGCAAAGCATAGCTTTTACTGGCAGTCTTCTCATTGATCCACAGTAGTTGTATCAGGTCTATTTCCTTTCCTACATATAGCTTTTCTACATATTAACTAGAGGAGCAGAAGAAGTGATAACGCTTGGTTGTTTCATAATAGCTGCACCAAGATTGTCCATTGATCCAGATGGGTACATTGGCCCTGGAGTAACAGGCTGGCTTGCTCCTGCTCTGAATGTTTTCATGGCTAAGATAGTACATGTTTCACTGTTATAGTACCCCTTTGGATATGTCTGAACTGTGGAACAGTATATAAATAAAATACCAACCCACCCTGCCCTGCTGTACAACCCACTCTGCCTTCCCTCCCGTATATTTCTTCCATTGAACATGTTTTCTATTGCAATTTTCTATTAATTACAGTTCTTTCAAATGAAAAGACAATCACAGTGACTCACGCATACTGTATTTATATTCATATAATGTTTCATATTGTGTTAAAAATAGGAAGCGCTGTTTAAATCATCGAGGGAATGTACAGTAAGCTCATAAAAAAGAAAAAGAAAAACCTCCTAATGCAACAGTGCAGAAGGAAATTATGTTGGGCATTTTCTTTTTATGCATAGCGGCAAGGCTGCAGAGTTTATTTCTAATTCATAATAAAAATTGGAATTGGTGAGCAGTGGTTTGGGACGTCACGAGGCCTCGAAGCGGTAGCTAGATTTATACACAAGGCAGAGATGGTCATTTGCAGGCTGGCTCATTTTAGTTAAACAAACACATAAATAGCTTCAGCCAGTTGAAAAGGAGATTTGAAGGTATAAGAAGCAGGATAGAGTAATGCAAAGGTGCTGGGGACAGATACAGTTCCAGAGACTCTGTGAGACCAAAGGCGAGTCAAAACACAAGGTTGTTGAAGAAACCTTTTCAGCCAGAGTGTGAAAATGGGCTTGCTATAGACTGAAAAGCAAGCAAACAAAGAAATGCTAAAGGATATTCACTTCCATGAGGTGAGAATCTGAGCTGAGATCTGCAAAGCACTATTTAAATCAGTGGTTCTCAACCTTTTTTATGCTGCAACCCCTTAATACAGTTCCTCATGTTGTGGTGACCTCCAACCATAAAATGATTTTCGTTGCAACTTCATAACTATAATTTTGCTACTGTTATAAATCGCAATGTAGATCTCTGATATGCAGGAAACATTTTCATACACTGGACCAAATTTGACACAAATACCCAATACAGCCAAATCTGAATTCTAGTGGTGTTGGGGGGGGGGGGGTGATTTTGTCACTTGGGAGTTGTAGTTGGTGGGATTTATAGTTGACCTACAATCAAAGAGCATTCTGAATTTAGAGAACACTGTGGACTCAAACAATGATGGATGTGGACTAAACTTGACACGAATACTCAATATGCCCAAATGCGAACATGGATTAGTTTGGGGAAAACAGACCTTGACATTTGGGAGTTGTCGTTGCTGGGATTTTTAGTTTATCTATAATCAAAGAGCATTCTGAACCCCACCAACAATGGAATTGAACTAATCTTGGCACACAGAATTCCCATGACCAACAGAAAATACTGGAAGGGTTTGGTGGGCATTAACCTTGAGTTTTGGAGTGTTAGTTCACCTACATCCAGAGAGCAGGAGGAGGGCTTTTGGTGGGAGGATTTGCCATCTGTTTCCAAAAAGGAAGAGATGGACAGATGGAGAGATCTTCAGCCTTTGCTCCCAAAGGGGTTCCTAAGACCATCAGAAATATATGTTTTCTGATGGTCTTTGGTGACCCCTCTGAAGCCTCTTTCAGCCCCCAGGTTGAGAAACACTGATTTAAACCAAGGTGGGGATTTTTGTGCCCTCAAAAGGTTCCTATGTTGCTACTTCCAGCATTCATCATAATTGGCTAAGGTCTCTAGAGTTCCTGGAAAATGCAATCCTAAAACATCTGCAAAGCTGCACTTTGCCCGTTCTTGGACTGAACCACTGCCAGATCTCCTTTGTTTCAGTTGGAGCATGGATTTATGATTTGCTCAGTTTCCGAGGTTGGAGCCAAAACAAGCCAACTGGTTCCTTAACTTACTGGTTAAGAATTAACCAAACTAACCTTGCCAAATCTCTGATCCCAGCACGGAGTCTCCAATTTGCACAGGTCATCTCTAGTTAGGAGGCAAAGTTTCAAATTCTCCAGTTTTCTTAGGCTGAGCTCCTGCCAAGAGGAAAAGGTCATGTGCAAATCTTCAGCATATCTTTCAGAGCATCACTTTGATACATTTTTCAATCTTTCACTATTTTTTGGTACAACTTGCAAGGACTCTTGTGTATTTACATAGTTAGCTTTCTCCTTCCCTCCTAGTTCTCCAGAGTTCACCCTCTGCTCCGTTCTGTTTCCACCACCTTCTGGCTAAAAGGTTAGGTTAAACTGTCTTTAAAAAGAATAATCCCATCATTTCACCTTGAACAGCCCCTTTACCTAAGATTTCTGCCTTATGGAGTATATGTGTGTGTGTGCTTAAATTAGTACTTAATGCATAAAGCTTAATGATATCACTAGCAGCTGCCTCTAAGTCTCAGGTTGTGGCCCGGAAACCTCATGGCCAGGGATGATCCTGAGATGGCAATCCAAAACTCAACATACACTCAAAAAAATAACAGACATGCTTGGCTAGAACAAGGGCCTAGCAGTGATTCAGTCCATCCAAAGTGGTCAACAAGATGCCTCCAGTAAACCCAGAAGCAGAACATGTCCCCAACAGTATGTTCTTGCTTCTGGTTCCATTCAAAGGATATTCAAACGGGCTATATGGCATGATTCCAGCCATGAAAGCCTTTGACAATACATTGATATTCAAATGCATTTCCTTACTTGGGTGCCTGTCCCATTTAGAGTAACTTTACCTATTCTGAGTAAATATAGATTGAATTACTGTACACAGAAATTGAACACTTTATTGCACATTTCTACCAGGAGTGTGTGTATGTGTGTGTGTATACTTATTACAAATGAATTGAAATAGCAGTATTGGCTGGAATCCTGTTGGACAGGAGTCCTGTTTCTGCCTTTTCACAGAAGAGAACTACACTTTTCATTACTTCATTTCATGGAATCATAGAATCATAGAGATAGGAGAGGCTGCATGTGTCACCCTATTCAAGGGCCATCCACCAACAGGACTGACGACCGACAGGTCGGAGATTTGAATCCAAGGAAAGTGCAGATGAGCTCCCTCTGTCAGCTCCAGCTCCCCATGCAGGAACATGAGAGAAGCCTCCCACAAGGATGGTAAAACATCAAAAAAACATCTGGGCATCCCTTTGGCAACGTCCTTGCAGACAGCCAGTTTTCTCACACCAGAAGCAACTTGCAGTTTCGCAAGTCACTCCTGACACGAAAAAAATTCTATAGAGATATTCAGCTTTAGTGAGAATACATGGCATAATTCAGCCTTATCCATAGCCATTGTATTGCCATGTTCTACTACTAATACATTATTTCACAGGATGCCTGCAATTATTTAAAAATCACCCACATAGGCTAATCTGGTGCAATTCCAAGTTGGAATGGAAAAGCAAAGTTTTAGAACTACACCCAAACACAAAGCTCATCTTTTTATATGATAAATCTATTTTTCTTCTTATGAACTGAATCTTACATTCGAAAGGATCGCAGCAGTCAACTATATCATTTCCTGACATTATAAGGCTACATAGCTAAAAGTTCCACGTCTGGTTCCCATCTAACCATTAACGAAGGAGAACCCGCTGCCTTCTCTGGTGATCTATTTCACTATCAAACAGCTTTTCAAATCAGGAAGTTCTTCCTAACGTTTCATCAGAATTGCTTTGATTGTAATTTGAATCCATCGATTCCGGTCTTATCCTCTAAAGCAGGAGAAAACAAGCTTGGCTCATCTTCCATACAACAGACCTTCAGAGATTTGAATGTGACTAACATATCATTTCTCAATCTTCTTTCCCTGAAATATTGCTTTGTTTTTAGATGTTTCATTGTTGCAATGTGCCTGGAATTATTTTTTTTTAAAATACCTATTAAGAAATACTTGTTTTTCTCACAGGTGTGGTGAAAATAAAATGGGAGGAGAACCACATACAGAATTTTGAGCTTCTTGTAGGAAAGATAGGATGTAAAAGTAATAATTAAATAAGTTCTTGACTAAAAGTGCCTGTGGAGACAGTAAACAATTAATCAGAGGACTAAATCTCTGAAGTTGGATCATCTGGAGAAGCCTACATTAAAAAGAAAGGAAACAAATAACCTGGATACAAAGATCTTTGTGTTGGTCTTCCTTTCATAAAATATAAAATATCATGGGGGAAAGGCTGAATATATTAAGCGGAATACCGGCCTGCTTTAAATTATGTATCTTTCCACTTATGCAGAATGTTATTAGAGGAGTGTCTTCCTTTTGCTCCACTAACAGTAAGCAATCCCTGCAGACGTCACTCAGCAGTCACCCGCAATCATGTACATTGTTTTCCACATTCACATATATTCAACATCACCCAATGCTCCATTTCACTTGCTGCATAAAGCCATTTGCAGGAGCGGAAATGTTGGCTTTCAAAGTATTTGATCAGAACGTTTTGACATCACCTTAATTTATGTTCTATGTCTGTATTCCCTATCATCAGAGATGCAGATAACAACAATGCAACCTGCAACATAAAATGAAAGGAAACAAAACAAGAGCTCAAATGTAAGGAGAGGAGAAGGAAAGGGGGGGGGGGATATTATAAAACACACTTCTTGTAATTAAGAAGAAAGATAAGACAACAAAAATCAAAATTTATACTCAAGTGTTGCAACATATTTTAATATAATAATATTAGAAGCACTGGGATAGATCCGACCAAAGGTCTGTCTAGTACAGAATTCACAATGTTGAGCCAAATCCCACCAGCTTTTACATTAGTGTAGCGACATCCTTCCACTTGTATTCCCCAGCAACTGGCATCAAGAAAGTAATATTGCAATACATAGTCATCATGCACAATAGTGATTGATAGCCTTCTCTTTCAAAACCAGAGTTGTCCATTGTTTTAAATGCTTCTTCAATATTGCTGAACATTGCAAGAGTGTAGAACCACAGGCTTAAATGAAAGGCATTCCCATTCCTGATACTGTCTGTCTGTGTTGACCCACATTTTGTGTAACAAACACCATAGCAATTTGAGGGAACGATGTTCAATCAATTAATGAAAAGAGCCCTACTGCCTCTATATCTAATTCCATATCTCTCTATATAGAAATGAATCTGAATTGGAGTGCTTCTACAACAGATAAAAGATCTCCACCCCACCAGTATTCAAATTTTGGGTGTATCGGGTATTTGTGACAAATTTGGTCCAGTGAATAAAAAAAATCCTACATATCAGATATTTACATTATGATTCATAACAGTAGAAAAATTATAGTTATGAAGTAGCAACGAACATAATTTTATGATTGAGGGTCACCACAACATGAGGAACTGTATTAAGGGGTCATGGTATTAGGAAGGTTGAGAAACACAGGTATAGTGGAAACTATCTGGATTCCTCCTTTCAGGTTAAGACAATGGCAGAACTGGGGTGCGTACATTTCCATCTTCTCATGTGGAACCAACATGCTTAGAAAATAGGTGAATAGAGCTTATGTAATGCCGTGTTCTAGGGGGACCCAGAATGGTCTAGTGGTTGGTGTGTTGGACCAGGGTTTAAACCCCAGCATACTCATGGAAGTCCACTGCATGAGCTTGGGCAAGTAATACTCTCAATCTTAAGACGAAAGCATAAAAATCTTGCCATGAAAACACCATGAGAAATTTCCCTCAGGGTTGCTTTATGATAGAAACAACCTGAAGGCACGCTATACATGCAGCATAATAACTTCTAACCCTTTAAGACCAGGGGATAAAAGGATGTGGGAGGCATGACTGATGTACACTGCTGTAGTCAATTCTTGGTCCTTCCTTTTTTAAAAAAAGAAATGTGCATGGTGGACTTTTAAAAACAGATATTTTGGGTGTTTCTTGTCTGAAGCAACTCCCATCAACTCTACCTCCTCACTTCTTTTTATTATCACCTTACAGCTTACAGCTTGACATGAATACTAAGGGTCCTTCTACACAGCCTTATATCCTAGAATATCAAGGCAGAAAATTCCACAATATCTGCTTTGAACTGGTTTATCTGAGTCCGATAATGTGGGATTTTCTGCCTTGATATTCTCGGATATAGGGCTGTGTGGAAGGGCCCTAAGATATCTAGAGGGAGGTTGTGAAGGGACTGCATGGAGACCAACCAGCATGTCAAGGAAGCCACGTTTCTCCAGTCTTTGTCAAAGGAAAAGTTGAATACCTATTCCAGTTAGGGGTAAAACAGTAGAATCTGTAATCAAGTGTCCACAATGATATTATGGAAGACCTGAATACCCAGAGTCCCAATGTGTTTCCTTCCTGGAACACACACACAAAACACCAATGAGGAGAGTGTGGTCAAGTACTTCCTTGGTCACAACAGGACTGGTGGGTTATGTTCAGCTCATTTTGTACATTCCTCCAGTTTCAGAACCAGCCATGGTGGTAACTCTGTCCTTCAGCAGAGAACAGCTGGAGAATTCATGAAAAACAGCCAGAGTATGTAAAAAATACATCTTCTGCCCTTCATTTGTTAAAATTGTCAACAGTGATTGTAAAATGCATCATTTTAACCTTTAAACACCAAGAGCAATGCTTTTTTCCCTGAGTAATGATTCACATCTCCTGTTACCTTAACACATTACTTGTCATCTCTACCAAATTCTAAATATTAATGATTTAAATATAATGATTGAATGAATCAATCAACAAATTGATTATCAAATTAATTTTATGAAATGTTCTTTAATGCTTGACGAATTAATTTTCTTTGGTCGTTTAACATCAACATGTCACTGTTAACATTTCAGAGAACAGGAGGTTGTGACAGCTGCCCCTCAGCATCTGCTCCAAGAGGCAGTTGCTTCACTGTGCTTAGTGGCAGGGCCACTGTGTAATCTTGGACTCAACTGCCTTAGATAAAGCCTTTTCTCCTCTGTTTATGACTGTGTCCTCTACGGTCTACTTTGAACAGCTTTTTAATATGTGCATCCATACCCACCCCAAGTCTTTGAAATGATATATCCAGATGATATATCCAAATTAATAATTAAATTCCTGCATGACATTTACCCATCTTTTTGGAAATGGGAGTCACTCATGGGAGCCATCCTGTATCTTTAAAATAAAATATGGGAAGCAGCTGTTAGGCCCGGGTTATGTGAGTTGCTATTGGCAGGCAAAGGTTTTTGGCTTAATCTGGAGGACTAGCAGCTCCCGGATGAGACTGCCTGCAATCCATAGAAAGAGTTGCTTTTCTAATGCAAGCAGAAAGGAAGCTCATATTTCTAAATTAGTTGCGGGAGAGGGAAGTGTTCTATTAAATGAGATTTCCACCGTATTTTTATTCATTTATTTTTGTATCTTGAAGAAACCTTAGACAAAATGAGTTATCTTGCATCTAATAAATTTTAAATTAAAAAAAAACCTAATGTGCAAATGTGTGCTAGAATTAATGGCTATTGTATGACAAGGAGAGTATCTCACCATTTATAACACAATAAAAGAGGATCAGATAAACACTGGCATAACCTCTGCCACAACTGATAATGTAAAACATCCCTTGTATCATTTATCTTTCCTTCAGGCAGTGTACAAAAGGCATAAAAATGAACAATTCATGCCTAAACAAAGGGGAGCTTGAAAGCAGCTGATGCAAGATGTTTACACTAGGCCATTATTAAAGGGCTGACTGGGTTGGCTGATAAAACACAGGTCACGTAGGACCAAGAACTCTCAAAGGGCCTTTCTGAGGAGGTCCATGTGACTTGTGGGGTTGCCCATTTTTCAACTGCCTATGTAATTCTGCAGTTTTGATAAGAAGATATTAGTAGGTGATCATGTTTACAACCTAGGCATGCGGGGAAAGGCTTCATGTGCCAAGTTGCTATTAATGGCACTAGAACCATCTAGGTCTATTTAATGGTCATTTGACAAGTCTACACCACGGAGCCCAAGAGTGTTACCCATTGGGCTGGCCAACAATAATATTATGGGAGATGGCTGTTAACTTATATTTGTGTCTCTTTATCTAGAATGGCTGGGATATAAAAGGTTTTTATCCTCATTTAGCCATTTTATCCTCTCTGTAGGTCATTTTCCAAAACTAGTTTTCAAAACAGAGCAAATGCTCCATCTAATTCTCTGTCATCCCACTGTTCCAGCTGTTTTACAATGTCCCTGAGTTCTCTCCCCTCCTCACCTGCATCCTTAGCTTATTTGAATTGCTCCAAATTCTGTTCAAAATACAAATCTAGTTTGCACTCTACTCAGTAGACAGGAGAGCCTCAGGTAAAAGCAAACCGCTCCAGCCTCTCCTAGATGTGTAGTCTGGCCCAACTTGTCTATCCGAACGTATCTCAGCCTATCAGCCCACCAGGACCCTAAGATCTTCTGGGGAGACCCTGCTCTCTATCCCGCCGGCTTCACAAGTGCAGCTGGTGGGAACGAGAGACAGGGCCTTTTCTGTGGTGGCCCCTCGGCTTTGGAACACCCTCCCCATAGAGGTACGATCAGCCCCCTCGCTGATGGTGTTTCGGAAAAGATTGAAGACATGGATGTTTAAACAAGCATTCGGTTAATCCGTTGCAACGAATTTTGATGACTAAAGGATTGGTAATCATGGACGATGAATTTTGGATTGCGATTCCAGTTACGAGATGCATGGGATTGTTATTGGTGGCCCAATAATTTGTATTGTATATGTGTTTTATGCTTTTAAACTGAATATTGTTTTTTTAAGTGTTGTAAACCTCAATGAGTCGCCGACTTAGGCTGAGATATTAGTGGTATACAAGCGCATTAATAAATAAATAAATAAATAATATTCTTTCCTCATTAATAACTTTTGCCATTTTTACCATGTTCTGAAGTTTCTTGGCCCCATTTGTCTGCAAAATCTTGGATTGCGCGAGGGCTTACAATATACAACTCACAATTCACTATCATAAAAACCTATTTTATATGTTGCAATTCATATCAAATTATAAATTCGTGTAATCTTAAAACAAAGTTAAGGATGATATCACATTGGAGTTCTAGAATGCAGGTCTGTGTTTCCCTATTGCCTGGTTTGCTGCTGCAGAATCCTGGGAAACATAGTTTAAGGAAGCCAAGGACCACTCTGGTAGAGAATTCCAAAGGCTCTGCCCTAAACTACATTTCCCAGAATTCTGCAGTAGCAAACCAGAGGATAGGGAAATGCGGACTTGTGCCTTAGAACTCTAATGTGATATCGTCCTAAGTTTGAACCAGTTGAAAAAAATAGGCAAATCTAAATGCTACAGAAGAAAAGCAATATAAGTGGCACATAACTAAAGCTATTCAATCAAGTGTTTAAAAGCCACTTAAAATATTATTGCCCTTCAACTTTGCACATCTTGATGGTAAGGCAAAAAGTAAGGCCTTCAACGGTGAATTTAGCACAAGAATAGAGTACTCCTCTAAATGTTTTTAGCTTACACATTCCATGTACCACAGTGAACATAGTCAGTATTGTGGGATTATGATAGTGGCAGCCTAAAATATCCGGAGGATTTCTATTGTCCATTTCACATAATAATAAATCAAGATATATCTGAAAAGGTAGGAAGAAAGGCATGACTGCTTAATAATACATTCATCCCTTTTAAGAAAAAAAATGGTTTCCACTTTCAGCCAGAGTTACCTACAAAGATACCCCAGCAAGCAAGAGTCCAAAAGTGGCAGGCTCAAATCCAGAACCTCAATCAATGGCTGATACCAAATGAGAGACTCCCCCCTGGGCACACAGAAAACTGGACGACTTGGAAGGCACTGAATAGACTCCACTCTGGCACCACAAGATGCAGAGCCAACCTTAAGAAATGGTGCTACAAAGTGGAATCCGCAACATGCGAGTGTGGAGAAGAGCAAACTACAGACCACCTGCTGCAATGCAACCTGAGCCCTGCCACATGCACAATGGAGGACCTTCTTGCATCAACACCAGAGGCACTCCAAGTGGCCAGATACTGGTCAAAGAACATCTAATTAACTACCAAGCTTGCAAACTTTGTGTTTTGTTTGTCTGTTTGTTTGTTTTGTTAAAAAATGCAATGTAACTGTTTGGTCTGCCCCTGACACGATAAAGAAATACCTACAAAGATAGAAGAGGGCATTTTGCTGTTACGTGCCTTCATTAACGAGAAAAGCTAGACTCACATCAAATCCACCACTGTCTGTCTCCACAATGCATCCTAGGCTTTCTGACTTTAGCCCAATTTTGCTTCACTTGAGAGCAGGATTGAGTCGATTGCAACCCAGTCCCCTGTCCAGACCATCATCTGCGGCAAATAAGTCTTCAAAAAAATCTGCACCACTTTCAAATACTTTCTCACTGCAGCAACAAAATAACTTAACTTACTTGTAAACACAATGAGAGAGAAATAACATCCCTAATACACATACATCCTTCATTGTACTACCACCGGGAGATTCTTTGGCAGGCTTTTTGAAACATCAAAGCAAAACAAAATCCTGCCAAACTGGTTTCCTGCAGTTGAAAATGGAGTGAATGAGCATACACACCTTGTCTTTCAAAAGCAGAAACATGGTCACATGTTTCCTGCAAACCTGGAGCTCATTTTAAAACTAAACCTTCAAGAGAAACTATATATCCCACCCTCCTCCAAGAAAAGCACACTTCTGATACATGTTGAGCAAGTACCATCATGAAGGGGAGGTGACATGGGACTGAAGTAAGATCAGAGAAACAGCTCTAGCAGGGGGATCAGCAAACCTCCAATGACTGATGAAAAATCTACCAGAGACCATTGGGAGGTGTTCCTTTAGTAACTTTCATTTGGGTCTAAGTTTGAAACATGGGATCCTTCAGGAATGTCACATCTTTTTATGTTCTCCATTTTAACCATTCTTATTCATTGCTGAGTTTACACCCAGTCCAACCAGAGGCAGCAGAAGAAAAAGTGCCTAAACAAACCGAGGGAGCCTTAGGGATTTGGTAATGGGTACAGAGCACGCATACCGTAATCATTCTTTTGATTTGTGCTCAGATATGTTTTCTCCTTGCCTTGCAGAGAATGTGCGCTTTCCCTCTGGATTGCAAATAATCTGAATCTGGATAAAACCATTACAAAGTGCCCTTCAAAACGCTGTGCCTGCATCTGAAATGAGTATGTGATTGAAAGGCTAAACACAAGGCTTTAAAACTTTGGGAATGAGGTTGGGCTCTGTGCATGCGTGCGGGTGTGTTTGCACACTACAAAAGAGGATAAAACAAAGCAGTTACAGCAACCAGCTTACAAACTGTTTTTCTTTGTTCCATCCAGTTCACAGCTTCTGAAGCTTCTTATTTCTTCACTCATTGAAAGGGGTTTTAAAGTGAAAAATGGACTCTAACGACCTCAAAACATTGGGCCAAAATCAACAGCATGTGCTGATTTTAGCCCAGGTCACCCACTGAGCCGGCTGTTTCCCATCACATGATGCCATGCTGGCTCCGTGAGTGAAGGAAAGCAGAACCAGTACATGCCACTGGCAGGGCAACACAGGAGAGTTCCCATTTTGCCCTACAGTCCGGGGGGGGGGGGGGGGGGGGGAGCTGCATGACCATGCATGCTCATGCTTCTCTCCATGTAATTGCCCTCCTTTGGTTCCAGGTGATGTGGGGCGTGGGGCGTACTATTATGCAAATTAAGTAACAGTGTATACAATATTAAATTAAGATTGCCTATCTATTTAGGGTCTATTTTGCACAATCCATAGAAAAACAGACAGTCCCACTTATAGAGGCCTAAGACGTTCTTCTCTTTATATTATAGAAATATGGTATCTGTGACCTACCTTGTCACAAATACTATATTTCTGTAATATAAAGAAAGGAACATTTCACCATTGGAAGTGATATATTATATGGAGACATGTGCACCTGGTATGCTGAGGTCCATTTGGCACAAATCTTCGCCTGAATTTGGTATGAAATTAAAACTTGGTTCTTCACCCAAACATCTGAGGCCGTAGTTGGCTGGCTCTGAAATGCTGGGTGTGGATTTTTCTAATTTAACATGCTTTATCATATTGATATGTTTGAAAGTATTTACATTTTTAAAACCCTAGTTGCCTGATCTCCAAATTTAGGACAGGATAAGTTAAGCTAATATTCCCCACCCCTAAATGAAAGGAGCCTCACTCTGGAAAGCCAGGCTGCAGTTTCAAGCACACAACCATTTTTATTCATTTAAGCTAAATGCAGGCAGTCCCCAAGTTACAAACATTAAACTTACAAATGACTCATAGTTAAAAACAGGGGTAAGACAACTGGAAGTGAGAGAAATCTACCCCTAGGAATGGAAATGCACTTCTGGAAGAGTTATAATCGGGGAAGGGTGTTCCCACTGAAGCTTTATCTTCAATCCTTGTTTCTACAACAAACCAAAATTTCCAAAATCCAGTTATCACAGCGACAGAAAGTGTGGTGAAATCTTCTGAACAGAGGCACACAGCAAAACAAAGTCCATAGGGGTGTTCACCCTTTCCTATGCCATCCAATAAGAACAAACCTACAGAACCTATCTTGTTCATAACTTGGGGGCTGCCTGTATGCTCGTTTGGAATGAAAGAGGACTTATGTTTTAAGTAGATTGCAGAGCCTTGTGCTGTTATTTGCTTGAAGGTCTGTCTGCATCAAATAAAATGGACTTTAGCCCATCAAACATACCACAGAATTCTGCATAGGCAATATAGTTTTTTATGTTTTACTAAGTAAGGTCTCCTGGCCCATCCACACATCCCCCATCCCCCTTAAAAACACCTTAACAGAATCAGAAACATTGGCAGAACAATGTATTGTCGAAGGCTTTCATGGCTGGAATCACTAGGTTCTTGTGAGTTTTTTCGGGCTATAGGGCCATGTTCTAGAGGCATTTCTCCTGACGTTTCACCTGCATCTATGGCAAGCATCCTCAGAGGTAGTGAGATCTGTTGGAAATAGGACAATGGGTTTATATATCTGTGGAATGGCTGGGGTGAGGCAAAGAGCTCTTCTCTGCTAGAGCTAGGTGTGAATGTTTCAACTGACCAAGATGTGCCTGGTTGTTTCCTGTCAGACTACACAGAGAAGCCATTGAAATCCACAAGCATGTAGACAATTTCAACAGAAAGGAAGAGACCATGAAAATGAACAAAATCTGGCTACCAGTATTAAAAAAACTCTAAAATTACAACAGCAAAACAGCAGAGAGGAAACAACCAGGCACATCTTAACACCTCTCAACAAAAGATTTTCCCAGGCTCAGGCAGGCCTTCAAATGCTAATGAAGGTGGTCAGTTGAAACATTCACACCTAGCTCTAGCAGAGAAGAGCTCTTTGCCCCACCCCAGCCATTCCACAGATATATAAACCCATTGTTCTATTTCCAACAGACCTCACTACCTCTGAGGATGCTTGCCATAGATGCAGGCGGAACGTCAGGAGAAATGCCTCTAGAACATGGCCCTATAGCCCGAAAAAACCCACAAGAACCTATTGGCAGAACAGACAAAAGATCAGGATGCAGCCCCCTCCCATCAGCAATTAAGACTGATACAAGTAATTACCACAAGAATCTTGCTTCCAATTGTTAAACCTTACTCTCTGTAAGGATGTGTACATCCTCCATACTTGATTGGAAGCTGAACAAACTGCCTTCACCCAATGTGGCTGCCAGTTATTAAGGTGGGCTGCTATGGGGGGCAGATGTGTCATTTAGTCTGCATAGTAAAACTATGTAGACTTAATGAATGTGTAGCAGTTACACATCTATAATTTTAGTTATGAAGCCATGACTTCAATACAGGACACTGACCATAGTCTCTAAGTTGCCATAAGCATTGATGCTTTCCAAGAAGCAGATTTACACATCTGAAATTTGAAAGCTTCAATATTCTAAAAAAGAGAGAGGAAAAGGCAGGTAGGTGGAGACACCTTCTATCAATAAGTGGGTGATGGATGTTTTTAATAGTTATCTAAAGCAAGGTTTGTTTGTTTTGAAATTATGTAATGCTAGGGAGCAATGTTTTGGGCGGCAGCAATGTCCATGGATTACAACTGTTTATTCTTTTCTGCAGACAAGCAGTCAATAATCCATAGACCACCACATTTCACCACTCTGTAACTTTACCAGGCATAGTTGCATTAGTTGAAATCTCATCTTTTACACAACTTTTGACAAGGTCCCCTAAGATATTCTTACAGACAAGCTGGTGAAGTGTGGGGCTAGAAGACAGTCTTACACTGAGATTGAACTGTAATTGGTTGATAGACCCAAAAACTACTCACTGATGTTGGTTCTTCATCCTGAGAGAAATGACTAGTATTGTCGAAGGCTTTCATGGCCAGAATCATTGGGTTGTTGTGAGTTTTCTGGGCTAAATGGCCATATTTCAGAAGCATTCTCTCCTGATGTTTCACCTGCACCTATGGCAGGCATCCTCAAAGGTTTTGAGGTCCCATAGATGCAGGTGAAACGTCAGGAGAGAATGCTTCTGGAACATAGCCATACAGCTCAGAAAACTCACAACAACCCAGAAATGACTAGCGTCTAACATTTATATAAATGAGTTAGATAATGAAATAGGAGTGTCCCAGTTGAGGAAATGATTAGTGCCACTTAATTCTGCTTTGGTCAGACCTTATCTGTAATATTGTCCCAATTCTGGGCACCACAGTTCAAGAAAGATTGTGGAAAGCTGGAATGTGTCCAGAAAAGGAGGACCAAGATATCAAAGGTCTGGAAACCAAGCCTTATCTCGGAGAAGAGAAGGCAAAGAGGTGATATGGTAGGCTTCTTTAAATATCTGAAGAGATGTTGTGTAGAAAATGGAGTGAGCTTGCTTTCTGCTGCTCAAAGACTAGAGCACTAACCAATTAAAAGAGATTCCACCAAAAGAATGGGAAGAACCTTTTTTTTTTCTTTTTTACTGTAAGAACGATTCAAGAGTAGAATAGATTGCCTGCTTTATTGTGTATTCCTGCGTGGCAGGGGGCTTAACTAGATGGCCCTTTTGGACCATTTTCAAGTGTAATATTCTATTATTTTAATAATATATCCAATTACTTAAAACTAATTAAGACAGAATAAAACCTCACACAGAAACATGATACAGAAGGTCAAGCAGATCTCTATTTCCCACAAAGAAGACAGACTTTATGTTTACACAGTTAGCATAAGCATATTTTGATGCTGTCCAGAGGTAAAGTGATTGGTTTCTTGTTTATATGAGATTTTACCTCAATATTTTCAGCTGGTAAACTCACAGTACTCAGCTAAGTAGGGTGAAGGTAGCTGCTTTCTTGTACAAGATAAAGGCTTTAATTGCCTGTATTAACATTAGTAACATGATGAAATTGTTAATTTCTTTAGCACTTTTTTGGTGTATATATCCCATTTAGTGTTCTTCTTCTTCTTAGGCAATCCCTCGTTTTCCGAGGAGGATTGTCTTCCAATATTCTTGTGGGTCCGTATGTGGCTGTGGAGCCCTATTCTTGCTCTGCATCTTCTTCCGCAGTAAGGGCATTGGTTTTCAGGTGGAAGGCAGTCTCGGTCGGGGTTGGCTTGACGCACCTTCCTCTTAGCACGCTTCTCCCTTTCACCCTCCATTTGTGCCTCTTCAAATTCTGCAGCACTGCTGGTCACAGCTGACCTCCAGCTGGAGCGGTCAAGGGCCAGGGCTTCCCAGTTCTCAGTGTCTATGCCAGAGTTTTTAAGATTGGCTTTGAGGCCATCTTTAAATCTCTTTTCCTGTCCACCAACATTCTGTTTTCCGTTCTTGAGTTCGGAGTAGAGCAACTGCTTTGGGAGACGGTGGTCAGGCATCCGGACAATGTGGCTGGTCCAGCAGAGTTGGTGGCGGAGGACCATCGCTTTGATGCTGGTGGTCTTTGCTTCTTCCAGCACGCTGACGTTTGTCCACCTGTCTTCCCAAGAGATTTGCAGGATTTTCCGGAGACAGCACTGATGGAATTGTTCCAGGAGTTGCATGTGACATCTGTAGACAGTCCACGTCTCACAGGCATATAGCAGGGTTGGGAGGACAATAGCTCTATAAACAAGAACCTTGGTATCCCTACGGATGTCCCGGTCCTCAAACACTCTCTGCTTCATTCGGAAAAATGCTGCGCTCACAGAGCTCAGGCGGTGTTGTATTTCGGTGTCAATGTTGACTTTGGTGGAGAGGTGGCTGCCAAGGTAGCGGAAATGATCAACATTTTCTAATGTTACACCATTAAGCTGTATCGCTGGCATTGGAGAGGGGTTGGCTGGTGTCTGTTGGAACAGCACTTTGGTTTTTTCAATTTTCAATGACAGGCTGAGCTTCTCGCATGCTTCTGCAAAGGTGTTTGGAGTGGCTTGTAGATCTTCTTCTGAATGTTCACAGATGACATTGTCATCAGCATACTGCAGTTCTATAACAGATGTTGTTGTAACCTTGGTTTTGGCTTTCAGTCTGCTGAGGTTGAATAGCTTGCCATCTGTCCGAGAGATGATTTCCACTCCGGTGGGAAGTTTCCCATCAACAAGGTGAAGTATCATAGCAATGAAGATGGAGAATAAAGTTGGGGCAATAACACATCCCTGTTTGACACCAGATTCCACCTTAAATGGGTCACTTTGGGAGCCATTGCTGTCCAAAACTGTTACCATCATGTCATCATGGAGGAACCGCAGAACGTTCACAAATTTGTTAGGGCACCCGATTTTGGAGGATGGTCCAGAGAGCGCTGCGATTCACTGTGTTGAATGTGTGGATAAGCTCCCTCTGTCAGCTCCAGCTCCCCATGTGGGGACATGAGAGAAGCCTTCCACAAGGATGGTGAAACATCAAAAATCCTGGCGTCCCCTGGGCAAAGTCCTTGCAGACAGCTAATTGTCTCACACCAGAAGTAACTTGCAGTTTCTCAAGTTGCTCCTGACATGAAAAGAGAACCTGCTGGAAGTAATAAGGTAGCTTAGTCCTGAGATTGGTAAATTTCTTTGTTAAAGAGTACACAGAATTCTGAAAATTACACTGAGACGGATCTGTAATTGGTTTAGTGATATGTACACTTGTTGGGGGTGGTATGTTCCCATAGCACTACTTCCTACCTGATCCAGATGGGTCCCTGGTTGTTTACCTTAGAGTAAAGAAAGCAAGCAAATGTGACTGCTTGCTGCCCATTTAAGAGAACGCAAATCATTCACTGCCACGAATGACTCGGAGACTGATAGCTTTGTGTGGTATTACTGCTGAACTCAGCAAGGAGAAGTTGAAGCAATGAGGAGGAGATTAAGAGGGACAGAGAGAAAAAGACTCCGGGGGAAGAATTAAGGGGAGTGTGTTGGAGACAGAGAGGGAAGAAACCTGTGCTATGGGGAACAAAGTGTGCGCTATGGAACAGTGGCAAATGGACTACAAAACAAATGTGTGGCTTCTGAAAGAAAGAGGAGCACAGAAACATGGGAGTGTTATCAAATGGAGGAAAGGGCAGAAGAATAATGGGAGAGGTGGAAAGTTACTGGGGTGGGAAAATTGAAAAGCAGAGTAAGAATTCTATTACATGAGGCTGTTGAAGTGCAATTACAGCAGGATGAAATTGCCTTTGGGTGGAGCTTTCCTGTTGTTTGGCCATATATGTCCCAATGTCCATTGGTGAAAGGTTGGAAGGCATGAAATTATCTTAAATCCAAATATTTTATGGATTCAGCTGGTGACACGTATACACAAAAGAAGGAAAAATGAGGAGGGTCACTGGGTATGATTCATAGAATCATAGAATCATAGAATCATAGAATCATAGAGTTGGAAGAGACCTCGTGGGCCATCAAATCCAGCCCCCTGCCAAGAAGTAGGAAAGTCAATTTCAAAGCACCCCCGACAGATGGCCATCCATCCTCTGTTTAAAAACCTCCAAAGAAGGAGCCTCCACCACACTCAGGGCAGAGAGTTCCACTGCTGAACAGCTCCCACAGTTAAGAAGTTACCCTTCATGTTCGGGTGGAATCTCCTTTCCTGTAGTTTGAAACCATTGTTCCGCGTCCTAGTCTCCAGGGCAGTAGAAAACAAATTTCCCTCCTCCCTAAAACTTCCCCTCACATGGCCATCTTGTCTCTTTTAGCCTTCCCTAATGAAGGGTAAACATGCCCAGCTCTTTAAGCCACTCCTCATTCAGACAAGTTTACATCTGTTTCAGTAGAATACCTACTCCTATGCATGTTTCTTTTAATTCTGTGGGGATTACAATTAAGTATATGAACATAGGATTGTACCTAATTTCTACCACTAAAAAGAATCAGAGAAAAAACAACAGTTGTAGCTATATTGGCCTGAAGAAAAATCCAGAATTCAATTTAGGGTAGGGTTGCAAGGTGAAAACAAAGGCAAGGCTCTTGTAATCTGCAAAAGGGCATTCCCATATTTGTGTAGGGTATATCAGGGGAGGTCCAGGATCTATTGAATCCAAAACTTGTTTATCCACTTGAATTGTGTCCTGAATGTGGGATGTAGGGAGTAATAGGTCAAACCATGGATCTAGCAAATGTATTTCTCCTTTAAATGACATTGGTGAAAGAATAAAAAGAAAATTTTGATTCCCACCTTTTGCCATGGTGGTTGAGGAAAGTGGGAATTGCCCATTGAATCTAGAAGATATCTGGCTGGGCAAAGTTGTGTTGCAGAGATTCTTTATTTCCTTAAAAGATTAAGAGTCTACACATGCAGACATTATCACTTCAAAGGTATTGACAGATCATCAAGAAAAAGGAAAGGTGAATGATTGGCAAGAGATGGGCATTAACATTTCAAAAACTCAAAACAAATGACGTCCAGACTGATAGACTGGTTAATAATTACTTTTAAATCCACATTTCCTCACTGAATCCCCTCACATTGCCCGTATGGATGCAGATTGGATTTACGGAGGACTTTGAGTAGAAAAAATAGATTTGAAAAACAAGACCTTTTTCATCACATCATCAGTTCACAGATTACACAAAAACCACAGGAAGGCTGAAATGAGATTGTCAATTCACCTTTCTACATGGCCATCGATCAATTTTAAACTATCTAATGCAAGCACATTTAAAACTGCATTTCACATCACATTTACACAAAAAGACTGGAAGAGAAGCTCACTTGTGAAAAATGTGTCTTTGCTGCTCTCATACTCTAAGGGCAGAGCTACATATGATATTGAACACAATGCTTTGGACCAGTCCTGGATTTAGGTGCCCAGGTAGATGGGCAGCAAGCAGCCACATTTTCTTTCTTTAGTCCAGTTAACATAGCAGATTGCTGAATCCCTCACATTCACTTCCTGTTGCTACCCTTCCACTGCCTTAGTCATCTGTTATCCCACTTGTTCAGATGCTTTTCAAATGGCCCAGTTTCTCTCTCCTCCTTCCACTTTCCCATTTTCTCTTCAGTTTGATACAGACTGAGTTCAAAGGACAAAAGCCGCTTGCATCCGGTTAACTCAACCAGGAAGATAAGGAGTGTGGGAAGTCTTTGCCTTCCCTGTTGGCTTAGGCAAAAAACAACTGCTGCAACATTTCCTAGCTTGTCTGTTATTTCATATTAATAATTTTTGCCATCTTGATATGTTAGGCCACACATCTCTTGGTTTGAATTTGTGAAATGTTCGAGGATACTCTAGGAAATAATGCCCGACTGCTCATCGGAGGGAAGGATATTCTTGATGGCCATTTTCTGAGTCAAGGCTTGCAGTGAAAGTCTTTGAAGTCTTTAGGCAGTTGTGGGATACAGATAGTATAAGCTGGCTTCCATTTTCAATTTCCACTCCTGGAAAATTCAATTGCATTTATAAATATATAAGAGCCAATTGTAACTCCAGCCATATTCTCTTTGAAACAATCAGTGATAATCTTGAGCTGCTTTGCAAAATTCTATCTTATGCTGAACTCAACCAAGTAATATAAAATGCTTCTCACATAAACCCACTTCAAGAGCTATTTATTTTAATCATATGAAAAGAATGCACAAAACAATTCAGGATAAAAAATAGAGAGAGCAGAAATTTTGAAGACATATTAGTATGGCTGACGAAATAAAATATCCTTTCACTTGTTTCTACAATTTCTAAGCATTTTTGAAAGGAATATAGGCAGTTGCACACCTCCAGTTTCTCTTCCTACAGATGGCTGAGAATTTTGTTTGGCCACAGTAGCTGGGGAATGGTGGAAATTGCAGTTTCTTAAAGTAACCTTTTCAACTCAAGCTATAACCATTCATATTTAGTCCTATGAAGCCTGAGTGTGAAATGTGACCCCAAAAGCCCCAAAATACCAGGATCCAGCCTGTTGATGGAATTGAAAGAGAGCACTCTTTCAAAGAGGCCCAGAATGCTCGAGGTCAACAGTCTAAGGGCGACACTGGACAAGTAAGCCAGAACCAGTCTGAACAGGTCCCGGCATGACTGTGATACCTCAGACCAAATCTGTTGTGGTGCCACATTGGTGTCCAGATGATCCAACCAAGCCGAGACAACATCAGGCCACCTCCTTAACCATCATCTCATCCTCCAGGTCACCACCACCGCTCCTGGCTAGCTAGTAGCCACAGTGCTCCATGTGAGTGCCTGGCTGTGATTTGTCACATCCGTGAAGTCCCTTCTACTTGCTGGTGATATGGAGGGACTGTTCTAACATCATAGATTTCCTGCAGTGGCCAGGTGCTCACACGTAACTCTGTGGTTGGTAGGGAGTGCCAGCAATGACAAACCATCCCCTTTCTCTATGGTGATGTCCAGACTGCTATGAAGTTTTGGGATATTCCAGAATTTACATCAAACTCCAAAGTATCTCCCTGACTTTATGTAAAGCAGGATAAGGCAAGAACACATGAGCTCTTCACAGGAAGTCAATGTATGCTGTGGAACAGCCAGGTCCAAATTCAAGAGGACTCCACTTGTAGCCTTACCCTGTGTTCAGTGGTAGATCCTGAAATAAGAAGGAAAATAATTGTCAACTAGGAAACTGAAATGTATTTAATGTATCTTTTCCCACAGAAAGTTATTACTTGCTTATGCCTTTTTAATTCATGGGCAATAATATACACTTCCAAGAGCATTACAAACACATACAATATGAATAAAATAACAGTGTGACCCTGTTCATATTTACGTGGAGTAAAGCCTACCAAAGTCAGTGGGACTTGCTCTCAAAGATTACAGCATAAAATTTAATAAAATGTAAGTATCTCATTACAACCAGATCGTAAACTCTAACAGCATATTCAAAAGACACATATAATAAAATACTGTAATAGGAGAACAACTTAATTTGTAGTAAATTCTATGTGTTTCCCCCAGGAATGTATGAATTTTGAATATTTTCTTCTAAATTAAAAGTAAAATCCATTGTAAGTATACAAGTTTGTACACACATACACATGTTTGTTAAAAGTAATGTTGTTATTAACCGATGCAAGATACATTTATCAGCTTTTCTTTTTCAACACAAAGTAATATTAGATAAACTGAGGGTAATCTTGCAACTCCTCAAAGCCTGTTTGCAAAAATAATTAGTTTCTTTTGCTGTTTCAAGGCCTAAGAAGTCTTGATTAAATTTGTAAAGGTACTTTCCCCTTTCTGAAATAGTTACTTTTATTATAGTGGGACTTCAAGTCATTTTCAGCTTATGATGACCTTAAACAAACCTATCGTGGTTTTCTTGGTTTCTTGGTCCGAGACAGGCCCGTAGCCAGGATTTCGTTTCGGGGGGGGGGGGGGCTGAATTTTTTTCAGGGGGGGTTGGGGGGGCTGAGTTTTGGGGGGGTCTGAGTCTGAGTGAAAGAGGGTCTACCCTAACAAACCTTTTGTATCATTACCCCAATACCCCCATGCATATGGGATATATTGAGTATGGTGATCAGATCATGATATGAATAAACATAACAGTTTAAGTAATGCACCAGTAAGGCCTTTTCGCGAACCACCATGAGAATTTGGGGGGGGGGCTGCAGCCCCCCGAGCGCCCCCCCCTCCCGGCTACATACCTGGTCTGAGAGTATATGACTTGCTTGAGGTCACCCAGTGGGCTTCCATGGTTTAATGGACAATTAAACCTGGTCTCTAGAGTTGTTGTCCAGCACTCAAACCACTATTCCACTCTGGATCACATAGAGTTACTGCTACCATTTTGATAAGCTGCAACTGAACCTACAAGTGCAAAACATTGATGGCCATTTTCTGAGTCAAGGGTTACAGTGAAAGTTAGGTGCTTGAATCACACCATGGCTATTTCTAAACATCATTAATCACAAAAAAAATGACTACTAAAGGCCACTAGCCTATAATACAACACAAACTCTTCCTTCTACCTCAGCTGTTGAGTCAATATACATAAGAGAGCATAAAGCAAAAACACAGCACACAGCACAAACTAGCACTTCGATCATGTCATTGTCTTCATCTACCTTTCAGTAAGACCATGTCTCCATAAATTGCACAAATAACTCTAATGCCATTGTTACACCACAAAACAAATGTGCTTTCTATTGTCGAAGGATTTCATGGCTGGAATCACTAGGTTATTGTGGTTTTTTTCGGGCTATAGAGCCATGTTCTAGAGGCATTTCTCCTGACGTTTTGCCTGCATCTATGGCAAGCATCCTCAGAGGTTGTGACCTCACAACCTCTGAGGATGCTTGCCATAGATGCAGGCGAAACGTCAGGAGAAATGCCTCTAGAACATGGCTCTATAGCCCGAAAAAAACCCACAAATGTGCTTTCACTTATTACAGTAGAGTATTGCTTATCCAACCTTCACTCATCCAACATTCTGTATTATCCAATGCAGCCTGCCTCCCACTAGGATCCAGAGCTGTTTCAATACATTTTGATGTTTTGGTGCTAAATTTGTAAATACAGTAATTACTACATAACGTTACCGTGTATTGAACTGCTTTTTCTGTCAATTTGTTGTAAAACATGATGTTTTGATGCTTAATTTGTAAAATCATAATGTCATTTGACATTTAATAGGCTTTTCCTTAATCCCTCCTTATTATCCAACATTTTCACTTATCCAACGTTCTGCCGGCCCATTTATGTTGGATAAGTGAGACTCTATTGTATATCCCATTTAAATCACAATGTAGATATCCTTCTGTTGTTGGAGACATTGTAGTTATTCTTTTGCTACTGGACACATCTGTGGGTTTGACATCAGTGAATGTGATTATTTATGGGTTTGCTACAAGCCTTCCTTCTCTTGCTACCCCCCCCCCCACACACACACACACACTGCCGTCTTTGAAGCAGAAGGTTGCTACATGTACACCCATATAACAGTCTTGGGCTATAACCTCAGCTATCTGTCCTCCTGAAACACCACACAAATGTGAAGGAGCATCAATGGTCTCTCCTGCCAACCACTTCCTGAAGTATGCTGCTGTGTATGCTTCAAGGGGCACTCCATTGTTGGCCATCATTGCATCTTTCCTCTCCCAAAGTCCCACTCAAATGTGTTGGCTTCAGGAAAGTGGAACACCAATAATCGTATCTAGCCAACCATCTCCTAAAGCTGGTTGCTGCGTGAACCATCACTACTGCTCTGCCCTCCCAAAGCATGCCATATTTGCATGGGACTTTGGAAGCGCAGACCTTCCTCTTCCAAATTGCAGACCTGCTGTGTGACTGTGGCTTTGGCATTCACACAGCAGCCCAGGCTTCAGAAGGAGGGTAGTGGCTTGAATAATTCATCTCCCTGTTCCTCCCAAAGCATGGGGCCCACCATGCAAATGTCCACACAACAGTTCCAGACTTTGTGGAGGCAGCTGTGGACTCCTTGCAAGGTGTCCACATTCCTCATACTCCTCCACTTCAGGAAATATCACCACCCGCAGGCTTCAAAAGCCAGGGAAACCCTACAGGAAGCCTTGCCTTTTTCCAGTGTATTTATAGCTTTTCATTTTTATGGGGGCCCTGTGACTCTAACCCCTTCAAATGTGTGGGTGGCAACTGTACTTGCATGCTTTGAATAGGTATGGCATAGTTGCCATATTTATTGAATCCATTTGGAGGGGTAAAATGCATTACAGGTCTGCTCTAGTGCATTGAAGCAAACATAGGGGTTGATTCTATGTCTCTGGGGCTCAAACAACTCTGCAGAAAAAATATGAGGAAATGTAGAACAATGAACTGGCAATTGATACAAGACTCCTCCCCACTTACCTGAGGAGAGTTGTAGGAGACTGGATTTTCTGAGTTACTCTTTCTTGCAGTTGTGGCACCAAGGAAACAATCCTTATGGCAACAAAATAAGTAACCCAAGCAAATAGATGCCTTTAGTAATACCATGACACATCTGTATAGATGGTCTTTGCTTAAAATACTGAAGTAAACATGCACCAAAAATTAAAAAATACAAAGTCATAAGCATGGAATGAAAGAATGTATGCAAAGCCATGAGAATGTTTGGGAAAGATCCAGGGCATTCTAGAAAGATGTGGCATGTCTAAATGGTTCCCCCTAGCGAGGCATTCCCTAATCTCTAGGAAGGAATGTGTAATGTGAGATACTAGAAAATATGTCAGGCATTGCTTATTATTTATTGATGCCATCTAGAAAATGTGAGATGACAGGCAAGCAAAGAGGATATGAACTGTTAGCACATATTGCTATGAGGTGGAATTAATTTACATCCATAAATCCACCCTGTTCTCCACTGGCAGGACTGAGGTACCGACTGCATATTGAAAATCCAGATATTCAGCATGTAATGTCAGCCATTAACTAGCTGACTTGTTATTTTAGATTTAACATTTATTCTTATACTATCCAGGCATGAAGGTCAGCAAAGTTTGCAAGTCTGTATGTTCTGGTAGATATCCAAACTTGGATGAATGCCACTGGGGACATTTTTTAACAATTCGATACTTGGAAATAAACCAAGGAATGTTGATAAATAACTTACCATAGCTACTCAAAAGTGCATTGCATTTTCTTGAATTCAGATTTAGGCATATGCAAGTGACCTGGCGGAAACAAACTTTCCCCACCCATCTTTCCCATGGCAATACCTTGAGTCCAATGAAAACTTCACAAAGAAGGTCTTGCTGAATGAGAGGAGTTATTTTGTGGGCAGTGAATAAGCTTCTGCCTCTATCCACTGATATCTATCTATCTATCTATCTATCTATCTATCTATCTATCTATCTAAAAAGTTGGGGAGCATGGCCTAAATACAATTGGCAGTACAAATATAGTAGATAAATTAAATGAATAGGAACTTGATAGATCAACACTTTACACTTGTGGGTACATAAAATCTATTGTACTTATGTTGTTGAACACTTTAGAATGTGAGATCCAAGCCACTGTGGGTTTAGCATGTTGAGAAAAGAGAAGTCAGTATTCCAGAATAAATCTCACCAACTTGAAGCAGAAGCCATTGGGATATTTATTTTTGTTCCAGCTGGAAAAGGATGATGGCTGCAGTCCCAGTATAAGAAATTACACATTTTACTTTTCCCAGTCTGAATTTCCCTTGCCTGCCCCCAGAGCTGGCTTTGCTATGATTGGTCAGGGGGAGCCCTGACATCAGCAAACTGGGAGGAGTGGCCAGGAACTGGTGCATCTCGTCCAATCTGACCCTGAGCCCCGCTTTGGCCACTCAGCCAATGATGTGAAAGAAGTCACAGCAACAGTAAAAACAAAGGAAAATAGTTGCTAAATGATGGGATTATGAGTGGCCCATACCAGACCCTATTGAAAAGCAACCTAAGTGATTGCTGAAAGCCCTCAAGCCCAACCTGGCTGTTGATACAGAGTTTTGAAATAATATTTCTGTCTGGCCCCTCAGAACCAGTCCATTGTTCAAAAGTACAGCAATACTGGTTTCGCTATCCACAGCCATTCTAAAGTGATCCACTACAGTTGGAACAAATACTTTGATATAGACTATGATAATCAGGTGGGTACAACTTCCAGCATTCCTGTTCATGGATTACCACTTTGAACAGCACTGCTCTAGACATTAAATAATGAAGTACAATACTGGCTTCCTCCAAAGAAAGTGAGTAAATATAATTCCATTGGCTACTCCAACTAGAGCTGCTGGGATTTTTACTACGATAGCATCTGGAGGGATTCCTGATCTTTACCCAATTTAGATGAATATATCCATTTTCAGACCAAGGTTGGCAAATGTGAGAAGGGAAGGGTGCCACATTCTCCTATACACATCCATGGCCCCCAATGTCAACCCCAATGCCCCTCAATACCTTGGTACCTCAGAATAAAATGGCACCTAGAAGTAATGTGAGATAACATCTAGTCAACATTTTGGCTGATGTGCAGCCAAAGAATGAGGCATTGGGGTGTTTTCATTGTTTTCTGTGCAATTGATGAGGCTAGGCAGAGTTTGGGGGTGAAAATTGTTACCAAAAGCATAGGCAGGTTCAAGGTGATTTGGAGATCTTCAAAGGGTAAATGGCTTCAGTGACTGCAAGAGCGACATCACACTTTTTCCACATTTCTTTCAGAGATTTAAAAATGAAATCGGGATAGTTAGAAACCACACAGTAAAAGTCATTCAAATCATTCATCAAGTTCTAGACATTTTCTATAAAATTGCTCATTTCTCCTACCTGAGATCTTATTAACTGAAGATGCCAAAAACTGCTGCAGAGACTTTCTAAATGCAAAACAGGTGCACAATTAGTTTCCTTCTAAGAAAGAGGCAACCATTGAAACTGGCTATATTTTTGACTAAATATGTTCAGAGATGGGGTGTCCTCCTCCTTTTTCTCAAAATGTAGATGAAGGGGGTGGGAATTAGCATAAGATTCCCATACACAGAAGGCTCCTTTCATCAATGAATGGCTTTTGATCCAGTGGAGCATTTCTACTGGCTAAACTTGGAAATAGGTGACATTTGCATTTCTCAAAATAATAACTTCTTTAGATTGACATTTTAAAATAATAAACTCCAAAGACATATATTTGAGGGCAATGCTTCTTAAGTTATTAGATGTGCAGAATAGCCAGAATTTTTCTCCCAGTGTGCTAGGGACTGCTTCCATTTATACCCAATGATCACAAAAGTTTCTTTCTTTCTTGGAAACTTGTTGTAGATTGGTAACCAACAGGTTGCAGACTGGCACCTGCTCATGAACTACCACTTTAAATGCCCGAGTCCCCTCGGGGACATAGGGTAGCATATAAATAAAGTATTATTTTACTGACATAGTATGACACAGCAAACAAGATTTATATGCTGGATTTCGTATCACAAAATCACAAGTTGAGCATTTCCCAAGTGTTTAGGACTGTGTGATATATTTTAAAATGATGCTCACAGAATCAAGTAAAGTGGCCTTTTGCAGTTGACAGATCATTGTTTTGTCAATATTTATTGTTTTCAAATGCTGGCTGAGATCTTTTGGCATGACACCCAGTATGCCAATGACCACTGGGACTACCTGTACTGGTTTATGCCAGAGCCTTTTCAGTTCGATTTTGAGGTCCTGATAACGGGTGAGTTTTTCCTGTTGTTTTTCATCAATTCGACTGTCACCTGGTATGGCGACATTAATAATCCAGACTTTTTTCTTTTCCACAATCGTGATGTCTGGTGTACTCCGACTGGTTGATCAATGAAGATTCATAACCAGAAACATAGTGTTCAGTCAGCGAAGTTGAACTCGAAGAAATTCAGAAAATCTGCAAAGCAAATGACCATCAGGTCACAGTACAGACAGTAGCAGAGACTCCAGCAATACTTGGAACTGTGGAACACAATGAACCAGAATAAAGGAGCATTCAACTAGTTTTTGGCTAATAATGACGACTAAAGTGGTAATTCTTAGTTGTTTTTAAATTGTATTGTTTAATGTTTTCACTATTTATAATTGATTGCTTGTTTTATTATGTATTTTATTGTGTATTTATTGTGGCATCAAATCGCTGCCGATTGGAAGCCGCCCTGAGTCCCCCCCCCCCCCAGGGGGTTGAGAAGGGCAGGGTACAAATGTTCGAAATAAATTATTATTATTATTATTATTATTATTAGAACAGCACTGGTCTAGACATCATGTGGTGCAGTGGGTCAAACCACTGAACTTGCTGACTGAATCTGGGGAGCGAGGTGAGCTCCAGCTTCTGCCAACCTAGCAGTTTGAAAACATACAAATGTGAGTAAATCAATAGGTACCGCCTTGGTTGGAAGGTAATGGCACTACATGCAGTCATGCTGGCCACATGACCTTGGAGGTGTCTATAGACAACAGTGGCTCTTTGGCTTAGAAATCAAGATTAGCACCACCTCCCAGAGTCAAACACGACTAGAGTTAATGTGAGAGGAAACCTTTACCTTTACCTTTAGACATTAAGTTATGAAGTACAATACTACCAACATCCAAAGAAAGTGAGTATATAAAATGCATTCCATAGGGTACTTGTTGTCCATTCCATTTAAGATAGTGGACATCCAATGGGTGGTTAAGAATGTGTTCTGTCACAGTACTTCATACAGAAATGTTTGTATTAGGTGCTCAGTAGCCCAGGCAATAATATTCACTGTTCATGTTGGCTTGCAAATTAGTAATTTTTCAAACTTTATCATTACACTGCAGATGCAGTGATATAGGCATTTTCACCACTCATTCTACTTTCCAAACTCTGTCCTGTTATCAAAAAAATTGTTCATGACTTTCCTAGCAACAGAACCATGATGCATGCGTCTGCAAGGCTATACCACTGAATTGCATCCTTCCTCACTCTGGACACTGGCAATCCATGAGATAAAAATGATAGTTTACAGAAACATGATGGTCATCATCCTTGATAGCTATAGTCTTATCACTGTCAATGTCAATTGAGCTTTCAAATGCATCAAATTAATTTTTGCATAGGGCCAACACGTTTAAACTCTTTGAACATTCAGAATATTTTAATATTCAAATTGTTACTTTCTTTAAATTTCACTCGTTTTGAGTCAGCTCTTACAGAAGTGTGTGTCAAATTTTGACTTTGTTAATAATAACAGAACATGCAAACCCCATTCTATCCTGACCAAAATGAAATACATATATTTATTTTCTAGGTATCCACTTAACCATTTACAAAATCCTATTACAACCTTAGCTTGTCCGTGTCAGTCATTTCACAAATGCATATGTTACAGAGCATAATATCAAAAACATGTACCAGTATTAGCATGTAACATAAGGCTTTGAAATGTCTTCTCTGAAACTCCCCAGTAAACCTATATTTTCATTTATCCCAACCAGTACAATGCTTTCCAATATGGAACAAATGACTTCCTTGCAGTGTACAGACACATAAGGTTTGAAACAGACTGAAATCAAACAGTCTTCCCTCCAGGAATTACATTTAACTCAGCAATAAGTTGATGCCATGACACCTCTCCCCCTCTCCCCAAAAAAACTGATCAAAATTCTCCATACAACAGAGGCTTGTGGAATTATGCTGGTCTCATAGAATATTTTCCTGCGACAGTCAAAATCAATTTGTTCCTGTGATTGACACATCCTGTATCACAGCCAGCTTCCTCTTATGCTAACACCATCTGTGGTTTGATTATGATCAATCGGCACTGCAATGCACTCTAGAAATGTGGTGTGTGATTACTTTTATAAAGAAGACAATTTCCCCCCCTCCCCCCTCCCCCCCAAAAGGCTTATTTAGTTCCGAATATTGAAATAATGGGTAAAGGCACCAGCAAATACATTATAGAATGCAGGCTTTGCACTGATAAACTTTTGAACTTTCTTTGAACTTGTATATTAAGAATAAGCAGTTTTTCCAAGAGGAAAATTCACTAGACAACCTGTAATTTTTCCTTCACGTATTTAGGGGAGATGTTCGATCTGGCTTAGGAAATAATAGTAATTTATGTCTTTGATAATTGAGAAGAATTATAGTTCTAAACACTGAAAAGAGCAACTGTCACCTGGCCTCTGTGAGTCAGAGTCCTTTTAAAGTAGTAAATTCCACCTTAACCACAAAGAAATGTCAGCATCTTGGAAAAGAGGACAGAAGAGGAAAAGGTGGGGAGAGAAAAAAATCCCATTTAATATGGAAAGACTTTCACCTTTTTTGGCTCTCATCTGCTCCTTTTAAGTTCATTGCACCAGCCTCTCTCTTCTTTTAGCAAAAGATCACTGTCTCCTCCCACTCTTGTATTTGTGTCTACAGAGTGAAGTAGGATGCCTTTGTCACAGAAAAAAACAGCACAAAAGAAGAGACCAGTCTGCATAATATTTGCATGTGCTAATTGATACATTTTGATGCAAATTTAAGAATAAGGGTTATAATTCAAAATGGGATACAATACACAGCACCACAATGGGGAAAACCAGATGTCCTGAGTACCTGCTCAGCTTTCTGTCCAGATGCTAGCAATAGTTTGGACAACTTCAGACCTCCTGCTGGCCTCCCTTCTTTGCTGGTGTTGTTCTGTGAGAGCCGTTCAGCAGTAGAACTCTCTGCCCGGAGTGTGGTGGAGGCTCCTTCTTTGGAAGTTTTTAAACAGAGGCTGGATGGCCATCTGTCAGGGGTGATTTGAATGCAATATTCCTGCTTCTTGGCAGGGGATTGGACTGGATGGCCCATGAGGTCTCTTCCAACTCTATGATTCTATGATTCTATGGTGAGCCTTCCATAAGTTTTTCTTGACAAGATTTTTCAGAGGAGGCTTCTGAAAGAGTATGATTCACTCAAGGCCTGCCAATGGGATTCCAGGACCGAGCAAAGATTTGAATCCTGGTCTCTTGGAATCCAGGTCCATCATTCAAACCACTACAACATGTTGCCTATACCTTCTTGGAGCTCCTTATCTTTAAACTGGATTTCATCTGAAGAGCCCTTCAAATAGAATATTGTTTCAACAAACGATTGGTACATATCTGATGGACCTTCAAATAGAGAGCTGCTGTTTGGAAAATTGCACATATAGCCACCCTAAACTGACAACTGTGAGCCAGTGCTATGCATCACTCTTCCCCATTCCAAAATAGGAAGAATCATTGTGACTTTTTCTGAAATGGGATCAACACTATTGCAGGGAGTCTTAATACGATTGGCACTGTTGAATGGAGCCTTGATGTGAGCTCTCCAGTTTTTCCAGGATTAGAAGATCACGATCCACTAGCTTCTTCTAGAAATGTAACTACAACCACAAGAATGGGGTCCTCTCCTGAGAGAAGGAGGATCCCATTATTTGATCAAACCTTTGGGACATCAAAGTAAGCTAACAAGCTCCCAGAACCTGTGAGAGAATACAGAGTAAGGGAACCCTGTACACAATGATCAATCTTCTCTCAAAGGCTCTTCAAAACTACCCCCAGAAAGTCAAGAGCATAGCATGTAGCAAGTCCTTGTAATGATCCAGACCACGTTGCAGTGCCTAATTGACAGCACTAAACATGACTTCAGTGACCTTTTAGGAAGAGGTAAAAAAAAGTAATACATGGTCTGGCTCAAAGAACTTTCTCCAACTGTGGCAAAGCAATTGCAGATGTAACACCTCATTTTATATAGTTCCCTGTGAATTTGAGCCCTTTTACATGGTACTAAAATAAAATTTAAAACTGGGTTAAGGTCAGGATGTCTACAAAATGCACATCCCCAATATGTGCTACAACACGCATCCAATCAGAAACAATGTATTTTAAAACTTGATGGAAATTTCGGATGAAGCCACGAAATCCACTGAAACTGATGTACCATACAGTGCAGCAATGTGGTGTGCTTGTGAGGCCTAATGCTGAAGCATTGGGAGAAAGGAACCAAATACACAACTCATCTGGAAGGTAAACAAACACCTCTCCCCTATGAGGAAACCACAGTGTTCCCATGGGAATGCTTGCTTTCCCTTTCTTGCATTGCCCTCCATGATTCTCATCAGATAGGCTGCTTCTTTTCAGTACATCATGCTGGAGGAGGTAGGGGAAAACATTATTCCTTGGACTGGATCAATCCACACTCAGTGGATCTCTATGGCTGCAATCCCAGCTTGGAACTGGTTCCTGTGGTGCCTATGTAAGCACTCCCCACAAAACAGTTTCTCTTTAATCCACATCCTGACCCTGAATAAATGGCTGTGTAGAAGCAGCCTGAGTAGACTCTTGCACTACCGCCTTAGAAAATTCTTCTCTGACTTATTAAAAACATCATTGGCATTGCAGTCAAATGATTCCTATGAGCATAGGAGATGCCCACAGTGGTTCTAAAAGATATAGAACTTAAAAATATATTTCCCAGCAATCATTCCAGGCACACAGAAAGTTGCACTATCCTTGACAAAGGTCAGTGAGAGTTGGCAGATCTAATAGGCTAAGAACATGTATAATTTCATGGAAAAATTGGAGACTGATTGAGTGCAATACTGCACTGGTGTAATTCTTTTGTTGCAAGAAGACTTCCCAGCCCTGTAGGAAATAGTTTGAGGACATCTGCCAGGCTGTGGAGTGAAAAAGGAATGTCCCCCTTCAGGGTCTACTGACAGAACTGCTTCTGTTAGCAAAATGATACTGTTGGATCCAGGGATAAAAATATTCTGATGGCTTCATTCAGATTCATAAAACGGTGCAGCTGAATAATATCTGCATTTAATAATGCATCTTAATATGCATCTTAAAGCTGTGATGATATCAACAAGATGATCACATGCAAACAGAGCTGTTTCATTATCTGTTGGACCAATTTCCTCATATCAAATCCTATTAAAAATCTGAAGAACATCACTTTACTATGGGGACATTTTCAAAATATGTTTACAAAATAAAAAATGATGCGGCCCCTATCCTTGTCTCCATTTCTTATGAATTCCTAGGGCTAGCTGTGACATTTTTTAAATCTGAAATTGTGAGTACCCCTCCATTCCCATGTGTTTCAGATATAAATAGAGGGTTATATGTCACCTATCTCCATTGTCTCAGTTTCTGCTGTATTCACATCCTCCGAGGGCGGTTTTGAGATAAGATTTGTTCAGAGGAGGTTTGCACAGGCCTTCCCCGGAGGCTGAGCAAGTATGACTTACCCAAGGTCACCCACTGGGTTTTCATGGCAGAACAGGGAGTAAAAAAAATGGGGTATAAATAAGCACCATCATCATCAAAACCAATTCTCCAAAGTCCAGTGTTCAAACTGCTGTGACACATTGGCTATCCCATAGACCCCTAAACAGTATTCTGAAGATCATAATCAGCTGGCTCTAACCATGGTTGCCCAGCTTCTCACTTCACACTTACCCACATCACATTTTAAAGCGGGGGGGGGGGGGGGGGAGAGAAACTGTCAGAAATGCATGGACCATAACTGGATGTTGGGGCAAGAACAACCATTATGAGAATAACCAGAATAGCCCAATAAATAACTGAACTCTTAGTTATCTTAAGGAACTCACTATGTAACAGGTAAGGAACAGACCATAAAGGCAATGGACCATGTTTACCAAGTAGGAGTTAACACACTTGGGAGTCCAGAAGGTTGTACCTGTTGTTTTTTTGGTTCTTTTGAAGGCCTCGAGAACCTCTGGAGCCATGTCACCACCTTGTTAGTCATAAGAGGTGCTGTGTCCTTCCTGAAATATTAAGGGAGTCTTGCTATTTAAGATTGCTCACCTATACATAAAACAGAATATTTGAGCAATCCAGAGTATATTAAAATAAAATTGAAAAAACATCCAAAAAACAAGGCAGGGGCTAGTGAGTCAGGGGATGTACTGGACTATACCCCAGGACGCAGGACTCTAAGATTACATTTGAAGTTTTGGACAACAGAAAAACCTCTTTGAAGCAAAATCCTGATTTCAGGATTAGAAGATCATGCATTTAGAGAACAGATGGTAATAGTGTGCGCCTTCTCCTCAATATCTTCATATTTACATTTGCGTATTTCATATGTGCTTCCTCCTTGTGAAACTGCTATCTTGAGCTGTAATGGTAACAGCATTACTATTATACAGCCACGGTGATAATGTAGTGTGAACACTTATAGGCAATAACAAAATCTATGTCATAATGCTGAAGCTGCAGAATTGCTGCTATGCATGCTCACATCTAATAAAAGCAATGCTTGATATTGTTGTATAATTATCAAAAGCAAGCCACTAGTCTCAATATATCACTGCTATGCACAGTTGTGGTTCCTGGACCTGGACCAGTGCATGAACCATTATCTGTCAGCCCAAGGAGAGTTTCTAGGAAACAGTTGCAGCCAATGGGCACAAATGTAATACCAGTCCATGGTACATTTGGAGCAAAAGGTCAGTCAAGCCACATCAAATAGCCTGAGAAGGACTGGTTTAAGCAATTTTTTGCAACATTTCTAGAAACTGAACATGCTTCACATAGAGGATATTTTTGCATTAGGAAATTTATTCATCAAAACTTGGGAAGCCACAATCTGCATCATACACAAAGTAGCCTACACAGGCATCAGAACTGTGCGGGTTGTGAGTGTAAGCTGCTCTTTGCTGATGTTCAACATGATTTAATCAGGATTACTCAATATATTTAGAGGGCAATTCTATATATGCTACACAAAAGTTAGTCCTGTTGCATTTCCTTCCAGATAAATTGAGGATTGTTGCCTCAATTACCTTTGTATCTAATTATATTCTGTGATGTTTTGGGGCACTTTTGCTTTTAGTACCATCATTAGTACCTACTTGGACCAGTAGCATCATATTTCATGGAAAGGGAATTTAGACTTTTCCTGAAGGTTTACTACCTTAAAATATTCTGATAGAGACAAAGAACAAATGTAAACCACCTCGAGTCGCCTCCAGGCTGAGAGAGGCGGTATACAAGTATAGTAAATAAATAAATAAATAAGAACTAAAATCAGAATACCAGATTTTATAAAAATAGCATGTCCATTGGTAAAAGCAAAATGTTGTTATTCCCCCATTTTAAAAGGGGGGGGGGGGTCCTTGAATGATATTTTAAGAGGATTAGTTTCCTAATTTAATACATTGTTTGCGCTTTTGAGGCATGCCAAAATTTATGACCTAGGAAGCTGGTGAAATTCAAAGGCATTCAGCAAAATGGTAGAGAGCAACCACTTGGGTAAGAGTATTGTAAGATGGAATTTTCTGTGAAAGGGTATAAGTGAAGGATGGAACTGCAATAGGTTTTATTTTCCATTTTTTTTAAAAAAAGTTGTGAATGTTGTTCATACATAGTTGCCAGGTCTCAAGGCACTGGCTGAAATTTTAGGGAATTGCTGTGAAATCCTGCAGGAATGCTCCACATGGGATAAATTTTGTTTTTTTCTGAGTATTGGATTTAAAGCCTATGAGCCCATCCCACCATTCCCAGCTGACTCCAGGGCTCTCCGGCTCAGATGGAATTTTTCTTGTACAAGCAGCAGCAGCAACAATAGCAATAACCTAAGGGGGAAAAAACCATTCCCTCTTCCAAAAACCAAAGCAGCAGAGCAGGGCCTAGAAAAAGTTTGCCAACTGTCACATGTGGCGTGAGATATGTTATATGGGCTGTAAACTAAGCTGAGAATGGAAGCAATCGCTTCAACTGGTGGGTGTATTTTGCCTCCTGCCTGGCCATTAGAAATGTTTTCTATTTTTTCTGACTCTGTCTTCCCATTCATTGCTTAACCTGGTTTTGCCCACTTTTCTGATGCTAGGCCTGCCAGAAACCACCAGTGAAACATAGAACTACATAGGATGCTAGCAAGAGCTGTAAATATTGGGCACATTTTGCTCAGAGAATGGGAAATGCCCTTGGCATTTGTCTTTTCCCTCCTTAGCACCCCTGTTTAACTAAGTTCTACCAAATTTGGTCCTATTTATCCAAATTGCTCTCATGCCCTCATCACAATGAAGCATTAAAAAAACCTTCAGCAGAGTTACTGTATTTATTAGACTGTAATGCACTATTGATTGTAATGAACACCTCAATTTCCAGTTGGAAAGCCATGCTCCTCTGTTAGACCGGGGCTGGTGATTTCGTCAGCCTTGGCTTAGTGGAGGCACCCCTTTCCCCTTGCTTCTCAGTTGAGGCAAAATGGCTGGAAGTCAATAGATGGGGTGCTCCTCCACCACACCAGGGCTGGGGAACTTGCCAACCTTGGCTTGGTGGAGGGCAATGAGTAAAGCTTCATTTGGTGGGCCTTGAAAAATGAGGGGGTGCTTTTGAAAGCCTTGTGAATAAGGCCAGTTGTGAAGCCACCACTCCTCTGCCAGGCCAAGTTTGCTAGTCTTATCCTGATGGAGGGCCACAGGTGGATTTACACGTACAACTCCATCAATTGTAAGGTGCACCTCACTTTTGGCTAACTAATTTAACCAAAAAAGATGCATATTACATGCAAGTAAATAGGGTATGTTTGTCTTGCGCTATACAATCCCTACCCTTGATGCCACTATAAGACAATGTATGAGAATTGCTGCTAAATGTGCATAGCGGACACCTTATTTCCCAATTGCAATACTCGTCAGTATGTGTTTTGTGCTGGGCCTTTCTACATGTTCTGCAGTTCAGTCTCAGAAATTAGATGAGCCCCATTGTAGTATTGTGTACATCCCATCCAACGTTCATTGGTACATGTTCCACACGTGTACCTTGACTTCCACCCCATCAGATATGTCGAATATTATCATCAATATTCTGCACTCGCCATTTAGTTATGTCTACATAACTAAGTAACACCTTCTTATGCAACTCCAAGTCCACCTTAAGAGCTAGCAGCTATATAGACAAAGAAAACCAATTCAACTTCTGATCATGGTGCAAGGAGCAAGATGTTTGCATACTTTATCCACCAGTGAACAAGTGAGCTACAAGTGAGCTTACCTTTTTGCCTTTGCCACACAACCCTGCAGTCTGAAGTGGAATCATACTGTTAGACAGGTATGAAGTCATCTTACATTGTAAAAGCCTTTTAAGGCCTGTATATAGCCTTTTAATAATAAATTATTATGATGATGATGATTCTCTTTACTGTCCAGGAATGGCAGTGTCCCCTAGACCTGCCATTTTGCACAAAAGATAAATACCTGCAAATCTTTTCAGAATGGAATGGTGGCTTTTTCTTCCTGCAACTGGAGAATCTGCCCATCACACTGGATTCTCTGGAGAGTCCTTTAATTATGATATTAGTTTTTCAACCTCCACATTAGCTTTATACATTTGCACTTTAGAATAGATCTTCTGGGAGTTTTCTCCTTTGTTACTAGAATATGTGGTGTAAAGAGAAGAACATCACCTATATTAAATGATTTGGTTTTAATAAACCATTTAAATATCAGGTATGGTTTTCTAACTGATTCCTGAATTATTATCTTTTAATCTCAGTTCCCCATCTGAAAAAAAAGTGTGTGTGTGTAAGGGAAATAACGTGCAGAGAGAGCTTGGGAAGTAGCAAAATCAATACTTGAAGGCAAACTGTAAAGTAATTCCAGGCAGCAATAACCAAGGTGATAAGGTACAGATCTACAATCAGAGCAGGACAAATGCAAAAATCAGCATCATTCAGAGGAAGCAACTATCTGAAAAAATACTGCTGCCACCGAGGCTGCCGAGGAAGGTTTGTCTTTCCCTCCCTCTCCCTCGTTCCCTGGCCCGAATACAAGCCGAGGGGAGGTTTATCAGCCTGAAAAAAAGGCTAAAAACTTGGCTTATAGTCGAGTATATATGGTAATTAATAGTCTTCTCTTATTGAGTTTGAAGGGACCCTCAAGGGCCATCCATTTAGGGATTTCTTCCCAGCTCAACACAGATTTACGTACTAGTATTGAAGTGTCAAGGCCCTTCCAGACAGATCCCATATCTAAGGATCTGATCCCAGGTTTTCTGTTTATCCCAGATTATCTGGCAGTGTAGAGTCAAATAATCGAGTTTCAAGCAGAAAACCTGGGATCCAATCCTGGGGCATAGGGCCTGTCTGGAAGGGCCCTCAGTCAGTTCTCCTCTTTGCAAATTCAACACTTTCTTGGAAATCTGACTGGCTGCTGCTACTGAGGGAGAAATCTCTCCCCTCTCTTGATTGGGGCTTTCTGATGCAAGCAAAATTCTGGGAAATGTAGTTTAGGGCAGGGCCTTTTGAATTCTCTGGTCCTCACCTTCCCAGCCTATATTTCCCAGAGTTCTGTGCTTTCTTTCCCTGTGAACTCTGCTTTCCCTCTTCTAATGGCGAGAGGCCATTAATTAAAAGAGGAATAGAAGCCTTTTTGGCTGCTTGCCATGAATATGAAACTGAATTTGAGTGGCTTCCGGGCATTACAAAATTAAAACAAAAAAGAAAGATTGGGTAAGTTTTGATTCTTAAGTTTTAGGCACAGGCCATGGCCACATGTCAGATATCCCTTCAGAAGTACAGATTTCATGAATTTTAATATGACCTCCAAAATTTCCAAAATCTTTGCACAAGCCTAATAGTTACATTCCAAACAAAGAGTTTGGCCACAGGATCGCAGAGCAGGGAGCCGTTGCAGTTGCATGGCTGTGAAGTATGAAAGCAGGGAACACAGGTAGCTTTATACAATAAAATCCTTACACATTTCTTAGTTCTTACAGTCCTGAAACAGAGGTTATTTATGTACCCAGTTCACAGTGAAATCTCACAGCCAGTTCTGGCAATATATTTAGTCTAGGACCAAAGCAGATGTGTTTGTATGTATGTGTTTTATAAGATACACACTCATCATTTTTATCAGATGTGGGTAGAATTCAGCTCATGAGGTGCAGTCGGGAATTGGTATCGCCCCATTAGGTGCGTGGTTGGTAGACTAGAGTTTCCTAATAAAACTCAGTGAAGCTCACATTCCTAAAGATAGTTCACAGTTCATAAAGTCTGACATGCACAGTTTCTAATCACAGGCTGGAGAAAATAAGTACAACTATGCAAATTTGCACAGGACAAACAATTTATTCACTGTGAAGCATCTTTCAATAGGAACTGGATTTTTTTTTCAGCTCAGAGTATACAGTTAGTACGGATCATAATGATTGGGAATTCTTAGCCTAAACTTGAGCCCCAGCCTGGAAATTTTAATGCATAAATTAGTTCTCTGAAATTGTGAATTAGTTTGAGAAAATATTAGAAAACTCTATTACAGAACAGAAGATTGTGTGATATCATCCTGCCCATTTTACACATAAAAGTAGTGGTAGCGATATATTAGAGGGGGGCAGAATGACTCATTACTTGCTCTGTTCAAACCTAATATGATTTGATGTGGGGTCATTTCTTTGTCTTACTTTCACTGTGTGTGCTCTCAACAACTGGAAATGCTCTCAACATCTGATATATTACAAAGTATCAACTCCTCTCAAACTGTTTTCTCCAAAACACTACAGCTCATTGATCCACCATTACTCACCCCTCAAATCAGCTCCAGGGGCTCCCACTTGGCACATCTTCAGAGACAACACCCAAACCTGTGGGACAAGAATGGGAAAGTTTTCACCAGCGGCTTGCCAGAGTTGAGAGGCCCGATAAGCAGCTGAGGAACAGAAAGGGCTGCAGGGATGGTGAAAGGGGAGGTGTTTTAAGACTAAGGGTTATAGTTCCAGAAGTCTTGCTGGAGATTGCTGTATAATCCTAGCAAAGTTACCAACTACATTTTTTTTGAGAGGAAGATTGTATGGTTGCTTTCAAACGTTTCTGAATGGTTTAAAAATACCCAAAGGAAGAGTAAATCTTCTCCCACCATTGGTTTGTGATGGTGCAATCCAAGTGTTTGTGAAAGAACCAAAGAACAGATGCAATCTAAGGGCCCTCCAAACAGGGCTAAATCCCGGGAGGAGCTGGGATATTTAATTCTAGTTACTGTTGCACCTCAGAGTAGATTCACTTTGCTGAAGAACACCAAACTGCACACAGCCAGTAGTCTTTATGGTTTATTAAAAATAAAAGGTAAAAAAAGTTCTTAAAAGCAAAGGTTAATGTTCCAAAAGATCAATATAACATAGCACTTGAAGCTTAATCCAAAGGCATCAGCAAAGCAAAACCCATGACAGAGTCCTGGAACCATGAACAACAAAACTGCAAGATAATCCAGCCTAGTTTAGGCAAGCTCCTTAGGTAAATGCAAAGTTGCTTTGACAAAGATCTGGTCTCAAACACACAGTTTAATACCCTTTGCAAAACATGAAGGCATTTCTCTGGCCTCCCTCTTGTTAGCTATTCTTTCACTCCTTCGAATTCTGAATTCCAACCGGTCAGCCCGATCTAAAGTTTCCGTATCGTCAAGATCAGTCTGTTCGTTGGCCTGTTTCACTGCTTGCTCATTATCAGGCTGAGAACCAAACTGAGAGCTATCTTCCTTCTCTGAGTCAGACTGCACCTAGCTATTTTCAGTATCACCACTCTCATGCCTTAATGTGGGAAACTGCATTTCTTCACTGTCTATAATAGGCATTTCTTCACTGTCTATAACAGGGACATTTTGAACCAAACTGTGAACCTGAGTCCCATCATCCTCATCAGAAACACTCTCTGATTCCAGCTCAGTCACAACAGTTCCCCCTGGGATTTAGTCCCCACATCTCCCCCTAATCCCACTTTTTCCCTGGTTGGGAGTGGTTGCATGCCCCCATCATTGCATCACCAATGTTGTATCAAATTCCCATGTCAAGTATGAACTTCTATAGGTTGGAGAGAACTACAATTTATCTCTTACCTCAGACAACAGAGTGTCTTAGGCTCACCCTAGGAGACACAGAGACATGAATTCTGTGGGCATCTTAAGAGAGAGCTAGTGAGGGACTGTGATTTGAGTCCTGGGTTGGAGCAGGGACCTGCATTCAGTCACAGAAATCCCACAGTGACCCTTGGCACATGATCACAGAGTAGATCACATTCTTTTAAGCTTAGAGTAACTTCTCCTTAATACATATTTCCAAGAAAACCCATTGAGGTTGCCATAATGTGGAGTTGGCTTGAAGGTGCATAACACTAAAAAGCATTCTTAAAATGCTGAATATTTTCCTGGACATCTGAAATTAAAAACTCTGAATGCTGGTTTTCTTTTGGAGTATCCAGTTTTTCTCCTCTGTGTGTACCCAATATAAATCTCTGTTCCTAAAGCACACACACAAATGTTACAAGATACCAATGAGCCTCCCTTGATTTCCTCAAAAGAAAATTCAAACCCAAAAGTTCAATGTCTCTAGAGTGTCTCACTATTTTGAGACTGTAGTGAAAGTAACACCAGAAACAACCCATGATGATACATCATAAACCTTGGCTGAACAATGTTTTTGGCATGGAGCCTGTGAGTCAAACCACTTCCCAATGCAATATCAACAAATAAGTAATCAATCAATCACTCTCAAGGTTGTTTCAGGTAGTTTTGCTGCTGCAGCTCCATTTGCCATATTTCTCTGACACAAACACAGAACTGAAAATATACAAGCATACCACCAGTTTCACTTGATAATCAAAATGGGAATTATTTATTGGTAATTCTAAACAAAGGCTTTTCTAACAGAAAGGAAAATGCAAAGATCAACGTAGAGGACATCTGCTGTGAAAAAAAGAAACATGCTGCCATCTCTAGGTTAATTAATTCCAATGCTGGGGACATTAAAAATGCAGCATCGTCAGATATGTGTGTGACAGACAAGGCTTAGAGTGTATCCACTACCATATTTCACTGTCTCTTGTTCTCTCTCTTTCTCTGGCAAACTGCCACTCTTAACACTCACTTGTCAAGAGACAGGGAATCTCTGTGCATTCTCCCCCTCCCTTCCCTGATTCTGTCATGGAGGAGAAACCTCGCTTTTGACAGACAGCTTCTCAGATACAGTTGCAAGATTGGTTTGTTAAAGCCACTGACCAAGATCACACCAAAATCAAGATTTTTTTGTCTCAGTTATCTAAAAAGAGAGAGGCATTTGCTGAAAACTGGAATTCTTTGCAGACTTTAGGAATAGATCCCATCAAACTCAGTGGTGTTCTCACCTGTGTAAACAAGACTAGTTAGATAACCCTACTCAGGATAGATAGGGACAGGAAGAAGGCTAGTTTTACATCCCCACAGGTACGGGATCAAAACTGTAGGATCTGAAAGTGCACAGAATGCAATTTTTAATGTACTTTCCACAGGATGTCTATGCCCTACACCACAGGAGAAATTATATTGTTTAGCTGGTATTGCACCACCTGACATCCATCGGGAAGTAGCAGCCAATAATGAAAGGACCAATAATGAAAGCACTGGCACATCCCTTTTTCGGATATCAGCCAATATGCCAACACCTTCAATCAAGAAATAGTTTTCTAAGATCTACAGAGATATTCGCAGAAACAATTCAGCAAGCAAGAGTCCAAAAGTGGCAGGCTAAAACCCGGAACCTCAAGCCATTACTGTTACCAAATGAGGGCATCTCCCTGGGCACACAGGAGACTGGGCGACTTGGAAGGAACTGAACAGACTGCACTCTGGCACTACGAGATGCAGAGCCAACCTTAAGAAATGGGGCCACAAAGTGGAGTCCATGACATATGAGTGTGCAGAAGAGCAAACCACAGACCACCTATTACAATGCAGTCTGAGCCCTGCCACATGCACAATGAAGGACCTTCTTAAAGCAACACCAGAGGCACTCTAAGTGGCCAGCTACTGGTCAAAGGACATTTAGTAAACTTTGTTTGTGTTTTTAAATACATTACAACTGTAGCTCTACGGAGGTTGAGAAAGGACGGGATATAAAAGCCCTAAATAAATAAATAAATAAATAAATAAATAACTTTGGTACATCTCTGATATGATAAATAAAAATAAATATGTTCTGTAAAAAAGTGTGGAAGGTACTTTTGTATGATTTTTTAAAAAATAGATAAATGCACACACATTTTACCAGGCAAGCTAAAACACTTCACCTCACTTCCCATCTCAAATCTTTAGAAAAAATGCATCTGACTAGATGAAATACATCTCATCTTTAGGTATAATTAGGAGCCTGCTAGCTCTGCCCTTCAGAGAAAGCATCAAGGGTACTGACTGAGGCAACCAGCAAGTGCTTGACACAGTGTATTAGGCCTAGTCATGGGGACTAAGAAAGCTTCCTCTCAATTAAGTGATAATTTCCCCTGCTATCCTGCCAGTCACTGCACACTATGTGAATTTAGACAATGGCTGACTCACAACCTTAAGGGAGTTCAGGAGTCAAATTCTCCAGCAAGTTGACATTTGATGTTGGATTAACAAGTGGGATCTCAGCCCATTTCAGAATGGCTAAGCAGTGCTGGAGAAACTGTTAGTGGCTCTGGGAAAAAAATGCCAGAGGGCAAATCTTGCTCGGCTACAACTTGATCCCTAGAGTGATGAGATTAGACAGGTGCTCTATGTAAATAAAGGAAAGACACTGGCGCTGCAGCCAAGATAGCATATGCTGCATCAACGTGTCATTTCAGAGCCATCCTATTTGAAGTGCCTGGGCATTTGGAGGCTACTTTGTTTACAGAGCCCAGGAACGTTATCATTTTGGACTAGAACTCCCAGACCAGAACCACTGAAGTTATATTCCCAGGAAGTAACATTTCCAAAAGATGAAACCGTCTTTTATTGCCCGTATTCATTTGCTGAGTGGGGCCAGGACTAGCGGCACCATTTTGCTTTCAATATCTTTTAAGGAGGAAGCCTGCTGAGTCCCAGTTCCACAGGCTCTGTTTTAAGACCATTCTTCTGACTTTCTTTTCATTGCATCATTCAGTATGCAGAAAAGTGTCACTAATGTTCATATATATTCAGTGGGAAGATAGGCAGAGTGTCTGGAGTACTGCTACTGCATGCAAAAATTTGTACTTTGTTTCTTCCAGCTCCAGCAAAGAAAAGAACCATAATACTGCATATTTTGCTGTGTTCTCCAATGGTATTTACTCTAAGATGCAGAATGTGTGTCCTTCTAAATATTGCTGAACTACAATTCCCATCATCCTCAGATACTTACCATGCTGACTCCACTGGTGAAAGTCATTTATTTGACTAACAAAAAACCAGCTTTGGACAAAATCCTGCATGAGGCATATGACTATTATAATGTAGCTATGCTCCATTTCCCAATCTGACCCTTTAAAATACAACATCAAAGCCAAGTAGGTGTACAGTTGACCCTCTGTATTCACAGATTCTACATCCATGGATTCAAAATAGTTTTTTTAAAAAAAAAATCCAAAAGGCAGTCTCTTGTCATGTCACATCTCGTTGGTAGAAGAAGGATGGACACATCACCTTTATGCATCCTGTTCACCAATACTGCAGAACTTCCTTCCTTGGTTTTAGTCCCTGGCTTTTAAGATGGGTTTTAGGATCATTTCTGATCATAGCAGTATTACCATAAGCTTAAATGTGGACACAAAACAATTATGAGGTGATCCATCTAATTAGTAATTTCCTGAGTGCCAGTCCATATTTTTTTCTTGAATCCTGAATGAGAAAACTGTCTATTATTCTGCATCCACTGCTAAGATTCTGAGAAACAGAACAGCTATATTTGTATGGTATCCATTTTAAAAGTAATTTATATCTTCTAGGCAATAGGACTTTAAATGATTGCAAAATTCTTGGAGTCAGGCCGGGGCTCTGTGAACATTATTCATACAAACGTGCCCTCTTTTTTGCATAGCATGACAAAATTGCTCCAATTTTCATCTCACAAAGGACGCTGTGTATGCTTTTCTTATATTAAAACAGTGGTGACTGTCATAGGATGACAACTAGAAAGGGTCACAAACTAATCAGAGGATTGGTTCAAGAGGCCAAGATCCTATTTGAAGCTGCTGAAGCATCACGTTTCACCAGAAAATGTACACAGAGGCCCAGAAGCCAGAGAGGGAGAATGACAGCAGACACAACAGCCAATGCATAGCTGTTTGAGTTGGAGAGGAAGTATTCTTGCTGGATACTGTCTGACTGATGCTGCACTGCTTGCAAAAACTATTGTATGCCAAAGGAAAATAAAAACAAAAATTCCTGAACAAACCTTGCAGAGAAAACCTTGTGATTAATTTGCCCTAGGGTTACCATTAGTTGAAAACAACTTGAAGTATACAATGACATGTTTTTCAAATTCATGATATTCTGCAAACATTTTCCTATGCCACAATGCACCATAAAATATGCACACATGGACAAATATGTACACATTTTAAAAGCAAGATTTGCCATATCCTATTGCCAATCTCAGAAGATACAAATGGAAAATACAAGCGCGACAAATTTCTTTTCAGTCCCAAGCATCAGGGAAACTTCTTTACCATACTCATAAATCAGTACTTCCTAATCTATGCTCCTCAAGGTGTTTGGGAATTAAACTCCCAAAAGGCCCAACCAGCTTGGCCAAGATCTGTAAGCTGAAGTCCAAAAACCAGGAAGGTTAGAAATGATTGCTTTGAATAAATGATCTAAATTTTCAAAGACCATTGCATAATTAAGGTGCCTTCACTGAAAAAGGGCTCTAGTTGGCTAAAAAGATCAGAAACACATACTTTCTAACTCTAATAAGAGGTTTATCCAGAAAGTAAGGTTACAAGATTTTTTAAAAAAATACAAATAATGAATATATTTTCATAAAACTTACATGGAATGTAGCATAGGTTAATTTTTCCATATAATCATTAATATATAACCATTCATTTTTCCATATAATCACCATTTAGTTCAATATATTTTGTCATCCGTGAGACAGGTTTTTGATGCCTGTGTCATAAAAGTTTCCCTCCACCTTTTCAGCCAGTTCATCACTTTGAGTTTCTCCTTGTTGTCATCACAAACATGTTTTCCACCAAGATGTTCCTTCAATTTAGTGAATAGATGATAGTCACTGGATGCGAGATCAAGGCTGTGAGAGAGGTGGCTTAAAACATCCCAACCACATGAAGTCAACAACTCTTGTGTTGCATGATTGGTGTGCAGGCACACATTGCATGCAGGAGACAGACTCCCACCATCAGCATGCCATGATGTTTGTTTTGGATGGTTCTGTGAAGTTTCTTTATGGTCTCACAATCTATTCCGTACCCATTTTGTCACATGCTGTCTTGACATTATGTCCTCTCCATAAACTGAAATGATTTCATGATGAATCGCACCAGCGTTCATGTCCTTAGCATTTAGGTAGAGTATTACAGTGCAAACTTCACTCTTGGAGAGAAACAGAATGAGGACTCTTATCTCTAACCTTCACCACAATGGCAGTCGATGAACTACTGACAACTGGCACTGCTTGTTGGCTTCCGCTGGCTTCCCATTGCATGGCAGTGATACCAACTTCCCCCAAGAAGATTCCTCATGAGAGCTGCGTGCCTTGTACCCTTACTTTCCGGATAACTCTCATAATATCTGTAGACTTGAGCCATTAAAAAAAGAAATCTTCCTTACACTGTCATGGACACATTATATGTGATCTGATAGTAGGCAGATAAATGCTCTAAGCCTCTAGATCTATTTGGCATATTTCACAAGCGATAACATTCAGCTTTATAATTAAATATTGTTTTAATGCGTACTCTGTGCAAACGTTAGGAAAAGAAACAACTTTGATCCTCTTCCTGATACAAAATTCTCTTGTCTTCTACCTCCATGTAGTCAGATCGACATATCTTGTTAAATCTTACCTAGCAGCAGATAATCATTTGGAATATACAGAAGAGATAATGGCTAGTGATACAGTTGTTGTTTCCACTTGCACAATGACATATTTATGCCCCAAATATAAAAAGGTAGGTTTTGTTTTTGATTCTTGGTTTGTTTCTGCAAACTCACAATTGAATATCCTTGTTCTTCAGTTTCTTCAAAGGCATAAAACTGTCACCTGCATAATGTTTCCAACTTGGAGGGTGGGGGAGCGGGAAAACAGGCTCAATTTTTGTTACATCCAGGCATTCTGAAGAAAAGTCTTGTTTCTTGTCATAATGCATGCTGTCGTGGAATGAATGAATATTTTATGCATTTCATGCATTTATCATCTCTGCTATATAAGAAGTAAAGAAGATCCTCTGCAAGGGTGTCAAAAGCATCTCATGTATTCAAGAAAAGCCGAGTAACCTTCTAACAACCATGAAATTTAACTTTATGTCATATTGGAGGACTAAGTGAGGAGTGAGAACAGTTCTCTTGTCTCAAAAGGTACCACACAACAATGTTTGAGAGAAATGCATCACTGCTAAAGGTTATGATTTATATAGATCTTGGAAATATCAGCTGGCATTCAGTATTGCAACAGCCAGCAGCCTTGGGCAAGTCACAATCTCTCAGCATCAGTGGAAAGCAAAGAAAATCCTTTTTGAACAATTCTTGCCAAGAAAACCCCATAAAGAAAAGGTAAAGGTTTCCCCTTGACATTAAGTGTAGTCGTGTCCAACTGTGCAGGTTGGTGCTCATCTCCATTTCTAAGCCAAAGAGCCAGAGTAGTCCATAGACATCTCCAGTGTCGTGTGGTCAGCATGACTGCATGAAGTGCTCACATTTGCATGTTTTCGAACTGCTAGTTTGGCAAAAGCTGGGGCTAACAGTGGGAGCTCATCCCACTCCCTGGATTTGAAGCACCAACCTTTTGGTCAGCAAGTTCAGCAGCTCAGTGGTTTAACCTGCTCCACCATCAGGGGCATAGGATTGTCAAAAGTCAGGAAATTATTTGAAGGCACACAACAACAAGAGCAACAACGATTCTGTATTGCACTTATGGATTTGTAATCTAATTATGGATATGTAACCACTCTGTATTCAGAAGTATTATATAGTTCTGGGCTGTTGTATGGGAAGATCTTACCACCATCAGATCCACTGAAGATGCCAGCCACAGATGCAGGCACAACATCAGGGGAAAAAGCTGCTAGAAACGGCCATGCAGCCTGGAAACCACTCAACTTCCCAGAAGTTTCAGCTGTGAAAGCCTTCAACAATACACTATATAGTTCTACTGGAAACCTACATACATAAATGCCAGCAGAGTCCAGTTTTAAGAGCCACCTGCTGAATTAGGAAGAAGTTAATTTGGCTCCAATTGGAGCACAAGGAGGAGGGTTTTCCTACCCATCTCCTACTAGCATGTGAGCCTGCACCAATCAGAAGGAGACAAGTCTCACATCTTGTCATTGGCTCATTCATTGGCAGATGGGGGGAAAAAAATAATGTTGTGCAAAATAAGACCAAACTGTAAACAATCTTTGGAAACTGCCCAGTTTCTTGCAGGTGGAAGAAAATTGACATAATTATTTATTGTGTCCTTCAAGAACAGACTAAGTGAAGAATTACATCCCTGATCGAAGGACATGAAGTAAAACCAAGGAGCAAGTTGTTGGTGCATTTGAAACATTGTAGAAGTGACTGCACATTTGTTATTACTAGGTCCTTCAAAGCTTTTAAATCTTTCCTTGACATTCCAAGTAATGTATGGATTCCTTGAAAAACTGAATATGTTTGGTGGGAAATTTGCACAATTTATTTCTGGGATATCTGACTTTTCATTCATTTGTCAAAGGCTGGATCTAGAGTTAGGATATAATGCAATTTGGAACTGAATTATATTTATTTATTTATTTATTTATTTATTTACTTTGCTTGTATACCGCAGTTTCTCAGCCCGTAGGCAACTCAACGCGGTTCACAACAAGAGCAAAAAGTCAATCATAACAACATACAATTTAAAAACCATTAACAGCATAGTATACAAAGTAATGACACATCAATAACAACACATTAACGTCTCGTAACTAGAGTCGTGATCCAATTCGTCATCCATAATTCCGTTCCTATATTCATCGTATTCATTGCACTGTTTATCTGAATGCCTGTTCAAACAGCCAGGTTTTTAGTTTCCTTCGAAACACCATTAACGAAGGAGCTGATCTAATGTCCATGGGAAGGGCGTTCCACAGCCGAGGGGTCACCACAGAGAAGTCATTGTAGGCCCATATAATGCATTTCAATGCAGTCAGACCACACTATGTGCATACAACACTGACCATATAATGCAGTTCCAAACTGCATTATATGCCACTCTAGATCCAGCCTGTACCACATGAATAGAGCAGAGAATATTGTTGAAGGCTTTCATAGCCCAAATCACAGGGTTGTTGTAGGTTTTTCGGGTTATATGGCCATGTTGTAGAAGCATTCTCTCCTGATGTTTCGCCTGGATCTATGGCAGGCATCCTCAGAGGTTGTGAGGCCAGACCTCACAACCTCTGAGGATGCCTGCCATAGATACAGGCAAAACATCAGGAAAGAATGCTTCTAGAACATGGCCATATAACCCGAAAAACCTACAACAGCCTGAAAAACCTTCAAAAACCCAGAGCAGAGAATGTTAATCAGAAGAAAAAAGGACCAGGGCTTGGAAAAAACATCCCCTCCTCCCTTGCTTGGTATTAATGTGGCGGAAACAAGTTTGGGCACTCAGTGTTTACCATGAATGTATGTGTCATTCTGCCCCAACAACCCTTGTATTTATTATGTTCATAAATGACATTACTTGATATTTTTCCAGCCTACATCTACAAATTAGCTTTGCATTATTTCCCTTAAAGCTAACTTACGCAAACTCTTATGCCTCCTTGATAAAGTTTAACTGGGAAGCAAAAGCAATTAATATTTTTTAAAACCAACACACTAGACCTAAGCATTATTTATGCCTCTAATTATCTCATTCTAGTGGGTATTTTAGTCCCTGTCTGGTCAGGACATTAATTATTTTCATAACTACAGCAAAAGTTAAATAATAAGCACTTGGGGCTACAGAACCACTGTTACGCTCCAGCTTAAATGAACGTATAAATTTTATTAATGGATGCTTTATACAACCCCATACATTATAAATCAAACAAGAAGCCGATTTCCATCTTTTAGGGATGCTGTGAAAAAGCTGTAAGATTATTGAGGATAATTTTTATTAAGTTTAAAATTCCTTTCCTCTTTTTTTGCAGTAATGAGACTGTTACGAGGATAATTTAATCTAGTTTGTCATGAAGCACCTCAGCTTGTTAAATAAGTTAATAAATGACTATGCATTAATCAAAGTGACAAAACTATGAAGAGCTGGGAATGGAAGACAATTCTGGTGATAGTATTAATTAGTATTTAATTAGAAACTTAGGGGCTATAAATAAAAAAATCACAGTATAGACATTTATGCAAATTAGTCTAAAGCTGAGGCAGAATTACATTTGCTTTAAAAGAAACCTCTCTTCCATATTATGTATGCTGCTTTATATAACAGAGTTGTAGTAGTATCATACAGGCCAACGTAAGCTACAACACATTTGTTACTATTTCCAGAAGTCTAAATACAAATTGTGCTTTCAACTGTGATGACTGAAGCAGAGGGATTTTAATTGATCTGATGTGTGTGTGTTTGTGTAGGTCCCTTCAAGTCACCTATTGACTTATGGCAACCCCATGAATTTCATAGGACTTCCATTATTATTGGAGCCCTTGGTGGGGCAGCGGGTTAAACTGCTGAGCTGCTAAACTTGCTGACCAAAAGGTCGGCAGTTCAAATCGGGGAGTGGGAGGAGCTCCCGCTGTTAGCCCCAGCTTTTGCCAACTTAGCAGTTCAAAAACATGCAAATGTGAGTAGATCAATAGGTACTGCTCCGGCAGGAATGTGATGGTGTTCCATGCAGTCATGCTGACCACAGATCTTGGAGGCATCTACGGACAACGCCGGCTCTTCGGCTTAGAAATGGAGATGAGCATCACCCCCGAGAGTTGGACATGACTAGACTTAATGTCAAGGGGAATCCTTTACCTTTACATTTTCCATTATTATTATCGCAAGACAATTAACAAAATACAATGCCCCTATTGCAACAAGTTTTCCCTTCTCATCCCACCCACAATTAATAATATACTGTTAAAATATAGCTTTGTCAAATCACTCAGTTCTTGTGGGGTTTTTTCGGGCTATATGGCCATGTTCTAGAGGCATTTCTCCTGACGTTTCGCCTGCATCTATGGCAAGCATCCTCAAAGGTGAGGTCTGCTGGAGCTGGGAAAAAGGGGGTTTATATATCTGTGGAATGACCAGGGTGAGACAAAGAGCTTTTGTAAGTTGGGCTAGATGTGGATCTTTCAACTGACCACCTTGATTAGCATACAATGGGCTGACTGTGCCTGGAGCAAACTCTTCTTGAAAGGTGATTAGATGTCCCTGCCTGTTTTTCTCCCTGCTGTTTTTGCTGTTGCAATTTTAGAATTTTTTAATACTGGTAGCCAGATTTTGTTCATTTTCATGGTTTCTTCCTTTCTGTTGAAATTGTCCACATGTTTGTGGATTTCAATGGCTTCTCTGTGTAGTCTGACATGGTGGTTGTGAGAGTGGTCCAGCATTTTTGTGTTCTCAAATAAAATGCTGTGTCCAGGTTGGTTCATCAGGTGCTCTGCTATAGCTGATTTCTCTGGTTGGAGTAGTCTGCAGTGCCTTTCATGTTCCTGGATTCTTGTTTGGGCGCTGCGTTTGGTGATCAAATCACTTTACAACTGCATTTTCCAATTTCTTCCATTGCACATTATTATAATGGTATTTATCTGGTTGCTACGTCATCATACTAGAGAATGTATACATGTGCAGCGTGCATAGAAATTCATTCATTTTTTTTCTTCAAATTATAATCTGGCCCTCCAACAGTTTGAGGGAATGTGACCTGGTTCTCTGTTTAAAAAGTTTGAGGACACTTGCTCTAGTGTGATGAGGTCCCAAGGTCATTTGGTGGTTAAAATTCACAGTTGTGTTGGAGCATATCATTAATAAATGGTTTCCACGTCATGTGAAATAAATCTGCTTTTATTTCTCCTTTTGCAACTCTTAATTTAAAGGTTTGCTTTCCTAATAGGATGATAGCCCATACCTTGTTTAACAAATCCTTTGTTGACAATTTCTCTAATTTTTCCATTACTATTTCCAGCCTCCCTGCACATAACCGAAGTGATATAAGATATTTGTTTGCTAAATCTTTGTTCTCATTCTCAAATAAAGAGATTACCAATTGTGACCCTCTTAAATAGTTTCCCCCACTGTTTGTTTTATCCAAGACAGAACCTCATCCCAGAATCTCTGTGCCTTTGGACAAAAAGTCATATCCACTGTGTTTTCATAGGCAAGAAATAGTCAAAGGTGAATCCCCTTGGGGAGATAGGGGGGAATATAAATAAAGTTATTTATTTATTATTTAGTTTTGCCAGTTTCTTCCTCTGAAAGAACATTGTAAAATTTATCAAACAATGCTACAGAGCTGAATTTTTTCATGCAGCAACATCTTCCCTCCAAAACAGCATGATGCTGTTTGTTTCTAGACACTAAATATTATATAGAGAGGTCACACTACAATTGGAAGGAGAGGGGCACATTTTCCTAATCATGGCCCATTTTGTCTTTCCACTCAGTCGGATTCCCATTCTTAACTGTTCAATTTCTGATAGCCAAAGAGATAATACATCATCCTGTTACATACTTCAAAGTGTTGTTTCTAAGGAACACAACCTATTTTCAAGCCTTATTATTGGTTGCATTTATACAAGGAAAGGTTATCCACAGTAAAACTGCTTTTTCTGTTCAACAGTCTATCTCTGTCACTGCTCATTTAGGTGTGAACATGACGGACTGAGACCGGCATTATCCGCAACTGACAAGTGTCAGGCCTGTGGTTCAATCAGCCTCTTCCTTCAGATAATGCCAAGGGCCGGGTGTTTGAAGTAGACGGACAATAAAGCGAAGAGAGACAATCAGGGTCAAATTGATCCAATTCCCTGTATATAAAAGGGATTCTCCCCAATAAGAAGGAGCTTTTTATTGCTCTCCAAACACATTAGTCCTTAAAGAGGGACACGGCCCTGTGGAAAAGCAGGCAGTGGCACAAATATGTGGACGTTTTAAGGTCATTTGTCTAGAAATTTACTTGTTGAGAGTTTATCTTCCCTCCCCGTCCACTCTATAATGGTGTATTTTAAAGTAGAGGTGTTGAACGAATGTTGCTTTTCACATCTAGCAGTGTCTGCAATAGCTTATTGTTAAAAGAAAATAAGCAGGATAAACATTGGGGCTAAGGTTTATGCTAAGAAGCAGACAACACAATCAGTTGTTTTGAGTGTGGGGCTAGAGACTCTTAGGAAACCAGAGTTCAAATATGCCTAGCCCTGAAAACATGCTAGATGACCTGGGTCAAGTCAATAACAAATCTCCTATAAATAAATCTTGCCACAGAAGCTCTACATAAGGGTTGCCTGGAATTGACCTGAAGGTACACAGCAACAGCAACAACAATAAAAACAACAAAGATGATGTTGTTTTACTGAAGAATGAATTTGCCTTCATTAAATCAGAGTAATTCATAGACAGAATCAATGAGTGAGATTTCCAGTCTTTTCCTAATAGGAAATTTGGGCTGGTATTCCATTAGTGATCTCAATTCAACTTACTCCATTGGAACTCAGGGTTTTGTTCATTGTGTAGATCAGTGGTCCCCAACCTTTTTTTGACCAGGAACCACTTTGACCAGGAACTACTTGACCAAGGACCACTTTGACCAGGGACCACTCTCCAACACTAGTACCAAAAGGGTTATGAATCACTTTTTGGTCAACTTTAGATTCAGTTTAGGGTGCTGATTCAGAAAATTGCATTGGCTAGACATCAGCTCTAGTTTCTGATACAGAAGATATGTCATGGTGAGTGACAGGGAAGGAGAGTCAGGCAGCACAAAAGGAGCAGAAATAAAATAAAATAAAATAAATATATAAACAAAGAGGAAGGAGGTTCATGGACCAGATTTTCATCCTTGTGGTCCACTGGTGGTCTGAGGCCAAAAGGTTAAGAACTACTGGTGTAGATTATATTGATAATGATGATATTTATCTTGCTTCTGTCTTTTTGGCAGTTCAGGACTCAAAGGAGCTTACAACAAATTGAACCACACATGGTAAAAATTCTCAATTGACAAAACTTAAAATAAGATTAAACAATTAAAAATAAAACCAAATGAAAACATAAATCATTAAACAAGCACACAGACACAAATTAGAATTCTCATTCTATTCTTCCCATGCAAGGAGCAAATGACCACCCCAAACACCCATCTTGTAAGCTATGCAGACCCAACACAGCCATTTTGGGGTTGCCAGAGAGCAAGAGGAACAGTGGTGATGCATCTAATTATTTTCCTTTAGCAAGATATACTACAAGGACTTTCCAAGGATCCCTAAAGGTCCCTGCAGGTGCTTGTTCAGAAATGTCTGTACTGAATGTATGTGCACAGTTTATAAAGTTGCTTTGGAGGGTGGTAGCATCAGGAGACATAGCCACACCCATCTTCCAGTGCAGGATCACAACCTTTATTTTCTTTGTGAGTCCTCAATGTTCTCATATGGTGATTTTGCACAAAGTCCTAACAAACAATAGCAAAAAATTTTTTCAATTTTCCCTGCCTTGACATGACCCAAATAATCCACAGCATCTTGAAAATCCCTAATGAAGATACTAGGTACTTTGGGCACAATCAAGCCACCCTTAAACACTTCCAATTGATTCCAGTAGGAAAGCTGAGTAAGCTTTTCTTTTATTAACTGAAATCACTTGGAATGTAAGTAGCCAATATTTCATGGGATTGCACCATTTGTTCTGCATGCTTTGATGATTAATTTCAAACAATGATGAGTGCAGATGGGTTTTTCTCACACCCCAAAACTCCAAAGTAGGCTCCATTACTGGAAACTCTCCAATGAAAACCAGTGGCTAATCCTAGTTTTAATCCAAACCATAAAATAGCATAGTGGACAAATGCTAAATAGATGGGATTCTGCATCTTTAGTCACACAGAAATAGGAATTTCAGCAAATGTATCTTTGGGAATTAATTACACTTCCTGAAATGGACACTTCTACAAATGTCCATGAGCTTGTCTGCCCTCTTATGCATCTGGCTGTTACAGTCCCAGACCTCAGCGAGCCTATGGATTCTTATTCTGCTTTTCTTCCTCATGATATTAATCTAGTCCCTGACCACTATTCTGTTATGCCTCTTCTACATCTCTCTTGACTGAACCACAATGAATGCTTGAGTTGGTTGTGTGGAATCTATCTAGTCCTATGGGGTAAACCTTTGAATTTCTGTGTACTCTTCATTTTCTGATGCTCCGTTTTGATTTCTAAAGCTGAATTCAAGGCCGGGATTCTATTGGGACACTGCACTGGATGCAGAACAGTTGGATCCAGAATGTCTCTACTTGTGTATTTTTATGCTGTGCTAAAACTGCATAGGATCCTGACCTTTGATACCAGCTGTCATGGATCTAGACATCAGCATGAAAGGATAGCACTAACCTGCCTGCAGTGTTCAAAAGCAGGAAGGGAAGAGAAGACGTCTCCCAAACGTATCGTGTTTGTAAATATGGTTTTGAAGAGCTGTTGCATGTCACCCATCTGGTTATAATACTCAGCTGGGATTTGTCACACTTCTCCATATGCCATGGATTGTTTCCTAAACATGAAATGCCCCAACAGGCATAGAATCAAAGCTTTAAACCTGATGTGGCTTCAGAGACGAGAAAGAGCAGGAGGAGGGAGGGGGATACAGCAATGCTTCGTGCTTGGGCTTCAATTCCACTTCTTTCACTTGGATTCTTGAAAAGAATGTAAATATTGTAGAAATATGGCAAGTGGGTATTGCGACCTAGCTGTAGTATCCATACAATCACAATGTTAATAAAGTTAATGGGCTAAATCAATTGCTTGTATATCTGGAGTAGAAATGTTGAAATTTATAGGATGTGAGCTAGCTATAAATTAACAACACAGATTGATAGTCCCACCATACCACCCAGAATACATAAACTTGTCTGATTTAAGACTTGGGTATGGGCAAGACTGATTCGTATCTATATGGGAGACCACCAGGAAACTTGAGGAATCACCAGGAAATGCTAGCAGAACAAGACTTGCCTGTAACATTGAGTTCTACTGCTAGTCAAAGTCAACAGGACTGGACTAGCTGGACCAATGGTTTGATTCATTATGAGGTGGTTTCCTATATCCTTCTATGCCTAATCCAAGAACTGATAAGTTTTTGGTGGGTAGCAGTTCATATCATCCTTCACCATTAGTGTCCAGAGTCATAGTCCAAAGCTCAAGCCCACTACATCACTGGCTCTACAATCATTAAGGTTACTTGTAGAAATAATTCTTTTGAGGTGTGTGTTTTTATAGAAAATATAGATTATTCCCTCTAGAAGCAAAACAATCACAATATGTTAGGACATATTATTTCTCATTGTAAGTTATGATGATGATGATGATGATGATGATGATGATGACAGTGATGATGGTGTTGATAGTGTTGTTACTTGTGGTGTTATCATAAAGCAAGCTAGAGCACTGCTTGCATTTACATTGATTTTCAGTAACGTTTTGTATTACACTGTGATCATCAACCTTGCTTTTTTCCCCCTTTAGCAGCCTAATATGCTAAAGTTATCTTCCCTCACTTATGCTTTGAAAATGATTACTGTTATCACAGTTGGGAATTTTTATTTTCACAATGTAATCTGAGTCCATAAGCAATCTTATAGTGAAACATTAGGAATATACATTCTAGCTAGATAACTTTCTCTCGCATAGTTCTGTCACTCACTCACTCTTTCTGCTCTGCTTTAATAATAGTTTCGCAATATTTTTAACTCAGGGTAAATGTTATTAAAGTTCCAGAATAACAGTCATCTCAGATATGAAGAAACAAATCCAGCATTTACTCCCAAACACATTATTGAGAAAGAAAGTAAGAAATCATATACTTCATGTATGGATCCTGGAATGGAAACGCAAGGGGCTCAATCCCTCCAACACTAGGAAATCTGAGTCCCCCTCAAAATGATTGGGCAAAATTGGACAAAATTGTACTTCACACCCTTCAGGAATTATCAGAAATTTTCTTGTTGCCATGGGCCTTCAGGTTATTTTCAATTCACAACTGAATAAACTTCAAATCTAGGAGCTGTACCACCTGTACTGCCACTGCCTTGGCTTCAGAAGGAGATAAAAAGAGGCAGACATGGCTCTATCATGCGAGGCATAGAGGCACATCATGGGCCCTCTTTCCATCCTAACTGCTACTGCCTTGGCATCAGAGAGAGAGAGAGAGAGAAAAGAAATAAACATTGCTCTATCATGACCAGGCCCAGAGGTAGTTGAAAGGCCCTCCTTTCATCCCAACAGCCAATGCCTTGGCATAATGGTGAAAGAAAGAAGAGGCAGGCACAGCTCCATCATGCCTAGGTGCAAAGCAGTTGAAAGGTCCTCCTTCTATGCCAGCTGACAGTTGTGCCCTCAAGAGTTTGTACTGGACTTAATCCCTTCCCACATTGTCATCCCATTTCCCTTTTGTACCATGTTTTAATTAGATTGTAAGATGGACAGCAGGAGACTGTTTTGTTCTTTTACTTGTAAAGCATTGTGTGCAGTGAACATACTATATAAATAATGGTGGTGATGGTGATGACTGATAATTATGACAATGAGGACAATAATAATGGGAAACCTTGTAAGTCTCCTTTTGTTTTGTTAATAGACATTAAACACCTTCCTTTAACTCCTACCGTGCCATTTGTTTTGCTACTCGGTCTGGGTTTTGACAAAACCTAAGTGAGTGTACTAATATTGCCATTGCCTTCCTCTTAGGATGAAAGAGTGTGACCCTATCCCAAGTGACCCAATGGATTTCCATGGTTGAGAGTCCTAGTCCAAAATTCAAACTCAAGTGTACAAAATGACCATTGTATTGATATGGCATTCAAATAGTTACCACTTTCAGTTGGATGGTGGGAATGATGTCACTGGTGCTAATTGTTTTAATACAGTGTATCGTTTTTTCATTGCTTTGTAAAAACATACCTCTAAGTAGTCAAAATTCATAACAACTTCTCTGGCCAAACTGAGCCTCCCCGATTTAAAAATGGTTCCAAGGTCCCTGCACAAGTGCACATCCCAACAAAAGTCTAGTTTGCCGAATCAGAGCTAGATATCTGTATAAACAATTATTGAAATTACATGGGATTTAAAATAATACTGTTGACTATTTGTAATGTTACCATCAAAATAATTAGAACTAGGTACGGTCCAATTCCTAGTCTATGATTCTATAACTTCAGGGAGAATACATTTAGGATGGATTTAGAATCCCAGGGTTCAAATCCCCATGGACATTAATTAAGTGACCTTGGGCAAGATATAATTTCTCACCTTAAGAGAAAGGCATTGTCAAACCTCCTCTAAATAAATCTTCCCAAGAAAACTCATGAAAGGGTTGCCATTAGTCAGAGTCAACATGAAGGCACATAAAACAACATACTCTCATATTTCAGAACTTTAATTTATGAGACAAAACTCACACAACCTCAGTGACTTTGCCAATTTTGTGTCTCCCACTCATGATTTCACCCACAAAGCAGCATTGGTGTGTATACAAGAAAACATTTAATGAAGAAGGGAGTGCCAACTCAAACATAATTCTTATTGTCATTGTCAGATTAGAATAGCAAACCAGTTTTGTGGATGAAAGTGATACCTCACTTCTTCTCTTTAGTAAAATGGTACTCGTGTCCTTTTGTGCCTTTGCAGCCTATATTGATTATGTTTGACTAGCACATATTAATTTATTCCTTTGACACCTCACATTTTATCCATGATGGAACTCAGTTCAGCACAGGATTCCTAGGCAGTCTTTGATCTAGGCAGTGGACGGACTCAGAATTCCTCCAATCCATGTTTCATTACTACCAGTCTGCTACAGAAACCTTTGCCCCTCTTACCAAGCATGCATATCCATATATGCATGCTTCTCCCCGCCCCCATATCCCCTTTCTCTATCTGACATCTACAATCCTGAATAGTTAACTGTAATGCCATTGGCCTACATGGAAACCTATGCTATTTATTAAACAGCCTATGTAGTCCACCACCACTGGCCATCTTTGCTTTGAGTGGAGCAGGGTTCACAGGAAGATTTGGCTGTTTTCTCTAGCATTTCAGTATATAAAATGACTATGGCAGGACGGAGGCCCCTGAAGAACTCCAAGGACCCTATTGATCTCACTGGTGGTGTTATCATTTTGCATCTGGCTATGAGGTCATACTTCTGTGATCCTGGCTGTTCCCCACACAGAAGGACGGTGGGGTTTCAGCTCCCATGAATAATATCCAGTGACAGATAAAGATAGGACCTCTTTTGCAATTCCACTTGATGCTTGAGTTCACTTAAGCAAGAAGGGGTGGAAGCATCATCCAGCTGCTTCCCAACAGACAGGGAAACCAACCTTCATTGACTTCATTGACTGCTTCCTGGTAAGTGGAGTTTGGGAAACTTTCACAGTCCCTAATCTAAGGGCTACCTGGGGATCTTGAATACTGAACAAGAATGTAATCTTGAACAAGGATGTAATATTAGGTTATTCATTCTAAAATGCTGAAAGGGATTGTGGCCAGGGTTTTCAGCACAAAAATAAATGTACTTGCACAGGAAACAGTGTTTTCTGCATACACTGAATAAGTGCGAAATCTAACATTTTCATCACACAGGTTTATCTTCATGATTTCCCAAAACCCAGGAATGTCCTTCTTGAGTTATTGTTCAAATATTCACAATATTTTTTCACTTTCTAAAGTATGGCACAATGCTTCTAAATTTCATTATACACTTGGAGGATAAAATGTTTTCTATTTAATTGATATTCTACTTCCCTCCTAATATGGGACCTCTTCATCTGAAATCTATGAATAGACTTAAAGATCCCCCAGTGGCGAAGTGGATTAAACCGCTGATCTGCTGAACTTGTTGACCAAAAGGTTGCAGGTTCAAATCCGGGAAGTGGGGTGAGCTTCGGCTGTAACAGCTTCTGCCAACTTAGCAGTTCGAAAACATGCAAATGTGAATGGATAATAAGTACCGCTCTGGTGGGAAGGCAACGGTGCTCCATGCAGTCATGCTGGCCACATGACCTTGGAGGTGTCTACAGACAATGCCAGCTCTTGGGTTTAGAAATAGAGATGAGCACCAACCCCCAGTGTCAAACACCATTAGACTTAATGTCAGAGGAAAACCTTTACTTTTACCAAAGAGCTGCAGTCTTCAGCAAAAATATTCACTTTCGCTGTGCTTTTCAGGAAAACATAGCTTTATTTAAGAATTTCCTTCCATGCAGATTCCATAGGAAGAGCAATGGGGTGAACCCTCCTAAACAACCAGACTATCCCCATCCCCACTAGCTGTATTTTAGGCCTTCAAGCACTTGAGATAGACATGCCAGGATTTCTTTTCACGCCTTTTGCTCAAAATGCCAACAGTCTGAGGCTTCAGTCATGGGCAAACAAGATATTGGAGGAAGGATTTGCATGCGTGACACTGCTTCTTCCATGCTTGCCATGTAATCAAATACCACTGCAAATAAGAGTTGGAAATCATTATTGCAATTAGGCAAGGGCCATTAGAGTTTCAAAGTATAAAAATGTGCTGTGGAGTGGGAATCCGGCAGCTTCCAAGCTGTATGAAGCCAGTGAAAAGGCAACACGAATCCCAAAAATCATTTATTTTAAGAGGGGTGTGTGTGAAAAAACATTTCTTTAGCAAAAATTACATTCGAGAGCTCCACTTGGGGCAATAAATCCTGCTTCACCTACTCCACCTTGAGGCAGTCTTTGAAAGATTATAAAAATGACCAGAGGTTCCTTCCAGATTTCCAAAACATCATTTGCCGTGGCCACTGGGCACATCAGTGCATCCCACCAAGGGACCAGAAGAGCCGAAATGGCAATCTGGTTCTCAGCAAATGTTCATGCTTGGTGGAGAGTGAATTTAATAAAATAAAACACATTCTACTTTTGAACTGATTTAGAACTGTAACAAACAGCTTATACGGCAGACATATTGACATTGACAATCTTTTAAAACGGACAAGTAAGAAATGTTAAAATCACTGGGTCAATAAATAAGCAGTTTCCTGGCAGTTGCAACAAATAATGCTATGATATAAAGTCAGTGTGGTGTGGCAGATTTATTTATCTTCTGTGACTCCAGAAGACAGGGTTTAACTCCCTGCTCAGCCAGAAACGCTCAGAGGAAGACCATAGGCAAATTACACTCTCAGAGGAAGACCTCCTCTGAATAAAACTAGCCAAAAAAGCCCATAAGATGGGGTCACCATAAGTTTCAACTGATTTGAAGCCGTATAATAACATCAAGGGTGAAGCTTAATAATATTAATAGTGTTTCATTGGCTAAAAAATCCAATGTGATTTTGTTGCATTACGCCATACACAACCTGTTTTCAGTCTGCCACCTCCCGGTGATAAATCTATCTCCTGCTATTGCCAAGAAAACCCATTCATAGCCACAGATTGCACCATGTTCCCATCACTTTCTCGGTGTGATGAGTCCACTCTGCTTTTGTTCATAGCAGCACTGAAATGACATTAGGGGGCAGGATTGTCCTCCTCTCTCACTCTTCCATCTCCATGACTATGGAGAAGTGCAATAATGACAGTAATCAATTTGTTATGTTGCCACTATCTGTGATCATGCAGCTGCCACATGATAAAGTCCCCAGGTTTCTTGCTCTTTGCACACTCAGTATGGGATTCTGGGAGCAGCTGCTGTTTACTTTGCCTCTTGTAGATAGGCACAAACAACTAAAATAGAATTAGCTGGCTTTTGACCAGACCCATCATTTATTGTGTTACTTACTACAGACGCTTTGCTGTAATCTGTCACCAAAAACTTAAATTATTCACTAGCTTTAAATGTGCTATACAATATATTGGGCCTATTTAGGAATAGAATTCAGCAACATGGATAGTTCTGTTAAAACCTGACTCAAACTTTTAGGACAATGATTCTCAACCTGGGAACCTACAACTCCCAGAAATCCCAGCTAATTTACCAGCTGTGAGGATTTATGGGAGTTGAAGGCCAAAACATCTGGGGACCCTCAGGTCGGGAATCACTGCTTTAGGAGGACTCGCTGTCCCACCAGCAGAGAAGACACCAGCTCTCACTGAGAATGGGAAATGTGTAGCATATGGGGTCATAGTCCTTACTAATCAAAAAGTACCAAGTCTTCAACCATATAAGGCCTTCCCATCTTGGGTGTCCCTTCATGGTTCACTTGTGGTGCCACTGAGGTGCTCAAGTTCCAGCACTGCGACGAGGTAATGAGCCTTTGCTGGAGGCAGATACCCTCAAACTGCAGCCCTCCAGCTGTTTGGACCTCCAACTCCCAGAATTCCTGACCATTGAACAAGTGGTTAGAGCTCCGGGGAGTTGGAGGCCCAAACAGCTGAAGGGCTGCAGTTTGGGAATGCCTACTGTAAGCCCTCACTCCATTACATCACCAGACGTGACACAAAAGGAGATGAAACTTGGAAGGAAGAGAAGGGAAAAAAGCAAGATTAGACACCAGTTCTTTGTTTTAAAGTTTGTAAGATGCTCCGGAACAGAAAGAGTTCAAGAAGGGATGGTAACTGGTGTCTCAGGGGAGTTCTCAGCTGGATGTCTTCCTTGTTCTGCTAGAATGGCTGTTGATTTTATCCCTCACCTTTATAATACTATCCAAACCAGTGTAGTTAACAGCAATATAAAAACCTAATAACAATGCTGTGCCTGCAAAGGCTTTCTATAGATATGTATATTTTATCCATTGTGCCACGCTCATGTGAATTACAATATGACAAAACGTATGGCAGAACATTTGTGGTAGGAGGGGGTGCCTGCAATGTAGAACTCCCTTGGGACATGCATTACCTTTGTGCATATTCATTGTCCATTGAGGAAATGTTCTTTTTAAAAAGACACTGCTACAACAGATTGCAGAAGAACATTTCAAAAAGTCTCTGTGGCATTATGCAAAACAGGAGCAGCACCAGCCTGCAGTGAGCATTTAAAAAGACATTGCTCTGCTATTCTGCACGTTCTTCGTTCGCATCTACAGACATTTCCTGTCAATACAAAGAATATTCTACAGTTACCAACTTCAGACAGTTCTTTCACCTAGTCCTGGAAGCAGCTCTTCCACAATATGCTTCTCTTATTGTTTTCTTCAAGAACATTTCCCCAAAGAAAATGTGACATTCCTCCCATCTTTCTAGAAGAAATACCCATTCCTCTTATCCCCCCCCCCCCCCCAGGCTATGTGCCACGCTACTCATCTGGTAACCACCATATTGCCAAAGACTGGTTGTTTGATAACCGTGGAAGAATGACACGATTTTTCAAAATTGGGAATCTGGCATCATGACAAACCAAGTATTGCAATCAAAAGACTGGCTGAATCAAAGCTCCAGCCTCCTGTTTCCCATCGTAACTTGACAGATGTTCATAGAAAGTCTACAACAAACTCCGGCCCCAAACATTTTTTTTCCTGTGACAAAGGGCAAGACTATGCTTCTCCAGCCTCAGAATTTTACCTACAGAAGCTGATCCCACACAACTATCTGAAAGTTTTTGTAACAGTATTTGTCACCTCATTCAAGAATCGCAGGTATGTTTACGGAGGCTGAGGTCCAGCTGCATGAAGCACAGAGCTCAGCCTCTCAATGACACAGGAGAGCTGAAGAGCTTCTGTCATGTCCTCAACAGACCACCCATAATCTGCTGCCTAAGGTCCCCTTGCTTTGCATATTGATAAGCAGAAGCCAGGTATGAATGCAATATTTTCTCCTCCTGATTCTTTTCAGAGGCATAAAGAGCATCTATAGCAATATTTTAGTATGATTTCCTAGCCCCCAAATATTTTTAAATAATGACTGAGTATGCAGGAAATAGCCACAAGTCTCATCATTTTCACCATAGTGTTGAGAAGATTCTTACCCTTTTAACTACTTGTGTTGAAGAGTTCCACCAAGTGCCACTTTTGAGTTTAAGCATAAAATGAGAGAAAGCAAGGACTGCAGCCTATTTGACATAAGAAAATCTAGATCAAACTTCTGTGTACAAGTGCTACTTGACAAGGATGTGTCACCACCTTTAGATGCAAGCATTTGGTTCCAAGGCCAACCCTTGTACAAGATTCCACTCAAATCCACGCAATCTTGTACTATGACCTTTCTCTCTTAGGCTCTCTCCCAATACTAGTTGTAATCGCTGTGTGGATACAGCAGAACACTAGTGGTACAACCACTTACATGTTGAGGAGATTCTAACTGTAAAGGAGCTATCCAAGGTATTTGCCTGATTAGGAATGTTGGGAGACTCCGGGGGCAAATCAACGAAACCTGAACATAAATAGTTAAGCTACATGGGAGGAGGCATCTTGGAGCTTTCTGTAGACCTTTCATCTGTTCCAGTGTTTGTTTCTCCTTGGAATGGCTATGGTCTGAGATCAGTGTTAATGAAAGATATGATGTGAATATATTCTAATATCAGTAAGTGTATATTAACCACTCAATAGACTTTTGTGTACTGTCTGATTATGATAATAATAATCATCATCATCATCGTTATCACTATATTGGCTTTTGTATTTGTTTGCTATGTACTAATCTTATTATGTATCTAATAATAATAATAATAATAATAATAATAATAATAATAATAATTTATCTGCTTCTGTGATTGTTCATTTGTATTTTGATTCTGTAGCCCACTTGTCAATGGATGCCCAGAATCAGCAGCATCCACCTTTTTATCCCGGGTGTCCTTTTTATCCCGGGCATCGACTGAGCCAGTATAGACTTTGATTTGATTTGTTTCTCCATAATGCTAATGGGTTAGATGCTCTTAGTTCCACTCCTCAGCTGAGACCTCTCTGACTTGGTTGGACCTGCTGGTAGTTACACTACCGCCAGTACAGCTCTTAGCATCCTCTGAGCAGTTAAGCCCCCCATCATGGCAAGGTGGCACCCACCGGGGGGGGGGGGGGTGCAGATGGAAACAATGATTGGAAACAATAAACATTGACAAAATCATGATCTGTCAACTGCAAAAGGCCACCTTACTTGGATCTGTGCACATCATCCGAAAATACATCACACAGTCCTAGATGCTTGGGAAGTGTTCAACTTGTGATTTTGTGATACAAAATCCAGGATATAGATCTCATTTGCTGTGACATACTGTGTTTTTGTGTCAGAATAATAATAATAATAATAATTATTATTATTATTATTATTATTATTATTATTATTCTGACACAAAAAAAAGATTGCATTTATTTATTTATTTATTTATTTATTTATTTATATTCCGCCCTATCTCCCCTGGGGGACTCAGTGATAGACATAAGAAGCTGATTCAAAACAACAAAAAGGTCAGAAATATAGAGAGCATTTAAAGCTCTCACCCTGACATGGGCTATATAATGTGCCAGTGCTATAGAATAGAATAGAATAGAATAGAATAGAATAGAATAGAATAGAATAGAATAGAATAGAATAGAATAGAATACATGGTTCCTGAACCCATATACATGTATGATTTCCATTCTCACCTTCAACTAGACTTGTAGAAGCTGAGGCTGGGAAAAGCCACACATTCCCAACTTCCCTTCTATGTCAGGTCCAGGCAACCTGCAGTCAACAGCCTAATTTCAAAAGGCCAATGTAAGTGAAGTGCAAGAGCCCGGACTCTGTAAAGAGTACTTGCCAGGCAAGAGCAAAAAGAGTCAAATGTTCAGGTAGGCAAAAAGTCACAGATTGCCCAATTTGACCTTCAACATGCAGCCTACAACAGTTTACTGTCATTAACAGCAAAAAATGACTGCCTCTACTCTGAGAATGGTGGGCAAACTGAAAATGAAGCTAAACAAAGGCACGGAAGCATACCATATATGCCTAACGGAGCACAGGCAACTATGTTTGCATGTGTGCATGTGCCTTTGAGTTACTTGTCATCTTATAGTGACCCATTGATTGCATATAGTTTTCTTAGGCAAGGAATATTCAGGGCTGCTTTTGACAGTTCCTCTGAAATATAGTGTATAGCACCAGATATTCCTTGGCAATCTCCCATGCAAGTGCTAACCAAGGCTGAACCTGCTTAGCCTCCAAAATCAGATATGATTTGGTATTTAAGGCAACTAAAAATATAGCATTGGATGATGTGATGCATTTAACCTGAAATTAGGTATTAAGGGAAGAGCAAAGCAATGTTTCTTTTATCAGGATAAGCCAACCATAGCCACATCTTGTCCTCTCTGAATGCCCAACTCAAAGACTTTGCTTAGCTTTGTTGAAAAAATGGCTTTGGCATTAAGCACCATGATGGCAATTACTCATTAAGGCAATTAGCAGGCTGTGGGGCTCACTAGGGGATGTTTTTTAAAGTACAGTCAAAGCAGTCCATTGCATTTTAAGCCATTTCATATTTTGTCTGATGTCATTTAATAAATAGGATCTACATAAAAAGTTGTACAAAATACGTACTTTCCAATTACTCTGTGCATTTGGTGGCATGCTGCAGCTGATGTACAGAATGTTTTGAAAGTTTGATCCCTCAAGGTTGGGTGTTCAAAGACTGCTCCTTATATGGGCTCATTTTCCATCTGTGCCAGGGAGAGCTCGAGCCACAGCCAGCCAAAGTGAGCAGCAATAGGCACGTTGAAATTAATATAACTCAGCCAGGAACTGAAGTGCCAAACCCCAGCCTAATAATCAAGCACCATGTGCTGTTTTAAAAGAGAGAGAGATGTGTGTTCCCATTAGTCTCTTTGGGTTATTTGCTCAAAGAATTAGCTAAGAGCATGATAGAGATAATGATCATAGGGCTCCAGGGAAAAGCACAACATGCAATGCGTCTTTAGCACCACAGCCTTTGTGCTGAGATACATCAGCATCTGCTTGCAATCTCTGCTGCCAGTTTTGTGCATAACAAGCTCAGGGAAGGAAGCCAGGGTGAAAGGATTAACTAGAGAGAAGTGCTGAAGAATAACTCTCTTAGGACTGAGACAAAAAGCTTTCATCACTTGAATGCCATGTTCTGAGAGGTCAGAGAGGGAAAGCATTTTTTGTTTGTGGGTCATTATGTCACACCTGGGGTCCATTCACAGAGTCAACTTTTGCACACAGAGAAGGTGGCTTTAATGGATCCCTGGTGGGTCAGCCCAGTTGTTAAGCATGCCAAGAACTTATTTGCAATGGCAGTGGGGTTTTTAGCACCAGGGAAGCCTTTTCTCTTTCAAATGATACACATGGATACACATGCATGAAGATCTTTTGTGAAGTTGGAATGGATGCTAGGAAGCATCTTTCAAATTACATCATACAATTATATGGACAAAGCAAAGTGCCTCCATGTTGGCTTTGAAACCCCTGTGGGTATCAATGAAAGAGTTGTATAATCATGTTGTCACATGTGGATATCAGTATTCAACCTGTATTTCTGTGCCTCAGCTCTATAGATGTTTTGTGGTGGCCTGCAGAGTTAAATTCACCATACTATTACTGACCTACTTTTGGGAAATATAAAATTGCACAAGAAAGCACCAAGATGCCAAGTGATATTGAAATCCAGGATGTGAAGGAGTATAGTGCTATTGTCTAAACCCAAATGAAATACATTTCCATGTACCAATTTGCAGGGTTATGTGCATGTCAGGGTGCTCAGCCATCTTGATGTGGACAAGCTTCTGGGGCCAGTAAGGAGGACAACCAGCTTTCTTGATCCCTGTCCTTCTTGGCTGATCATCCAGGAAGGAAATGCAATTTGATCTTAAATACAACAAATTATTAATGCATCTCTCAAAGAGGGGAACTTTCCATCCTGTTCAAAAGAAGCAGTAGTTAAATTGCTGCTGAAAAAGCCATCCCTAGATCCCTGGACCTTATTAATTACAGACCAGTGCCTAACCTTCCTTTTTTGGGCAAGGTGATTTAAAACATAGTTGCCCTCCCATTTCAAACTGGTTTCTGAGCAAGATATGAAGTTCAAACTCCCAAGGTCACCTTAGTAGATAATCTCCATCTCAACACCAATAGGTGCATCTAGATATCTCAGCGGCTTTCGATACCATTGACCCTAGTATCCTTCTGGAATGCCTGGAAGGGCTGGGAATCGGAGGCACTGTGCTGCAGCGGTATCAGTCATACCTCTCAGGCAGGTTCCAGATGGTGGTGCTTGGGGATATCTACTCCTCCAAAAGGAGTTGTTATATGGCATCCCACAAGGAGCCATTCTATCCTCAATGCTTTTTAATAAGTATTTACATGGAATTGCTGGGAGAGATCATTCATAGGCATGGGGCGGGGTGTTGTTAGAATTCTGATGATACCCAAATATATTTCTTTATGCCTTCAAGAACAGCATCAGCAAAGGTTAGCATGTCTCCTATGAACAAATGCCTGGAGGAGGTAATGGGCTGGATGAGGAAAAACAAATTGAAACTGGATCCAGACAAAACAGAGGAGCTTGCCATCAAGGGTCCTAATGTGGGGATGGAGGTGTGTCAACCAGTTCTGGATGGGGTTACACTCCCCCCAAAAGACCATGTTCGCAGCTTGAGAGTGCTCCTGGATCCCTCTTCCCAAATGTCAGCCTACATAGAGACAGTCAGGAGTATTTACTGCTAGCTTTGTCTGATATGCAAGCTGTGCTCCTTCCTAAATTTGGAGGACCTGAAGATGGTAGTGTATGCACTGCTAACCTCAAGGTTGGACTTCTGCAACATGCTTTGCATTGGGCTACCTTTGTACCAAGTTCAGAAACTTCAGCTGGTTCAAAATACAGCAGCCAGATTGGTTACAGGAACATCCAAGAGTGAGCATATTACACCTATCCTCTACTGGCTGCCAATTAGTTTCCAGGCAAAGTACAAGTTGTTAGTTTTGACCTTTGCATCAGTGGTTCTCAACCTGTGGGTCCCAGGTGTTTTGGCCTACAACTCCCAGAAATCCCAGCCAGTTTACCAGCTGTTAGGATTTCTGGAAGTTGAAGGTCAAAACCACTGGGGACCCACAGGTTGAGAACCACTGCCCTACAGGATTGCTTTCTCATGTACAATGGGGTCTGGACACTTAGGTCCTCTGGGGGGCAGCTACTCCATCCATCCAGAACCTGAGTAGCGACTGTCACCCAGAGGACCTTTGCATCGGCTGCCCTGAGACTGTGGAATGACCTGCCAGAATAACCCCAACAGCTAAATGAGTTGTCGGAATTTAAAAATTATCTAAAGACCTATCTCTTCCAGCAGGCCTACCCAGCCAGTTTTAATCATGAAATTTAAACTCATTTCCTGTGTTTTAATCTCTGCTCAGTGTATTTTAATATGTACTTTATAGAAATATGTTTCAATATGTATCTTTTATAAAAATACATTTAAGATGTATATTTATAGAATCTTCACAATGTTTATGTATTTTAATAATGCTATAATGCACCTCGAGCCAGGAGGAAAGGTGGGTAAGAAAGAAAATATTGTTGTTGTTGTTGTTGTCGTCGTCGTCATCGTCCTCATCATCATCATCATCATCATCATCATCATCTTCATCATCATCTTGCCCACAGTAAAGGAATTTTTTCCCAGAATGGAATGCATCTAATATTTGCAGTCAGTTCTTTTTTGGCCTGGAGAAATGTAGCTCATGCTGTCCACCAGTAAATCTAACAAAATCCGATAAAGTCATATACCATTAGAAGACACCTTATACAGAAAAACCTTGTACACAGAGTATGAAAGTTATGGATTACATGTAACAGCATTACATGCAACACATTATTTTAGTGAGTTAAAGAGGAATGGCAATTTTCATTTGCAAAATCATGCATTGACTGCTTACATTGCTACTTTAATATCAACAGATATTTGTTGCTTTTGGACAATGATCTTTCTATTTTACTACTACTATCAACTTAATGTAATGTTATGTGCCTTGAGGTTGACAAACCTGTAGTTTGTTTTTGTTTTTTGACTAAGAAACACTATGAAATTCATGGGGTTCCCATAAGCTGACTGTTGACTTGACTCATATCATACACATGTATCTTGAAGTCAATAACCCTATTGTAGGATTGGGAAAATTCATTCAATGGAGGTTTCCCATTGCCTTCCTGTGAGTCCAAGATAGTGTGACTTGCCCAAGATGGCCCTTGGGTTTCCACGGCATAGAAAAGACTTGAATTCTGGTCTTCTGGAGTCCCAATTTAACTTTGAGGCCGCTATACAATGCTGGCTCTCCATTGCAAGAGAATTTTGTTAATACTTTGACTTTTTTCCCAGTCATGAACAAACATATACAAAGAAGCAGAACCTGCTGCAAAGGTTCTAAACATAATGTGTACGGTATGTAATGCAGATAAGACGAGACTTAAAAGAACTTGACATTTGCCCATTAGATACCTTTTATGATCTCAATCAAATACAATCAATGCCATTGTGCTTGGTAGCTCTTTCTATCATTTATTTATTTATTATGTACTATATTTATATACCACCCTTCTCAGCCCGCAGGCGACTCAGGGCGGTTTACAGTTGGCACCAAAACCATAAAATATAATTAAAAACATTAACATAAATATAATACTATTGGAAAATCAATTAAAACATATATCATTAGGGTCTCCTTGTTAAAAACATTGTCCAGTCACATCGTCCAGTCATTCCATTTTCCTATGTCTGTTACACAGCATTAGCAAATGCTTGCTCAAAAAGCCAAGTCTTGACTTTCTTTGAAGACAGCAACAATCATTTTTATTTAGATAATTTTTGTTCAATAAAGGAACTAAAAAGTAACACCAAAAAACCCACCTGCATGACACATAATGGGGTATTTGTTAAGTGATTAATAAAATTTATTTAGTTAGCATTTATATTCTACCCTTCCCACCCCAAAAGGAACTCAGGGTGGATCACAGAACACATACATGGCAAACATTCAATGCCATTAAACAGATAGGACAGACAACAGATAGAGATATTATGTCAACATTTTTCCTAACTTTGGTGTCCTGAAGGTTGTGTTCAATTCCAGCCACAAGGGGTGCTACCACTCCATCCTCTATGACAAAGAACCCTTGATCACAGACTTTCTCCTTCTTTTGATCGCCGGCATTTTCTGGTATTTCCTTTATGGTGCCGTAAGATACCTTCCCGCTTAAGCGGTGCCTAATTTCTCTACTCACAGCTCACAGCTGTTTTCAAACTGCTTAAGTGGACAGTAAGCTGGGCTGAAGGTCCGGTGCTCACCCTGACCCAGGCTTCAAACTGCCAAATTAAATTGGTAAGATCTATTGCTGCTGGTGATTAACCAACTGTGCTAAAGCTATTATTTTTTAAAGCTAGCTTTCCAAATTTTGAATCTATTCTGGAGAAAAATGGGAGGCAGGGCTTTATGATATGAAAGACCAAGAGCAAATTTAAGGGCAAAATCATGAAACTCCCCCCCCTTTTTTTTTAAAAACAACTTTATAGTTGTAATTGTTGATTATCGGGATCATGTGATGGTGATAGTGGTTTCTAATGCAGTGAATTTGGCATATTCCCTTTGGCTCTGAGCAAGATATCCAGAAAATGAGTTTTGTAGCCAGAAAGAATCATTGGTCACTATCTAGGAACAATAGTAACAACTATATTATTCTTCAAACAAGTAGTCCTCTGTTCAAAGCTATACTAAAAAGAGTCAAATTCTAGAGATGCTTCAGAATATCAATTGGCCCAAAACAGTATTTCTCAGAATGTTTGATACAAACACAAGGATGTGAAGAATGTTTGCTAATATTTATATCCTTGACCAAAAAGGAGGAAGCAATGTCTAATGTGTTTGGGTAAGGAGGCCAGTCACAACATTCTTTGGACTTTGGAACTTGTTTGGGAAAATTCATTTGCACACAAAAGATGTGTTTATCCTGCTTAGAAGATGTTTCCTGTGGCAGAAGATGTGCATCTTGTGTGCAACATTCAATGACACTATCACAACCCACTATTTGATCACTGTAGAGCTCTACAAGAATTAAGAGAAAAAGATATATATGGGACTGGAACCTGTGGCTTCACTTGCATGGAGGGGGATCTCTCAAAGCACTTTCTAGGTCCTCCAGCACATTTCTATTATATGGATTTTGCCAAAAGCCATTCATTTCTGTTGGGAATAGCAACCTTCTTCATGCCTCCACTAGTTAATTGTTATGTATATAATTAAAACTGTTTGCCGTATTGTATATGTGTTTATTGGTGTGCAGTTTTCCTTAACTCTTTGTTCTAGGAAGGGCTGCAGACCAGATGATCAGGTCTGGGACTATTTAAACTCTGACTCCTTTTAAGATCTCAGACTCCATTGGACTTTCAGACTAGACAGAGACTCTATTAGACTCTCAGACCAGAAATATGCTTTGGACTATGGACTTTTAAGATTCTAAGAAAGGTGCCCTGCGTTATCTATGCAGAGAAAGTACTTCAAATCCTATCTATAACTGGACTGATGAGCAATGCACCTGTATGTTGAATACATGAAGTTTGTGAGTAAACCAACTATGCTACTTTTAAAGAAATTTGCTTATTTTTGTTTCTTGAGAGCATGATTTAAAGGCAAATATATTTTAAGTAAATGTTTTTGGACAACTAAATGAATACTTCTGAAACTCTGCTGTATTTGTGTATGTGTGTGTGTGTGTGTGTGTTGTGCATTGGCATATCTCTAACAGTTCAAAGAGATACCTAGGTACATCAGTTTAACAGCTGAGAAACTTAATTGCATTGCATGAATGCTATTTTCCAAAAATGTTATGGCATAATTTTTCAAAACTTTCTGACTTCTAACAAGGCCATGCCTTTCCAAAGATCATAACATCTCCAAAAGGTTATGCATATTTCCATTTTCCAAAAATTTCAATAGGATTTGCATGGTTTTGTGTAATGTATGGTTTTGTGTTTCCACAGTAAGTCCTGGAAATGATCTATTGCATATGTGGGCATCATACTGTATTTTACCAACTATGAGATCACATAATTACCTCCAAATCCACCTTTAAAGCAAGGCAGCCTCCACCAAGGTAGCAATTTCCATGCTGCTGGAGTGTGGAAGGACCATGAGGAACATCCAGCTATTTTCCTGTAGCTGGCTAAAGTGCAAGGATATCATCTGATACTGTTCCTCGGTCCTGTTATTCTACCTCACAATCTTCTGTGATATCTTTTCATCTTAAAAAGGAAAAAGGAGGGTGGACACATTGGAGGGTAGATTATTAACATGCATCTGCTGTACAGTGACTGCTCTGGCCCTGAGTCACTCTCTAGTGTTTGTTCAATAGTAGCAGTTAATTTCCTTGGTCTCCCTGCTTTTTATTCTCTAACTACTTGTTTTGCTTTTTTTCAAAGGTCACTGTGTAGATGTATGAACTTCTAGAAATGTTCTTAAAATGTGATTAGGCTAAAAGTGTTTGATAACAGATGGTTTAAAAAAGAAATAAGCACCATTAGCACATCTCTTGTTGATGTACGTCCTAAAAGTAATTGCAAGTACATGTTGTACCCTGGCACTTCAATGAGCCAAGACACCAACAGATCTCTTACAAAATGAAATTTAGCAGGTTTTTGAAAAATAAAATGAAGCCTTTAAGATCGGAAATTGGCCGCCTTTGAGGAGAGTATATTGGATTTTTAAAAAATGATAAAGAAATAGAGACCACAAATCCAAAGAAATAATTGTATTAGGCTCCATCCCTGTATCCACTTATGTGGAAATGTCACTGACTGAAATATAATGTATAGATATTGATAGGAATGTATTGTTAGTTTGGAAACCTGAGATCTGCAGACTACTTCCTTGGGAAATAATCCCATTTGAAAATAAAGATTTAATGTATTACAGTTTCATGGTTAAAGTAGAAAACCCAGTTCTTAAAGCTAGAGAAAACAGAAAAGTAAAACATATAACAGACCACCAGCATTGTATAGTGGTTTGAGTTTTGGACTACAAAATCTGGGTTTGAATACCCAATCAACTATGGAAACCTTGGACATGTCACATTCTCTCATCCTAGTAAAATAATAGAATCATAGCATCTTCAAATTGGTAGGGAACATAAGGGACATCTAGTTCAACCTTGCCGTGTAGGGACACACAAGTACAGAATTCCTGAAAAGTACTTCAAGATATCCAAAGATGAAGAGTACATCATCCACTGATAAAATCTGTTCCCCCTCTAAACAATTCTTTCAATTAATTTTTTTCTTTGTAATGTTTAGGTGGAAATCTTTTTCTTTTAATTTGGATCCACTGGTTTATGTTCAATTCTCTGGAGCTGCAGAAAACAAGCTCACTCCATCTTCTACATGGCATTCAGATATTTAAAGATGTCTATCATGTCACTTCTCATTCTTCACTTCTCTAAGCAAAATATCTCAAGCTCTCTACATTGTTCCTCATATGGCAGTGGTTCTCAACCTATGGCTGGAATTTCTGGGAGTTGTAGGCCAAAACATCTGGGGACCCACAGGTTGAGAACCACTGCTCATAAGGTGGTCTTGGTTGCTCAGCTACACATATTCCAGCCTGTCTATGTCCTTCTTGAGATGTTATGCCCAGAACTGGACACAGCATTCCAGATGAAGTCTTACCAAAGCAGAAAAGAACTACAACCTCCCTTGACCTAGACACTATAAAGCTGAGAATTTGCTTGTGGCTCACTAACGGCCTTGTCACATGGCTGCTGGAGGTGCTCTGTTTCGTAAAGGGACGTGGGAAACCCAGCATCCCATGCCCCACATTGTTTGGCTCCAGCTGAGGATGATCAGATGGAGGGAAGTGCGGCCGCATGGCTTCACCCCATGGATTGCAATGGCAATACGGTAGCCATCCCATGATGCCCAGAAAGTGGCATGTGCCAGCTCTGCTCTCCTTCATCTACTGATGTCATCTGATGGGAGCTGGCTGGCTTGAGGGGTGATCAGGGCTAAATTGGCACATGCCACCAAATTTAGCCCCGTGTGAAGAGGTCGCATGACTCCTAAATTGCCCTTACACATACTGCTTTCAAGCTAGATGTTACTAATACTATAGTTTTGCATTTCCTTTTTTCCTGCCTGGATGTTACCTTTATCTCTGTTAAAATTAATTTTCTTAATTTTGACCTGGTCCAATCTGCCAGTGTCATTTTGAATTCTAATTCTGTCCTGTGGGGTAGTAACTACTCCTCCTGATTTGGCATCATCTGCAAATTTGATAAGCAGGTTTTCTGTTCCATCATGTAAGTCATTTATAAAGACATTAAATGACACATGGCCAATAAGAGAACCCCGAGGGACCCCACAAGTCACTTCTTTCTAAGAAGAAGTGCAAACATTGATTAGTGCTCTGCAGTTTTGGTCAGTCAGTCTAATCCACCTAATTGTAAGACTATTTAGCTTACAGTTCACCAGTTGCAAGTGAGGTATTTTGTCCAAAGCCTTACTAAAATCAACTTTGTAAAGAGAGAGAAGGGGGAGGTCCATCCAGACAGATCCAAAAAGTGGGGTCTGTCTCAATTTTACTAGAGGCATCCAAACAACACCTTGGATTACCCACAGTCAAACCACGTTCATTCTGAACAAACTAGGGTACTCCCAGGTACTCCCAGGTCTACCTAGGGATAAATCCCCATTTGCCATCCTGAACCTTTTGGGTTTCTGGACCTCAAAAGTCCAGGAGGGCACCACCCTCTCCTCCCAGCTCCCCATTTCCTCCTAAAAAGTAAAAAAAAAACTCGCCTGGCCAACATAACATTCCTTCTCACACCCTCCTGGTCCAAATAGTTGAACATGTCATGAAAGCACAGCAACATTTCAGACACTTCACATATTGTGACTGCATCTTAGAAGTGAGAGAGAAACTTGTGAGATCTTCTGTCTCAGGTGTCCAAATAATTTGGTAGACTTAGATTTAGGAGTAGGATGTCCTTAGATGCCTTACTTTAACAACAAGATAACTAGAGCTGATTGAAGTAGTGATGGTGTTGTCTGGATCCGCTATACACTCCCACTGTTAAATGTTTGCTTGCTATAAAAATACTATGATAATAATGTTAATATTAATAATTATATCTATATACCACCTCTCTATGTTGCTCAGGCAATGCATGCATGGAATGTACATCCCATTTTCTCATCACAACTTACTGTGAGATGAATTTGGCTGGTCCAAGGTCACTCTATGAAGGTCTCAACAAAGAGGAGAACTTGAACTTTGGTTCCCAGCCAGAACACTATGTTGCATTAGCTTTCTACATTGCCTTTTAGAAATATGAAATTAAAAGTGAAATGTTAAGCAAGGTGAAGCAAAGAAATATTAAATACTCATTTTCTTATATCACATAATAAACAAGAGTTAGAATCTTACACAGAGATGACTATATCGATTTTAATTTGCTTTCTTGTACTTAACTTGGTGTACAACTGTGGGTAATCCATTTCTAATGCAATGGTGGGAAAATGCCATTCTTTCTACCAAAAATAATGTACCAGTGAAAAGGTAGCAGAGCTAATCCTGTCATGTTTGCCTGCAGGTAATAAATTTGGAAGTCAGTGGAAAATTTCAAATTGAGTTTGAAGGTTCATTCCCGTCCAGGACTTAAATGTACACAGCCTAAAGGGAGTGTTGCTTGAAATTTCGAATCATACCAAACCTAATGAAGGGCTACACATGATCCATGGGAAAAGGTCAGAAAAGCTGTAAATGTTTATTTCAGTGGGGTCAGGAGAGAGCTTTCAATGCTTGTTTTACAGTTCCATGTATATATCCTATTTCACGCAAGGCACTGGAAACTTTTCTAATTCAGTTCTGTTCCAGAAAGAGCTGCAGCTGTAGACAGATAAATTGAAAGGAAGTATATACTGCAAAAATTGGGCATTAAAAAGCCTAGATGAAAAAGTAACGTGGTATGAATTGTTAACTCTTTCTGTGTGATGGACACTAGCTTAGGTGGTTTTTAAAGGGATTATATCAATTCAGAAAGAAACCGTGCAATCAACACAGAGGAATTCTATTGTATTGAATGGAGTGTACAGCAAATATTATTATTATTATTATTATTATTATTATTATTATTATTATTATTATTATTTCTGCATCTCCTCATAGTGGGTTACAACATAGCTAAAGTCGAAATACCTAGTCACAACTGTTGGCCCTATCTACACTGCCATATAATTCCATTTATATAAGTCTACCCTACCAAATAATGCAGTTCAATGCAGTTAAACTGTATTTTATGGCAGTGTAGATGGGGCCATTATGTAGGTTAAAATAATGGAAACGGTGTGTTCTTTTAGAGTTCATCTACATTTAACTAGTTTACGACACCATAAAACCTTCCAGCAGCATGCATAAGAATGAGGAAGTACTCCATCAAGGACTCAGTGTCACAAGTGGACAGTGAAGTGACAGCTCCCCCTGTGGCCAGAATCGAGCATACCCTCATGAAGCCAGAAAGCTGGCATGTTAAATTACCTCTCTGTCTGTCTATATATGTTGTATATCTAATAGCATTCAATGTTTGCCATGTATATGTGTATTGTAATCCGCCCTGAGTAGAATTAACACGGTTTGGCACCATTTTAACTGCTGTGGTTCCATGCTATGGAATCCTAGAATTTGTAGTTTGGTGTGACACCAACACTCTTTGCAAAGAAGGCTAAAGAACTTGTAAAACTGCAGTTACCAAAGTTCTATAGCATTGAGCCATAGCAGTTAAAGTGGGGCCAAATTGCATTAATTCTACAGTGTAGATCACATGTGTTAAACCTAAGGTCCATGGGCCAAATCCAGCCTGTCATGTCATTTTCTGTGACCCTCCAGATGCTAGACTACAGCTCCTGTATTCCTTATCATTAGACATCATGACTAGAGCTGATGGGAGTTGTGACACAGTAACATCTGGAAAGCTGCAGTTTTTTCTGTTTTGTCCGGAAAGTGGGGTTTGTCTTGTGGATATGTTGTCTGACTTCAAAATGTCCTTTAACCTTGAAGTTGGGGAAAGGATAATGGCTGTAATTGCCATTATCCTCAGTCCACATGGCAAATAATTAGAAGTGATGGGAGTTGTCATTCATTCAATGACATCTGGGGTAAAACTGGGTAAAAACTAAGAAGTACTAACCACTATGTAAAAAAATTATAGTTGGCCCTCTGTATTCACTGCATCTCCAACCATGGATTCAATGGCCCTTTGAAGACAACCATAAGACTGAGTGGCCCTCGATGAAAATGAGTTTGACATCCCTGATGTAGATGCATCCTCAGATGTCACTGAGCTGCATGTCAGTTTATGTATCCGTTTGAGGTTCTGCATCTTTTACTGCTGGGCAACTTGGGTCTTTGGACCGTAATAAAGTTTTGATTGATTGGGCTGCATGTCCAAGCCAGGATCTGTTTCTAAGGTGGGAAAGGCTCAAAATTGGCAGATAGGTCAAGGTCATTATTAATTTTACTGGTTTTGGATGTATGTTCTTACAAAACAATGAAAACACAGATTTTTTTTTCGTTTTCAGGAGCGACTTGAGAAATTGTGAGAGAGAATTGGCCATCTGCAAGGACTTTGTCCAGGGATCAACAAGATGTTTTACCATCCTGTGGGAGGCTTCTTTCATGTCCCCATATGAGAGGTTGGAGCTGACAGATGGGAGCTCACCCCACTCTCCAGATTTGAACTGGCAACTTTTCAGCAGCAGTCCTGCCAGAACAAGGTTTTAACCCATTGCATCACCAGATGAAGTAGAAGTAGTAAGAGTAGAGGAAAAAGAAAGTGAAGATGAGGGGGCAGCAGCAACTAACTGCAGCAGGTAAACACCTCACTCTCTCAGAGGAAAGCAATGGCAAATCACATTTGAACAAATCTTGCCAAGAAACTCCCATGGGAGGACAATTTTAGGACCATCATAAATTGCAAATTACTTGAAGTCACAAAACAACAGTGTAAGTCAGGAGAGTATTGGTGAAACCAGGGCAAACAACTGTGCTACTGTTTCTTTTCCACATCCATGGGGAAAAGGGAATGCAAGTGTGAATCCACCGGTGTCAATAACCTTGTAATTTAGGACATGTCAGTAACACTTACATGACAAAATTGTGGAGTTCATCTTTAAATAGCAATTGTGAAGATGTCTTTCGAAATGGCTTGAGATTGGTTCTTTACATTCTGTATGTATTACTGCACAGCTGTCCCATATAAGCACTCCCCCACAGTATAATATAACATATGATATGCTAACCTGCACATAAACATCTGTACACATGATATCCTATTCATTTCCATCCTGCCAACTGTTTATTGCAGTGTAAAAGAATAATGTTACACTGTATTCCTTGCAAAGGGATTCATGCACAAAGCTGATCCAAGATCTCCCAAAACGTGCATCTGTGAAGAAGGTTTTAATTATATACAACTGGTTCCTTTGGAAAATAAAGGTTTGCCATCATCCAGCAAAGAGCAAAATACATCTGTTTTGATGGTCTTTAAAGATACATAACCTTGCGCTAGATTGTGTCCATCATCTTACAAAATACCGCAAGTTCACCAATTCTGTGAACTTTGACCTTTGCAATTTACAAAAATGAAAGCAGGTTTCCTGTGCTAAAGAACTGTGCCTGACTGTACTCTCTTGACACTAAACAACAAAGAATACCAATTTCCCAAAAAGCTCACGAAACCTTGGGTTCAACATTTGCCTCCATGTGTATTTTATCTAAGTCTAACTGTTTGCAGAGATGAGAATAAACCCTCCTTTGGGGATTATATTGCTATTTGGCTTTGTATTTCTTTCAGTGCTTCCAATAAAACATGAACTTCTTGGCAGATGTCAGAGGACATCCCTTTGCTTCAACTGCAAATGACACACTATCAATAGTAAACACTGCAGTGCAGGGCTGCCGGATGCACTCCCCACAACACACACCTCCATCCTTTTTCAAAAGACTCATAGCTAAATGAGTCTGTGCTTAATGCCACATTATAATTTTTTTAGAACCTCATTGGTGAGAAGTCAGGTTGTTCTTATTTTATCCCTTTAACACTTTCCTGGACAAGATAGTTTCAGTATTGACAGTAGTCACTCTGTCTCATTTTCAGAAGAGCAGATGTTGTGCTTTGGGACTCATCTACAAGTCTGGGATGTGTCAACAAATGTCCAAAGATGGTAGTAATCCAGTCCAGAGATGACCAGGAGCTCTTTTACATTATATTTTTAGCAGTATGATTCTACTTAAATAGCCATGGCAGCATTTTATGGAAACCTAGGATTGCAATTTAGGGAAAGTTATTAAGAAGTCTTGATGCTTCACCAAACTTAGGATTCCCTAGAACAGAGATCCTCAACCTTCCTAATGCTGTGACCCCTTAATACAGTTCCTCAGGTTGTAGTGACCCACAACCATAAAATTATTTTCGTTCCTACTTCATAAATGTAATTTTGCTATTGTTATGAATCGTCATGTAAATATCTGATATGCAGGATGTATTTTCATTCACTGGACCAAATTTGGCAAAAAATACCCAATACAGCCAAATTTGAGTGCTGGTGGTGAATTGAATTTTTTTTAATTTGGGAGTTGTAGTTTCTGGGATTTATAGTTAACCTACAATCAAAGAGCATTCTGAACTCCACCAATGATGTAATCGAACCAAACTTGGCACACAGAACTCCCATGACCAACAGAAAATGCTAGAAAGGGTTAGTGGGCATTGACCTTGAGTTTTGGAGCTCTAGTTCACCAACATCCAGAGAGCACTGTGCACTCAAACAATGATGGATCTGGACCAAACTTGGCACAAATACTCAATATGCCCAAATGTGGACACTGGTGGGGTTTGGGGAAAATAGACCTTCACACGCTGCCATGCTGCATGCCTGCTCTCCCCTTCCCTCTTGGAGTCTCAGAAACAGCCCTCCCCTTGGCTGAGAGGCCAGCTGAGATGATTCACCATGTTTACAAAAAGGAAGAAAAAGACAGGGTGAGATATCTTCAGCCTTCTTTGCCAAAGGGGTTTCTAAGACCATCAAAAACGTGTGTTTTCTGATGGTCTTGGCGACCCCTCTGACACCCCCCTCATGACACCTCCCTCATGACCCCCCCAGGGGTCCCGACCCCCAGGTTGAGAAACACTGCCCTAGAACATAGCCATGGCAGTTAAAGGGTTTGGTGTGAAAATGACCAAGGCCATAAATCAAAAGTTTTAATTGAGAAAACAAAAAGAGTGTGTGCATGTGAACAAGATCTGCACAACTGTGGCACCATCTACATTGCCATATGATGTTGTATGAATTGCATTATAATGGTTGATGTAGACTCATATAATGCAGATTGAACCACATTGAGTCCATACTGCCATTCTTAAACTGGATTATATGGCAGTGTAGATGGAGCCTGTGTCCTGGGACAGACAGTGTGACTCAGGGACAGACTAGAACATGAGGAGTAAAAAGAATGAGATTTGTAACTGGAGATGCGGCAGTTCTTGGGTTTCATAGAATTTGTGACCAGAATCCTTTTTTATACTAAAATGAACTATTATGCCTATTTCTTTGGAAGCTGCTACTTTAAATATAGCTTTACAGCAAAAGGTGTGAAATTACTGCTTATTTAGTGAAAGTCATAATGTGATGTAGTTACATTTTAGTTACTAAGGAAAGGAATTCATCAGAAATAACTAGTTACTGTAACTATTTACTTCCAATGTTTACATTCTAGACAGCCTTCTTTATGTTCTCTGAATATAGAACACTTTTCACGTTTACAGAAGGAATGTTAACGTTTCTATGCAGTGGGTTTTCTACCTTTCCAAACTGTGCCTAGGTAAAGCAGAGATAGTTTCTGCTCCTGAACAGAAACTGCTTTGTTACAATTGTGCTAGCACTTGCACAGTTTGATGCAGACTATATGATGTTAAATAGATGTCTTGAATTGAACATGACCCACAATAAATGACCAACTGTGCAGCAAAAGACAGATTCTGGGCAAGGACACCTGGAAAAGAAGCTTAGATATGCTTGTCTGGACCATAATTTCACTGAGCTGTTATGCTACAAGAGAAATGGCTACTTTGAGGTTTTGCCAAGGAGTTGTAAGAGATGCTGGTCTGTGTGTGCCCTCAGATATAGGCATGTGTTCAATGCTTTCCAGGAATCTTTTCAACAGAAAGACAATGGAAGTGGCAGTCATGAAATTTTAGAAGAAATATTTTGACAGAGGTTCAACAGAGAAAAAACCTTAAGAGCATCATCCAAAGTTATGATGTTTCCCCATCCAGACAGAAATGATTGTGTGTCCATTCATTCTAGAAAAACACACACAACATAATTGGCCCAGAATTGCTTTAAATTAAATATACAACAAAAGATATCCACGTAATTATACAGGGAGATATTTGGCTAGACATTCTGATGAACTCACTTAGACAGCCCTGGCTTATTGCCTACAAAGGGCCAAGAAGCCAGAGGGGAACCAGCAGAGAAGACAAAAGAAACAAATCAGAAACTCTGAAAGACCATCAAAGAGTAGAGATTTGCTAACATTGAGGGTTCTTTGTTCTCTGCCCAGCAAACAGCAAACTGATGGGCCAGCTCATGCCATATGACCAACACATTTGGCCCTGGGAAATTGAAGGAGGGGCGTAAAATTATCTTGGGGACTTAGCCTTAGTGTTAGGCTTATGCATTTTGGGAGAATCTTGTTCCATTTCTGCTTTCCAGATACCAGAACTCCACATAATCCGTTTTAAAGTGCCTCCTGAAAACTAGTGCACTGCTGAATGGGTGTTTTCATTCCACATCCGAAAAAAACCTATATTTCCGCCCCATTGGTGGTAATGGAGAACTTACAAAGCTTCCCCTTCCCCTGAGAGCATTCCTTTTTTTCCCTTCAAGAGAGCCTGGGTGTCAGCAATGGTAACCCCAAGAAAGCACCCTATCCAACACATTATTTGGGGGAAGGGGCTTCCCATAGGCTCCCCTTCCCTATCCTTCATTTAGACCTGGATTTTATAAAGCATTCGAGTTAAGATATCATTCTTTCTGGATCTTTTACCTTCTGTTTGTAGAGGAGACAGGGTTTAATGTTTCTTAAAGCTGTTTCTATTCTAGAAGATAGGCAGGTGTGCACGCTTTCACCAGCAGCAGCAGCGGCACACCAGGCAGTTAAGGCATTTTAAGGAGATCCAGGGAAGGAAGAGTAATGACCTGTAGCTCAGTGGAGCTATCCTTTCTGGACTACCTTAAAAATCCCTTCTGTTTTCTCTACTGCCTGCCTGCAGTCTCTTTTCTGCTTGCCAGTTTTGCTTCCTTAAAGCAGTTTCTACTTTCTGCTCTAAAGGAGAGGTAGGCTTCTCTTTTTGTCTGTTGGGATTACTATTATTAATAATTATTATTATCTTTTAGAAACATTTTCTGAAGGAGAGGAAGGGAAGAAAAAGCTAAAAGAGTGACTTCCAGGCCCCCAAATGTGTATGTGCACACCCTACCCACCGTCCCACAGGTCTCCAATAAAAAGAATCAGGAAAATAAAGGAAAATCAAAAAGATTCAGCTATGATACTAAATAGGGGCAGAAGAGCCGAGATTGGCTCCCGCCTGCTTTCATGTCAAGTGGTTTTTTGTACCAGGAGGGCCCTTACTGTTTCAATTGCCTGTAACGAAACAGATAAGCTGAATGGCCGAAGGGACTGGCTAAAAATGGATCTGTACACATGTGTAATTCATGTAGCTACTTTTTCAACATTGCACAAAGAGATACCTCCTCCCACAACATTTTCCTGAAACTTCACAACAGTTGCCATAGTGTGCCTGGGTATAGTTTCACCTCTGATCCAAAAAGCCACCAATTCACTGGAGGATTGCATGAGGAGAACTCCTTCATGCTATCATTTGGCTGTTGGGTGTCATTTTCTCAAGTAGTTCTCAAAAGGCACATAATGCATCTCCAAACCACGATAAAGCACACTAGTGTGAGACTGCATTGTGGCCACACAGGGGTTCTGTTAACTACCTCCAAGGAAGAAGAGCAGCCCCACTGTCCAGCCATGTTGAAGCCAGTTTAGCACAGCTGGGAATGGGGCATTCCCCTGAGAACCCAATTTAGCCCCAAAACACAGAAAATTGGCATTTACCTTGATCTATGGATTCTTTATTTCCTGGTTGATGTCATTTGACTGAGCAAAGTAGCTTAAGAGGAGCAAGCCCTCTCTCCTGCACCCAAGCTGCCGGGCTCAGTCAGGTGGCATCAGCCAAAATGTAATGACTCCACAGATCAAGGTAAGTGCTGATTTTCTGTGTTTTGGGGCTAAATTATGGTGCTGCGGGACAGGGGGGGGAAACCATCCCAGCTCCATAGGATGCCTGAGAAACATGTGAGGGCTGTCCATACTACTCCTAATACAAGGAAATATCTGGATCCAGGAACATGATTTGCACCTTCCTCTGTGATTTTTTAACCTAGCATTGAGTAGCTTACACCAGGTTAACTCAATCAGCCTGTGTGCATTGTGCGGAAATACACAGGTTGATGCAAACCACACACTGCATTAAAGGGCAGTGTAGAACTGCCCTCAGACTTCTGTTGATGGAAAGTTTTTCTCTACTAGTATCAAACAGGATCTCTACCAAAAATTAAAAAGTGCCAGTTGGTTGCAATCCAATTATTGTTTTATTTTCTTGTTTAGAGAAAGGAGAAGATTGGACACATTTTTGTTTTGATATGGCTTAGAATTGAAAAGAAACCCTTTCAAGGGTAGGAGTAAAATATTGCAATTGGTGCTGGGAATTGCCAGAAAACACTTCCGAACAACAAAAACATTGTGGGACTTTTTTTTAAGAAGTAAGGGGGCAGCAAATACTGAAGCCTCCTAACATATTTCGATCATCTGGAGGAGTGCACAGATAAAAATATTATAAACATGACAACTGTTTACAATTCAAGGTCCTTTAAAAAATATGGCCTGGGAAAGACAATCTCCACAGAGGTTATTATCCATCATCAGATGAAAGAACAAGAAAGGGGGAATACAAAGGTTAAAAATACCAACCATTGACTGGGAACAAATCCAGCAGCTAGATTACAGTACTAGAGAGCAAGGGCTTTATGACAAGGTAGATTTAAAATGGCATGATTGAAAAAATGAGAGGGGAGTGAAACAACTAGGAGTTCTGGGAGAAAACTCCAATTATAAAAATGCACTGGGGGAAATAGGTGAAGTAGCTAAAGGCAGTAAGAGAAATGGAAGTGAATTAAAGTTGATTGAGTTAACAGCAAGGAGACAAAAGCAGCAAGAAAGGAGGTGCCAACATATTACTTAAATTTCCAATCTACACCCCACCTTAGAGGCAAACGGCATGATGTAGGTGCCATTTTTTAAAGTTATGTGGTCTGAGGAAGGAAGGGAGGCCAGCAAGATGTTAGAATAAAGACTCAAGGAAAACCATGGCAGTGGGTACTGTAGGCTGAAACTGGGCAAATTTTAGAAACAGGCAGATGGTGGCACTAATAGTAGGAACATGAAAACATCTCATTTACATTTTCATTTAGTTTATTGAAGTTCTATCTCTTTTCTTGTTCAATATCAGTATTACATTTTGTATTAGATTGCTAAATGATAAGTAATCCAAATCCATTTTTTCCAAATGTGTGTATTTTATTTTTGCATTTTACTTAAAGTGTGCATGCCCAACTCTCCAGCCATCTTGCCAGCTAAGGCATATTTGTGCATTTTCTCTTCATTAAAAAAGGTAAAGGTTTCCCCCTGACATTAAGTCCAGTCATGTCCAACTCTGGGGGTTGGTGCTCATCTCCATTTCTAAGCTGAACAGCTGGCATTGTCCTAGGTCATGTGCCCGGCATGCCTGCATGAAGCGCTGTTACCCTCCTGCTGGAGCAGTACCTACTCAGATTTACAGGTTTTCAAACTGCTAGGTTGGCAGAAGCTGGAGCTAGCAGTGGGAGCTCATGCTGCTCCCTGAATTCAAACCTGTGACCTTTCAGTTAGTAAGATCAGCAGCTCTGTGGTTTAACCCACTGCGCCACCGAGGGCTGCCTTCTCTCAATATACACAATTTTAATTATAGGTATTTCTTTGCATTTCAAACTGTGCACCTTGTTTTGTGTACACTTTATTTTTCTTAAATGCCTTACAAAGCTTGTAAATATACCATGTTTCAAGGCAATACATGTTTTGATTCACTACTAGCCTTGGGAGAGGCACAGTGGTAGGTTTCATCAAGAAACTCTAATGAAATTGCTTTTTAATAATGTTCAGAGAGCCCACAAGCCACAGGCACAGGGCAAAGAATGCAAAAGACAACATTTGGTCAGGACCATCAAGAAGCCCCAAGCAACCTGTACCAGCAGATAATTCAATAGAGATGGGTTTCAACATTAGTAAGAACCAATCAGCAGCTTAAGTAAGACTTATGTTACCATTATACACCATATTATCTTCAAGTTATTCAGGGTGGTGTACGTAGACTACTTTGTGCTTATCCTTCTAAGAACCCTATGAGATACATTATGCTGAGAGTAAATTTAATATCCATCACTTAGCTTCAGGGCTTATGCCCTGATTTTCCACAATCAATTGTGCTGTGTTACCTCGGTATTCCCCTCATTAAAATAGTGTGCCCAACAGCACTTGGTGATTGGGAATTGTCAAGTTAGTGCACGTAGTGTCCTGGAACAATTCTATATTAGGGACATTTATGAGAATTGAAATGAGAGGGTGCAGAACAATGGCTTCAAACAACAGGAAAGGAGATTCCACCTAAACATTAGGAAGAACTTCCTAACTGTGAGAGCTGTTCAGCAGTGGAACTCTCTGCCCTGGAGTGTGGTGGAGGCTCTTTCTTTGGAGGCTTTTAAACAGAGGCTGGATGGCCATCTGTCAAGGGTGCTTTGAATGCAGTATTCCTGCTTCTTGGCAGGGGGTTGGACTGGATGGCCCATGAGGTCTCTTCCAACTCTATGATTCTATGATCCTATGAGAGCACCTAATCAAATTGCTCATTCTACAAGAAGGTAGGAGGGTAGATATAGGACAGACATTCTATCTAAGTACTATCAAACCTGGATCCAGACATAAGAAACAAACATTTAGTTAGTGTCCTTATGCCAGAGAGTGTGGCTAGTTCACATCTGGGTATTAGATTCCAATTGTAGGCAGATGCAATTTTAAATCATCTAGGTATGTTTCCCTCACTACTGTCTTCCAGGACTTCAGCTTGGACAATCCCTGGGCAATTCTATTTATTTTTTTCTATTATTTATATTTATATTTACACCTTTGAATTGATGTGCTGAAGGTAGGTAACAAAATAAAAATTTCATAAAGCAATTAAAACAAATCAAGCAGAAATATCTGCATCAAGAAACCAACAGTAGCTCCCATCTATGTTACCAAGCACTGTTTTATCATGTAAATTTTAATAGAGTTTTAACAATTTATAATATCAAACATTTCCCCCATCTTCTTAACACCTCCCTTTCATCATTGTGACAACTGGAATATGTTTTAAAGGGAAAGAAACTGTGATCACTTACATGTGGAGACAAGAAATATGTAGAGGGAAGACCTTGAGAAGGTCCGAATCACTCTTCCCTGATCTATTGTTCAGCTGCGTTCCCATCATTCCCAACCATTGGCCATGCTGGCTGGAGATTGTGGAAATGATAATCCAATGCATTTGGATATCAGATAGTGATATCTAGACATCAGATAATAATCTAGATATGTCTGGCCAATTACATAAAATCATTTAGAAGACAACATGGCTAAATTTAGCAAAAATTGTAAAATTACTGAGGGTACACTTTTTTTTAATTGCGAGTGGACAGCCAAGCCAGGTCTGTTTCTACACATGCCCCATTTCCATAATCTGGACCAGATTGCTCTTTTAGTTAAGAAAAAAATAGATTAATGCTAAAACAAGATTCAGGGCATGCTTTCGTTTTGGATGAGAATCATACATTTTGAGGCTCCCAAAGGTTTGAAGAGGCACAAACAGATGACAGAAAGGAGAAACATGCCAAGAGGAAAGCATGTCAAGCAAACCCTTGTCAAGAAAGTCTTCCATCTGGAAATCTATGTCCTTGATGTAAAAGACCTTTCAGATCCAGAATAGTCTTCACAGTCATTTACAGATCCACCACCAAAACTCTACCACTGGAAGATAATAATGCTATGTCTTCCTCATAGCTGAGTGATCGGCCATGTTGTATTTCTTATATGTTAGACTAGGGACCTCATTGTAAAGCCTAGGTGAAGTGTCCTGCTTTGCTGGGCTTCTGTGAGGAAAGAGGGAGCAGCAGGACAAATTTTTCAACCTGGACACAGCTCCCTCTCCACTTTGCTTTCCCCATCACATGGGGAGAACGTCACCCTTTCAGGGAGGCCTTGTGCTGGCACAACAACAGGAAGTATCCGATGTGGGAGTGGAAGTGTTCAGCAATGCTTTCACCCTGGTTGTGGGTGGGGTCTCTGACGAATGTCACACAACACTGTGTGATGTCCAACACCAGTGTCCATCTCACAGATGGCGTGAAAGCATCCTAGGATGCTAAAATCACCCAGTTTGATGAGGTAGTCAATAATTTTAATTTGAATAGTATACTCTGTGCAAGTGAGATTGCTTAATGATATTGCCAAGAACTGCCCCTTGTGACACCATCAGGGTTCATCAACTGTGGCACAGTGGGTTAAACCCCTGTGCCGGCAGGACTGAAGACCGACAGGTCGCAGGTTCGAATCTGGGGAGAGCGTGGATGAGCTCCCTCTAAAAGCTCCAGCTCCTCATGCGGGGACATGAGAGAAGCCTCCCACAAGGATGGTAAAAACATCAAAACATCTGGGCGTCCCCTGGGCAACGTCCTTGCAGATGGCCAATTCTCTCATTCCAGAAAAAACTTGCTCCTGACACGACAAAAAAAACTATGACATCACAAAGATGTTGTCCTAAAGCTAATGTTTGGATCCTGGGATAAGGCCAACCTGGCAAAAATGCAGTCTGGTCTGATAAATTCCCTATGTAGACTGTGTGAAGACTAAAGACAAAAGTATGACTTGCTACATGTCTCAAGGTGTTAGGCATAAAACATTAAGGGAAGACTAAGGACCTTATCATATGGAAGTTTTCCTCCATTTCTCTCCGTTTCTACACACTTCAAAGATGAGCTCCCACATAGCACTTCAAAAGATGAAGGACTGCATTTGGTGGTTGCTCATGGGACTCCATCTCCACAGTTTGTAGAAACATGAGGATTTCCGAGATGAGAAGAAATTGACTTCATTCCTTTCCAGCATATAGAAACTTAAAATTGGTGTTTTTCCTCATGTTGGGAAGTGGTGGATTTGTCCAATTATTTTGTGATGTTTCAGTGTGGGTATTCATGCGAGCAGTCTGTCAATGCTCTTTCTGTTTCCATTAGTAGTTTAAAGACAATGTGGATCCCACTGAAAGAAGTATTTTAAAAAGTGTGCCTGTTTCCTTCAGTGTAGGGCCTTAAGGGGAACAATCCCATAGAAAGCAGTGTTTCAAAAGGGATGCTGGTATCATTATGTGTGCTGGTATCATTAAATGATTGAGTTAGAAAGGGGAGGAGGCAAATTTGTGTAATGGGAGAAAATTCTCCATCTTCTTTAAGGACAGAACCTCATGAAATGCCACTCATTCCATCCACGGTCGCTCCCCTTGTGGGATGAAGGTCCTTAGTAAAGATCCTAGTGTCATAATATCATAAGCCTCCAATCCTCAACATAATTCTAAGACCACTTTCTTTGTTGGACAGTAGATCTCAACAACACTAGAATCTGTCATCTCTATTGAGATTCCAGAACCAGGGCTGAATCTACACAAGGGCTGTATCCCACTAAACTGTGTAGTATTCTTCCTCAGTTTGACCTTGTTTTAATACAAACTGAAATATGCTTGGAAAGCTACATGTAACCCCCATCATGTAATTGTCTTGATACCAGGGATGCTTCTATTGTATGCATGTGTCCATGCTGGTGCATGTTTAGTATTGAATAGAGGCATTGAAAACCACTAACTCTTTTGTGTTCACATTCCCTTAATCATTTTGTTTGTTATTTTCCCTTTGGTGACAGCATGAGGTAATGATTTGACCATTGGACCACCACTTTGGAAACAGAGTTTGATTCCCTGCTCAGCCATGGACGCTCACTGGATGACCTTGAGCAAGTCATGCACTTCCAGCTTTAATTAACCCCATTAAGAATTATCCTTAGTTTCCGTAAAATGGAAGTAACCTGAAGGCATACAACAACAACCTGAACTGCATTTCTAAATGCTCAATTGAAGTATTAACTTACTGCAGTGCTAGAAATTTTGGACATTTGGTGGAGAAAAGCATTAAAATTGGGGCACTGCTCTTAATTTAACTATCCACCCTCCAGTTATATCCTGGTTCTGTCAATTTCAAATCTGAGCTAAAATCAGGTTTTAATCAATTGTTCACATATATCCTGAGATTATTAACAACTATTCTGTATTGATGGACTCTGTTACAAAGAGATGCCAAACTCTATGTCATTCTCTACCACATATCATGAGATCATGATCTTCCGTTTTCCCAAGAATGAAGGCACTTACTCCCTCTGTGCTTATTAATTTTACATGGCACTTTGAGACAAGTTAATAATAAGATCCAAATCAGTTGGGGAACTGTTTGCATAGATGAGAAACCAAGTGTTAATAGCAGAATCTCCCTGGGAAAAGTCAAAGCTTGCTCATCTATGACAGAAAATGTAGCCTAGTCTTCCTCTGCCTTTACCAAAATACAATTGTAATGCATGGGAAAAAGGGGGGGGGGGGAAACTTAACAAAGTATAATAAATTGAATCATCAAGGAGGTGAAAAGTGCATACTAAATAATAACAACCTTCCATCATGTCCCGGGCTTTCTATTTGTTTGTTTTCTCCAGTCAAAGGAGGAGATCACAGTGAACAGGAAAGAGTGGCAATAATTGAGTTGGTAAAGAGAATGGAGAGTGAATTGCATGAGCAATATTTGATCCATTGCTGTTGCTGACAATTGAGTTTTTGAAGACAGCCTGGAAACATGTTTGAAAGTCATAATTTCAGGCCTCTTTAATTTGTCTCCAACTCCAATTCTAGTCCTTACCATGTTTTCTTTCCTTTCAGTGAGATTAATTTCCCACTGTTTTTGACATTTAGCATGATTTCACACATGCTTCCCAATTATCGTACCAAGGAGTGAAGGCTTGAAGACATGAATAAGCCATCAAGAGGAGTCAAGTGTAAGTCATCAAGTACTAAATGATGACAAATGAAAGAGGAACATTCATGCTATAACATTTTTTGGGTGGTGACAGGATTGTTTCCAACTCCCCCTGCAGCAATCAAGCTCAATGGATACAAGAGGAAGAAATGTAATTATACCAGATTATCCTGAACACACCCAAACTTCTCTTATTTCAGAAGCTAAGCAGAGATTTTGCCTGGTTAGTACTTGGATAGGAACCCACCGGCAAATCTCTCAGTAGGGCTAAACTTTGGAGAGCCACATGAAATCTGAATGTATAATGCTGGGGAGACTTACTTTACTTAGGCAAGGATAATGGCCTTCCAGATGTGGTGTCTTGGTGGGTCCATAGGTGGCTGTGGAGTCCTATTCTTGATCCGCATATTCTCCCACAGTGAGAACATCGGTTTCCAGGTGGAAGGCAGTCCCGGTGAGGGTTGGCTTGACACACCTTCCTCTTGGCACATTTCTTCCTTTCACCCTCCATTCATGCTTCTTCAAATTCTGCAGCACTGCTGGTCACAGCTGACCTCCAGTTAGAGTGTTCAAGGGCCAGGGCTTCCCAGTTCTCAGTGTCTATGCTACAGTTTTTAAGCCCATCTTTAAATATCTTTTCCTGTCCACCAACATTATGTTTCCTGTTCTTGAGTTGGGATTAGAGTAACTGTTTTGGGAGATGGTGATCAGGCATTTGGACAACGCCAGTCCAGAGGAGCTGATGGCGGAGGAGCATCACTTCTGTTATGGTGGTCTTTGCTTCTTCTAGCATGCTGACATTTGTCCGCCTGACTTCCCAAGAGAGTTGCAGGATTTTTCAGAGGCAAAGCTGATGGAATCATTCCAGGAGTTGCATGTGACATCTATAGACAGTCCACTTTTTGCAGGTATATAGCAGGGTTGGGAGGACAATGGTTTTATAAACAAGCACCTTGGTCTCCCTATGGATGTCCCAGTCCCCAAACACTCTGTACTTCATTTGGAAAAATGCTGCACTCAGATGACGTTGTATCAGATCATTGGTGGGGAGAACCAATGATCTGATTCAATTTAAGGCATCTTCCTATCTTCCTTCTTGTACTTAGGTACTGCCAACAGGACCTTATCAATTCAAGGAAGGGACACAAGAATTTGGGAATATGGACATTGGGAATATGAGGATTGGGAGAGTCAAACTTAGTCTAAATTCTTTGCTTAAGCAGAGTGTATTCCTACAAGAGGGATAAATGAAATCACTGAATTGAGAACATGAAGAGATCCTGGCTCTGCATCGGATTGTCCTTACAACATGTCTTCATCTCCTTCCTTCCTTCCTTCCTTCCTTCCTTCCTTCCTTCCTTCCTTCCTTCTTCCAACTTTCTTCCAGTATAGTATAATTACTGGCATAGAATCTGCAACTGTCAGGACAAGTAACTCTATATCTTTCTGAAGGAGTGAGCTCCTATTTGATCACACAATTTTATCTGAACCTGGGAATATGAGACGACAGTGCAAATCCACTGATGGAAACTGCATTATATATGATCCACAAGGAATAATTTATTTTTTAAAAAGTCTAGCTTTTTAATGAATTACCCATTGATTTCCAATTATATTGCTATTTCTTAATAACCTTACCTGGGGGCATCATTATACCTGTGGTTGCTTTGAGACAAGATTCTCGTGAGGTTGAATTCCAGCTTGAAGGATTGCATATAGTTGTAGATGCCATGCGCCTTAAGCAAAAGCCTAAGGGAATGAAGGACTATAGTTCCTTATGAACTTGCCTGTGCTCTGTGATCTGCTGGGGAGGCAGTCCTGGGCCCGTGATACCAAGGGCCCATTGTATATACAGTGCAGAGCCTAATTTTCAGGTCCCCGAGAAAGAATTTTAAATATTCAATTCACAATTAATCAAATGGTGCTTTAATATTATAATTTGTTAAATTGTTTTTAACATGGTAACTTTGTAGTAATTTTTGTGCCTTGTAAAAAAAATCGAAGCCATCTTGAGTTCAAATTTTGAGAGGAAGATGGGATTTAAATAATTGCTAAGGGTATAGGTCTAAGTTTAAAACACTCCGTTCATACAGCCTACACTATTTTCTTCCATCATCCTTCTTCAAATCTGAAGTTCTATGTGATAGCAAGCCACTATGTTTACTGTGGAACTGTGCTTAACAATCCCCTGTCAAATTCTTCTCCCCAAAGTGCAGTCATTTCATATTGACGTCATTGGGAAATGTGGGTGTGGAAACCCAGAAACAACATGAGCTAAGAATTTTTTCCACTCGACAGCAAGAATCCTCCCAAATCTTTACCACATCCAGCATCATGGCATTTAAACTGGAGGTGGCCTTTCTGGGTTAGATCCAGAACACTCTAAGCGCCTGTGTGGCACTTAGAATCCTAGGTTTCTTTATAAAGCCAAAACTGGATTAGCTGATGAAAGAACATGCAGGGAGTATTCTTAGAATGCAAAGGAGTGTACTATAGCCCTCACCAGCAGAAGATACTCACTACAGGTCCTGGGATTCCATATGATGGACCCATCTAGTTGAAAGTGGCATGAAACTGCTTTGTGTAGCTTTGTCATGGTTAGGCTCCTTCCTGTCCCAGCAGCAGCTTCAATGGCACCCTCTTCTCCTTTGGCGCTTCCCTTCCTCACTTACCCGGAGCCTAGAGAAGGAGGCAGAGAAGGTGGTAGAGAGGATGAGAGAGTGCAACAGGGCAAGGAAGAGCTGGTGTGGAGCTTGCACACTGTCCTTCAGTGGAGCTCCTTGCTGCCTCAGCAGCAGCTGTTGCACTTCCCTTCCTAGACTCCAGATGAGGGAGGGAGTGAAGTGTTGAAGGAGGCAGCACTGCCACAACTGGGGCAGCAAGGACTTGAGTGGAAGATCAGCATGGTGGTGACAGATCTGGCCCTTCACCTCCTGAGGGCAGGTGGTAAGGTGTGAGTCAGCGCACTGTCCTTCCACTATACCCTTTGCTGCCCCAACTGGAGCTTAACTAAAGGTCAGCATACCAGCTTCCACCCACCTACCCAGCATTGGTGAATTGCCAGTGTTGGGGCCATGACTTTCATCTCAGCCCCTCCTCCACTGATGATGCTGGGAGCACGCAACCCTAGAGCCCAGTGCTGAGACCTTGCATGGTCGACCCTGCACTCAGTGCTGCCCACTTACCTCATGGGGGAACACTGAAGGAAAAGCAGATCTGTGGGCCACCCTAAAACCTTTGAGGCCTGCATGAAGCCCACGGGCTGTATGTTGTGCACCCTTGCTATAGGATCACACAGTTGACTCATGATTAGCTTTTGATTTTCCTAAGACCTTTAGATCTATTTCATCTAACCCAAACCTCTTTGGGGTATCTTTGTTAATAAAAAAGAACTGCAAGGCAACGTGCAACTTAACACACAAACACAACTATTAACTATTGGAATGAGGAAAACCTTCACGTTTTCGTTTCCATTCCCTATCATGAGAATGGTTCACATAAGCTCCCTATGCACATCAACAATGGAGTAACTACTAAATAATTTCTCTTGCAAAATTAGCAGTGAAGACTGGAACTACTGCCATATTAGCAATAGCTTTGGCAGAAGAATAGTACACATTTAATGTGTAAGATAACCAATTAGCATCTAAGCCTGGAGGCTTCAGCTATTGCATGCTGAATGAAGAATTTTTCTCTTTTTTAAATGTGATGGCTGTTTTGCATAAGCATAATAGCCAAAAATCCATAACTCTTTGCTTTTAAAGAAAGGAGAGTTAAGAAAGCAAAAAAAAAGTCTTATTCTCTAACTGGAATGAATTATGGAGAAATTTTCCTGCACTCATTTTAAACATAATTATGAAGACTGCAAAAAATATCTTAATGGGGACAAAAAAAATACCAAAATGAAAACAGAACGTTTAGTTGAAGAAGAATGATTACTGACAGAAAACAAAAAGAAGAAAGGGCACCTTAAAATGAATGTATAGGCTCGAGCCCACAGCAGCAAGTGCATGGTATATTATCCTCGGTTACATGTGTACATAGCAGAGTGGATAGGATTGTAAAGAGAGATGTCAGAACGAAAATGATCAGGAAATCAACAATGGTGAATGAAATCCACATTGTTGCTATGCAAGTCATCTCTGACTAAAGCAAGTCTTTTAAAAACCATGACAGACATTCCACCAAAATTGATGAGAATCGCCATGTCCTGACGGTTGTCACGCAGGGGGCATGGCGACCAGTCACCCCATGTTCCATTCCATTCATCATATGGGGGAACCTTTTTATCTAGAGCTCAACCCATCTTTCCTTATGGAAAGATGAGGAGCCTGCAGTTATCCGCCATCACCATTTTTTTCGGTGAAGGCACTTCAGCCATGGGGCTGCCCCAGAAGTAAGAAGTTATCTGTGGTGTGATAGGAGCCATTCAGCTCAATGGCTGAAGGAAAAAAATACAGTCACACTGCTCAAAATAAGGTATGTGTGAAGAGGCCCATGGCAACATGCTGCTGCCAAAAAAATGGCGACAGTGGACAATGACAAGTTCCTCATCTTTCCAAAAGGAAAGGTGGGTCAAGTCGCCAAAAAAAGTCTTCCCCCATGTGATGAGGCAGGGGGATGCTGTAAACAGGGCATGGGGCAATAGGTCCCCATGACCCCTACACAACTGCCACCCAGATGTGACAATTTTCAACAATTTCGGTGGCATGTCTGAAAAAGTCCTCTGTTTATTCAGGGGAGATTTGCCATTGCCTTCCTCTTGGGCTGAGAGAGTGTGAGTTGTCCATGAGCAGAGATTTGATTATAATCCCCTGGAATCCTAATGACCATCAAAACACTGATAAAATATTATGTCATTAATCCTAGGATGGTTCCTCATACAGAAATGACAAGTGATGACAGGAAGAAAGTATAGAAGTGGCAAGAAGCATTGCAAACTGTACTTTATCCGAGATGATCATAATACATAGTAGTGCTGTAATCTCTTCCCACTAAAAACAGGAGACTAACATTTCAAAATGTACAAAATGAAAGGCAGCCATGTTAGCTAACACAAAAATGTCAAAATCCATGTTTCTGTAATACCTTTATTAAGCCAACTCAAAGGTCACAAACTAATGTAAAGGCTTTGGCATTCTTCAGAATTTTTCATCAGGCAAGATGGGAAACAAAGTAAAACTGTAGAGTGGCTGATATTCATATCATCTGGTTGCTATCTTTAGATAGAAAGCAGGAAAAAGGTAATTGTTGTCACTCTGAATTGACTTTGTTCCTTGCTTCCACCAAACCCTGGGACAGCATCGCACCTCAGATTTCAATGCGAACATGACATCATATTTTCCAGATGCCCCATTTGACAGGGACAGTATCAATTAACCTTCCGTTGTTCTACTTTTCTGACTCCTCGAACATGCTCTAGTCTCTCTTTCTTTCATCTTTCCCTATTTCTCTTCAGTTTACTTTAATTGCTTCACTGTTCAAAATACAAAAGTTGAATCTCACTCTTTTCACACTACACAATTCACACCAACAGGATCACTTTTCTGGAGACCTACACACTACATTGCACAAAAGGGGCGCTGTCATTCCTGAAAGTAAACAGGTCTTGGTAGTAGGCGACTCCCTCCTTAGAGGAACGGAAGCTGTCATTTCCAGACCGGATGGGATGGCTCGAGAAATATGCTGCCTACCGGGGGCAAAAATACACCATATCACTCAGAGGCTCACCAGGCTCCTCAAGCCCTATCACCGTCCTCCCCTCATGTTGATTCATGTAGGAACCAATGATACTGCAAGGCATACGTTTCAAAAGATCACAAATGATTTTCGAGCTCTAGGAGCAATGCTAAAAGAATGTAATGTACAGGTGGTCTTTTCATCCCTCCTCCCTGTTGTAAGACACGGACCCACAAGAGCCAGAAAAATAGTACAGGTCAATGACTGGCTTAGAAAATGGTGTCAGGAGGAACACTTTGGCTTCCTCGACCATGGCCTGCTATTCCAGGAGGATGGCCTACTGGCAAGGGATGGGGTGCATCTCACACAAGTGGGAAAACACCTTTTTGCTCACAGACTCGCAAACCTCATTAGACGCACTTTAAACTAGGTCCACCGGGGGAGGGGGACAACAGCCTTGCGAACACTACTTTACCCATAATGTCTGGGAATCGCCAGAAGGCTAAACGGAGGGCTGCACAAACACAACAAGGACCACGTACCAAAAGCACAATAATACCAATTAAACAGCTCAAGGGAAGATCCCAGGGGCTCACATGTCTTTACACTAATGCACAGAGCATGGGAAATAAACAAGACGAACTCCAACTTCTAGCACAACACCACAAATATGATATCATAGCCATCACTGAAACCTGGTGGGATGACTCCTATCGCTGGAATGTAGATATCGAGGGGTATAACCTCTTTCACAGAAACCGAACAAAGGGGAGAGGAGGCGGAGTAGCCTTATATGTCAAAAACTCTTATGCTGCACAAGAAATTCAAGACAGCAATCTGGGAAACCAGCTTGAAATCATCTGGATAAGAATCAAGGGAACTGGGACTCAAAAAGATGTCGTTGTAGGCGTCTACTACAGACCCCCAAGCCAGGAGGAAGATCGTGATGAAGTCTTCTGCCAACAGTTGACCAAACAGGCACAGAAAAGAGATGTAGTAGTCATGGGCGATTTCAACTATCCCGATATTTGCTGGAAAACAAACTCGGCCAAGAGTACAAGGTCCAACAAATTCCTCGCTTGCCTTGCAGACAATTTCATGGTCCAGAAGGTAGAAGAGGCAACAAGGGGATTGGCTACTCTTGATCTCATCCTAACAAATGCGGAGGACCTGATCGATGCGGTCGAAGTGGTAGGATCCTTAGGGGCAAGTGACCATGTGCTCCTGCAATTTGAGGTACAAAGGAAGGCCGAAACTAAGACAAGTCAAACCCGCATTTTGGACTTTAGGAGAGCTGATTTCCAAAAAATGAAGGAAACGCTGAGCAGCATTCAGTGGACACAGATACTAAAAGACAAGGGAGCTACGGATGGATGGGAATTTCTCAAGAGTGAAATACTCAAGGCGCAATTGCAAACCGTGCCAACAAAGAGAAAAAATAGGACAAGTGCAAAGAAGCCAGAATGGATGTCCAAAGAACTTCTAACTGTGCTGAGACACAAAAGAGACATGCACAAGAAGTGGAAAAAGGGAGAAATCACCAAAGAAGAATTCAAACAAATAGCCAACACCTGTAGGGAAAAGGTCCGCAAGGCTAAAGCAAAAAACGAGCTCAGACTTGCCAGGGACATTAAAAACAATAAAAAGGGCTTCTATTCTTATGTCAGTAGAAAAAGGAAAAACAAGGAGGCGATAGGACCTCTTCGAGGAGAAGATGGGGCAATGCTGACAGGGGATAGGGAAAAGGCAGAACTACTTAATGCCTTCTTTGCCTCGGTCTTCTCACAAAAAGAGAGTCTTCAACCTCAGCAAGATGGAGTGGATGAGGGATTGGAGGACATCCAACCCCAAATTGGGAAAGAAGTCGTCCAGGAATACCTGGCCGCTCTTAATGAGTTCAAGTCCCCAGGGCCAGATCAACTACACCCCAGAGTATTGAAGGAACTAGCGGAAGTCATTTCGGAACCATTGGCAACCATCTTTGAGAGTTCTTGGAGAACGGGAGAAGTTCCAGCAGATTGGAGGAGGGCCAATGTGGTCCCAATCTTCAAGAAGGGAAAAAAGGACGACCCAAACAACTACCGTCCGGTCAGCCTCACGTCGATACCGGGCAAGATTCTGGAAAAGATTGTTAAGGAAGTGGTCTGCAAACACTTAGAAACAAATGCAGTCATCGCTAATAGTCAACATGGATTTATCAAAAACAAGTCATGCCAGACTAATCTGATCTCTTTCTTCGATAGAGCTACAAGCTGGGTAGATGCGGGGAATGCCGTGGATGTAGCGTACCTGGATTTCAGTAAGGCCTTCGACAAGGTCCCCCATGACCTTCTGGCAAGGAAACTAGTCCAATGTGGGCTAGGCAAAACTACGGTGAGGTGGATCTGTAATTGGTTAAGTGGACGAACACAGAGAGTGCTCACTAATGCTTCCTCTTCATCTTGGAAAGAAGTGACGAGCGGAGTGCCGCAGGGCTCCGTCCTGGGCCCGGTCCTGTTCAACATCTTTATTAATGACTTAGATGAAGGGCTAGAAGGCATGATCATCAAGTTTGCAGACGACACCAAATTGGGAGGGATAGCCAATAGTCCAGAGGACAGGAGCAGAATTCAAAACGATCTTGACAGATTAGAGAGATGGGCCAAAACTAACAAAATGAAGTTCAACAGTGACAAATGCAAGATACTCCACTTTGGCAGAAAAAATGAAATGCAAAGATACAGAATGGGGGACGCCTGGCTCGAGAGCAGTACATGTGAAAAAGATCTTGGAGTCCTCGTGGACAACAAGTTAAACATGAGCCAACAATGTGATGTGGCGGCAAAAAAAGCCAATGGGATTTTGGCCTGCATCAATAGGAGCATAGTGTCTAGATCTAAGGAAGTAATGCTGCCCCTCTATTCTGCTTTGGTTAGACCACATCTGGAATATTGTGTCCAATTCTGGGCACCACAATTCAAGAGAGATGTTGACAAGCTGGAAAGTGTCCAGAGGAGGGCGACTAAAATGATCAAGGGTCTGGAGAACAAGCCCTATGAGGAGCGGCTTAGGGAACTGGGCATGTTTAGCCTGAAGAAGAGAAGGCTGAGAGGAAATATGATAGCCATGTATAAATATGTGAGAGGAAGCCACAGGGAGGAGGGAGCAAACTTGTTTTCTGCTTCCTTGGAGACTAGGACGCGGAACAATGGCTTCAAACTACAAGAGAGGAGATTCCATCTGAACATTAGGAAGAACTTCCTCACTGTGAGAGCCGTTCAGCAGTGGAACTCTCTGCCCCGGAGTGTGGTGGAGGCTCCTTCTTTGGAGGCTTTTAAGCAGAGGCTGGATGGCCATTTGTCAGGGGTGATTTGAATGCAATATTCCTGCTTCTTGGCAGGGGGTTGGACTGGATGGCCCATGAGGTCTCTTCCAACTCTATGATTCTATGATTCTATGATTCTATGATTCTTCCCAGTTGGCTCAGACAAAAGTAAACCACTGCAACCTCTCTTGGTTTGCATGTTCTTTCTTATTGCTAACTTTTACCATTCTGTCTGGACTCATATATTGCTTGGCCACATATGTCCATGTTTTCATTTGGGAAATTTTAGTGGATATGCAAGATCATTATTACTGGAATGGAGTGCAATTTAGAAAGGAACCCTCTTTTTGTATAACAACAATTATAAAACACAGAATATATAATACTATGAGTAAATTAAAAAACAGAAGATGATCAGAAGTCACTACACTGGCAGCCAATTAGTTTCCGAGCAGGCCTACCCAGAGATTTTAAACTTGTGTCATCTGTTTAGCCTATGGATGCGAGAGCTGGACCATAAGAAAAGCTGAGTGAAGGAAGATAGACATTTTTGAACTGTGGTGTTGGAGAAAAACTCTGAGAATGCCTTGGACCTCAAGAAAATCAAATCAGTCCATACCCTAGGAAATAATGCCCAACTGCTCACTGGAGGGAAGGATATTAGAGGCAAAGATGAAGTACTTTGGACACATAATGAGAAGACAGAAAAGCTTGGAGAAGACCAAGGGCAAGATGGATGGATGGTATCCTTGAAGTGACTGACTTGACTTTGAAAGAGCTGGGTGTGGCCACTGCCAACAGGGAGCTCTGGCATGGGCTGGTCCATGAGGTCATGAAGAGTCGGAAGCGACTGAACGAATAAACAACATCTGTCTAATCTTTGTTTTGTGAATTGTAATATGTATTTTGTAGAAATATGTTTTAATATGTGTATTTTACATAATGTTTTAGATGATTATGTGTTTTAGCAATATTGTAACCTTCCTCAAGCCACGAGGAGAGGCCGGCAAGAAATAAAATTATTATTATTATTATTATTATTATTATCATCATCATCATCATCATCAACAACAACAACAACTAAACACATACAGTGGAACCTCTACTTAAGAGCATCTCAACTTAAGAGAATTTTGAGTTAAGAGCTGCCATGGCCCAGGTTTTGCTTTTACATAAGAGCAGTGTTTGAGTTAAGAAGCAGCAGCATAGGGAGCACTAGCATGAGAGTATAGGGCTCCAGGGCTCCAAGGGAGCAGCTTCAGTGCCTCATGCTCTTGTCCACTTTGGGAAATTGCTGTCTGCTTTGCTCTTGTCTAGTTTGAAGAACTTTGGGTTAGTTGATTTTGTGTGGTTTTTATTCCTGATATAGTTGGCTTCATGAAGAGAGAGAAGGAGAGAGAGAGCAAGAGAGGGAGGGGGGGCTGGAATGAGTACAATATGAAGAAAATGTTTGTAATTTAGACATCCCAATACAAAAGATAGTCAAAGTCAATGTATTGTCGAAGGCTTTCATGGCCGGAATCACTCAGTTCTTGTGGGTTTTTTCGGGCTATATGGCCATGTTCTAGAGGCATTTCTCCTGACGTTTCGCCTGCATCTATGGCAAGCATCTTCAGAGGTCTGCTGGAGCTGGGAAAAAGGGGTTTATATATCTGTGGAATGACCAGGGTGAGACAAAAGGCTTTTGTAAGTTGGGCTAGGTGTGAATCTTTTCAACTGACCACCTTGATTAGCATACAATGGGCTGACAGTGCCTGGAGCAAACTCTTCTTGAAAGGTGATTAGATGTCCCTGCCTGTTTTTCTCTCTGCTGTTTTAATTTTAGAGTTTTTTAATACTGGTAGCCAGATTTTGTTCATTTTCATGGTTTCTTCCTTTCTGTTGAAATTGTCCACATGTTTGTGGATTTCAATGGCTTCTCTGTGTAGTCTGACATGGTGGTTGTGAGAGTGGTCCAGCATTTTTGTGTTCTCAAATAAAATGCTGTGTCCAGGTTGGTTCATCAGGTGCTCTGCTATGGCTGACTTCTCTGGATGAAGTAGTCTGCAGTGCCTTTCATGTTCCTGGATTCTTGTTTGGGCGCTGCGTTTGGTGGTCCCTATGTAGACTTGTCCACAGCTGCATGGTATACGGTAGACTCCTGCAGAGGTGAGAGGATCCCTCTTGTCCTTTGCTGAACGTAGCATTTGTTGGATTTTCCTGGTGGGTTTGTAGATTGTTTGTATGTTGTGTTTCCTCATCAGCTTCCCTATGCGATCAGTGGTTCCCTTGATGTATGGCAGGAACACTTTTCCTCTGGGTGGATCTTCATCTTTACTCTTGTGGCTTGTTCTTGGTCTTGCAGCTCTTCTGATGTCTGAGGTGGAGTATCCATTGGCCTGTAGAGCCCAGTTGAGGTGGTTCAGTTCATCTTGGAGGAGGTGGGGTTCGCAGATTCTTTTTGCACGGTCTGCCAAGGATTTAATGGTGCTTCTTTTTTGACTTGGGTGATGGTTGGAGTTTTTATGTAGATATCTATCTGTGTGTGTGGGTTTTCTGTAAACGGTGTGACCCAATTGTTGATCAGGTTTGCGGATGACTAGGACATCTAGAAAAGGCAGTCTTCCTTCCTTTTCTTTTTCCATAGTGAACTGGATGTTAGGGTGGATGCTGTTAAGATGTTCCAGGAACCTGTTGAGTTCTTCTTCTCCATGGCTCCAAATGGTGAAAGTGTCATCCACATATCTGAACCATATAGTGGGCTTTTTGGTTGCTGTTTCAAGAGCTTGTTTTTCAAATTGTTCCATGTAGAAGTTAGCTATGACTGGGCTGAGAGGGCTCCCCATAGCTACTCCATCTTTCTGTTCGTAGAATTCATTGTCCCACTGAAAATAGCTGGTGGTGAGGCAATGGTGAAACAGCGCCGTGATGTCTTCTGGGAACCTCTGGTTGATGAGTGCCATGGTGTCTGCAACTGGGACCATGGTAAATAGAGACACCACATCGAAGCTGATCAGTTTGTCATTTGGATTTAGCTTGAGATTGCTGATTTTTTCAATGAAGTGGGCTGAGTCCTTGATGTAGTGTGTTGTGAGCCCAATGTGGCTTTGTAACTGTGCAGCAAGAAATTTGGCTAAGTCATATGTGGGGGACCCAATGGCACTCACGATTGGTCTGAGTGGGGTGGAGTCCTTATGGATTTTGGGGAGTCCATAAAGCCTGGGTGGAAGGGCTTCCGATTTACATAGCTGCTGTCGTATGTTGAAGTTGATTGAGGAGTTTTTAATTAGAGTGTTGGTTTTTCTGGTTATTTTGGAGGTTGGGTCTTGCTTAAGTTTTCTGTATATAGTAGGGTCCAGGAGTTTTCTGATCTTCTCCTTGTATTGCTCTGTATGCATGATGACTGTGGCATTCCCCTTGTCTGCTGGCAGAATGAGGATATCAGGATCTGAATTTAGGTCTCTAATGGCTTCTCTTTCCTTCCTAGTAATGGAGAAAAACATGGTTGTCCACACCAACAGACAAAAACAAAAATTCCACAAACGACAAAAGCAACAGCCGAAACCAGAACTGGATACATCACGGACCATCATCAACCTGACAGACAGACAACTCTCTGAAGACCAAGTATCCATACTAGCGAAAGGAGGAAACTTTGCTGTAACCGCCACCAGGATCCCAGTAGAAAACATCATTGCCAATGTCGAATCAGCAATTTACCGCCTCCCAGAGGAGGAAGCAGAAGAAGTACGAGCGGAAGCAGCAAGGATCCTGAAAAAGGCAAAACTCCCCTCCAGTAACATTACTAGGAAGGAAAGAGAAGCCATTAGAGACCTAAATTCAGATCCTGATATCCTCATTCTGCCAGCAGACAAGGGGAATGCCACAGTCATCATGCATACAGAGCAATACAAGGAGAAGATCAGAAAACTCCTGGACCCTACTATATACAGAAAACTTAAGCAAGACCCAACCTCCAAAATAACCAGAAAAACCAACACTCTAATTAAAAACTCCTCAATCAACTTCGACATACGACAGCAGCTATGTAAATCGGAAGCCCTTCCACCCAGGCTTTATGGACTCCCCAAAATCCATAAGGACTCCACCCCACTCAGACCAATCGTGAGTGCCATTGGGTCCCCCACATATGACTTAGCCAAATTTCTTGCTGCACAGTTACAAAGCCACATTGGGCTCACAACACACTACATCAAGGACTCAGCCCACTTCATTGAAAAAATCAGCAATCTCAAGCTAAATCCAAATGACAAACTGATCAGCTTCGATGTGGTGTCTCTATTTACCATGGTCCCAGTTGCAGACACCATGGCACTCATCAACCAGAGGTTCCCAGAAGACATCACGGCGCTGTTTCACCATTGCCTCACCACCAGCTATTTTCAGTGGGACAATGAATTCTACGAACAGAAAGATGGAGTAGCTATGGGGAGCCCTCTCAGCCCAGTCATAGCTAACTTCTACATGGAACAATTTGAAAAACAAGCTCTTGAAACAGCAACCAAAAAGCCCACTATATGGTTCAGATATGTGGATGACACTTTCACCATTTGGAGCCATGGAGAAGAAGAACTCAACAGGTTCCTGGAACATCTTAACAGCATCCACCCTAACATCCAGTTCACTATGGAAAAAGAAAAGGAAGGAAGACTGCCTTTTCTAGATGTCCTAGTCATCCGCAAACCTGATCAACAATTGGGTCACACCGTTTACAGAAAACCCACACACACAGATAGATATCTACATAAAAACTCCAACCATCACCCAAGTCAAAAAAGAAGCACCATTAAAGCCTTGGCAGACCGTGCAAAAAGAATCTGCGAACCCCACCTCCTCCAAGATGAACTGAACCACCTCAACTGGGCTCTACAGGCCAATGGATACTCCACCTCAGACATCAGAAGAGCTGCAAGACCAAGAACAAGCCACAAGAGTAAAGATGAAGATCCACCCAGAGGAAAAGTGTTCCTGCCATACATCAAGGGAACCACTGATCGCATAGGGAAGCTGATGAGGAAACACAACATACAAACAATCTACAAACCCACCAGGAAAATCCAACAAATGCTACGTTCAGCAAAGGACAAGAGGGATCCTCTCACCTCTGCAGGAGTCTACCGTATACCATGCAGCTGTGGACAAGTCTACATAGGGACCACCAAACGCAGCGCCCAAACAAGAATCCAGGAACATGAAAGGCACTGCAGACTACTTCATCCAGAGAAGTCAGCCATAGCAGAGCACCTGATGAACCAACCTGGACACAGCATTTTATTTGAGAACACAAAAATGCTGGACCACTCTCACAACCACCATGTCAGACTACACAGAGAAGCCATTGAAATCCACAAACATGTGGACAATTTCAACAGAAAGGAAGAAACCATGAAAATGAACAAAATCTGGCTACCAGTATTAAAAAACTCTAAAATTAAAACAGCAGAGAGAAAAACAGGCAGGGACATCTAATCACCTTTCAAGAAGAGTTTGCTCCAGGCACTGTCAGCCCATTGTATGCTAATCAAGGTGGTCAGTTGAAAAGATCCACACCTAGCCCAACTTACAAAAGCCTTTTGTCTCACCCTGGTCATTCCACAGATATATAAACCCCTTTTTCCCAGCTCCAGCAGACCTCTGAAGATGCTTGCCATAGATGCAGGCGAAACGTCAGGAGAAATGCCTCTAGAACATGGCCATATAGCCCGAAAAAACCCACAAGAACTGAGTATAGTCAAAGTCAATCAAGAGTATGCAGACATAGCAAATATAAGGATCCGGGTTCATTCCAATGAACTGTATCCAATCTAGCCTTGGAAGCTAAGCCCTGGTTAGTACTTGGATGGTAGGCCACCAACAAAGACCAGATGTAGGCTATATTTTAGAAGGATGGAACTAGCAAGATCTGAATATTTCTTGCCTAAGAAAACCCTATGAAATTTATGAGGTCCCATAAGTCAACAGACACATACACACATACATGCACTGCCCAAGAGCTATTTAAATTTGCATTTCATCCATTTATTCATTTACTCATTCAATTTATATCCCACCTTTCTACAAGCATGGAATTCAAAATGGCTTATAAAATATAAAATAAAGGTGTAGCTAAAATATATATTATAAAAAACTTTTAAAAAACAGTGAAATCACAGTTCTAAAGACACAGTTTAAATAGGTTTAAAGAATGGCTAAAAAGAGGCAAGATAAAAACATAGTATACCAGTGCTTTGCTATGATATAACTAAAAATGAAAAAAACAAACGAAGTATGGTTAGTGATTGGTTTAAAACAGCAATCAATAAGTTGAGAAGGGGATGCTTTGCCTCTTTAAAAGAAATGCAAGACTCATTCATGAGAATATGTTTATCATTTCTATACTGTAATTATAAACTGATTGCTGTGATTTGGGAAGGGAACTGTTTTATGGATTATACTCTTTATTTCTCTTTATTTCTCTTTGTTTTACTTAATTGTTTCTTATGGGGGAGGGGTGATGTCCATATTTCATAAGAATGGAGCAGAGAGACTACCGGCAGCATCATAACATCTGAAATACAGGATTATGAGCTAAGCTGTGTGAAACCTGCCTTCACTTTAAAAATGGAATTTTATGCCAAGATTATCCAAATTCAACACTGTATCTAATTTATCCAGATCAGGTGAATTTGCATGCAAAGCAATTATTTTTAAGTAACACATTTTGATTTAATAATCCTTGAGTACATCAAAGAATTATGGATAGCACAAACTGTAAATTTTATTCAATCGTCTTCTGGTTTTTGAGATTTCAGCAGACGTGTCATACATCTTTAAGGCTGTCTCTTTCTTTGATGCAGAAGCATTATTTTAAAAAACCAAACCACCTTGAGATTTTCAAGGAATGGGATCCTGCACCTAACACATTTTTCATTTCTTAAAAAAAATCACAGTGCTAATACTGCTCTGTTTGTGAGAACTGCTTCTGATAATTTTAATACGGAGACATATCAAGTGCTAACTAAAATCTACCCAAATTTGCAATCCTTGATGATTCACCACGAGACTTCCCTTTTTGCAATGGCTGTGCACAGATGTTGAGCAAACTATTGGTGTGTTAATGCCTATTGCGATGTTCTCACAGGATGGGTGTAGCTGTTGGACAGGAAAACAAATGTGCTGACAAATTAAGAAATCCAAATGTTCACCCTCTGGCAACAGAATCAAGGCTCCTGACTAAGGCAACTGAAGCAAGACACCCAGCAGTCATGCAGTAGGGTGGCTAAGAAGTGGCCTTTCACCTCTTTCTTGCACTGAATATCCTACGGTCCATGACACACATCATGTGGTGTGGGACTGCTGGGACTTGGAATCCAATAGTCTTGGGGAGGCCACAGATTCCACACTTCATGTAGATTTTCATATTCTGGAAAGGCAGAGTAGTAAATAGGCTTGTGCACATATCTGTTTTAGTTGTTTTTCTTCGGCTTCTCCAGCTGGCCGTTAAGAGCAAGGGCCCAGCAGCAATGTTTTTTGTTTTGTTTTGTTTTTTTGCCCAAAATGACCCATGTGGCTGCTGCTAGGGGCAGCTTCTTCCCCTCTATTTGGGACTCAGTATGCATTACATGGAAAGGCTGCCACATGCTTGTACAGAGATTCTCTGACAGTCCTGCCTGTTGGGCCAATCAAGAGTAGAAGAACGCCATGGGCTCTGAGAGGTGCTGTCTTGCTGCTTGCTCGAAGCTCTGCTGCTTTAGCTTTTGGCTTTGCTTGGCTTCTAGAATTGAATCTTTTTTGCTTTTCCTTAGTTTTCTTGATTCTTTTTTATTTAGTAGGACGGGGAGTTGGAAAATGCGGGTGGGTGGGTGCACACATTTGGGGACTTTGGAGAGAAAGCATCTCTTGGGTGGGTGAGCTTTTCTTTAGGGTGGCTCTGAGACTTGAGTCACCCTTTAGCTTCTTACCTTCTCTCCTCTCCTTATATTTTTTTTATCCACCCTCCCCTCTTTCAGAAATTGCTTTTAAAAGATAATTATTATTGATAATAATCATAATTCCATCAAGCAGCAAAGCATCATTCTCAAAAAACTACTAACTACCTGCCTACCTCCCTAAACCACCAATACATTTTCATTCCTTTGCAGACAATTTTGCTCTGTTTATATTTCTCTCTGTACTCTCAGCCTTCTTAATTTCAGTTAATAATAATCAAAATCTTAAAAGGTTAGTGTTGTTAATAGAATACTTTTCTGAAGGATTGTACCAGCAAGAAACAAAAATAAAGTTCTATCTGCCTTAGATCAAACCTACCATTTGCGATCACTCTGCCTTTTCAATTTCAAGTAATAAATAATCATTATAATAACAGTCTTTTGGCTGCTGCCTCCTCCTACTGCTACTACTGCTACTACTACTACTTACAATAATAACAAAACCATTGGGTTTCTGTGGAACCTTTGCTAAGCCAACAGAACCCATTGTCCCTCTCTAACTCCAACTCACATCAGGACATAAAAGGTTATTGTTGTTTATATAATACTGTTCCAAAGGATTGTACCAGCAAGAAACAAACACAAAGTTCTACCTGCCTTAGACCAATCCTATAATTTGGCTGTTGTAGAAGTGCATCTTTGACATTTAGCAGGAAGGAATGGTACCCTGCCACTGCTCCTGGAGAAGTTACAGGGCAGGGCCAGCAGGGGATACCTTTTGGGGAATTTTTTAAAGGAGATTTTATTTCTAGAAAGAAAAAAAATCCTTAAAATCAGAGGGTGACCCAAACATTCTGGAACTTCGTGGGCCAGCAGTGGTAGATGTGACTTCTGAGTGTGCCCATTTTCGTCCCAATAGCCCTGAAAAAGATGGGAGGGGGAGCCGATGAAGCACCCCTCCATTGCTGCCAATGGCCAGATCTAGTTGCATTTTTTGGCTGCAGAGCAGAAACAGTTATCTGGCTACCTGCCCATTTTTGGGAGGCGCACGAAACAGAACTCGGTAGCCGAAACATAGTGAGGTCCAGCCAAAATGCACATGCCTAGTAGTAAATGCTCCCGTCACAAAGCTCAAGGTGTAGCCTAAGAGTTAGTCAATTTATTTTGACACATGAGACAGAAGATCTCAGAAGGACCTCTCTCCATCTCTGGCAGTGAAAATGTTCCAGTACAAAAGCAAATATTGTATACACATTTGTATAAGTCAGCATCATGTATAAATCAAGAGCAGTTTGTGAAGAATAATTATGTATTTCAGTATGATCTGTGGATATGTCAGTTGTCAATTTGAGGAAAGAGAAAACCATTAGCGCTGTCTTAGTGGGGCTTCAAGCCCTCGCTGTTGCAACTGTCACTCTCCTGTGTAGACATTCAAAAAAGCATTTTTCCATTCTGGTCAGAGAAGGGGATGATTCCCTTTTTGATAAAAATCAAGATACAGTATTAACTCTTATAAGAATGAAAACAACTGCTTTCCTGGGTGGCAAAAGAGCTTAGTCCAACCTGGGAGAAACTAAAAGAAGCACTGCCCCCTCTACTCTCTCTGCCATGGTTTCCGCATTTGGCCTTTTAAAATTCCTGGGGAGAAAAACAGCATTGGTGGCTCGTTGGCGCTTTCCCTCAAATAAACGTCAAGACAGTAGAAGGGGATGGTGCTTCTTTTAGGTTCTCCAGGTTAGACTAAGTTTTGCTCTACTCAGAGAAGATAATTGTTTCTCTTTTTTTCTGGTAAGAGATAAGGGACATTGACCCATGGATAACTCCACCTAGGGACTTCTTTATTTGGGGGGGGGGGGGGGTTGGATATTTTGCCCCACAAAGAAGGGATTTTTAAATAAGAGTAAATACTGTACTGTAACTTATTTTGAAAAGGACTATCCCCTTTTCGGAGTAGAATAGCAAAATATCTTTTTAAGACGTATACATGAGTATATAGAGAAATTAACAATTTTCTGCCGTCAGAGTACACACCCTGAGATGGTTGCTTCATTCTGCCCCATTGGCTTCTTTTGTGCCATCTGGAAAACATAGTATTAGTAGAACATTGTAAGAATGACATAGAGAGCAGTAACTGTTGCATTTCTGACATCATTAGCTTACAGGATGCCTTATTGGCCTCTCTACATTTCAGATTTCTTCTCCAGATAAAGCCTTCACATCATGAAGCAAGGGGATGTAAAAGCCTTCCATTTCCTTTCATTTGGAGGCTAGAATCCCACGTGAGAGAGAGAAAAGAGTGAAGGAAGGAAGGAGGGAAGTTCAAAAATAGTGGTCAGATTAAAGATCATCTACTACAAGATGACCTTTCAAACTATATTCAGACACACTATTTTTAAAACTCAAATTGTTTAGAGTTTAGGCTTTGACCAATTAAAGCTTTTTGCTCTAGGAAACGGAAATACCCCAACAACATATGAGGTCTGCGAGGGCCTGATCTCTTTAATAAGGAGGTTGCCTGTGGCTGGAAAAACAAAGGGAGAAACTGAATGTTCTGGTCTTTTCTCTTGCTATTTGTTTTGAAAGGGTATATTCAACTAAGACTGCATCTAAAAGTAATACCGTGGACAAAGAAAGGGCCATTCAGTATGTAGACTTGGGCTGTGACTTTCGTCAGTAGTCTCCATCCAAAAAGGCTTTAATCTTGAGCTACGACGTTCCCTCTCTGGCACAGGCCTTCCTATTCCCAGCTACTAGCACAATGAATGTCTTGAGAGTTAATTTATTAGTGTAAGGTATGACTTCAGTAATCTACAGGTTCGGACTATTAATCCGAGTTGACAGAAGTATCTTCCTTCTAACTCTCTCCCTTTGATGTTCTCCTTTTTTCTATCAATTCCAGGTGCCCGGTCAGGAATAAGTATTTTTAGCTATAGGTCTACACAGCTGTGTAATTGAAAAACAACACTTTCAGAATACATTTGGATTACATAAAACATACCACTCTCATTTTGCCATAATTCACTCTTAGGAGCAGCTAGCAGGCTGGCAGCAAACACATTTTTCCCCAAAGGAGAAGAAAACAAGTTTGGAAGAAGGGTTCACTGCTCATGGTATGTACATAGGCATTCTGGCTTCAGTTTAAACAGGTTTGAATCAGTTAAAGAAAACTGAACTATTGTTTCAGATACTTACAAAACCAGTTTACCCTAAGGTGGCAATTGGATTGGCAAACACATTCGAGAATGAAATTATTTCTAATTGCTTTTGGCCTTAAAGAAATTCACCCATCTTCATCTTAAGATTTATGAGACATGTATTTTCCTACCAAAATAGTTTGTCCAGCTGGAAATTTAATGTGAATTTATCCTACGTTGTATGTTTGAACTAATAAATAAATTAAAATCCAGGTAATTTTTTTTCAAGTTTCAAATTAGAAAGTATATACCGATAAGTGAGAACAACATTCAGCAACATTGCATATTAGGCAGAATTGCATACAAAACTGAATTTCTTTGGGCGAAGCGGAGGGAGGGGGGAGGTTAGTAGATGCATATACAAATGTCTATGCATTTTCATGGAAACCTTATGTAGACATGGTACTCAAACTTCAGGATGAATAAAATTTACAACTAGGAAAAGAAAAAACTAAAAGAAAATGAAAGTGAGCTAAGGTTAGCTGTTAGTTGCTTGGGTTTTTCTAACAAATTGTTTTAATAGATTTCATTGTTTCAATCTTCCCAATTTTTTAAAAGTTGGTTTTATGGCACTTCTTTTCACTGTAAACAGCTTTGTGATGTTTTAAAATTAAAAATGATACAATAATGCTCTGAAATAAACAAACACAAATAAATAAGAGAAACTGGAATTGTCTGATCTATCACCCCTACTAAAATTATACTGTATAATGAGATGCAATGGTCATTCATTGTCAACCTCAGAATACAGATCAAGAATAGCAAACCTGTGTAATAGCCACTGTAGTATAGTGACTGCAGTCTTGTAGTAATAGTCTCTGAGACCATGATTTGAATGCCCATGCAGCCATGGAAACCCATAGGGCAATGTCAGACAAGCCACACACTCTTTCCCTTAAAGCAGTGATTCTCAACCAGTGGGTCCCCAGATGTTTTGGCCTTCAACTCCCAGAAATCTTAACAGCTGGTAAACTGGCATTCTCCCTCTGAACAAATATTGCCCATGAACATGCATGGAATTTGGTATCCACAGGATCGGATTCCTGGAACGTAACCCCAATGGGTATCAAGGATAACTTTATTTGGAGTTTCAATAAAGTGCATGGAACACAAAGATTATGTGCGTTGCGTCAGAGTTGAAAGGATGCTGGTGAAGATCAAAACATATGACACTTCTCCTGACATGAAAAAAAGTTCTCAGCTGATGAGTAAACCTGCAGAGTACCATTTAATTGGCTGGACTCAGAGCACCACTGCGCTTGTAAGAAAATGGCATCACTCTGGACCACTGGCCAAGATACACACATTGCTGGACAATGTTATGATTGCATGAGGTAGGACTGTCAGGAATGTTCTGACATCAATAATATTTATAGACCAGAACCCCCAGAGTTTAAAATATGGTGGTATTAACAAGGGTGTGGCTGGCCGAGGATCACTATGGAACAGGAAAATAAGTTCTTTTCTGGAAAATATTTTACCAAAGCAACATCCTCCTCTCATCTACTTCATTTCAGATTTTATTTCATTTTGTGGCAGTTGATGAAATATGAAAAGGACAATCTTTTGCCTAGTTTCCAACAGGCCTCACAATCTCTGAAGATGCCTGCCATAGATGTGGGTGAAACATCAGGAGAGAATGCTTCTGGAACATGGCCATACAGCCTGGAAAACTCACAGCACCCCAGTGATTCTGGCCATGAAAGCCTTCGACAATACATCTTTCACATTGTTGAGTCAGTTGGAACAAGTCGTTTTCCAACTGAATCAGGAAGCATGCAATTCCCTCTTTACAGCTGCTTCAGTAGCCACCAGATTGCTTACAGGCACAATGCAAAACACAAGCAAAGACATATAAAACCCTACATAACTTGAGTCCAGACTATCTGAAGGATTGAGATAATCTGTATTCTCCCATTAAAACCTTCTTGGACCCTTTTGGGGGATCCTACTCTCTGTCTTGCAATCTCCATAGAGACGTTTAGTGGGGGTCAAGAGGAAGTCTTCTTAGGACCTCATCCCACACATTCTGGACTCCCATTTCCATGTGCTTCAGAAACAAAGTCCCACAAAGGCTATCACATTAGGGCACTTCCAATTGGACTGCATGGAAATGAAGCCCAGCATGTGTTTTGTGGAGTTGGGTACTACCCATATCCAAACGAGGGAAAGTGGGGGGAAGACAGATCTCAAGAAGGAAAGGACATGGGATGGCTGGCCATCCCAGAAGACATATCTCGAAGGAAATGAGTAAGTTGGTTCCCTCAGCTTTCCCCCTGCCCAAGGGATGATGTCTTAATTTTTAGCTCTGTATCTCCACTTCTATGATGGCCCATCCTTGCTAATAAAAATGAATTTATTTTGACATTCTTTTTAGAACTGGCTTGTTTATATATTGCATTTGTATTTCACCTTTCTTCCAGGATGGGAGACAGAAAAGAATTTTTTATTAGTGTGTCATATTGCACACTATCAATTTTTTTATTGAATTTCCTAAATTTTATGCTATAAATATTTATGTAAAACTAAAATGAAACCATTTTAAATATTTCTATCTACACTAAGGGGAAAGAAGTATGAAATGGAAAATACTTGCACTCATCGTCATTGCTGCAAACTAGACACCCTGATCAGCATGAGATCACAGTGAGACATTTGGCAATGGAAATTGCTCAAAATGCTTGGAATACTTTTGAGGCATTTGGCAATGCAAATTGTTCAAAATGTTTGGAACACTTTTAAGTTGTTGACTGGCAAGAAATCCATGTGTTTAGATTATTCCTTCAACTAAAGAAGTCTTATGTTTTCATGTAGATAAGTCTTAAGGTAAATGACATGTATACAAGAACTATATACTTGTCATTTTCATGTTTGTTGATTTTGTAATACATTTGAAGCAGGTAAATAAGATTGGGATTTTAGGTGTATAGTACCTGTCACTAAATCTGAAATGAAATAAAAGTGTAGCATTAAGATTATTCCTCTTTTGAATGTACTTTGATTTTCTTCTTTGATACATACACACTCAGAAGTAGGGGACAATTTAATTTAGTTTCCAATTTGGTATGAACTTACTGAGTCTGTACTTCCTGAAACAATAAGCAAATCACAATGTTAATATCTGACTGTATTCACACTTCTTGGAATAAAATGTTCATAAGAATGAAACTAATTTAATGCATTTTTTTAAAAAATCACAAAGTTATGGAGAACAAGGACAGAATGAATTAAGAAATGGAAAAAGGGAAATACAAGTAAACTACATAGAAAAATCTCTTAAAACTATTTCATTTACACATATATCCATGTATAAATAATTCAAGCACATAGACTGTCAAACTGTCAGAGTTCAAATTTTTCATGGCGTTTAAACTTAACCTGTTTACTGGAATGCTCAGAATACTTGTTTAGACTTGGGTCCCAACTCCAAGGTATTTCATTATGCATATATATACAAATATATGTATTCCAAAATGTGTGTAGGGGGGAATCTCAGCTCCAAAGGGCAAGTCTTGTGTCTCTCATGTACCCACCTGAAGACCCTACTGAAACAAAAGTTTAAGTGGAAAAGTTGATGTTTTGGTTTTTGGAAAATCCCAAGAGTGGCCATTTTGCCGGAAAACAAGACTCAGCTCTACCTACACCTTGTTTTGTTCCCGTACACAAGAGACTTTCTAAAATCAGAAATTAACTTCCTACCCTTCATGAATTTCAGTTGTTTTGGAGAGGTGGTGGTATGGCTTGAGGTGAGTCCTGCCCTTGGATCACCAGAATTTGTCCAGTCTTGACTTACAGGAACATGGGTCTTCAGCTTGCCATTTAGATTTCACTGGGAGGTCAATAAAACATAAGCTGATGATATAAAACAACTTCTATACGGGCTGGCATATACACAGGTGGGCCCTGATATGAGTCACATTCAAGGACCATGACCAGACTGTGCTCACGGAAAAGTCTTGTTTCACACTAACAATGCCCACATGCTAGCACCTAAGATGAAGGTCTGTGTGTGCTGCTGAATTAATTGATATGGAAACCATACATGTGGCTATCATTAAATGAACTATCCTCATATTACATTCGGATGTTTTACTTTAGTATTCCTTCCTCGATTCATATGTAACTCTTGGATCTTGCTGCAGCAGTAAGCTTAGTTTCCTGCTTACGACCACTTCATTGCAACCTTAAGAACACATCAGGATTAAGAGAGTTTGTAAAACTGCCCACTCAAGTCACCAACACCATAAAACAGTCCAAAATCAACTTCCAAAAAACTAATTTTAATCAAAACAAAAAATTGTTGATCATTAACAAGTTTATAAAACAGTGATTTAGTTACATAAATAAATTGATATCAGTGTATCAAATCTTAATTACTTTCAACTTCATGAGCATGTTTACATGGGTGATGAAATACAACCTTTTTTCCCTAGTATAATAAATAAAATGGAGAGCATGGAACAAGTTTCCCCCCTCTAAACAAACAAAAATGCCTACAGACATACCTCTAGCATGTTCTCTAACGAAAGGAACGAGACACAAGACGGTTGCACCAAAATGTTAAAAAAATATTTTAAAAAGCACAAGGGTACAGAACCAACAGCTAAAGTAAAGGACACTATACTGTAACCAAAGTCGGTGGTAATAATAATAATAATAATAATAATAATAATAATAATAATAAACAGTTTGGTAGTTAGATCTCCAGTTTGGTTATTTTAAAGCATTAAGACAAGGCAAGATAGAAGGCTGCTTTCTTTTGAAGTAATTCTATAGGAAATAAAAATATTTTAAAACAAACAAATTGAATAGTAGAACAGTCATACCTACACAACTTTCTGTCCTGCACAAAGTCAAATACCTATGCAGAATATATTTATATATATATATAATATATATGTTATTTGTGCACAAAGGTTAGCTTATTATTAGCTCACTGCAAAGGCGTAATGTATTATGTCAATTGTTTTGGAAAACATTACAGGTAGCAACAGGCGAAAGTATCCCACAAGGTCACCGTTTCTGAGCCAAGTGCAGTGCGCACAAACAGCATACGAAGCTGGTTACTTGCAGTGTCTGGCCAATTGGTAGGACAATTTTCCCATTGTACTGCTTCGGTAATATGTTCGTTTCAAGACAAGTGGTCAGAAAGAAATTAAATCAGGTAATCAGGATGCAATGCTGTTTGTGTGCATCCCAGTCAGGTTCACATGGGGGTGACAATATGGTAGGTCATGACCTATAGCCACCATGTGTATGGGGGGAAAAAAGAAAGAAAAAGATTTAAGTTTTCTAGGCTAGGAGGCACAAACCCCAAATCTGGCATACTGTATTCTTAATGCTAAGGCTTGCTGCTCTGACTGTGTTGTCCCCTCATTATTAGAGTGCCTGTTAACGAGCACAAATATGCATACGTATATATATATGCATACATCTGTCTGTATAAATGTATATATACGTATAAAATTATTCCCCAATTTCCATTCAACAATGCAATCCAAAAGGTGGCTCTGCATAGATGCCCAGCATATTATGATGATCACCTGAGCCAGCCCTGAAGCTAGGCGCACAGACGTCTTTTCAATACGTTTTTCTTGTTTTTTGTTTAAAACCAAGCTACTGCAGCTTCAAGTATTTTCGCATTATAGATTTTTTTTTATAAATTAGTTAACGTTATATTTTCTCAATATTCCGACATATACTATAATATATATACAGTACAATAAATGTTCTCATTCTTTAATTATTTTTTTCAGATAAATCCCTGAGAATGTATGTTGACAGTCGCTAAGGTTCCACATGCACAAGCATCATGTGCCATGCTTCTGGATGAAAAAGCACTGCAAAGCCACATGGTGGGTCAGCCTTTGAAACTATTTTGTTATTTGTGTGGTTGGTTCATTTAAGTAAGCTGAAATGTCAGGATGAGTTACAAAGGAGTAAAGCTGGAGCCATTCGAGGTACTTATCACAGGATGGAGGTGTTTTTGTTTGGTTTTTCTTTTTAAAGCCATTGCAATATATTTCTCTCTCTTTTTTTGTTTTTTTGTTTCATTTGTTTTGAGGCCATGAACATATACAGAAAGAACAGGAGAGCTCTGTGGATTTCTGCCACTTGACAACATATACTCAGTGTAAACCAAACATTTTAAGCCTCTCAATCTCTCATACAGAACAGGAAAGGAAAACACACGCACACGCGCATACACACACACACACACACACACACAAATCTTTACAGCGTGACGTTTTAGTTTTGCAAACTCAGTATATAACTATACACATATAATACCGGTGTGGCTCTGTTTAAGTTAAAAAGAATACAAAGGCAGGCTCAAGTAAAAACATACCGCCCTCCCACTTCTCTCCCACCCGCCACCCCACCACCCCAGTCACACATTTTCTTTTGTCAACCAAACCGTTCACGAACCAACATCATCAGTTTCTTTTTGCCTTTGTAGATTTGTTTTAGGTTGTCAATGAACTGTGTAAACTGAATGTGTCCATCGTGTGCCATTAGGAAGGTCTCTCGGGCCTTACTCAGGAACTCTATGAACTCGCTGTAATGCCGTGGACTGATGTGCGTGAGCCGAGAATGTGTGGTATTAATATATGCTCCAATTGTGGCGTCCAGGAGTTGCCTCAGTGGGGCTTTGTCCAATGACATGAGTTTCCCAGAGTTCCTCCTTCCATGGAGTCCCACCATTCCCGGAGTGGTCAAAGTACATCTACGCAAGATGTCCGACAGTACCGTTGCGCATTTGACACTTTTGACTACCAGAGGTATAATTGCCGCAAGTTCATTTTTGCCAAGGGAATGGCTAAGAGCGCATGCCCACAGAACATCATTAATGGCAGGGTGTGTGTCCTGATTGTAACTCAGGTTGAGATGCGTCATGGCCAACGTGGCCAGCTTGTAGGCCCGCATGGGATAACCACGATGTTCCATATAACGTGCTATAGTGAACAGCTGCGTATAACTCATGCCAGTTGCAGCAGCATCAAGAACGATTTGGTAAGCAGTCTCAAAAGCTATATGGTCCTTTTCACATAAGGTAAGTGCAGAGAGGGCACAGTTCTGAGGATCCTTCATCGCACACTGCAGAGCAAGCGTCCTAGCACTGCTGGCCAGTTTCTCCTGCTGGTGGCAGTCCAGGTGCAAGCGGACAATGGTGCTGTTGGACATCACGGTGGTAGCAACAATACTAGTCGCCTCGGTTGGAGTGAAGAGTGTAAACCAACTTTGCATGATGCTATCCAGTGCGTAGACACCTGTGAAGTATAGAAAAATGCCTGTCACCAAGATGGACCCAAATGTGAACCTAGAATAAGCAATGAAAACAGGCAGGCTTCTGGTTTCATTACTTAACATTTTGTAGAAGCCCCGATCAGTACTTGTGTGTTAAGATCAAGTCTATGTGTTCCACATAAGTGCAGCACCAAGCTACTTACTACAGCATCCAGAAAATGCCAACTTTTCTTTTTCTTTTTTTTTAAAGCAAGGTAATAGTCCTCATGTTTATAAAGATACACTTTAAAATGTGCCAATAATGCCACGTAATAGCATTTTATTTGAGTCTAATGCTCACCTTTTTTGGTTATATTACATTGCTAAAAATTAGGTACACATTAGATTTGATGAGCATTAAAATCGTGCACAGGTACCCTCCCCACGCAAAGAGGCTTTTCTCGGTGGCAGCAACAACCACAAGGCTCTGTAGTGCTGGGAGAAGGAAAAGGCATGCTCAGCTGGCAACCCAGTCATTTTTGTTTCTTAGCCACGGATCCCGCTTCTTGGGAGGCCCTCAGGGTCTTTCTCCCACCTACCCTCCTAGGCTCAGTCCCATGCAGGTCCCAACTGGCCTCCTTCAGAAAGCCTTCAACCCCCTTCTCCCCCCGCCATCAGATTTGAAGGCCTTGTGAATGAAGTCAGTTGGGAATCATGCGCAGACTCAGCTTGATGGAAAGGCATGGTTTTCCAAATGGCCTCATTCAATCTGCTAGCCTCTCTGACATGCTATGCCTGTGATGTTGAGCACACTACATTCAAGGGAAAATCCATATTTTGTAATTTGTGTATTGCATTCAGTGGTGCATTATACTCAAGTGAATGCAGTATATCAGAAGTCACAGTACTGCCATTTGTTATTTGGTGCTTCAATAGCCTCTAACTTTGTTCCTCGAGTCTATAGAAACACAATCTATGAAAATTGAGGAAGTGTGTCTGTATGAGAAAGCACAGAGCCTTGCTGAAGAATGAATAGATCCACATTGGGACATACACAACAACCTTTTTTTTAAAAAAAGGAGGCATATAGGAAAATAAGGAGATGAATCACACCCTGAGAACCTAAAAGAAACAGTTAAATGGCTTCAATACTATGTTGTGCCCAAATGCATGGCACCCACCACCTCTGAAAATTTGTTAGTGTAAATTCCAAAGACCTAAGTGAAAGTCAAAGATATGAACCCTGCTGAACCAGAGTTAAATTGTGGTGACAGAGAAGAGTTCCAGAAGATAATTGGCTTTTTTGTTTTTTAAAAAGGGAAGAGCTGTTTTCATGCTTTGTCCCAATCTAGTTTATCATCATATTACTCGTTCAATCCACATTCCATTTGCGTTAATGCCAGGCCTCCCTTGGATGCCGGAAAGGTTATGGATGAAAGACTCCAATATAGATATTGTCACAATACATCTTGCATCATTTATGCAAACAACCCACTCCTGAAACCTATAGGTGGGCGGGCTTGTCTGTTCAACATAAACCCCAGCAGCCAAGACATTTCTTCTTAGGGAATTATTATCTTTTCACAAAAGAAATCTATATTGCACTGGTAGAAAAACAGGCATCCTTGCCCTTAAGGAAATATCCTCATCTATAGTCACTACCAGCTTCCCTATCTGAAATGTGCAGGTTTCTTTAGTACCCTTTTGTTGCTCTTGCAAGGGTGAACAATGACTGATGGGCTCCATAAATTGGAGCTTATAGGCATCTTGAGTGCCTCATTATTGCTTGAAGTAATTTGCACACATCTGTGTGCTCATCTAACCACACCCAGAGGTCTTTATTTTACTCAGTTGGGCCCTCCTGTACTATGTGGATGCATACGCATCTCTCCCTTTACCCTGTGCCAGGCACTGAGATCAGGCACTCAACGCCTGGCATTCATTTACATAAACAAACATGCCCCTCATTTTATAAACTTGCTTGAGTCTCAGAGGTGATTTTTGCATGACATTACAGCTTCCTTATGGAAGCTATACATATATATGCTAATGTACTGCAGAATATAAAAAAAACAGGCAATTCGCTTGCCTATTGTGAACTGAGTGAAACAATATCTTTGTCCTCTAATGTCTAGAACACAATCTAGGTTTGCATGATCTTATCCAAGGGAAAAGTACTATTTTTATAAGAAGGTATACATTTTATGGTGACAATCACTTGATGCAAGGTTAGGAAAGGCGTTACTTTGTCCTTTTTAGTTATTTGATAGATGTAAAATGCAACCGCAAGTACAAAATAGAGTTTTTGCAGTGATGGTGGCAAAGTAATTTAGAGCATCTGGTTTAACAATAGCAGTTACACATGTTAGTAAGAGGAGAAACAAAGAACTCCATAATTAACAGGAGCTAATACTATGGGCACAGTTTCTGACTAATTAGTTTTGGGGACTAAAGCACTAAAAGGTGTTTTCAGCAGCTACAGAAAAGATTGGATTTTTGTTACAAAGAGGCGTACATGATCAATGCAACATGTCAGAAAACACGTAGCTCCTGAAAACACAGCTATTTAATTTGACTGATCCTGACAGAGAACTCCCCTTCCGCTATTTTATTTAAAGTATTTTTGTGTTAATTGACAATGGCCCAAACTATTAAAACATGTAATTATTTTCTCCACACATGGGGGAAAGGGCATGCCTTCCCCAACCCTAATTCCTAATTTCAGTTCCTATAAGTCATCTTCCCCCATCTGACAGCCTCTAAATATGTAAAAACAAAACACCCAGATTCCGTTGCGATCAAGGTGTTACTGGCTGGGGATGATAGGCAGTATAGTCCAATAATCCAGAGAACAACTAGTTGAGGAAATCTAACATAAGGGAACTTTTTTTCAGCTGCTGCAAATAAGTTATTGTTCTAATGCTGATTTGGGGGCTTAATGGACTCTCTTCCATAACTTTGAGGTTGGGAGTTTCTTCACCTCCTAAAAATGCTTAGGGTGGCATTAAAGTAGGAGAAAAATGTTAACATATGGTGCACAGATCTCACGCAACATTATTGTAGTAAAGGTAAAGGCTTCCCCTGACTTTACGTCTAGTTATGTCTGACTCTGGGGGGTGGTGCTCATCTCCATGTCTAAGTCCAGAGTTGTCCGTAGACACCTCCAAGGTCATGTGGCCAGCATGACTGCATGGAGTGCCGTTACCTTCCCGTAGAAGCGGTACCAATTGATCTACACACACTTGCATGTTTTCGAACTGCTAGTCTGGCAGAAGCTGGGCCTAACAGCGGGAGCTCACACTGCTCCCTGGATTCCAACCACCACCCTTTCGGACAGTAAGTTCAGCAGCTCAGCAGTTTAACCCACTGCACTGCACCACCAGGGGGCCTAACATTATCATAGAGGCGGGAAATTCAAAACATCAATGTAAGTGTTTGATATGCAACTGAAAAAGCAAAAACTTAACTATGGGTCTTGAGTGCCGCATAAATTCCTACATACCAGAAGCAGGCATATTATTTTAGAATACAAGTTAAATCAGCAATCTTTGGGAGATCAAGGGCAGCACATACCTACTTCTGTCGCACATGTTACCAACCACCTCACCATCTCCCGCCTCCGCCAATTCAATGTCGACAATGTCATACGCATCACCTATGTAAAAAATAATAATAATAAATAGAGTCTTAAGATATTTTTCAAGTTACTAATTTCTAGAAGACAGGTAGCACTGTGCCTTCTGATCAAGCGGATCAACCACAAATCGATAAAATTGTTTATAGTCATGGTAAGCCTATCCCAAGTTCAAGTTCACTTTATGACCAGTTCAAGAAGCCTATCCAAAGGCATTATGACAAGTAACAGCATTATACATAAGAAGGGGGAGGGATATCCTGGCTTTTGCTATATTATAATTCTGTCCCCCTCCCCATCATGGCTATACTGGCTAGTACTGATGGCTACTGCAGACCAACAAAATCTGGAAGGCTATATTTTTGCCTGCTCCTGCCCTCTACTATCTTTTCTTAGTGTGTATTTCCTTTGAATGATTTCCTGCACCCAGAAGATCCATGAAAAATAGGCTAAAACCCTAATTTTACCCTATGCTCATTTTCTATTAATTTCTGCTATCCATTAAGGCAGTGTTGTTTGATGGTAATTATGTAACCTTCTAAATATTGCACGGCTTCAACCATCTAGAAGGCCCTAAGCAGCATAGCCTATTGTGAGAAACGATGGGAACTGTGTTATTCTCATTCCTGTATTAGGAAAACAAAGCAGGCAATACAACTGAGCTGCTGGGTAAAAGAAAAGGGACAGGACTAAAACAGTTACTTCATGCAGTAGTTCCCACAGCATCCACTTCCTTTTGGCACTGTCTTAATTGGGTTTCGTTCATTGTTTAGATGTTTGCTTACAGGAAAAAAAGGTTGGAACATTTTTCCAACACAAAAGCCATGCCAAACACTAACAGTAGAAATGCCCAACGAAATCGTCAATGGTCTGGATGGAAACCTTTCCCAACACATTGAGAAGGAATTCTGCAGAAGGGTCAAAACGAATACTTCCATCAAGCAACACTACTGAAAAGCTGTGCATAGCTTATGTTTATTTTCTAACTCTTATTTTCAGCTGAAATATGGACAACAACCCATTCTAGAAGAATAGCTTGGGTTCTGGGTATGTAAAGGGCCAGCTATGAACCTGTCGAAATGTTATGACACATTTCTCTGGCCTCTCCTCAGCCATCATTCTTGTTGTGTGCCTTCAAATCATTTCTGATTTCTGGTGACTCTAAGACAGGGTTTTCTTGGCAGGATTTATTCAGAGGGGGTTGTTCTTGCCTTCCACTGAAGCTGAGAGAGAAATCTAAGGTGACCCAATTCAAACACTGGTCTCCTGGTACAAAGGAAGTCCAACATGCAAAGCACTACACCACACGAGCTCTTTCTCCTGTCTTTCTGTCAGCAGTCAGAGGGATTCTGAGAGCACATCCACCCCTATTGTGCACTCCCTTTTGCCCTACCATCTTGTACAACATTGGTTCCCCACATGTGGTTTGTGGACAGCAAGAATGAAAATATGGTCCACAGCCTCACCATTACTACACCGTTGCCTCAAAACCATATGGCAACAAGAGTGATTGGTCTTGCGAAACCTTCTTATAGTGCCAAGCCAACGGAGATGTCATGAGGGGAGAGGCTGACTACCCATGAAAGATTACTACTATCACATCAGCTCTGATGGGTGAGCAGATGATGACTACTGGATGGCATATGCTCTGTATCAGAAACTAGAGCTGATGTGTTCTATCCAATGCAATTTTCTGAATCAGCACCTCAAACAACCAAACCGAATCTAAAATTGACCAAAAACTGATTTGAACCCTTTTGGTACTAATACTGAAGAGTGGTCCCTGGTCAAAGTGGTCCATAGTCACAGTGGTCAAGAAAAGGTTGGGAACCACTGTTGTACAATAGTATAATGCTGGGATCTCCTTTGCTCTGGAGTGGAAGGGAAAACTCACTCTTCAAAGTTGCTAAGTCAAGTTGCTATGTGTATACAAGATTTATCCAAAGGTTTATTACTTCTTAATGTAACATTAACAATGTGTTAAGTAAAGAAAATGAAATACCTGAAGACCCAGCTCCAGAGAGACTTTCAGAAGGGTGATATCTGGCAGAGTATCCATAATTGTTGCTATTTTAAATGCATCCTGTGCCAGCTTGAAGATGTGTGATGAGGAGTGAATGTTTTTCTGGATAGATTCTAACACTGTTTCAAGCCTTCGAACATCACCTGCCGCAATCAGATTTTAAAAAATGCATAAGCACAGAAACAGTGCAATGTTATCATGGTTAGGATCAGCAATAAATTCAGAAATGCCAATCTGAGAAACAAAAAGGTTGACAACAGAATTTTGTGGTAGATACTCTCAGTAAATAGGCACTAAATTCCCCACTGTTTTAAATCCCAGGGGCTAGATAAGTTATGCTTTCAGACTTCAGTATCCAGAATTGTATAGTGCCCATGCAGGCTGAGAAATTCTGGGAGTCTAGAAAGTAACTTCTCCATATCTGCTACATCCAAACTTTCGATTTCTGAATACATGCATCTTTGCAACAAAAACAAGCCTACTATAAAAATGAACTGAGGAAGTTATCCGAATAGATACAAATGATACATATGGACCAGTTTTTACTAATCACAAAATACATCCGTCTGGACAACCACTTTTTAAATAACCAATAGTCTAGTTTAGACACAATATTACACAACCATGGTTTTGTATTACATGAGTGATGCTTGTCCTCATGCACTCTCTTCTGTGAACATTGTTATAAAATGATTAAAAGCTTCTGCTTAATCACAGAATATTATTATGCTCAAACACTTAATCTCAATGGATAAGAGTCTACTTCTCCCACCTAATAGTTTCCAAGGTTTTTTGGACTCCAATTTCTACATCAACACCTGCAAAATAGCCAACAATGAGGGCTCATGTGGACAGCACCAGCTTTGGGGAAGACTAGTTTAGAGAACCAATGTGACTTCATAAACCATAGTCTACCAAATGACCAGAAATCTTGGTTTATGAATTTGTTTCCCTGAAGCATATTTAGGTCCTCTGCAGTTTGTATAGACTCAGACATAACCATGTGGTCACTTAAAAACAGAAATGAGATCATCTGATTTCCTGGCATTTGTACCTGAGGGGATGGGGGAGCTGAAGTAACAAAGTGACTTGAGTATGAAGCAATTTGACAAAATACTAAACCACAGTTTGGTGCTATATAAGGCCAATAGGAACTCAACTGTACAGTCAAGTAAAAATAGGTATTTGCTTAACCACTAGTACTGTACCTTTGGCTGCAGTTAGCATAGTTGATGCCAATTCACACTGCTGAGATTCAATGTGACTGAGGGTGAACCATCGGGGATACCGATTTGGAACAACTGATGCAATGTGATGTGGACGAGACATATCTCCCGATGGGACTGTGGATTCCAATACTAGTAATCTGTAAATAAGAAGCATATACTTTACTTGCTTGTATAATTAAAGCCATAAAAATTACAAAATTCAGAAACATTAAGTTGGTTCCCCAGCATCAGAATTAGCCACATGCTCTGCCTGTTTTCTCCCTTCTTAGTACTGCAGAAAATCAAATGCTTGAATGTTTGAAGTGAATACAGTTTCAAGCTACATCAGGGGAAAAAACCCACAATCCTTACAATTAAAACAAACCAGGACCAACTCATGACTTGATGACCCTGGTTTGTCTTAACAAACCACCGTTTGAACACAAATCTCCCTCACTGACCAAGGAGGCAGGCACATCTAAGGACACGGTAGCTACTTCAAAAGCAGGAAGGCTTGTGATCTCCTCCTCTTCCCCATGGGAAAGAAGTGGGAGGGAGATTACAAACCCAGTGTTCACCCTCAAACCAGTAAACTGCTATGCTTCTGAACAAGATCATAGGCTTGGCAAAGGAAGTGCTTCGCTTGTGGGAATCTTGTTTTCTTCTGCTAAGACCAATGAAAACTCCTTAACATAATTAGGAAAACTGGAACTTTTATAAGACATGGCATGATTTTGAGAAACTGTGAATCAAAGGTGTCAACAAAGGAAGAAATTAAAAGCAGGACAACATTTTTATCTAATGGGGGGGGGGGGAGTTTCTACTAGAAAAAATAGGAAGATGCAAGTTTTTAAATATACCTGTTATGCAGTATTTAATTTTGGAATTTTAAAACTCTGGCATTGCTAACTATCCTTGCCAATGTTATCCCCCCCACACATTCCAAAACCTGACTTCTTAAGATAGGCAGAACTCCAAGTGAAAGGTATTCAGATTTTGTGTTCACAATGCTTGGTCACTAATGAAGCCATGAGGTCACAAATTTGTCTTACAAACTCATAAATACTAAACAGGACATGAGCTTCTTTCCTTACTTCCTTCTTTCTGAAGTAACTTTGTAAAATACTGAAACAGTCAATTCACTAGAAAACCCTCACATCCAGTATTCAAAGGTAATAATCTGTATTGCAAATGAGCATGTTATTTGGATAAGCATGTTGTTGATGTCACATATTGCACCTACACAATTTTTATTTTTATTCGTGCCAGGAGCAACTTGAGAAACGGCAAATTGCTTCTGATGTGAGAGAATTGGCCATCTGCAAGGATGCTGCCCAAGGGACGCCTGGATGTTTTGATGTTATACCATCCTTGTGGGAGGCTTCTCTCATGTCCCCACATGGGGAGCTGGAGCTGACAGAGGGAGCTCATCTGTGCTCCCTCCAGGTTCAAACCACTGACTTGTCAGTCTTCAGTCCTGCCAGCACAAGGGTTTAACCCATTGTGCCACTGGGGGCTCCTACACAATGCCTTATAATCGCATGGGCTTTAGATAACAATCTTTTATTTCCTTTTGCTTCTCAGTTGCCTATTTATCTCCATATTTATTTACGTCTCAACTACACACATACAGAAACATACTAATGTGAGAAGCAAATTTCAGCTCATGAAAATATTCCCTTTTCTAAGTCCTTGAACCTCAACATCAATGTTCTTTGAATAAAAATTCTGGCCACAGAACTAAAATGCAAGTTCCATTGCTAATATTTAAAGATTGCATGTATGTGTTGAGGATTGTTTTGGTATCTGCTGGGGTTTGTTTCCAGAATTTTGTGGATACCAAAATCCATGAGGGTTAAAATTCCATTATATTTAATAACTTAATAAAATGGGGTCCATGTGGCTATGTTCTAGAGGCATTATCTCCTGACGTTTCACCTGCATCTATGGCAAGCATCCTCAGAATTAGTGAGGTCTGTGATTCCGGCCATGAAAGCCTTCGACAATAAAATGGGGTCCCTCATAAAAAATGGCAAAATCAAAATTTGGGGTTGTTTCTGAGGGTTTTAAAAGATATTTTCAATCTGTATAATCCATGGATATGAAGGGCCAAGGACTGAATACTTTCAAGCGTGACATCCTTTCAACATTTAAACATGTCTATCATGTCTCCTCTTAGCCATATTTTCTTCAAGCTAAATATAGCTGGGTTCATAAGCCATTCCCCATAGGACTTGTCAATGGCTTCAAAATTCCTCGGACTCATCAAAACACTGGTACCCAAATATGATATTGGGTTATGCTCTTTATTTGTAATTCAGATTAGTAAATTAAAGGTTTCCCCTGACACTAAGTCTAGTCATGTCTGACTCTGGGGGGTAGTGCTCATCTCCATTTCTAAGCCAAAGAGCTGGCGTTGTCCGTAGACATCTCCAAGATCATACGGCGGCATGACTGCATGGAGCACTGTTACCTTCCCGCAAAAGCAGTACCTATTGATCTACTCACATTTTCATGTTTTTGAACTGCTAGGTTGGCAAAAGCTGGGGTTAATAGCTGGAGCTCACCCTGCTCCTGAGATTTGCACTACCAACCTTTCAGTCAGCAAGTTCAACAGTTCAGCAGTTAGCCTGCTGCGCCACCAGTGGGCCTGATTAGTCAGATAAGTCATGCTGAATTAGATGTGGCACCTTTTTTCCCCCTGAAAGACTTTTCATTGTTAACAACTAAACATTACAGAAGTCCGGTATGATCTTCTCCAAGTTGTAAATGAGGAGAATTGTATTTCAGCTTGTTTTCGAGAAGTTTACCAAAATTGACAAACTTTACATTTGAATGGAAAGCACATGAGCTTTAAAATGTTTGAGTACAGGAAACATTTAAACTGATAAATTTTCCCACCCCTATTTTAAGCACATAGAATATTAATTGTAAATCAACAAGCTCTCAGTCCCACAGGTAATATTTTACTTCACCACGAAGAAGGGACTGAATTTTCCCTTCTGCCTCCAGCAATATCACACTAGTAATTATTTAAGGGGTGGAATGCAAAACAGAAAAATCTAATATATGCAAGCATCACTCCAAAAGCCATTCTGGAGGCAATATTACATTTGTGCTTGTAATCATAAAACCACTTTCTAAAATAATCCTATGCAGCATGGAAAGTGCGCATTAAAGCAAACCTACATATAGACAGTGGCTGGAAAGGTTAACAGCTGTAACAGAAATAGTTTGCCCTAAGCTGATAAGTTACCAAGTTATTTCCCCCTCCTACTACAAACGTATTATTAGTAAGGACTACACTGTAATCTACTTGAATGAAAATAGAACTGTGCATTTTTGTTTTTTGTGCATGAACTCCCTACCATGATGATTCAGTATTATCTCACTGCTTGAAAGGTTAACAAGCGACTGAAGGGCAGCTAGAAAAGGAACGTTAACTTGCAGAAACCTGTGTGCGCGGATTCTGGCTCCTCCATTGTAATCAATACAGGCCCTCTGAGTCTGTCAGCAGAAGCTTTGAATTCTGCCACAGAGCTTTGATTAAAACAAAATCCTGAAGATGTGAAAAACAGCTACGATTTTTCCAGTTTTGAATGACTATTTCACTTTTCCACAAAGTGGACAAACTATGACTCAGACAGTGAAGCAAAATAGACAGACACCTCAAAGTTCTCTTGATTCCAAAGCTGTCCTTTCAGAGCACCAGAACAACCCAATCTAAAGACAGTCAAAATTAGATCCCAAAATTGCTGAAATGATAATAGAAGCTCTAGATATGGCCAATAAAATTCCGTTTTGTTTTTTTTTACAGAAATTTGATAGATATATTTCTGGTCTCTGAGAACTGAGAGCCAGGTGCTAAAGTGCCTGCTTTCAGTCCACTAAGTGCAGAATTAAGGACTGTTATAGTCTAATGATTGCTATCTCATGGCTAAGGTTAACATTCTTTCTATGGTACATATGGGACCCTTTCACATTACACAGATACAGAGCTATGCTTTCGGTTTTAACTATCATGGTTTCATCCAGTGGAATCATGAGACTATTTAGGCATATTTATAATTCTCAGCCTCTAGTGCAGGCGTGGGCAAACTTCGGCTCTCCAGGTGTTTTGGACTTCAACTCCCACAATTCCTAACAGCCAGTTGAAGTCCAAATCATCCTGGAGAGCCAAAATTTGCCCATGCCTACTCTAGTATTTCCATGGTGGATCTATGGGAAGTGTAGAAAGTGGGTAGGAGACTGCAAGGGGAATAAAAGAAAATGCTACTTCTGTTTTCTTCCTTTAGTGCAGGCATGAAAAATGTAACCACAGCTCACTGCTGATTGTCCTGATTAAGAGGCTGATGGGAACTGCAGTAAAAAAATATCAGAAAAGCTGTATATTTACCAACTCTGATATAATGGAAATCTCCACTAGATCCTGGTGACCTCCTCAAACAACAGGAGTCTTTCTATTTGTTGAGACACAAATCTGATTTCAGCCAACATGCACGGTATTTAAAAATTGTTTATGACGTTTAAAAAAAGAGGACTGACTCTTTTTGTCATGCTCAGTCATGTTAGGTAATACATGCTTCATCATGTGTTTGGATCACTAAGCTGACCATAAAAAGATTTTGTATTTACAATCAGCTTGGCCACATATTCTGCTTTACTTCATGCTTTGATCACTCACACAGAAGACATCTGCTGATACTGATCTAACCAAGGTTGCCAATGAGAACAAAACTTTGGAAAACGCAATGAAACAACACAGTGCTTGGGATATGATTTCCAGTATGCTTAACTATTATAATATCAATGCTGGGGCTTAATTCTTGGGAAATAATAATAATAATGGTTTTTAAGCAACTGATTTTAAAGTGGATATAAGTGATTTTAATGTTTGTACGAGCCTATGGTTTTATGTCCTAGTATTGAATGTTTGCCGTTTATATGTTGTGCTCCGCAAGTCCCCTGCAGGTTGAGAAGGGCAGAAAATAAATGTTTTAAATAATAATAATAACAACAACAACAACAACAACAACAACAACTTTATGCGGTACCCCGTCTCCATCTCCCCAAAGGGACTCGAGTGGCAGCATAGATCTAGCATGAAGATTACCATCCTTTCCTCCCCTGATAGAGGAATATAGCTATGAGAAGCCAAAAAGGGTTTGGGAATTAAACCACCCTGCAGAACAGACTAAACAGATTAAAATTCTGTGACTTACTACCAACAATGATAAACACAACAGAGAGTTTCAGAGGCCTGTCCACTGACTGCCTAGAGCTGCAAGGAGAAAAAAGTTGCCATTGTTTTTCAGGCATTTCCATGCGTTCACAAGACTGCAGCACAGACTTGAAACAGACAATTGCAAAGGCAATTCTTCTAAGGGTTATTTATTGGTGCATTACAAACTGAGATTAAAAGATCAGTTTTGAACTGCATGCGTCAGAAGGCTTATATACAAACATATGTATAAACTACCAATTCGGTACATGGAGCTTGCATTAGTGTTCAGAGAAGTTAGAAGAAAGCACTTTGAAGTTACCTCATGTGATGTACAGACCATATGTAAACACTGGTGTATTAAATCACATGACAACTTTGGTTCCAATGAAGCATTCCAAAGCCACTACTCTGTGAATGATCTTTATATTTACTGTTTTCTCATTCATGAAACTTACAGCCCATCAAACAGTTCCCAAAACTTGCTAAAAAATTTGAACACAATTAATAACTGAAATTAAAATAAATGTTGTCACAACCAATTGAAGATATGTTCATAAAGTCAAATATACTGTGTGATATATGTCACATATCAGGCTCACATGCCTTCCTAAAAACAGAATTTATTTGCCAGCCTTCTAAAAGTCAAAGGACCTTACCTGGCAAGTCCCCTTTAGAAATGGGAGTTCATAACACAGGGTGCCACCACAGAAAAGGTCTTGCTCCTTGTCACCACCCTTTGCACCTCTGAAGGACAAGGTGCCTGGAGCAAGGCCTTCCCCTAACGACCTTATGCTGTGGCTTGAGTTTTTGCTTTCGTTCTAAATGAGTTTTAATGGCACGTACCGCATTGCTCTCAGTGCAGTTTTGTATGCTAGTTCAGCATCATGAGGTAGGAGAGAGGTGAAAAGGTACTTGGCAAATGTGTGCATTGGAACACTCTCTCGATGGATGATTTCACCCAGACCGCTATAAGGTCCAGCTATGAGGGAAGAGGAGAGGAAAAAAAGGGAGGGGAGAGGAAACCTTTATAAATAGTGATGTAGTTTTACAGTAAATAAAATAAAAAAGACACTGAAAGTTATCCAGAAATATTGTAATAATCCTTGTCAAAAAAGCACTCACAGTGAAGAGAAATAAGCTCTCTGTTGAGGGGGTCCTCTAAGTAATTTGCAGTACTAAAAGAAAATGGTGGTGATAAATATATCTTGTTGAAGCAAATAAGGTGGCTTGGCTACAGCTTTTCAAAGAGGATTCAAAGAGCCCAGAATTTAAGTAACATTTGCTAGAAATTATAGACCAAGGAAGTTTTTTAAAAAGCAATTTCTCATTTTTAGAAGTCTTCAATAATTCTAGAAAGTGAAGCTTTCCCACATGCTGGTAGAGAAGCTACTTTGCATTTTGTGTGATGTTTTTTTATGAAAACTGCCTTTTTCCTTGTCTACCCAGAAGTGGTTCATATTTCAAATAAAGTGGGACTAAGCTCAGGCTTGGAAGCATTTCCGTTGTGCCTTGTTATTAAGTCAGCCTACCTGAAACACTATCCTCACTGCCCTCAGATGTCATTAAGCCACAGAACATGTGCATCTATTGTCATGAGATGGTGGTGGCGGCGAGGTAAATATGGAAGTAGTGTGTTTCTCTGTTTATATTTGATAACTGGGTAGGTTTTAAAGCATCACGAGAAATTCTTGACAAGAGTGGTTCTTCCAGATGTTTCTGAGATCTACCAGCAGTGTTCCTCTAGCTGAAGACACAGGGAAGTACAACTCAGAAACTATACATATGCTCTGCTACCGAGGTATGAGGTATGGCCTGATATGTCATGGACTGATCCAGCCTCACATACTTCCCTCACTCAGATGCTTACTGTTTAATCATAAAGATACAGAAGGTTTTTAGTGTACATGAAGAGCTGGGAAACACTTGTGCCTGGAACCCCGGGGAGCCACTGCCAATAAATCCAAATGGACCACTGGTCTCACCTGTTATTAGGCAGCTTTCTACAAATACCATCTTTAAATGGAATGTTAAGGTCGTTAGCTTCTAATATGGGCTTTATGAGAATGTCAAAGCATTGCAAAATTAGTAATAGTTTACCCTAATAATCCTATTAATGTTCATCTGCTTTTGGAGAATCTGAAGAGCCATCAGAAAGGAAGATGAAACGGGAAGAATCTACCCTTCAGGCATACATATAAAGTCAGGGACATGAGTCTACCTCCAGATGTTGGGCTAAAATTCACATCAACTGTCACCACAAAACCACATAGGAGAGGCTATGGGAGATACAGTCTACCTATGTCTGAATGCTTACACTTTTTGCATTGTTGATTTAATGCACACAGAAAAGCTGGTGAGAGGTATCACACAAATGCTGGAAAACTAAGCTGCAAAATTGAAAGCATTGCTGTAAAAATTCTGTAATGCTAATAATGTAATGCTGATAAACAATAAAGGTTCTCTCCAAGATTTTTCTCATTATAAACATCTTTAATATGACTACTTTTCAAAGAAACTCACAAAGCATTTTGGAGCTCTGGTTTAGCAAATATTTACCTACTACTTTCAATTGGATGATTATTTTAATGCTGCATTATAAATTATTATTGTAATTTTTAATTTTAAAATTTGCTATTTTAATAGTTAGCATTGGCTGCTGCATACATATCAGCTTTTTGTGAGATCGCACTCGCAAAAATCGTAATTTGTTATAATTTAATTTTCGTGATTTTCTGTTTAAATTTTTATGGTTACTGTCTTTTGATATTAGCATCGAATGTTTGCCTTTGTTTATTGGAAACTGCCCTGAGTCCTCACGGGGAGATAGGGCAGGATATAAATAACGTTTATTATTATTATTATTATTATTGGTATAACCAACTTCATAAAACTGATATGGGGATATAGCAGCGAGAAAGAAAGACATGTCAGCTGTCTTTGAAATCAATGGAAGGAAGGCAAGATATAACGTGTAGTGAGTAAATGCATAAAATATCTTGAAGGGCAAGATAAAAATTTAAGAAAAACAAACAATAAGTAATAGAAACAAACAATAAGAATGACAACAGTGGCTTTAGAGAATGGGAGGAGAACGTCTAGTTTACTAGTTTAATTTGACTCATGGGCAGCTTCAATGCAGTCTGTAACAGGGTGGGGAAATGGGGTGATAAACATGTGAATTCCACAATCAGAGTCACATAGGCTGCTTGCTCTCCCAACTGGGAGGGACAATGTTGACCAGAGCTATCTCTACTGCTTCTTCCGATCTCTAGTCATAAATAACAGCAGAGATCTTCACCATACATGCTAAGCTATGTGGGAAATGTAAGGAGGATGATTTTTATTTTTATTTTGGAACCTTACTCTCCCTATTTGGAGAAGATGAAAGAAGGGCAAAGCCAGATATCTAGGTATTTCACCACTCAGAAACTCTTGACCTCCAGTTGGGGAATCTGTGCTCTCAGGGGCATGGACATACCTACAATGTCAGTCATAATGACTTGAAGATTATTTTAATACAACTAATAACAAATTTAGTAGTCATGAAAACAGGCCACGAGGACAACACTGTTAGGAAGATGTTTAGGCAACATTTGTGCACATCCAAGCAGCCTCTGTAAAATGACTACAAACCAGCTATGATTATGGGTCAATTATTCAAGAGCAACTGTGCCCTAAAAGGTTCATAGTACAATGAAAATGCATTTTCTTTGTTTCATTGTTGTTTAATATTTGTTTAAATGTGTTCTGATTATTCAGAATCAACTCATGATGGGACAGTGCATTTCTGTTCTTCTCTTGCAAAGTTTCTGACACAAGTATATAAGATGCCAGTTTGGCATTTTTTACACATTTGCATTTTCTAACAAAGTGAGTTTTAGGCATTACTTCACCATGTAGTATACAATGTGGGACCTCAAGTGGGTCAACATAATTATTATTTTAAATCTTAATTTATAATTTTGCATCTAAAAAAGTCTGGCAACAAAAGATTTTATACCAGGGTTAAATAAACATATGAGGAGGGAAGGGAGAATGCTCACCCCGTCTCTTCTGCCATTGCTTTGCTTAAGGAAAAAGTGATGGGTTTCAAAAGGAGAGCACCTTCTATCAATGGAGCCTCTCCACACAAGTCAGAACACTGTAAAAATTATGTTCCAAATCATATGGAGGACTACATATACAAGAGTTTCTCTGTTGCTGACTTTTCATGTGAGGAAAGTGATGGTGGAAGGGGTGGGGCTAGCATGCTCTCCTCCTCATATGTTTAACTCTTATATAGAATGCATGAATAGTGGGGGGGGGGGCAACTGTGGCAAGCTTGGGGGACAAATTAATGTCCTTTCTTGGGCCACATGGGCAACTAAAAACAAAAAGTGGAAGTGGCTGGGAATACAGTTTGGATTTGGAAAAAATTGATACCCTTTATGTCAAACAGTGTGTGAGGGGTAAGCTATTTAAAAAGCAAATGGCTGCTCCCAAAGGATGATTGGACAACACTATGTGGTCCCAGGGGCTCTTTTTGTATATCAGTGGGCTATAATGTAACTGGAAAAATGTGTTTATGAACTTCCTACCAGAAAGCAATGTAGCATTTCCAGTCAGCTTTGATTTGGTCAGAGCACACACACACACAAACCCAAAGATTTTAATGCATGCTGTATAGATAAGGCTCCGCATCAATATAAGGACATTAGATTGAAAGCTGATGGAAGATCTATAAACAGCAATTACATTCCTCAGAGCCTGATAATTACCAGAGAAGATAATTCCCACAGGATTACTTGGTCTTTTTTTCTTTTTGAATTAGAAACTATTTTCTAAATTGGTTATTTTTACTAGTCAACTACCTTCTAATAGGAAGACTGCTTGCTTTTGGAAAATTTTCACCAGGGTGTCATCCAGTTCTATTTCCTGCAGCTTGGAAATCAGCTGTTCCTCATTCCGACAAACTTTCTCTTGGGCATACAAGCCATCGGGCATTATCCGTTGCTGCCCGAGTCCTATCAATGCCACTTCAACGGCTAGAGTCAGGAAAGATTCCCCTTCTTCTAAGAATTTGTGGGCAGGCAGGTGGTAATATTCCAGAGATCTGCACTGACCTAGGTTTTCTGGGGGGAAAAGTAATAAAAGAAAAACCATCAAGCCACTGAAGTTGTCACTACTGCCATACATACCGTGTTTGTGCACTTGCAACTTCCCTACATTTCACAACAATCTTCCCAATTTTTGTCAATGTTTACTGTAATTCAAATGAAAGGACAGAGAAGTCTGCAGCAGTTAGAACTGAAAGTGAGGTTTAGCAATAGTCTTCCTATCAGCATTCATAATGCTACTATCTATAGAGAGCTAAATCCCACCCATGGAATAAAAAACATTAATAGTCTTATGCAGACTTCTGTCTATTAACCTCACTTCCACCTGTAGTATAGAGGATAGTACCACTGTTTTAATAGACTCACTAGCCGTCCCTGCTACGTGTTGCTGTGGCCCAGTCTGTGTATATGTGTTGTGTTGTGTGTATATATGTGTATATGTGTGTTTGAGTGTTTATATGTGGTTTTGTGCATGCGCTGTAATGTATTTTTTTTTGTTTTTTAAATCTCTTCTGCTGTGTTTTTCAGTGTTTTGTGAGTGATAGGTGTATTGTGTCCAAATTTGGTGCCAATTTGTCCAGTGGTTTTTGAGTTATGTTAATCTCACAAACAAACATTACATTTTTATTTATATAGATTATGAAAACTGCAACAGGGTAAGTTCTTTGAACACCTGAAAGTGCCATACAAATGTTAAGTATTAGTATTAATATTGCTAACAAAAGCCACCACCACAAATTACAACAGTATAACGTGCAAAAAATTCCAGATTAAATCCCTGGAACCTCCAATTAATCAAACATTGGGAGTAGACACAACTGAAAACCTGAGTCCTTAAAGCTGCTGCTAGTCACAGCAGACATTAGCAAGGTCATTATTTACTATGCACTTCAGATAACATGGAAAGGGATTGTGGAAGCTGAAGTCCAAATTAATTGGACTTTGGAAGGAAAATTGAGCTACTTGAACCAATAGTCTGACTTGTTATCAGCCAGGGTTCTATATTCTGATGGTAAAACAATAACGACAACAACATAAAACCCACCCACTTGACAAGAACTTTCAAAAACCTTTTTCTAAAGGTTTAAATCAAGAAATATTGTAGTTCAAGCATGTTTTCTAAAAATTAGTTTTTTTAGTTAATAGTCATTGAAAAATACATTTTAGTACCATTTCTAACACACACACTAGCATATGTGTTTGTGTACACACACACATGCATACTTAATAGTCAGAACTTACCTGAGAAATCAGAGAACACATGGAAGCTCTCATCATCCACTCTGCATGCTTCCATAAGGCTACTAAATAAGGTTCCAATTGGATCCAAGGGATGCCCAACCCAGCCTTCCAAGTTAGTTATAGAGGTTACTCCTTTATGGAGAAGTTCTGTTATAGGGAAAACAGAAAACAAAACATAGTGATGACACAGTAGTTTGAATATTCAAAACATTTTGTGTTGGGTTTTTTTTTTCAAAACACTTATCCAATTAATTCTGGCTTTTCAGACAGCAAAATAGAAGATTGTTACAAGTTATCCACCAGTAGTGAACAATCACAAATAAGCACAGAATTAAATCTAGATCTTCTAGACAGGAGTTTCTTTTTTAGAAGATCTGGATTGCTCCTCATTATCTAGAGCAGTGTTTTTCAACATTTTCTCCTCCGGGTGTTCTGGACTTCAACTCCCAGAAATCCCAACAATCCTACCAGCTATTAGGAGCTGAAGCCCAAAACACATGAAGTACTAAAGGGTGGGAAGCACTGATCTAGAGAACTGCTATTTAAAGTGGTGTACAGGAGACAGGTGTCCCCAGCATATTGTGGGGGGAATTGAACTTCCAGTCTGATCATTAGATAATGTAAAAGCACTGAATTAGAGCAGTGGTTCTCAAACTTGGGTCCTTCAGCAATTTTGGTCTTCAACTCTGCCAGCATGGCGAACAGCCTGGAATCCTTCGATATGACATCCAAAACATCTTATGGAATAAAGTGTAAAAACACTGATCTAGCGGGTTCAAGACAGACTAATTCAGCAAGAAATATCAAGAGAAACAGAAGAAGCAAAGTGTTTGAACACCACTTCACCTAACAGAGAAGAGACACTTTATTTGCATCTGCCTTCCTTTAGTGGTGAAGGAGAACAGAAGCCAACTGAACTTTGAGAATCAATAAAAACAAAGCAATTTTTCACTGCCTATCATGGTAAGTCATGCAGCAAAAGTGCTTGTCTTACAGTCTATGGAAGACTTCTTGATAATAAGCTATCCAAGCTCTTTTGGGGGTCATTGCTGCTGAGTTTATAAACAGGAAACACTGTTGTGGTATGCAGAGAGGAGATATCTATTTTAGTTTCCTTGCAGAGAAAAACAAGGAGAACTATTTTAACTGAGTTAATCCTGTGAACTGAAACACCAAAACACAGAAACACAAAGCAAAATATTTCACAAGGCAAGCCTTTAAAAGCAGTTAATTTGGGGGAAAAGTTATTATTTTTATGAGGAAATAGGAGGGGCCTCAGTGACTCTGGGGTAAGCTACAATGCAAACTTTATACACTCCTTTAGTGGCTGCCAGAACCAACTGGGAGATGTCCTTGTAATATCCCGGCAGAAGGGCAATTAGCAATGGCACCTATATTTGGCATCACAGGGAAGAGCAGAGAAGATGGAAAATGGAACATGAATGGAACAGTGAGAAGAGGCTTTGACAGTAAGTTACTAGAGACAGACAGTGACTGAAGGTGTGTGTGTTTTTTTTAACCATGGTTCACAAAAAAAACTAGATAAAGCCTGACTTACAATGCTATATTTTATTTGCCAAAGCTCACTGGATAAATATTTTTGTGGAGCAGAGACAGGTAAAGCACAGATCTAGAAGCAGCTAAACACATTCAAACATATTTTGGAATTGAAGCAATATCCTGAAAGAACAGATATGTGTGCAGTTTTTAAACAAATCTCTTATTTCCTACACTATTTCATAGGATAAATGAAAGGCACATGTTACTGTTTATAAGAAGCTCAAGGTATTTTAAGACTGTTTGTTAATGTTAAGTAGTAAAAAAAAAATCAAGCTTTGAAGTTGTAATGCTAGTACAAAAAAGAGCAGAAGGCAGCAAGAACAATGATTTGGAAATTATTTTGCAGAGACTGAAATCGTATAAATTATCCTGTGGACAGATTCTACACTCGCTACTTAATAAAGCTTTGTTTGCAGAAACATGGGAACATATTTGATTCTTCTGCAGTTTCTGAAAATTTCTCAAAGTACAAAATAGATTTCCAAACTTCGAATGAAGGCCATGAGCACACATATATTCCTTAAGAAAGGTGGTTTATTTTTTACTGTGGAACCCTGGCATATTCCTTCCTTTAAAAAACATAAGTGGGAGATAATGTCACAAGATTTCAGAACAGTTCCTCATTTTTACAAACACGAATGGGTCCCATTCCATACTAAGGTACTAATCTGACCACGACATCTGTTTCACGCATTATGCACACACTTGAGTTTACATTCAAAACATCCTGGACCTCTGATAAGGAACTATATGATATACGTGTTTTCAAAACTCATTTGCCACAGTCACTCCTTACGTTTTTTTAGACGTCACCTGAAAAATCTTAGCTTCATATCTATAACCACAACATGAAATACAGAGTGCAGTATCTATCCAATTATTTTGTATCCAAAGTATATCAGTAAGTGCTTAAAAATATTGTGTTCTTACATAATCCTAGTTTTGAATTTAGATGGGGGAGGGCATTGAGAACACAAACCAAGAAGCTCTAAACCAGCTGTATGATTCATGTTCTGATCGTTATCTTACTGGAAGGTACAGAAAAAGCTTTTATCATCCTTTTCACCTTTCACTGCCAGCTACAATCAGTTCTTGCTCTGTGTTGGGCTTTCAAGTAGTATCTGCTTAGACCAGACACCTTTCCAGTGATTTTCTTGCCATGCAGTGCCCTTTCACCTCTGTCCCTTGCACACACTCACCTTTCTTCTGGAACCGGAACATTTCCTGCTGCTTCTGCTGCTGCCTCCTTAGCGTATTGACAATAGCTATAGCAAGCCTCAGTGCTTCTCTGGGATAGCCATGAGACCTCAGCGCATCCACCCTAGCACAGGCTGTAGGCACATGTTCTAACAAAGACAGAAAAGGGAATACAGAATAATAGAATCATAAAGTTAGAAGAGACCACAAGGGCCATCCAGTCCATCCCCATTTTGCCATGCAGGAACACTCAATCAAAGCCCTCCTGACAGATGGCCATTTAGGCTCTGTTTAAAAACCTCCGGAGGAGGACTGTAGGGATTTATTAAACAGAGCATCGTATCAGCAAACCCCTCATAGAAGATAATTCAAAAGGGGTGTGCATAAAAATCTATGAAACCAGGAATTTAAAATGAAGAAAGGGCACTTGTTATTATTGACAGACCTTTCATTCTTTTTCCTCCCTTGTTCCCTCCCCCCAAAAAACAGCCATACAGAAACTAAACAAAGCACTGAGTCAAGGAAACTCACCATGCCAGAGGGGCCACCCGTGAGAGTCAAAGAGCGAGTTTTCAGCATCATCATGGCAACAGTAGTTCGTATACAGGTCACTGCTAATAATGTGCTGCAAATGGCTGTCCTGCCAGTGGAGATCGCAGGCCTCAATGGCTCGAGTGAACACTGTCCGGTGAGACCTGTTAGAGGAATCTGTCCAGCCCACAAACAACTTCAGCATTTATTCCATCATTTGGCAACACATCATGTTCTCACCCACTGTCCAGTTCTGTTTCTCAATGCTGCCATGATGACATGCTCTCCAAGAAGCAGAGATTTACTCTGCTGTTTGTGTGCAGAGTAAGGCTAAGAAATTATAGGTTTAAACTAACAAAAATGAGACATGGCTATGGCTTTGTTTTTATTGAGTGAATCAAATGTTATCATTGTATTTCAAGGTCACCCCCCCCCCCCCCTTCAAGTCACACAGCTGTATAAAATGTTATGAAGACACTCCTTCTGAAGTGGTGACTTTAATTTATCAGAGCACTATAAATTGACATCACCATGCAATCGATATTTGGGGGAGGGTGGGTAAAATAGGAGGAAAGATTAGCTATACAAATGAAACTGCGTGTGCGATCTAATGAAATAACATGCTATAAGGAGTTATGTACTGAATGATCTCATATAACCTTGCTACCAATAGCTTTAGAAAGCTTGCAGTGTGCTGCTCCATGTGAGACCGAAAATTCAACAAGAGCCCACAGAGTCCCAGTCATTTCAGATTCCCCTGATAAAGCTAATTCAACTCTTTTATGTGTGTTTAGGGCATCAATAAAAGTATTATTCGTTTTATGTAAAAAGCTGGTAACACTTTATTTAGTAACTCCTGAGAAGTGCCTGCCAACGCAAACACGTGCATGCCATTACTACACCCAGAACCAGGTACACGTAGCTCTTGTTAATGTCATACTGAGGTCTGTGTTTACAATGGAAGGGCATCTAAAGAACAGGTGCAAGCGGTCAACAAACAAATGTCAATGTAGCCCAACTAGCTGGAATACTGCCCTTGAAAAGGAGCATTTAATACTTAAGAATGACATACAGAATACTCTACAAGCAGAGTTTTGGATTTCAACCTACAACAAAGCCAAGAAGGTGACTGATATGAAGCAATGCAGTAGATCAAGAAGAACCAAAAGGACTTTTAGTAGCTGCACATTCAGCAACTGCAAGTGTAGACTGCAACTCCCACAATCCACCACTACTGACCATGCTGGATGTAGCTGGTGAGACCTGGAAATCCAACATGGGTGTGGGGACACAGAACTGCTCAGTACTGGTGTTGTCAGTGTGTAAATGCAAGTATTCTTTTACTAAATGTGGGAGCGACAGCATGGGTATCAAACATTAACATTAGTGCAAAACAACAAACCAGAAGGTGCACAATTAAATTATATTTCATGTATTTCAGAGAGGCTATTAACCAAGGGCTCACCTTGGATTGCATTTGCACCCTGAGGCAAAGCATTGGTTAGGCTGGGTAGGTCATTTCCATGGTTCCCATCCTCCCAGGGACAAACATCAACACTGTTCCATTTTTTCAGCTGTTTCAGCCAACTGGCCTTTTGTTCCACTTTGCAATGAGGATTTAAGACTATACACATCCAGAGAGCACCTATTAAAGGATACACAAAACCAGATGGAGGCACATTACCTTACATTTCAAGAGAAGCACAGGAAATGCAAATCTATAAATGGATGCCAATGTTACCCTGCAAAACCACCTGATCCAGTCTGCCACCACAATGTCAAGGCTTCTGTAATAGCAACCCATGCACAGTATTGTTGAAGTCTCCTGAAAGGAGCTGACCAGAGCATTTATTTTGAAAGAAAGCAGACAGCTTGGCAGAAATAAATTACAAGAAAACCATATCTATACAATTTAACAAGGATGTTGGTCGACATCTGCAAAGAATCCAAAAATAATTGGTCCACCAATCAAAGAGATATGTCCCTTTTTAATTTTGAATATATTGTGAATCAAAACTTACCCTGCAGATTTTAAGATGAGAATGCACAGCTATGACCTGATTATTAAATTTAAAATACAAGCTTACTTGTATGTTGGCTAAAGAAATGTTGGTTTTCTAACTGAAGAATATCTAAATAAAATGCAGATAGGCTGTGACTTTAATCTCCATCTCTAGAGAGCTTTTTGGGGGAGAGCTCAAAAAGGTTTAACAAGTCAAGTGAAAGTTAAATCAACAGCTTCCTAAAACTCTAAACTTTATAAGTCCTTTCAAGAAAAATGAAAGAAAATCCCAAGATAAATCCCTTCTGTTTTACACAGTCAGAATTAGCAATTTATAACAAAAGCAGGTTTAATCTACCTTGATCTATTTCTGACAAGATAGAAATTGGCTTAGTTTAAACATATTGCGCCTGGTGGCGCAGTGGGTTAAACTGCTGAGCAGCTCAACTTGCTGACCAAAAGGTCAGTGGTTTGAATCCAGGGAGCGGAGTGCACTCCTGCTATTAGCTCCAGCTTCTGTCAACCTAGCAGTTCGAAAACATGCAAATGAGAGTAGATCAATAGGTACTGCTTTGGGGGAAGGTAACAGCACTACATACAGTCATGCCAGCCACATGACTTTGGAGGCTTCTACGGACCACATCGCCTCTTCGGCTTAGAAATGGAGATGAGAGCCACCCCCCAGAATTGGACACAGGGGAATGTCAGGAGAAACCTTTACCTTTACCTTGAAACATATTGAGCTATTTATTTCTGCACATAGGATGGAAGAATTGTTAAATTCAGTTATATTTATCCCGTAATGCTTACCTTTTCCTTCAGAGAACAGAAATATGCTTTCAAATTATTTTTACAATTATGTTCAAAATACCTTTCATGAAAATGTAGAAATGCAATTTTCTGCTGACATTTAACTCTGAACCAAAGCAGGAACTATCTCCCTGACATTGCACACAGGGAGTGGCATGAATAAATCAGAAACTGCCTGTATGCTTTTAAATATAAAGATATCACTTTTAAAATCAGCTGTCTTACTGCTGTTGCAGACTTCTGACAAGCATGGTGAAGACATCCACAAGTACTATTTAGCAACAGTCCATTTGTTCATCAAGGAAGAGTTTTTACACACTTCAAAGAACTGCAATATCGGCTAAAATGAATGACAGCCTTTCAGGGAGAGAGATGCAGCAGCCAAATGTGACTAGCAAAAAAAAAAAAAATACAAATGCAAATTTGCAACAAAAGGTTGACATATTCTGTTGATCCCCAGAAGCAATGCAGACCCCAAAGCAGGTGTAGTATTGGAAGTGTGATCTTGTTAGGAAATAGTATGAGTAAATGAGTCAAGCAAGCAGCTTGTAACAACCTTCCAATGTATTCTTTGGTTTACAATATTTACACAGTGGGCTTTCCCACAACATCACAACAGATGTTAGATTAGACGTTAAATATGAAATACAAGAGATGGCTGCCACTGGTTCAAAGGGTAGCCTTGACTGAGAAACAACCTTACTTCAAGGTGTAGTGCGTTAAATCACCTGCATTTGTAAACAACTGTTATGATTGCATGAAGCCATGTCCATCACTGGGATGACAATATTTTGGAACTGTTCAGATGGTGCTAATGGAGTTAGCATGCAATATATTGAAGTGTAGAAAAGCTCACTAAAACATAGCCTACTATATCAGCAATGGCCAAACAAAATTGTCATGCGCTTTATATCCACTTCCCCGGGTCTATGTTTTCCCCACTGACTCAGCCCTCTTGTGGTTATGCAGCAGACCTTGGAAATAAATAGCTCCAGGTTCCACCCTGACCATCAGGTAGGCTATGCTTGCACTTTACCTAGTCTACTTTGTTGTACTAGCCCAGCCCTCTCAGAATTGTCGAGGCCCACTTTGGAATCTTGGCCATTGGAAGCTGAGCTGCCCAATGTAATTAGCACTGAATTGGCTTTTTAATTTTAAATATGTACAATTGTTATATAGTACTATGTTTATACTTTTTAGAATGACTTTTTGTATGTTTTATGTCAGTAATTGCAATGCTTTACCGAGCTGGAAACCGCCCTCGGGAAGATAGAGCGGTATACAAATATAGGATTATTATTATTATTATTAACTTTTTAATAAAAGTATTTCTGCATCATCTCTCAGCCCACAAGAGTTCCCAAGGCAATGAACCAATATGAACCAATTTAAAGACAAAAGACACAAAGTCGTTGTTTTGAAATATAATTCATACCATATTTCTATGCACTTCACTCATTTTAAGATAATTCAGTCCTTGCTAGATGAAACACTGCAATTTCTCCCCTATCCACAAAAGCAGGACAGCCACAAATAAGCTTGCAAATTAAAGTAGGTCTATTAAATCAATTACTGAATGGCAAGTCAACGTGTAGGCAAATCCCACCAACTGAATAAGTCTATTCTGGGCAAGACTAGCAACAAGATTCAGGTCATCTGTGTACCATTTCTATCTAAGAGGTAATAATGGGCCCTAAACACCATTGGTAGGTCAATCTTCTCCAGTGAGGGGGAGGAGGGGTTGTGATGGTTAAACTGCTAAAGTCAGCTACCAATTTCTTGGATTTTTTTCCAATAAAAGGGAAAATAAGTAAGCAAAGTTTTTAAAATGTAGTATTAGCCCTCTCTCCTCTTTATAAATTTAAAGTTTCTTACTATAGGAACATAACATTAACTATATATTGCTTTGCTTGACATAAAATCATAATTTTAGATATACTGAAAGTACCGTTTATTAAGAATATAACTGAAATTAACCTTTTTAAAGCTAGGTTCTGAAATATAAGGAAGACCTAAACTAAAACAATCGTCTATAATTTTGCCAGTTTTAAAAAAAGGGAGGGGGGAACTCACCAATAAAAAGGGGGGGGGGGGAAATCAACATTAGTAAAACAGACAAACTTCTTCTCTCCACTTGTTCTCCATAATGTCAAACAGGCAGAATGTAATCATATAAATTTTTAATCAGGTTCAGAAATTGTAATCATTTGACATTATGCAGAGATTTGGCACAATAAAATGTGTCAAATAAAATAGAATATTTTTAGATGCTTAATCCATTTTTAAGCACATGGTGGGGAAGAGGCAATGAGCAGCTTTAGTTTTTTGCCTCGTCACCATGAAAAATGGTAAAAGAAAAGCTGGGATCCAGTTCTGATTTTGCTGGGAGGATCTGAAAGTAGCCTTCGACCACTGAATGGGTTCAAAAATACATTGCCTTCTAACTGTTTTGCATTCAGGGTGCAAAACTAAGTTACCCTCAATTTTAATATGCCCAGTCACCCATTTCAAGACGCAGAACGAAGCACAGACATTAGATCCAGATTAGAATTCTGAGATACAAGTTCTCTTGAGCTACATAAGATCCTTCTCCTTAGCAACAGTGAAACTCAGCTTACTTTGAAATCTTCCGGGTGCAGAGGCAAACACACATCATAAACCAACATGCAAATTTCATATTTCCCTCAAGATAATTGGAAGACATGTCATGCTGCGACTGCAATTTGGTATTAATTTCACACAAGGGAAAGAATATTAAAACTGTCACATCTTAGTGAGGTATTGTCAGTTTTAGTTTTCACCATCATTTGCTTGCCTTCACTAAGAGGGTGCCCCACCAGACCAGACCTCTGATTCCAACTGAGACTTTATAAAGACCATTTGGACAGAAATCTTTCATCCTCCATCAGATGAAAAAGAGAGATTGGAGAGTGAACTTTCTTCTTGCATCAGCATTTAAACAAATAAATACAAGGTGGCATTATTAAAGTGCTAAGTCACATTAACAGTTGATGCCATTAACAGCACGCATACGCTTCTCAGTATACATTAGTCTCAGAAGACACAAAGGACGCCCATGTGCAATTGCTTCTCTGAGATTAGTATGTATTTCCTATAAATCTGGAGAAATTTCATTTGTAAAGAAAGAAATGCCTATTTTGGTCGATGTATCTCCTCCCGATTCATCCCACAGAGCAGAAGGCTGCTAACAAGGCTGAATCAAAACATCAATATCAGTCAAATAAACCCAACATTAACGTAATAAAAACCAAGATAGGAAACAGGAAAGAAAGACTCCTGCTGGGACTAGAAATATTTTCAGAAGATGGCAACAGCTCAGCTAGGTGAGGATTATATGAATATCTGGAGGCAAAAGGCAGCACAGCTTAACTCAGAGCTACCAAGAGGTTTAGCTTACAATTCTGGGATATGAGGAATTGCTCTGGTGCATGCAATATGACAGGGCCCCCCAAACTAAGCCCCACAGGATGGATGCAGCCCCCCCAAGGTCATTTACCCAACCCCCACCCTAAACTTTAGACTTAGGATCACCTTAAGTCTGAAATGAATTGAAAGTACACACAACAACAATCCTAATTAACTTTATTATACAATCAGTCAAAAGCAAGCCCACACTTGCCACTGAAATATTGAAACGTTTGTGTTGGTTAAAATTATTCTTGGTTGCTGTGAGTTCTTCATTTTAAATATTATACTGTTGTTTCATTTTTTTGCACTACAAGTAAGATAGATACAGTGTTCATAGGAATTCATTCATGCTTTTCTCAAATTATAGTCCTACCTCCCAATAGTCTGAGGGACCGTGAACTCTGCTTAAAAAGTTTGGGGACTCTGCAATACGATGTATTCAGTTTGCATCTCAAATTTCCACACCAAAAAAAATATTTAGACATGAAGCTCACACTTCCCAAAATATTTTTTTAAAAATAAAACAAACTTAGGTGACATTGAATAAAATTTGTAATGGACTGAAGGTTAGAGCTTTTCATACTTCTTCTTGGTAGCATAACTGGTAACAGTATGCATGCACAGCGTGTTATAGAAAGTAAACTTCTTTCAAGTGTCACAATTTCCAAGTCTTTGAACTAAAGTGAAAATGGCTATTTTTCTTCAGTTAAGTGTAATATTTAGGAACTTATTTTTCTAGCCCTGATAAATGCAAACAATAGCAAGCAAAGCTGATACCAAAGTTGAACTTTGGTCATTCAACATGTCATTAAATTCATTTCCCCTTTATTTTTATAACAGTACATTTCTACTTTTCTGAAATTTAGCTGAGATTCCCTGAGGATTCTGAAGAAGCCATTCAAGTTTAGAATGGGACTATACCAGTTCTTCAACTCTTGGGATGTTTTATCATCCTTGTGGGAGGCTTCTCTCATGTCCCCGCATGAGGAGCTGAAGCTGATAGAGGGAGCTCATCCACGCTCTCCCCGGATTCGAACCTGTGACCTGTCCTGCCAGCACAGGGGTTTAACCCACTGTGCCACCAGGGGCTCCCCTGGGCAACGTCCTTGCAGACAGCCAATTCTCTGACACCAGAAGTGACTTGCAGATTCTCAAGTCTCTCCTGACATGGCAAAAACAAAAACAAAAAAAAACAACAACAACTCTTGGGATCAATCACAAACTTGATGACAGTCTATCTGGTGGCCAACAACACACCAGAGCCTGCTCAGAACTGTCTCCAGATGAAAAAGAGGACAGTCAGGCATCTGGAAGAAAAAAAGCTCTTACATTTCAGAACTCAGATGGTTTTCTGGACTACCATTCAAAGAATCTTCTAGTCTTCAGCCTTACCAATTATCGAATTCTGGAAGTTGTATTTGACTCTTTGTAAAATGTTGACCAACCAGAATATTAGACCCAATGAAAAGCTTATTTAGCTGACAGTTGCACATTAAAATATAAAGGACTCTTTATAACAGTGGTTCCCAACCTGTGGTTCATGGACCACCATTGGTCTGCAAGAACAAAAATATGGTCCATGACCTCACCATTATGATACTGTTGCCACAAAACCACACGAAAACTAGAGTGACTGGGCTCGCAAAGCCTCTTATAGTGCCGAGGCAACTGGAATGTTGGGATGGGAGAGGCTGACTATCACGAAATATTACTACTACCACATCAGCTCTATGGTTTTATGTGGGCAAGCAGATAATTGTAATCAATTATTAAAATTATTACAAGGTAAGGCAGGGAATCCAATTGTCTTGGAAGACCAAAGCTTCATCATCTCAGACATTGTTTTGCAAAGGTAATTGTTCCCAGTTGCTACCAAAACAAATTCTGCCCATGCAATCACAGATCTGTTAGAACTAAGAGTAAATCAGAAGCTACACTGGAGAATAATCTAATTAAAGCACTGCTGTCATCAACACTGAATAAAATATTCTGTACTCCCAAGAACTACAGTTGCCCATTCTTCCTGAAATGCTAGGTAGGAAAAAAAAAAACAAATTTTACTGAGAGAGCATGTTCAGGAATAAAAATTGCAGTGACTGTGCTTCTGTAGTGCATGTTCATATCCTTGAGATTCTTACTGTGACTCGGGCAGCACAGGAGTGCTTACTATGTATTTTGCTCTAATTCATTCTATTACTGAATTAAACTTTGATGTATTGGTCCTGACAAGTGCTTCATGCTGATTGTATTGTGTATGATAGTATAATCACTCCCCATGCTTTTCACACTAGCTGGCTGATTAATGCAATAGATTACCTGCAGCACTGATGGCAAGGGGGAATTATGGTCCTTCCACAAGCGAGTCTCAGCACAGAGGTGGAGGCTGGATGGAACAAAGGCACACAGCACAGAACCCACCTTAAAGCTTTTCTTCAAATCAGAAAAAGGAATGTTGTTGTATGTCTGCTCTGTCTTTTTAAAAATAATTTTATTCATTTTTAAAGAACAAATTCCAATGAGTTTGATATGTATAAGAAATGGGAACCACGCTTCTGCAAAGATATCGTTATTATTTGCCCTTTGGCCTGTCTTACTTGCCACATCATATCTTTCTGCCAGGGTCAAATTCCAAACCTTTTTACACCATGGGTCTAAACCAGCTACTCTAGGATTTTCCCAAATGCCGACAATGACATGTCTACCTGCTAATAACAGAAAGTAAAGCAAATGCTTACACGTTATTCCTTTGTTTTCACCTCTACATAAATGTACTAGTCCCAATCATGGATCAAGGGTAATCATCTGGTTAATATCTGATTGTACATTCTGTAAAAGACAATTCCAACATCTATGAAGATAGGACCTTATTGTCATAGTTTGCCATGTCAATAGATAAAAAGGGCTTCAAAATTGATAAAAATAATAATAGTCCCTTGGTTTTAGATTTAGGAAAATTGTTCCACATATATATAGGGAATAGGGATTAATATCCAATTCATGGTCACATCCTCCAAATGAAACATCAATACACCATGTATTTATATTTGGATTTGAGATATAGGACTGCAACTAGAATGATGCCATAAAAGGTGAACTGTTATGTTTTATAGGTGAACTGTTATGTTTTATACAGTAAATAAATCAAATTATTTACTGTATAAAACATATTTTATTTTACTTGCTTTTGGAAAGGGAAGCAAACACAGTTGAGTGTTCTAAATAACACCACTATAATTAATTTTGCTTTTTGTGTGTGTGTCCCACCATCTTTTCTTTGTTTTATTTTTTTTAAGTTATGTTATATTTTAATAGTTATGCCTATAATATGGCAAACAGGAAATAGGTCTTACTTTTTAATCTGGTCAGCAGGGAGTAGTTTGTGTACACTAAGGGATTAGTTCAGCTTTGTAAATAGTTACAAAGGGACAGGAAATACTTACAGCAACCAGTTCAGAAATCCCAGAATAGCCATCTGCAAATATTCCTGGGGGTGGGAATAATGTGTGAAAAGTAACAGCAGATCTAACAAAGACCTTACTGCTGAATTGTAAAAAAAAAAAAAAAAAAAAAAAATCTTCAGAAACTCATGGTGGTGCTTGAATTAGCCTTTCAACATTGTCATACTTTTTGTTATATTTACCTGAAACTAAAGGCAGAATACGAATGATTCCCAATCAGAGTGTATCCACACTGCACAGTTATGGCAGTTTAATACCTCTTGAATTGCTCTGCCACCATCCTACAGAATCCTTGGGTTTGTAGTTTGGCTGGGTATTTAGAAATCTTCTCTAGAGAACTGTAATGTTGTAGTACGAGGGAGGGCACTACATCTCTCTAGCAAGAATTCCATAGATGAAGTCATGGTAACTTTAGTTAAGTAGTATCAAACAGATATAGTCATACAATGTGTAGATATCAATTCAAGGAGATTCAGGCTTGCTTGGCTTCATCAAGATTTATGGTCTTGTCTGCTTTCAAACCATGTACTAGGTTCCTTTTTTATCATTGCTTCTTTCTCACTGCTGTCAAGCTCAAGTTACTCTTAGGGACGCCATACATTTTTAAGTAATGTGTGAAGTCTAAATGTGGCACTCAGTCATTTGGCAACACATACATTGATGAGCCAAGAATGGTTGTGGTCCCTATTGAGTATACATCAGGGCAGAACTGGGTTGATTGCTCAGCAATGTGTGAAATATCTCGCAGTATATCGCATGGCTTAATTTTCAATGACTCTTTCCAGTCCTACATGTATTTCCAACTGACTGAAAGTGTGACTTGGCTCAGGACAAATGATGTGCTACACCAAAGAGCACAACTTCTGCTCAAAGTCATTTTAAAGGTGGTTTTAACGGTAAAGAACAAATGGAAGCTAATGAGTCAACATTATCAAACCAAATATATACAGAGAGGAGACAAAATTCCTGCTTCTTGGCAGGGGGTTGGACTGGATGGCCCATGAGGTCTCTTCCAACTCTTTGATTCTATGATTCTAGGACGCGGAACAATGGCTTCAAACTACAAGAGAGGAGATTCCATCTGAACATTAGGAAGAACTTCCTGACTGTGAGAGCCGTTCAGCAGTGGAACTCTCTGCCCCGGAGTGTGGTGGAGGCTCCTTCTTTGGAAGCTTTTAAGCAGAGGCTGGATGGCCATTTGTCAGGGGTGATTTGAATGCAATATTCCTGCTTCTTGGCAGGGGGTTGGACTGGATGGCCCATGAGGTCTCTTCCAACTCTTTGATTCTATGATTCTATGAAAATACAGACCAAATATAAAGAAGACATTAAAAGGTCAAGGACTTTAAAATGGTAGCTATTATTTTCTAAATTTCTATGCTGACCGGAAAATAAAGACCCTCACAACTCTATTGAAAATATTACACTGAGACACCAATTAAACCAATGGTTCCCAACCTGTAGTCCGTGGACAACCAGTGGTCTGCAAGAACAAAAATATGGTCCACAACCTCACTGTTACTACACCATTGCCTCACAACTATGTGTCAACAAGAGTGACTAGTCTCGCAAAACTCTCTTATAGTGCCAAGGCAACGAGAATGTTGGGAGGGGAGAGGATGACTACCCACGAAATATTATGACTACCACATCAGCTCAGATTATTAAATATGGTTTTCTGTGGGCAAGCAGATGGCAACAACTGGATGGCATATGTTCTGTATCAGAAACTAGTGTTCATGTGCTCTATCCAATCCAATTTTCTGAATCAGCACCCCAAATAATCAAGCTGAATCTAAAGTTGACTAAAAACTAATTCATAACCCCTTTTGTACTAATGTTGGAGAGTGGTCCCTGGTCAAAAACAGGTTGGGAATCACAGAATTAAACAAACCTCTAACGTTCATCCATCATGGTCAATCACTGGTGGCCAAGTATGATTGTATTCTGGATCCACATGGTCTTTCACAATGAGGGCACAGATTTCCAGATGGAAGGGAATCACAACAAGAGTTTGATTGATGTGCCTTCCTCTTAGCATGTTTCTCTCTTTTACCCTGTATTTGTTCCTCTTCAAAATCAGTAGCTCCATTGGTTGGCCTCAAGTTTGAGTGCCCAAGTGCCAGGGTTTCCCAGTTCTTGGTGTTTATACCACATTATTTAGGTTAGCTTTAAGATCATCTTTAAATCTTTTTTGTTGTTCACTGACACTGTTTACTTTTTTAAGCTAAGAATTAAGCAACTCCTTTGAGAGACAGTGATTGGACACTCAGACAACATGTCCAGTCCAGTGAAGTTGATGGCAGAGAATCATTGTTTCAATGCTAGTGGTCTGCTTTTCCAGGACACGGATGTTTATCCACCTGCCTTTCCAAGAGATTTGCAGGATTTTTCAAATGGATGGAATCCTTCCAAAAGTTGAAAATATCATAGTTAAGATTTAACTGTAATTACTGATCAGGGCTAATGTATATGCCATAGAAAATATAAGGAGTTGAGACCAGATTATTCCCATCAATTACAGCATTTCCTGAGCCGAGTTCTGGTCAGAATGCTTCAACTGGCAGAAAGAATTATTATTTTAATTGATTCTGCCCTCCCTTTGCAGTGTCGAGCACCATCACCCACAACAATATGCCAGGAGCCTCAATCTGCAGGAGTATATTTAATGACAGGACATTGGAGGCTGAAGAAGAAATGAAACAGCTGATCAGTTCTAGCATGACCAACGATTATTATTCTAATATGATAGAGAAAACCTATTTTAGGCATTCCTGGAAGGAGTGAGGAAAGTGGGGCCTGTATCAGCCCCCCCCCCCCCAAAAAAAGCTATGCTTGGGGTTCTTAGCACACATACCAATGTATTTGTTTGCCCTTAATGCACCATGGGTCATAGCAAATGAAGCAGAATTTAACCTAAAAAGCTCTAAATTACTAAAAACATTTGCCTCTCATGCCCTTCACAGAGCAATATGGACATAAATGGGAAGAGATTTTCTTTCCAGGACGGTGTGGTTTATATGACTCGCAGGCTTCCTAGGGAATGAATGCAACTCTCTAACTCATATCAATTTAACTCTTTTCATACATGAATACTAGTGCATCTTTATGCCAACCAAAGCTTGTTTCTTATGTTAGTGTGTTAAAAAGACTATATTCCCATAACTCATTCAAGACTAAACCTTTCCACAATGTACAAGACTACTAAAAGCTGTTCTGAGGTTTTCAACAGCATTTTGCATGTTTTCACACAGTCACAGTTACCAGTTTCCTCTCCATATATGTGAAGGAGGAAATAATAGTGCTCAATTCTGTTCGTGGCTTGCCATTGTTCCCATTGTCTGAATTTGGCCACTGTTATAAGTTCTTTGCAAGTTTCATTTTCATACATGAAAGTATCTTACATAAACTTCAAAAATAAATCAATGAACAGTCACTGCAAGGAACAGAACAATACAACAAACTTTGATTGAAGATCACTGTTGTATAGTAAAGACAAAATGAAACCTTTGTGAAATTTGAAGAAGCTGTGATAATTTTGGAGAGCAAAAGGCCAAAACTTGATCAAGTTAGTTATGGCAAACAAAACAAGAAATTGATGCAGACTGGCTATTTCTGAAACAAAGATCCACTAACAAAGAGCCGCAAAGTAAAAGCAATTGTATTCCCCATAGTCATCTATGGAAGTGAGAGCTGAACCATAGGGAAGGCTGGGCGAAGGAAGATAGATGCTTTTGAATTGTGGTGTTGGAGGAAAGTTCTGAGAGTGCCTTGGACGGCCAGAAGATCCAACCAGTCCATACTTCAAGAAGTAAAGCCTGACTGCTCATTGGAGGGAAGAATAGTAGAGGCAAAGATGAAGCATTTTGGCCATATAATGAGAAGACAGGAAAGCTGAGAGAAGACAATGATCCTGGGGAAAATGGAAGGAAAAAGGAAGAGGGGCCGACCAAGGGCAAGATGGATGGATGGCATTCTTGAAGTGACTGGCTTGACCTTGAAGGAGCTGGGGGTGGTGAGGGCCAACAGGGAGCTCTGGCGTGGGCTGGTTCATGAGGTCACGAAGAGTTGGAAGTGACTGAATGAATGAACAACAACAACAAGCTGTTTCTATTCCATTTCTGCCACAGTTAAAGTAGAAACATTGTTGTGCATGCTTTTCATTCATATTTAGACAGCTGCTTGGCAATGGATTCTCACTTTCATTTTTTAGAAACTCCCTTGTTTATACATGTGTCCAATGTGAAGTGGGGGTGCTGAGGCATTTGTTTTGAAATACAAGTCTTGTGCAATGCTTCCTCACTCCTAAAAATAAGAGGAAAGCTTGCAAGGAGAGATAATGAAAATCAAGTTCAGAAAAACACATATCTGATCCTGTAATCTACATGTTGACAAGTTGTTGGTCTCCATCACTCCACCAAGCAAAGATACCCGTCTCAGATTCTTCTGCTCTACTGCTCTCATCAGATAAAGCATCGGAGATTTCATTTAACAGTTTCAGCTTTATTAAGCTGTCACAAGAGCAGCCCCACTTTGATAACAGTAGCTGTACCAATTATGGCTTAGTTTAGGGTTGACAAGTATAATGATTTATTCGTGACACATGAGAAGCAATAAAAGGTTGTTTTGCATTACAGAAATTTTTTTTTGAAAGAGAGACTTTTTTTCATTTAATTTGTCACTTAGCTTTTGCTAAGAGGATATTTAAATTGCAGTTAAAAGGCAAATGGGGCTTTTAGTTTAAAACCATAATCCCCATATTTAAATGATCTGTAATGGCGCAGCGTTAAAGTGGAGAGCGCTATTGTCTCTCAGTGGGTCCTGATGGCGACATGTGACATTTGTATTCAGGCCTTGTATTATCCATGTGGCTAAAGGGCTTCCAATTTCATATCACAGCCAGGAGCCTGCAGAAAACACCAATTAACTTGCAGATCCCATTTGCTGACAAAACTGAGCCTCTTCTCTGTGTCTGGCATCGGGTAGCACTCAGCATTTAATTCCGAAGCACAGCCTTGCAGCAATGTGATCCTTACATGGAATCACAAAGCTGAATCTTCCTCCCTCCCATCAACTAAACAAAAACGCTTTTTATTTTGCCAGCCCAGAAACAACTTAGCATCTAAATTTTTGACACATGCCTGTTATGGAGAGGTTGCAAGTTGCAAGCTCTAGGGACTAACTGAACTGTGGACAAGGACACTGATTCCAAGGAAGGGGAAGGAAAATAGTCTGACCTTTTTGTGAAAACAGATAACAGCTTGCAACAGGCGCTAGCTTATATGTACTCATGCATAACACTCCTAATTTTTCCAGTACCACAAAATGAGAAGTTCAGGACAAACCAAATATAGCAAAGCTTATCACTTTAGCTCGGGATGGGAATCATGCAGCACTCAGATGCAACTCCCAATAAGTCTCAGGATTAGCTATGCTAGTTGGAAATGCTGGGGTTTGCAGTCCAGCAGCCTCTGAAAGGCCACATGATCCCCACTCATGATTCACTATTTAAAGGATAATTATATGCAAAAGAACATTCATTTACAAGATGGTCTTCACCTTTTACTTAAGAAACCCATGAATATTTAGCTAAAACCTGTATCAACGTATGTACATAGGAAAGAAACAGTAAATAAGCTTGCTGCCAAATTCTGAAGCAATGCTGAGTTAGGTTCAAGTAATGTAAGACATTGGAGATAACTAGAGATTCCATAACAGGGCCCCTATTTGTAGAAAACAGACCTTGCTTGAATTACAAGCAAGCTAGATTAGTGCAGCAAGCTAGTCTGCCTGTTGTTCAGGCAACACAAGACTCACCGTGACTATTGTTTGAAATCTTTAACTGGTACATAATGCAACTGCAAATGTAATAGCCATTTTAGGTCCTCCTCACTGATTACCGGTGAACTTCTGTATCCCATTTAAAATATTGGGAGTTATCTTTAAGCCTTTCATAGGTTACGTGAAAGATTGCCAAGACTCACAAAAAACTGCCCAGAGATTAAGACTCTAGGGCAGTGGTTCTCTACCTGTCTTCAACTCCCAGAAATTCTAACAGCTGGAAACTGGCTGGGATTTCTGGGAGTTGTAGGCCAAAACACCTGGGGACCCACAGGTTGAGAACCACTGCTCTAGGGACATGTTCTCAGGTAAATAAAGTAAGCTGCAATGTTCACAAGTAAATTGAGTACAGTTCATCAAGCTGTGAGGCCTCTGTGACCCCAATACAATGGAAGTCCTTGGCAGAGTTTAGTCCCTTTCACTGTAAGAGTTTAATATTTAGCTGATGAATTCGAGTTTGGTCCAAACACAAATCATTTTCCAAGCCATTCTCCCATAATGCTTTGACTTTGAGACTCTCACACACTTCACATTTGTGGAATAGGTGGCTTGGAGCCAGACATATCCTATTTCCATCACTGACTTCATCATCTTCCTGTCATCATCATTTTTTCCTCACTGCTTGCTGCCACTTCTGCCTCCAGCACAACACTGGTGAAGCAATAGGATGCTAACCAATGTATTTTGTTCATTTGGTTTTTTGATGATTTTATCATGTCAGTCACCAGATCCCAGTGATTTTATGTATCCCATGCATAAAAGTTTACAAAACAATAAAACAACAATGACAAATAACTACAGGAAACAGGCATTAAAAACATTTTGGCCAGCAACCAATGATCGAAGCAATAGTTAAAAATTAAATCCTGAAGTTCAGACTTTATTTAATTTTAACTATTGCTTTGATCATTGCAATCTGGTGCCAAAGTTGTGATTTGGCACCAGATTGCATACAATGATATGCAAATGTAAAATTTAAGGGCTAAAACAACAGCTAGCTATATTTCACTGAAGATAACAGCTCTGATTGGGGAAAGTTTCTTTTTGTGTCAGTTTCTGATACCTCAAGTCATCTATAAAACCAATTTGCATTGCTTAGAATCACAAGTGTAAGCTTTCCAAATTCAGCACACAGAATCGGTTATGTAACAGTGTCCCATCAGTTCTAGGAAACTGTGGATTTAAAAGTAATCGCCTCCTTTTTCCCTTGGTCTAGCTATCTGCTTGTTTGATGTCTTTCAAATTTAATTAATGTCTCTGTCAAAACAGCAACTGTTCTCTTATCTTAATGGTCCACCTTGTTAGCTAGACCTTTTAGACTTCTAAAAGAACTTAGTTGCATATTCCTTTGTACTTTGTATTATTAAAACATTAAGTGAATTACACCTTCAAAGAAAACATTCTCACTGCCCACCTGACCGTGGGAATGTTGCTTGCCCACACTGGCAGAACTTCAACTAGCATCTTAAGTTAGTTCAGCCCTTCTGTAAAGCTTATTGAGAAGCTAAACCATTTTTTAAACATCTCTTTTTAAAAGTGGCTTCTTCCCTATGGGGGAGAAGGTAGCCAAACCTGTCTCATCCAAAGGGAATTTCTAACATGTTCTTATGAAAACTTCATATTTAGTTAACCCTAGGGCCAGCTTGTGAACTTGTGTGAACATGTGACTATAAGATAGCTGTATTTTTCCTTTTGATGTTTGCTGACATTACATATGGTCTCTGGGTGCTTTTCGAACTGTATCTATAAGCCAAAAAAAAAAAAAACCCTGCATAAAACCTTTTGTTTTTCTCTAAAACCATCAAAATGTCTACAATCAGTGTCCTTAAGGTGAGTAGGTAAATGGGAGATAGAAATACCATGTATAGAGAATAACCGCATCTTGTTGAAGGACAAATCTTCCCTTGGGTTCTCTCTGAAGGCAGCTTCCACTCTGACATGAAATAGTATAACATCTGCCGTGTTTTAGATTATAACTGCACACTACTCACAAAACATTAGTTATTGGGAGTTTAAGAACACAAAACAAAATTAATGAATAATATCAAGGAGCTGGCCACAGCTAGATAGAACAGAGGCATGGCCTAGATGGGCAATTTCTGAGTGAACGCAAATGAGCTTGTGAAAGATGAGGAAAGACGACACTCGCGTGACACTGCAAGAATGAGAGGTGTGGAAGCAAGGGTCACTCTCTTTCCCATGCCACTGGCAGGAGCAGTTCTGTCAGCAGGAAAACCTATCTGGCTACTACTATGAAACCACTTGGCCTTTGGTAGAGAATGCAGTGCTCTAGGATATTTCAGAGGCTTAAAATTACATAACAAGGATGACCTTAAGTGCCTAATGGTTGGCTAAAAAAAGAAAAGCCAAACACATAAAGCTGTACCATTTAGAATGGGCACACTAAACTCTTCTAGAAGTATCTAAGTAACTGCACTACTCTCAACACATCTCATTCAACATGATCAAGACAATTTATATCATGAACCCTATCCTCAGACCAGGCATGAAACTGATATCAGATAACCAGTTCCACTCAGAAGCTCTTGAAATAGATTCAGCTACATCTACCAAGAATGACATGTATGTGGTTGGTCTTTCATTTCCTAGAGCAAAAGAACTAAGCAAAGCTTTCTTCAAGAGCAAAATTGTAACTAATATTAACACAAAGTGAAATGATTCCTCCTGTCAAATTTACATTAGGAAGAAGGGTATGGATCAATAGGCAAGCAACAGGGTCAACAGGCCCAAGCACTTAGCCTGCATCCTCAAGCACCAACACTAAAATTCATCCAGTAAAAACAAAAAAGAATTAGCCCTGGACAATTTTGTTGTAGTCTCTTTTACTAAATTCAAATCACCTCTATCCAAGTCATTTTATAGTTTGTAGTATAATCGCAACCCACTATCAAGGACTCTGAAGCCTCAAAAGAATGTCTAGTTCAATCAATCACAGTGGAAATGTTCTGACTCTACTAAGTGATAAAAGGCTCAGAAGAACTATTGTGTCAATTGCTTCAATTTCCTATTCTAACATATTGAAAAGAAATTACAAAGTCCAAAACAACTATGGAGCTTATACAATAGAACTAATGTCCATGAGCTATATGAGGTCCCCAATGCCTGCAGCTCCCATCAAAACAATAATTTTCAGTTTTGTCTAGCCATGTGGAGTAAAAGGTGTCTGCTGCCTAACTCTATTACAGAGATTTTCAACCCTGGCATCAACCAGTAGGTGATCTATTCCTTCTGAAGGTGTTTATAGGCGCCTTCACTCATATTTCATTCCTAATGTATCCTGTGCAGAACACCAGGTCCACATATGCTGGGCTTAATAGACAGTAGCTGGTGTTGAGGTGGTATAGCCTACAACTCTTATGTTAGGGATTCCTTAATGGCACACTTGAATCTGTCAAATCATAGACATACAGACCATTCATCAACACCAACAGAATTCCTGCCCTAACTATAAGTGCATACATTCAAAATTAATTGCATTCAATGCCTAGTAATGGAGATGAAATTTTCATCTGCCTCTGCAACACTACCCTTCATCAACAACCGCTAAACCCCCTTGTGTAGAATATATCTAGTTGAGAGTTGCAAGGCCAAAACTCCCCACAACTTTCATCCAGCCGGATCCCTACAACACACAAGGTCACTATTAAATATAGTACCTCCAAAGGAACGTTGATGGAATGTGTTGCCAGGATTCCCGTAACTGATTGCATGTCTACGTGGAAGATAAGCCAAAATAGCTGCAGCTTGTAATTTGCACCTCTGGACCTTTTAGTGTTATATTCATCTCATGTAGAGCCATGTAAAAATATGGCACTCCTTTCCAAAATAAATGGCACACCAAAATAACACTAAGTGTGAATTTCAACTGTGGCAGTTATTTCAATTCCAATTCCTACTAAACTGGATTAAGATACTCATAACATACTGTCACTTCTAAAATAAATACAGGTTAGTTCCCAGCTTTAAATTCTTTCAATTTTCAAACAATTATACAGTGGTTCCTCAGTATCTGCTGAGGTTTGGTTCCAGGCCCCCCCAATACACACACACACATACACACACGTTGTAGGTATCAAAATGTATAGATAGCCAAGTCCCATTTTATACAATAGCATGTATAAAATGGCAAACAAATGGGTGCCTGAAGATCTGTGAAATGACAGGAGGCTATAGCAGAGTATGCCTAAACATCAGCATAGTGTCCACTTCACAGCAACGTTTCTTTTAATATGACTATTTTTGATCAGTTAGTTCAATGGTTCTCAACCTGTGGGTCCCCAGATGTTTTTGTCTTCAACTCCCAGAAATCCTAACAGCTGGTAAACTGGCTTAGATTTCTGGGAGTTGTAGGCCAAAACACCTGGGGACCCACAGGATGAGAACCATTGTGTTAGTTGAATATATGGATGCAGAACTCATGGATACATGGATTGACAAGCATCTGTACAAACATGTGCACACCTCAGCTGCCTCTATTATTGAGGCCAACAAGTTTTACAGTATTTTTATGAATAGGCATATTCTGCTATAGCTTCCTGCCATTTCACTGATCTTCAGGCACTCGTGAATTCCAAAATCCCTAATGTATTTATTTATTTACTGTATTTATATCCCGCCCTTCTCACCCCGAAGGGGATTCAGAGTAGCCTTACAACAGACAACAATTTGATGCCATAAAACATTAAACAGACATATAATAATGTACACTTAGTTCCTCTTGTATTACACAAGTCTATGAAGCAATTGGTTAAGGTTCCAAGTCAGCAGTCTAATTTGGAAAATGATCCACCACTGGTCTGAATTAATAAATAGTGTTCTCATCTTCCTAACTTCACAGTCCCCAAATCCAAGCACAGTACACACACAAAAGATATCCCACATTAGATATAAACTCATGTGAACACAGCCACTTGACTGAAGTAAGAATGCAGGGACCAGGGTCAACACTATGCCATGTGTCAAGTTTAAACAGTGGGCCGCACAGTTTTCCACACCAACTGAGAACTAATGGCTAAAGCTGTATGTCCTTTCATAGACATTTTTGGAATCAAGAGATAGGCAGGCCTAAGCAGAAAGGTAAACATTTACTATTAATAGCTGCAGACCTAGCCCTTGTTAATACAATGGATTACTTATTACCTAGGAAGTGTTTATATTCCACCTCCTACTATTAAACAGTTCATGTAGTAGTTATTTTTGGCTGCGTGTCCTTGACTTTAGCAAAAATGCACTGGTTTTGCCCATAAAAAAGCACCCAGGCTGCCATATTTCTCAGAAGTTAGCAACAGTTCCAAGCTTTGCTGACAAGAGCCAATGCTTTTCAAAACACTGAAATGTTTCCATCACTTTAAAATCTACAACAGAGTTCTTCATATTTACCTAGTTCATCCCAGAGTTGCCTGTATTTGTCTGTCATAGCAGTCCCTTGTTGCCTCCAAAGCGATAGGCGTGGGTCAGCCATGAACTGTTCTGTTATCAATGTCAGCATTCGAGCACCATTTGAATCTCTCATCTTTAACATCTCTCGCACCTAGAAGGTAAAACAGCAGAGCAACAAAAAATAAAGAGCATGTTATAAGAGAAATTCATTACAGAATTGGTTCAAGAGGGGTTGTGTTTGCCTCACTGTGAGGCTGAAAAATTGTAGCTTGCTCAAGACCATCCAGTACATCCCCATGGCCGAGCAAAGATTCAAAGCCTAATCTCCTAGAGTTCTAGTCCAACACTCAGCCTACTACACTATGCTGGCTCTTCTAGTTATTTTATCCTGTATTTGCATGCCGGTTCTCTCTTTCCTATGTGCAGCTTTTTCACATAATGTAACAGCCAATGTTGATATGGAGCCTGATAAAACCACAACATGAAATATTAAGGTCATGACTGGGAAGTGGCCACAATGCAGGAGGAACTTCATGCTGTCACGTTGTGCCTCAAACATGTATCACATTGCAACAAACGTTCTCAGGAAAGCATAACGTGTAATTTGTCCCTTGCAGCAAAAGTGGTTGCATCCAGATTATGTTGTCCACATTTCCTTCAGTCATACTGAATAGAAGTCATATGAACAAACATAATGAAAAAAAAATGTTTAGGATTATTAATGTTTATTTCTCTCCTTCCCTGTACTTTTATTCATAGGGCTCCAGAAATTTTAATGATTTTTTAAAGGAACTGACTGAAGGGGGGGGGGGGGGAGTATGGGCAGAAATACTAGAAGCTAGTATTGGAAGAAACCATCTCTCCCAATATTTGTTATGCCACTTCAGTCCTAAATACAGGATTCTTTTGAGTTCACCACACAGAACCTACCTGAGGCTGTAGCATGTTGGTTGCTATCAGTTTGTTCAGTGTAACAAGTGACCTTGTTTCTATTGCAAAGTACACATATCTAGGAGACATCTAGCTTGAGATTACATTATTCCAACAGCAATAACCTGCAGCTGTGCTGCCTAAGTTCCTTGCAATGAACTACCCTGTTTTTGGGTTGTTTTTTGGCTATTGACTTTTGTCTTCAACATTCCAGTCTGGTCGAAGTTATCGATGGCAGTCTTCTGCTGGATTTCTTCAAATTTTCTACAAGTAGCTTCTACCTCCATCACATACCTAACCCTTCATGCAATTCATCTATAAACCCGACAGTAAAAGCATGAAATTTCATGATCAGCCAAAAAACAGAGTTAATTTAATCTCCATTATCTCAACACCACAGATTGTTCCCTGAAGCCTTTATTTATTTTTTATTTATATCACACTTTCCCCCATGAACGAATTACAATAAAATTAAGTAAAACATAGCATGAGTATAAACTGAAAAGGTTTTTCTTTTTAAAAGAACATACTATTTTAAGAACACCAGTAACAGAAAATATGGCACCTGCCCAGTTAAAAGCTCTTTCTGCAGCAAGTGTAACCAGTTGGCAAAGGCCCACCTGCATTTAAGTATACAAAAAAAAAAAAAAAAGACTTTGCCTACTGATGGAAGAGCAACAGGGAGGAAGCCAACCTAGCCTTGCTCAGTGGGAGAGTATGGGAGTGACCACTGTGAAAGCAGTGCTGCTGACTTGAGCATTCCTATCTCACTTAGAAAGCTGCCATGACCTCAATTCCAAGTTTTTTTCCATGAAGTGCCAGGTTTATGTAAAGCTAGGGTGGACAAAATGTGGCCCATATGCTGCATGAGGCTCCCAAAGCTGTTACAGCACCCTATCTCAAACTACAATGCCTCCTCCTGCCTCAAGCAGGAAATCCCTCATCACCGTCACACCACCCACCCCAAAACCCATACTTGTTTCTTCTCCTGCAGGCATTCCTAAATGGGCAGCTAAAAGGAGGCACAAAACCCCATTCTCCACCTCCATCCCCTGACAACTGAAAAGAAGTAAATCTTGACCTGGATCTTTGACCATTCCCAGTTTTGATTTTCAATATGATACAGAGAATTCTAACATTGAAAAGTTGGGCCTTGATTGTAAATTTCCTGTTTTTGTTTTTAAACTGAGACACCACTTTCAATAAATTAAGTATCCTAAGTGAAAAATCTAGATTCTAAGCATTAGCCATCTCTTCAACCATTCCGATTTCATATTAATTGTTTTTCCTTAATAAAAAGGCCTCACTTGAATTTACTAATTGTTTACTGGCAGTTCAAAACATGTGGCAAGTCATGAGTCAAGTTTCAAAGTTAAAAAAATGTTAAATAAATGTTTATGAGGCATGGCAGGCCTTTTGTCTAAGTTATTAGGGCAAAGCTTTGCCACACTTTTCTTGAAACGAGGAGAGTTGGTTTTATTTTAGAAAGCCATTTTACCTTTGGGTTGAGCTTAGTTTTCCAGGCTGTATGGCCATTTTCGAAAAGTATTCTTCTGGAATATGGCCATACACCCCAGAAAACTTACAGCAACCCAGTGATTCTGGCTATGAAAGTCTTCAACAATATATTTTACCTTTCCTTTAGCTGGGGGTTCTACCACCAAAACAGCTTATAAGACAACTGACCTGAAAACTGAAGATAATTTATTTTAAACCACCATTTTCTGAGTAATAGTAAAACCAATAAGCCAATATGCTTTTCCTGCATAGCAGGGGGTTGGATAGCCCATGTGGTCTCTTCCAGCTCTATGAGTCTATAATTCTAGAATAGAAATATCATGGGAAAATAAATTCCCCAATTTGTGGACAACCTGAATAAAAGGTGTGGGGGAGCACCGAGGGCAACCACATTGATTCCTTCCCAGACACACCTACCTTTGCAAAAAGCAAGTTGAGCTGCTTCCCAGATCCATGATATCCACCCTGGGAAAGAAAGAGCTTAACCTGTTCTTGGACTTGCTCTTCATCAAGATGCCAGCAGTTTTCATCATCTATGCTAGCACCAGCTGTTGGGTCAGGGGCACCTACAAATGCAGCAGAAAAAGCAAACAAATAGAAGACAGTTCAGTTTGTGAATGAAGATAAAAGTTAATTCCACCTAAAATAGAGTATGATTAGGGGTGACTCCTAAAACAACCTGCTGCTATACATGCCAAATTCTAGCTGCTGGCACTATGCACTGAGATTGCAGCACACAAGCTGATGATACAAGCAGAATTCAGCACACACTGTTTTGATAGCATAGGAAATGGGTGTAGAAGCGTACTAAAATTAATCTGCTTTTACATAACCTTAGAGCATGTGCATAAGTAAAATTCAACATAAATAGCAGCCCAATATGTACTGATCAGACAGGGAACATTCCTCACTATTCAAGTACATGTTTCATTCACAGGAGAAACCAGATTCATTTTGTAGCATTCGGTTTTTAAAGATCTTGGCTTAAAACCTGTTTGAAATATTTCCATATATCTGAGAACATAAGAATAAACTATTCTGGCTAGAGAATTGCCATAAAATCATAAAAATAACATTTTCCTGATTTTCACCCAAGAAAAAATATTTGGAAAGGGTACTTAAACACACCTATTACTTATTTTCTTTCAAATTTAAACATATTTTAATATGTTAGCAATATAAAGGACCTGACTTATAACTTGGCATAACAAAACAAAAAAAGTGCCATAGATTTGTACAAGTAAAATTATGAATACAAATTATAATAAATATAGACCTGCAAACCGCTGTAGTTTAATCTACGTTACCTAATCAATGTTTCTTAGTTTTTGACACTTCAGAATAAGACAAAGTAAATAAAGCCCCAACAACTGGACTGAACTATATAATTCTAGATGGAACGTATTCATGAAAACAGACAAGGATTATATTAACTGCATATTTGGAAGGAGGTTTAACTCAACACTGAAAATACTGAAATTTTCAATACTGCCTTATCATTATATGCAATGCTGTATTCTCCCATCTTAAAGACTAGTGAACTTACAGAAGCAGAATGATGAACTTCAGTGTTGCTTATGTGGAAATCGGCAACTCCAAGAGGTTGGCAACTATACTGCCCTATGTAGCTCCCTGGAGGGCCTCTCTCCCATCCGCATATTTTTTAAATATACAACCAAGTTGCTGTGTTTGCAATTTTACTATGCTTTTTTGGCCTTCTTGGGCCATTTTAGGCTCATAGAGGCTGCTTTTTTATTTTTAGCAAAAAAATGTAAACTGAAAGTCAACTACTGCTTCAATTCTTTGTTAAATAATGGTTTCATGGGTCTAAAATTATCCAAAAGGAATTCCGAAAGTGGGGATCCTTTTCTATATTCCCCAAAGTCTCATATTTCCTCCACTGGAAAAACTGAATTTGGAAAAAAGCAGGGGAATTTCCTCCAGATTCTTCCTATTTTTGTCCAATTTTTACAATTTAGTTTATGATTATGTTCCCAAAATAACAAGATGACTATGGGAAAGACCAATGAGAACACAAAAATAAATAGTCCTATCTAAATTGTATGCGCAGTATAGTATTCACAAATATATTTTGATATTAAAGACAATATATATACATCATGATTATATCCATGAATTTGCTTATTCTATTTTAAACTTGTTCAAGTTAGCATTAGCAGCTCCCATTGTTTAACTATGCAATTTGTAAATAAATATATTGTCGAAGGCTTCCATGGCTGGAATCACTGGGTTGTTGTAGGTTTTTCGGGCTATATGGCCATATTCTAGAAGCATTCTCTCCTGATGTTTCACCTGCACCTATGGCAGGCATCCTCAGAAGTTGTGAGGATGCCTGCCATAGATGCAGGAAAACATCAGGAGAGAATGCTTCTAGAACATGGCCATATAGCCCAAAAAACCTACAACAACCCTCTAAATAAATGGTTTCTTTTATATGTTCTGAATCTCCTATCACTCAACTTCATTGGGTGATCCTGAGTTCTAATATTGTAAGAGTGAAAAATGGCATGATATCCATATTTTTTGTACTGAGATGAGCAAACAAATGGGAGCCAGGGGCAAGCAAGACCAAACAACTTTTTAATTCTGCAGTCTGTCTCAAAACGTCATGTGGAAGTGATGTTTGGGGGAAAAAATTGCAGGGTTTTCAGGGGTGTAAAAGAGGAATACAAAGGCTGCAAGCAGATTAGGGATGTACGTCTTCACACCTATTCTAGATCATGCATAATTTTACATGCTTCTATCATACGATCTCTCACTTGCTTGGCTTCTAAGCAATAAAAGGCTAAACAGAGTAGTTGTTGATCATTTCAGTTATAATTTTCTATACCCTTTCCAATTTCAAAATATTGCCTTTGATGAGTAGTACCCAGAACTGGACACCATGCAGTATTTGTAAAGACTTTTTTTTTTGCAAGCAAATGCCATACTTCCTGTCTAAACCCTCAGTTCCCTGGATACTGAAGCAATAGTCGAGGGTCGAAGGACAGACAGGACACAACAAGCGGGGATGTATGAGTTCACAGATGACCACTCAAAGAACTACAGTTACAGGTTAGCAACCTATCTTTCTTCTTCATGGTCTCTGTGGGAAAATAGTAAATTACCATAAATACTTATGTTAACGTCAATCTCGTGTTGAAGTCAAGGACAGAGTATAGAGCTAAAATTATGGTTTTTGATATAACCCACAGACAATTTGAGGGTCATTCCACAGAGAGGGGGAAATGCCAGTGTGACCTCAGGGGGACATCCAATTCCTAGCCCAGGGATTCAAAGAAGTCAAAAGTGAAACAATGGGTAAAGAGAGTAGGGATAGAGTTGTGGGTGTCAGTGCTTCTTTTAGGTTCTCCTGGGATGGACTAAGCTCTTGCCTTTCACCATTCTACTCAGAGGAGGCAGTTTTTATAAGAGTTAAGGTACATTACTCTCACTGACCCATGGATGTTGATGCAGATTTTTGGGGTTGCTTTTTAGACTAAAATTTCTAGGCTTATAAGTCAGTAGGAAAAGGGAGCATCATATCAAACAGGAAAAAAACACACCTCTCTCAAACACAGATGCTAAAACCAGGTAGCAGCTTTACAGATGTCATAAAAAAGAACCACTCGAGAAAGCAGCTAATGCTGTCACAGCCCTAGGAAAGCGACTTCTCACTTGGGATGCAGGCTGTTTGCCTCCAAGTTCACAGGTCACACTAATGGTCACTGAAACCCATTTGGTAAGATTGGTAGCATTTTTGGGGCAAATGAGTAACAGATAAAAAAATACCTTTAAAAAGAAGATAAAATAGAAAACCAAAGTCCAGTGGAGATACATTGTGGAGACAGCACTCTAGATTACCAGTACGATTCTGTAAGAATGCTTGAAGAACATTTTCCTGATTTAGATGGAAAGGAGTCACAACCTTCTGAAAGTAGATGCTTGCATGTTTGCACCACAGGTAATCAGTCGTATAGGAAGCGAAAGAGAACAATGCCTTGCTGTAAAAATCAAGCCTCCATCACAGCCATACACTTGGTGAACACATGAGGAAGAGTGCAAAGGCTGAAAGGAAAGATACGGAGGAAATACACATGTGGTCCCACCATGTAACACAGGAAATATCTGGTGATGGCCTGATTTCTAGATGAAATCTACATCCTTCAGGTACAAGTTGAACCAACTGGCCTTCTGCATTGAGGGAAAAATGGAACTGATAGTGACCATCCCAAAACATTTCTGTTGCACAAAAAAGTTTACACCTTGAGGGTCCAAAATGGGATGCAAGCTTCCATCCTTGGATAACATTTAAAATGAAGAACAATTTTCACATAAACTTGCCAGAATTTCAATGTAAAGTGTGGACCTGCTTTTGGCTGATGAGATAGTCAAGTTATTTATTTATTTATTTATTTATTTATTTATTTCAGTTACTTTTACCCCGCCCTTCTCACTGAGGGCGGCTTACAGACAAAAGGCACAATTCGATGCCTGAATCAATACACAAACAATACAAAAGAAATTCAAAGAGTTTACAATTAAAACATCAATACACAATAAAATAACAAGACAATCTCATTCTCAGAGTTCAGAGTCCATATATCCATTCCATTCCATCTGTCCTTGTTTATCATCAGATCTTTCCTTTAACTCCTAGAATGTCCAAAAGCTTGGTCCCAGATCCAGGTCTTCAATCTTTTCCTGAATGCCAGAAGGAAAGTCGCTGATCTAACCTCCCCGGGGAGTGAGTTCCATAGGTGAGGGGCCACCACTGAGAAGGCCCTGCTCCTTGTCCCCGCCAACCTCACTTGTGATAGTGGCGGAGCCGAGAGCAGGGCCTCCCCAGATGATCTTAAAGTTCGAGATGGGATGTAGAGGGAGATCCGTTCGGACAAATACACTGGGCCGGAACCGTATAGGGTTTTGTAGGTCAGAACCAGCACTTTGAATTGTGCTCGGAATTGGATCGGCAGCCAGTGGAGCTGACGCAATAGGGGGGTGGTATGCTCCCTGTACGCCGCTCCGGTGAGCAATCTGGCTGCTTCTCACTAGTTGTAGTTTCTGAGCAGTCTTCAAAGGCAACCCCACGTAGAGTGCGTTGCAGTAATCCAACCGGGATGTAACAAGGGCGTGGACCACCGTGGCCAGATCTGACTTCCCAAGGTACGGGCACAGCTGGCACACAAGTTTTAGTTGTGCAAAAGCTCTCCCAGCCACCGCCGAGACCTGGGGTTCCAGGCTCAGCGATGTGTCCAGGATCACTCCCAAGCTGCGAACCTGCATCTTCAGGGGGAGTGTAACCCCATCCAATACAGGCTGTAACCCTATACCCTGTTCGGCCTTTCGACTGACCAGTAGGACCTCTGTCTTGTCTGGATTGAATTTCAATTTGTTAGCTCTCATCCAGTCCGATACAGCAGCTAGACACCGGTTCAAGGTCTGGACAGCCTCCTTGGTGACAGGTGGAAAGGAGTGACAGATTTGGACATCATCTGCGTAGAGATAACATCTCATTCCGAAACTCCGAATGATCTCCCCCAGTGGCTTCATGTAGATGTTAAATAACATTGGGGACAGAATTGAACCCTGTGGGACTCCACACAACAACGGTTGCGGAGCCGAACAGGTGTCACCTGTTGTTCTGTGTCTTCAAGTCGTTTCGGACTTAGGGTGACCCTAAGTCTAAAATATAGGGATGGAAAGTGTCCACTTGTCAAAAAAATATTAAAAGAAGCCATGGAAATAAGCACTAAAGTCTCTATAAAGCGTGCAGAATTACAACTACCAGGAAAATATTTGGAAATTATTAAATGTTCCATTGGTACTAATGATAAACATCACTGAAAGCATGTAATAGCAATCCTGGCCTAAATCTAGTTCTTAGTATTGATTATAACCAAGAAACAGAATAAATCTTTGGTGTTACTCATAAATTGTGTAAATTCCACTAAGTCAATTGATCAACTCTAATTGAGACTAGCACTGTATTCTAGGCGCTAATACTTGCTGAATTATACTAAAATGGTTGGCACAGTCATGGTGATAGAATTCTGAAGATTCTGGTTTTTACCTAATACTGCTTATTTATCTGTTACTGCATACATTATAACAAATCAATCCTAAAATTTACAAACAATAAAATATTAAGCTAGTATATGAGTAACAAAATTACATTTTAAAAAATGAACACATTTAACAAAAGATGTAAAAGCATAACACCTTTAATTCCTGCCAACAGGAAGCCTCATGTGCAGAAATATGGCATTTGAGACAGTCTGGCCACAAGCCATATAAGTCATGACAAACATTTTGAAATGTGCCCAGGAACAGACTGACAGCCAGTGAAATAGTTGGAACAAAGCTGCTCTATGTTCCCTGTGATGAACTCTGGTCAACTGTTTTGTCACAGCTGCACTACAGTAAACCAAATGGGATGGAACAAAGGCATGTGTCATATGACTGTATCAAATATCACCACAAACAGACACAGTTGGTGCACTGATTTCAACTATAAATGCACTGCTGGCCACTGTAGAAAATGGAGATCCACACTCAAAGCTGAACCCAAGCTGTGAACCTGAAATTTCAAGGGAAGTACAATCTCCTACAGTGCTGGCTGAATCCCTATTCCCTGATCTGCCTTTCAGCTGATCAGTACTTCTACATTTGCTGGATAAAATTTCAAATTGTTCACTCTTGTCCATTCTCTTACTAACACCAAACAATGGTTTAGCATGTCTTCCTTGGAATTAGATGGAAAGGAGAAATGGAGCTGCATGTCATCAGCATAATGGTGGTGACAGTCCTCCATAATTCCACACAACTTCTCCCAAATGTTAGGTGCATGTGTCTAAAAGTATGGGAGACAAAACTGAGGGAGGTAGCTGCCTCAGTTTTGTTACTACAGTAATTTTCACATTTGTAAGTAAAAAATGAAAAATATAAAAATATCATGGGGTTTTAAAGAGATCTCTGACTAAGAAAATTAATGTTCCAGAAAATATTGATCTTATAATACTTGTGAATGCTACATACAAAGCGGAACTGCCATTTTCAATGTAACTATTCATGACTATTAGAAACAGCAAACTGAGGGTTCCTTCATAATTCTTATTTTAGGCAAAGAATTAGGATCACAGTTTAACGTTCATTAATTATGAGCAATTGTGTATTCCATGTTTCAACCATATTGTAAATGTTTATGACTGATCTATGAACCCTTACAGATTATACCAAAGATCCAACTAGTCCAGCCTTCTGTCCCCAACAGAGATGACCAGAAACATCAAGAGCCCCCTCCCCCCACAAAATAGCTGAGAAGCTGTCAGAATTCCTGAAGGCTTCATCTATGTACTGCTCTACTTCTACTTCTCTGTCAAGACCAAGGGGACCCACCACTTTCACCAAGGATGTCATAGAACACAGACTCCCCTATGGATTCTGTTATCAAGACAATTCTTATTGCATTTATAGTCCTTCCTCTTCCCGGGCTCTAACAGTAATGCAGGTAAGTATCACAGTTCCTGGTGGCATTTTAACAGAGTATGAGAACTTCCAATGGAAAACAGATACAACATGGTGGTCTTCCAACATGGTGATGATTTCCACTGACAAATACTATAGCAGTAGAAAAATATTTGCATCAATCTAACCACTTGCCAAAATTAATGTTTAAATCCAGGTTCAAGAATAGGGATTTATTAGTTTGATCGTTTCCTGAAAAGGAATTCAGGTACAGAATTGAAATAGCCCTTGTAAGATTGTCATTCTAATGATTTATCAGCAACACAACATTCAAATACATGCAATAAATTACAGTGTTCCCTGTACCTGACCAGGCAGATGGTCCACTAATACAGTCAGCCCTCCCTGTTTGAGGGTTTAACTTTTGAGGATCAGATTATTTATAAATTTGATTAATTTGTTCTCTTTAGGAATCTAAGAGTCCTTCAGGGTGACTCTATGGTCAACTCTCACTGAATGTTAACCACAGTGTTCATCCCGAAGGACCATGAGATTCCTAGAAAGATGTCATCTCTGGTTACACAATAGGGTGTGTTTTCATTCAGTTTTTCTGTTTATACTGGGCTCTGCACAAAAATGGAGACCTACTCAATAAGCTACTTTCGATTTTAAAATATCACACAATTTCCAGAACAGCCCTGGAGTATCACAGTGCAATTTCCAAATCAAAAGCTGTCACATAATGTTTCACTTTAGCCAGCAGATAAGCTCACAATAAAATTAAAAGTACATATGAGATGGAAACCTAAACCCATGTGTATCCTTTGAAGCAAAACAGAAGGTAGAGTGCCAGAGAGGAAACGAACTCACCATGAACTTGATTGATCTCTGAATTCTGAGAAAGGATTTCATCTGCTAATTTTTGAGCAGTTGGCAAAACTTCTGTATGGTGCACTGTGATCAAATACTGTACAAACTTCTGGAGTTGGTCTCTGTTCATCTGAAAGAGAGTCTCTGAAATGGGAAGATGCAGTTTGACCTGATCAGGCTTGCGGATCCGGTATAAAGAAAGTGCCACGACATGAGCACAGTAAAATATGTCTTTGTTTCCACAGCTACAGGTCACTGAGGTAATCTTGCAACGATCAAAGCTGATAGCTACATTGCAAACAGTTTCTGGCTCTGACTGCACTGCAGGCTCGGTCACTGTGCCGCTGAGGTGGAAACCTGTTTGTTAAAAGAAGAAAGGAACAATTCAGTGAAGTGTTTATGGCTCCGATTTTAATTGAGCAAAGTAGATCCACAGGCAGAAAACTGTGTTTAAAGAAAGAGTATCATCTTAGATGGCAACTGTGGTCTTCAGCAGCAGCCACTAAAGGTCAGTCACAAAACATTGTGCATATAAATAGGTTCACACACACAGAGTGGTAATTGTGGTGGGTCATGGCTACAAAAAAACAACAACACAGGAAACTGACTGAACACATCAGTGGATGCCAGACCCTCCATTACTTTCAAACTCTCACAAGAGTACATTTTTCCAACTCCAGAGTCTAAAAACACAAGTTGGAACCTTCCATCTGTGGAATCTGGCAACGTTTTACTACTCTCAGTAAATAAATAACAAGAGCCCCAGGGCTGTGTTCATATTAACAAAGTCAAAAACAATGTTCAGTATTTCTATGCACATTATTCAGGACAGTGGGCTTCACTTCTCTAGTGTTAATTTACACTAGTACACAGTTGGTTACTACAATAACACTCACCAAAAATGACAACACAGTAGTTTCATGAAGGGTGTACCTACAGAAGGCCCAAAAATAACAGAACTCACACGCTTAAGCATATAATATAGACAAATAAATGGTGTAAAAGTCTGCAAGTAAAGTGCCCAGAATGTATATACGTAGATATTGTTCACTAGCACAATGGACATGGAACCAATAATGATAGGTTACAGTAAGCGGAGCACCCTGGTTATACATCCACTCCCTTGGGGAATAAAAGACTACCAGAATCACATATTATGCTTTTGTAAGAAAATGTGACACTTTTCCATGCACCCCCACATAGAAAGGGAACTCCCCAAATGTAGAGATACAATTATTAATGACCTTTCTGCAGTGTGTGTGTGTGTGTGTGTGTAAGAAAACTTATTTCCATTTTCTCAAACACTGACATTTTACAGGAGGTAATAACAAAACCTTCAATGAATCAAGGATGAGATCTCAAGAGAGAGGGGTACTCTATGCTTTGATGGTGATTGGTACTCCTTTGTAAAAAATCATCAATATCCATTATAATCATTCAACATATGTTGCTACCATGGTGGCTTTGCCAAATGTTGCTTTGAGGTTTTGCATAGTCCATACATGTTAATGTTTTGAGGAGAGGGGAGATCCTGTGTAAATGCAAAGAGAATTAGCTGTCCCATTAAAAACATGTGCATGTGTACATATGCTTTCTGGGCATCAACCAGGAATGCCCAAAGCGCTTTCTCAAAATTAAAGAAGTGGCTGAGAATCCCCAAAATGTAAAACCCCTTGCTGTGTTTACATTCTAAAAGGCTATCCATTATGCTTTCATTGCATATCAATTTTTTTAATTTTTCTCATCCACAGAGATACATTGTAGGCCTGTCCTAAGTCATAGTTACATATTAATAGATGTTTTGTATAGAAGCCAGTAATTGCACCAAGACTCTTGCACCAAAGGTGAAGTATCAATTTTGCACATCCCAAGCACTGGACAACACAAGATTGATGGGAGTGATCTGGGGTGTGTCTTGTAAGCAAATACATACTATAGAATGCAGGGTAAAACATAATAAGCCATGAAAAGGAAAAAAAACCCACAAAGCACTTCAAGGTTGTGCACATTCACATTGGAGTGAAATCAGTTTTGATAAGCACCTGATCCCTTTTCCCAATAACCTTTAATAAATAATCCCCTCTTGACTATACCTGATGTTCAATAAAATCAAGACTTTTGCTTGAGGGAGGGGAGATTTCTAATTGCTAAGAAAACATTTAATAAAGGACTAATATGAACTCAAGAGGATAGACTCTTGAGGTTCTCTTTTGTAAAAGGAGGAGTTTTACGTAGCAGAAGCTCTCACTTGTAAGCAGGAAGTGATATTCTCAGATTTACATATCTCTCAACTGGTCCGTGATGTTACTTTTTATGTACTTTCAATCCTCTAAAGCACTGGAGGGGCAGCACAGGAAATCAGTGACAATCACTTCCATTTCCCACAAGTGAATCCACCATATGAGCATAGTTTTTTACAATAGGATCCCAGGATCCAAGAATGTGCATTAAGGGACTATACTGGAGGCACTGAATTTATTCTGAATACCACAGTGCGCCTGCACATACACACACACAGCATGTACTATCTTCAAGTAGTTCTTGACCTAGAATGACCACAAACAGGAAGAAATGCAGACAAGTTCAAGAGAAAAAAAGACACCCAGGAACCACTGATCTGCAATATATTATACTGTATAAGGGATTTCATATGGAGGTTCACTTCTGGCCATTATCTTCCTTACTTCAGTAGAAATTATTATTTACAGTAATAGCAGGTGATAAGTACACAAGTTTCCAGTCAAGGCAGGAAAAATATGCCACGGAAAACCACAGCAGTGAACGGTTCCAGGGTGAGAAGCTGAGATGGTTTAACATCAACCACTCCGACCTCAAGATTCCAACTGTCTGGAAACACAGACATATCCAATTCAATGCCTAACATTGTGGTGAGACAGTCCTCAGTATGACTTTGAAGGGACACAAGGATTGACATTTACCACAAAGTAAGAGCACACATAATAAAGGCTAGACAGCCAAACAAGTGAAAAGGTCTGAGATTAAAATGCAATTTGTTTGAGATAGAATTTTCTGTTCCCAATTTCTATCAAACACAACTGAGATCAGGATACAAAGCCAGGCAGTGATAATGTTTTTGCCAGAATTTCCAATAATGTTTTGCTAGTACCCTGTACCCATCTGTTTCTATTTCCACTTGATAAGATTACATGCCATCAAGAAGCTGTTATGTGCTTCTAGGACATTTCATGAACTTGGATATAAAAATACTTCTTCAAAAAGTCCTTCCTACTAAATGATATATGAAGCAGGAATTTGACCCATGTCTGTTAGATACTGAATTGTATGGTTTGGTTTTTTTTAAAAAAAAATTCAGCTCATTGATATTAAAACATCTCATCCCAAATATATAAATTGGGTAGTTTTGATGCCATTAAAGGAGCACTTCTGATATTTATCCACTCAAAAGGCAAAGTGATAGACTTTACTGGCCAGGTCCATCAACCAAGTGAAAAAAATAATGGCAAATTAAAAATGGGACATTATAAACAAAGTCAGGAAGAAGCTCTAATTTTTCTAGAAAGACTGGTAGAAGGGTGAAAAACACACAAGAGGAAATATGCAGTATCCTGGGCATAAGTTCTACCTTCTACCTGAAAGACCAGGAACATTTAACAAAATTGCTTCTGTAAGTTGAAACAAGTTCACTAAAATCCAATTTGTTACTATATCACCTAAACAAGGATATTGGTTTTTTTTTAAAAAAAAAACATTAAGCACAGTTTGCAAGTTCAGATATAATTGCCTTATAACAGAGATGAAGGGAGAGAGTCTATAGGCTGGAGGATTTTGGTGGGTTCGCTCACAGAATTCCCAATCATTGTGTGAGAGAAATCATTTACTTGAGGACCAAGTACCCAAACGGGCAATTGAAACAAAGCAAATGCCCATACTGTCAGGTAGTCCAAGGATACATCAAAACCTTAGAATTAATGCAGCTTGACACCACTTTAACTGTTATGGCTCAATACTAGGGAATTATGGGTCTTTAGTCTTCCCTTTCAAATAGTGCTGGGGCCTCACCAAACTACCATTTTTGAGATTCCACAGCATTGATCCATGACAGCATTAATCTGACAGTGTATCATAATATTTTCTACAATATACATGGCCTAGTATGACATGTATTGTGTACAAAAACAGATTCTCAGTTTGTTCTTCCTATATGAGCCTCCTTGAGTTTTAATATATTCAGGAGTGAGTTTTCTCTCACATCAGCATGATCACTGGTAAGGTTTGTAAGGACACAGGAGAGGACTTCTTTCATGGCTGCTCTGCAGCTATGGAACTCCCTGGCTATGTGAGTCTTCTGCTTTTAAACTGGTTAGGAAAGTTCAACGTGTATGCTGGCTTTTAATGTGAATGAGGTCTTCATTTAATGGACTCCACCCTGATTTGCTAGCTTTCTACATGTACGCAATGTTATATTAAGACACATTTGAACATCTGATCTTCCACCTTCAATCTTATACCATGCATTCTAGATACATATGTGCCTTCTCAGTGAGGCCATAATGCTAGTATCTGCAAACTACTTCTTCTTAGTGAGAAGACAGGGTATGCCCTCAGAGTCTTTTTTTAAAATCCATTTGGTTTAAATTACTGCAATCCTTTATCACGCCTTTCCTGTTTATATAGTAGGAGAAGCCTGTCTATACTGATAAGAACTGAGGACACGGCATCAAGGGCCTCCAACATTTCCTTTGTTTCCTCTTCCAGACTCACCATTTGGTTACAAAATTACAACAAGTTCCATATAAAATTGTTATACTTTCTAGGAAATGAAGAAAAAGTGCTTATTTGTTATATTAACAGATTTCATTAACATATTTCTAACAACAATCAGACTCACATGTCAAGTCAGCTTGCTCTTCCAATGTATGTCACATCAATCACTCATGAAAGAAAGTCCAGACCCTTGAAGCCATAAGAGATATATAAGCAGAGCTCTCTTTCAACAGATGAGTAGTCACTGGACAGTTGACTGGACAACAGTTACCAAACAAGATGACAGAAAAGCTTGTTCAATTTCCAGTGCAAATCCCCCCACACATTCCCTCTTGGCAATGTGGACAAGACTTAATCACCAAAACCTGCCAGTTTCTCTGGCAGCAAGAGAAACAAATGCCTGAGTGTATGTTCATCTGTAGTAATACTCTGAATATAACAAAAGAGATGAGCAATTCTCTTACAAATCCATTCTACCTCCCCTCACAAGCCAAAAAGAGTTCTCAAATGTGTGTCCATTAAAAGCTACTGGCTTTGGTCGCCAGAATGCTCCCTGCTCCTCATCTCCCTTCAGTCTCTTGTGGACTATACAGCATACATTAGCTATTCATTACATGGGAAGGAATAGCAGATAAAGCTGCACCCTGCTGAGGAAGACTACTACTTTACATGTCAATTTCAGAATGAGCGCATCTGCTACTGTACTAATATGTATATTTAAAGCTGCTGCAGATTATATGCTGTTCATTGTCTGTTTGTTGAGATATTATGAACTTCAAAGAAGCACTGCTCAAAATTATTCCCTTTGAGGCCTCCATTTCCTGGTATTCTTTGTAAGACACTCGCACTACCACCACCCCTCGAGCTGCATATAGACTGTGCCCATTTTAGGAAGGCAGTCAACATAATTTAGATGGGCTAACCAAGCATTATAGTTGTGGCCAACAACTGCTTATACACTTTGTTGGTATAAACTAAGCAATGGACAAAAATCAATCTAGCACATAAGCAAAAAGCATTCATAAGTCAAAATACATGACAGAGCGAACACAACAATATTACCTATAAGTCAGGAAACACACAAAAGCAATCATTCAGCAAAAGAAATCTACATTACCAAACATACAGAACCATTTAGTTTACAACCTTGCCTTTTTAACCTTGCCTTTTTAATTCTTGGTTTTCCTCCATAAATATAGGATCACAGTGTATTGGTAGGAAAATAGAATGAGAAGGACTAACTTTCAGAAATCACTCATAACTGGCTGATACTGAACAAGAAATGTAGATACACCGGGGGGGGGGGGATTAAACACAACCAATAACACTTCAGGATTCCAAAACCCCTTAAAACTATTACATGCACTCACTCGTGCCAATTTTCTAGCCTTGCAATTTGTATGCACAACAAATCTAAAAATCTTTATTTGAGGGCAAGTTATAAGAAGTGCCTGAAAGAACAAGTGGTCTGGTGCCTAATAAAACTAAAATCTAATTCAAATCTAGAGCAGAAAATATTTTGCCATATTACTTATCAGTCTCCTTCAACTGGAATGGGCAGAGATGTAAAAAAAATCATGTTGTAGGTTATTGTTTAATTGTAAACCATATATGTTGTCTCAAGATACCTAAGATCCTAAACAGGAATGAGGAGAGTATGGACTCCTGGCTGCATGTGACCACAACATGCAGTCCCACCAAACCTTTAAAGGAGTCTTGAAGCCCCAGATTCTCCCCAAAAGAAAAATGCTTAGAAAATTTCCCAATTTCCATGCAAATAAGCACCTGGGTATCAGTATCCATTTCCCCCTCCAGTCCAATCTCAGAGTATTACTAGCATCTAGACCTTTTTAATTTCATATGTCCCTCCTTCTAGAAATGACCTTATACATGCACAAACACGTTTGAGATGCAAGAGAAAATATCTTCTGGAGATTGGGGGAAAACTGTGAATGGGAACCCCATCTTCTTCAGTTTCCTTCTACATCAAAGATCATTGCATACTCTGATAAAAGATGAAACCTCAGGGAAGATAAATAGGAGCCTCCAACTGAATTGAAATAGAGTATACAAGTAGCAGTGTCCCACTTTTTCCTCTAATAGAACTTCATGGAATATCACTAATATTTGGCAACTTCTCCTTCTGACAGGAATGACATCATATACATACAGTATATGACATATTAAGGGCAACCTCAAGAAAGAATAAAGCAAGAGATGATCCACTGATGAAACCAAGGCGGTATCCAAATGGTAATCACCATGTAAATTGACCTACTGAACCAATGGGAGTTGCACAACTCTTTGACTTTCAACCTCATGGGTTCACTCCAGATACAACTATCAACTGAATTTGTATTTCACATCATGTATTCTGCACTGTGAAATAGCACCTAGCCACTGACATGTGTTGCAGAATGTTGTTATTCTGCATAGGAGCCGCGTAATGCTTACAGAGAGCAATTTATGTCTGCATATACTTACACTAAGGGAATGTTGGACAGCAGTCACAATGTGGCACTAGATGGCAAGCACTGGACCTCATTGATAATAGTACTCAGTATCTATGCAGAATGTAAATCCTTTAATTACCCCTTACAAAAGCCCTCACAAAAGATAGGCACCAGACTGAACTAGAAAGTAAAGGTCAAGGTAAGAAGGCATACCTAGATTTTCAGTCCGAATCTTAAGCTAGGAGTTTATATTAAATGATGATAACAAATACAAGGCATCTGCCCATTGGAACAGGCAGAAGTAATAACTGTGAAGAATTGCTATGGACAGCAATTCTTGATAGCAACTCTGGTGCAATGCCAGTCTCAGCTGCATCAGCCCTTTCAATGTCATTAAGGGAAGTAGAAAGGGCCACTGTGGGCTCTTTCTCGACCCAGCACTGAACTGACCACCAGTCAGTCTCACATCAGCTCTTCAAATTCCCTAGAGATCTAATGGAATGAAATTAAAAAGGTCCAGATAAAAATGTTTTCGACTTATTAAATAGCCGTGATTTTCATCTCACAGTAACCTGCTCATGAACTGTATCCACATTTCATGTTTATCAACCACAATTGCTGCCTGCCTCTTCCTAAAGAGCAATATGCACGTCTGTTCATTAAACCACAATGGTTTAATACAGCCTTTTATCAACTGCTTGATCTACACACAGATAGATGTGTGGAGTAACGACATTTATTCTCACCAAAATCACCCTTCTTTGAGTGTATAAACTTTACAGAAATTTGGCTTCTCTATCAGAAGTAATCAGCTACAATTTTAGTAAGCATTATTTGCAATCTGTACAAGATGTGTATTTGTTACAGAAGCCTACTGAATTGACAATTCAAGCACATGCAGTATATGCCCCAAATCCAAGATGTTCAACATCACAAGCAATTGAGAATTCTATATCCATATTTCTTAATACTAGAGATTAGCACATCTAGTTACCTAACACTTCACAAAAACAGTTGCTGTGCACTTTTCTCCAGCACCTACAGCAAAAATTCATTCTGTTAAACTAAAAACCATTTAATGAAAAAAATCATTTAACAAGTTTATGTTAGTCATGAGTTTAATGTGGTTGTGTTGTTCACAGATATTTTCTTCCACATCTGTTTACCACAATGGAGGTTAAGAAGATTAAAAGGTTCACTACAGTATACACTATATCGGTTATCACTGATAGTTATAGTTATCATTATAAGATATAGTTATCAGTTATATAGTCACTATGTAGTTAGCAGTGAAAATTAAAAATATGAATACTAAATGGTTTGAAGACAAAGATGCTCAGTATGTTGTCCTTAAACCACGTCAAATTACAAAACAGACATAAAAGGAAAAACTGACCTAACCCTAAAAGTTCTATACTAAGCTTTATTTGTAACTGCTTAACAAGGTAAGCAATTGTGTTTAACTGTATGTAATTTCCAAGGATTCAATACTTCCAAGACCAGATTATAAAAGTTGAACACCAGTTTCATAAGGGCTGCTGCCGGAGCCCCCAGTAGCACAATGGGTTAAACCCTCATGCCAGCAGGACTGCTGATTGAAAGGTGAGTGGTTCAAATCCAGGGAGCGGGGTGAACTCCCATCTGTCAGCTTGAGCTTCCCATGCAGGGACCCCCAGGATGGTAAAACATCCGGGCATCCCCTGGGCAACGTCCATGCAGATGACCAATTTTCTCACACAAGAAGCGACTTGAAGTTTCTCAAGTCACTCCACACACACAAAAGGGGCTGCCAATATAATTCAGGAATACCCACTCTTTTCCTACAGCCAGTCTACTGTTCCACATCCATATAGAATATCAAACAAAACAAAGAATCAGAATTGTAAGTATAGGGATTTACAGCCTGCAAGGAACATCACAGCAAGATGGACACCATACTGGCCCCAGCCACTAACTAGAAAGGTTTATGCTCTGATGTTTGTTTTTCTCTCCATGTTTCCCAACTTTTTCTCGTGGTCACATCCACTACACTTTGAACCTGCAGGCAAGAATTATCCATTCAATTATACTACCTTTGACCTCAGGTAGGGAGAAGATGTGATTTTTCAGATAGTGCTAGACTGCAACCCCTATTACTCCTCATCAGTGACAATCTGGGCTGAGCTGACAGGAGATGTAGCCCAACATCTAGAGAGCTGCATATTCCGTAATTATATATAATTTTTTAAGGTTATAAGACGAAGAGGACATAATGATGACAATGCATGAATAGAAACCAAGAAAAATGTTGTGTACTCTTTATCATTTCTTCATTTTACATTTTGTACATCACACTTGTCAAAAGAAGATATCAGTTGGTTTGTATATTCTGCACATTGAGCTCTATATAGTTAACACTGAGGAATTTGAAGCACGGCAACAAGCTGATTCAATGCTGCTTACATTATCCAGTTTTCACTGCACAGGGTCATATCCATCACCTTCCTATTGATACTTTTAAAAGGTAGAGAAATTATGTAACCAATGAGGTGCTCATAACCATTTAACATGCTAGACGACCAACAAAAATGCAAAAATAAGGACAGAAAGTTTGTGGCAACAGATCTTTTGTTGTTAGTGCAAAGTGCCTGGATGATCATGCATATGAGCTTGTTCCAGATGTTTGTAATATCTTCCAAGGACTAAAAGGCAAGGAGATCAAATTTTTATCCCAACTTGTGAAAAAAGCGGTGCCTTCCAATATGAGGTTTTTTTTAAAGATTATGATCCATGTAACCTTGTGTTCTTTCTCTATGTTTATGAGCAAAACACTCCTTATTTCACTAACTTATCCTTTGTACGTTTTTTAAAATTTATGAATGGTGAAATATTATATCAGGACAGCTCTTAGATGTCTAACAATAAAAAAGTGAACAAGAAAAACCAGCCTTTTGCTGAATCAGTAACATCTCAGGACTGAATCATTAACACCAAATGTTGCCTCCTGTATCCCACCCACAGAAATCCATGCAATCCCTTCTTTCTTGCTTGATCAGTTCTTTGGTGGTACATAAGTATTTGGCCACTGGGCTTTACTACTTTGTTGTGATCTTGAAGGAGCTGCTCTTCTTTAAGTATTTTATTGAGGAGAAGAAAAAAATCAATAATGCCTTGAGGCAGCACATCAGCACATCCTTTCAAGAGAGGCTTCTGCTGTGATAAAGAAAGCAAATTGTTCCGTTTCCATCTAGATTTAAAATATACATTTGATTTTGCCACCTACCTGGCCACACTCCATCTGAAGGTTTCCTTTATTGGGTGTGAATTTAAGGGGTAAGTCACCTATTTTCCCAAGTTAGCACAATATAACAAACCTATCTACTGAACACCAGAGTCATAAACCACAGGAGGCACTGGCAGAACTGAAATGCTGAAAACAAATAACTCGCCCTTGCCCTAAATACAGTTTTGAAAAACATTAGTGAAGTTTTGTTTAATATGATTAGAGCAGTAATAATATTATTATTGATGCACTATCCAAAATACTTGAGTCCAGAAGTGTTTTAGATTTTTTCTTCCATTTTAGAATATATATTTTTGCATATATGTATATAATGAGACATCTCACACATGGAACTCAAATCTAAACACATAATTCATGTACCCTGCATACTAACAGCCTAAATACAATTTTATAAATATCTGTAATAATTTTGTGAATGAAACCAAGGTTGTGTACATAAAACCAAAAGAAAACAAAAGATGTTACTACCTCAGCCAACCATATGGAAAATTTAAGATTTCAAAGTAGCATTGGCCTTGCATATCCACAGATTCTGCATTTATGGATTACGCTATCCATGGCTTGAAAATAGTTTTTAAAAAATGAAATTTGTAATTTTAGGGTCATCACTTTACTACACCACTGTATATAATGGGATTTGAGGATCCACTGATTTTGGTACCTGTAAGACTGGAGTCCTGGAACCAAATCCCAACAAATACCAAGGGCTCGTTGTATTTTAGATTTCAAAATTTTATATAAGGGGTGCTCAGCCTGTATTTTCCATGTTTAAAGTCCACCTATGGTGTATAAAATAACACCAGCTTCAGTGAATGTGGGTAGGTAGATTGTTCAAATCTTCAAGACTGTTGTGGCTGGACTCTATGGCTCAATTTACCTATTCCATCTGGAATTTAATGGGCCCAACCTAGCATGATACGTATCTGACCAATGTTCCTGTTCCCAAATTCCAACCACTCCAAAAATGAAAGTTTCATTTACTGTTGCTGAGAAAGGAGGGAAGGGGGAGGCAGCATTGCCCTGAAATTCTCTCAGAGAAGCAGGCTGTTGTTTTAGAACAAACAGCAGCTTGTTTCCATCGCTCCTTTGTTTGACAAGTTTGGGCTGGCTAGAAAGGTCATTTATGCCTCAAAGCATCAAATTAACATTTGGAGGACATGAATTTTAAAAATGGCTATTTGGTCCTGCTTTCTGAATTTGTAATGTATTTTTTTAACTAGATGTAGCCACAATTCAAAAGAATAGAAGTAGACTTTCCTCGAGCAAACTAAGCATTGATTTTATGTCTGAGTCAGACATGCTGACAATATCTTAATTAAACTTTATTTTTAAGTGCTAGGCTTACGCCGCTAGGCTAAAGTTATATTAAAATCATGGAACAATTTGGAATAAAAAAATATTGATTAATTAACACAAGAGGGATCTTCAGAAGATTAATACAACTATTGCTCACCCATATTTTAGACACATGTACCTGGATTCAACAGTAGCAAATCACTAAACAGTAGAACTTCACCATGGAGAATCTCTAGACAGTTGACTGCTAATGTCTCTGTTAAAATGCAAAACATTTTAGATCTGAATTTGGTTGGATGACTCAACTAGCATGCACCCATTGAATCAATTATAGAATAGAAAGTCAAACATGTACATGTATATACGTCCCATTGATTCAGTAAGTCTACCCTAATCATCAGGGTTCAACCCATATTTGAAGAGCTTTTTCATCCCAAGGCAGATTTTTGTATCTATAATTGTGTAACAAACTATGGAAAGTGGTCATTGAAATTCTAAGCAATCTGGCAATAGCCTCCTGACATGGCGGGATGACTGAGGTTTGGTAATATGTTCCTGACTGTTTCAGATATATGGTTTATATTAACATATATACACTGACAAATTGGAACAATAAAACATCAACAATATAGGGATAATGATTTATCTTATTATACAAGAAAGACTTCACTTATGTCAAGCAGTAGGGTAAAAACCAAGTCAGCCAGGAAAGCAGAGCATCAAATCAACTGATCCCAAAAAGCTTTGTGGAACAATATATTTTGATGTGGTTTCTCAAGACACAAGTGTTGGGGCCAAGAAACACCTTGAAGAAGGTATTCCATAAGGGTGGCACCACAGTGTGAAAGAATGCATCTCTAGCAAGTAAACTGAAGTGCATGATGAAAACATAAATCTCCAGCACAACATCACTAGCTAGTGTTGCCAGGTTTTCAAAATAGTCTCACTTATCCAACATAAACAGGCTGACAGAATGTTTGATAAATAAAAATGTTGGATAATAAGGAGGGATTAAGGCAAAGCCTATTAAACGTCAAATTACGTTGTGATTTTACAAATTAAGCACCAAAACATCATGTTTTACAACAAATTGTCAGAAAAAGCAGTTTGATACACAGTAACCTTATGTAGCAATTACTGTATTTACGAATTTAGCACCAAAACATCACAATATATTGAAACAGCTGTGGATCCGGGCAGGAGGCAGACTGCATTAGATAATACAGAACGTTGGATGAGCCAAGGTTGGATAAGTGAGACTCTACAGTAGCAATAAAGAACAGTCAAAACATATGGCATGCAACACTGACCATCAGGAGGCACCTATTAATAAGTCTGTGTTTTACCTAAATATCAAACAAAAATGCTGATGTCACTTAATCAAGTTATTTATTTTTATGTAAAAGTCACATTTCTATCTTTAGGTGTGTCACAAAACACAGGAGAGCGATTGGCATCGCTTTCATTTTATATAAAAGGGAAGGTTTTCCAACCCATAACTAGGAGAAATCCGTTATAGTAGGGAATATCCTTTACAGTAAGGTGCATGCCAGCCCTATAAGGGACAAGCTTTCTGGCCTTCAGAAAAGTGGTACAGTAAGGGATATCTGGCAACCCTGTCACTAGCCCATCTGCTTTATATCTGTGACATATCTGACAGCCTGAAAGTGCTTTCTAATTCAAAAGAAATCTATCTGAAGGCAAGTGGCTTTCATAATACTGGAAAGAAGACTTACAAATATTGGTAGGTCTTTTTGCTTAGGAAACTTCAATTAATAAATTAAGTTTTTCCTTTACTACAGAAGTTTCATCATATTCATATGCTTAATTCCATCCATCAAAACAAAGAAGCAAACACTTCCAATTGTCTTTTTGGGGATTTAAGTATTGTGAACCACCCCTAAGGTAATCTACTCCCATAATTTTTTGATACCTCCTCTGGAAAGACTAATGTTCCGCTACAAAGATATTAAATTTCTTTTAAAAAGCTCAGGCATGAACATTCCTTGGTGATGCAGACAATGAATTTGTGAGCCAATGCTGGCTTAATTAGTAATATGTACAGAACTGTTTGTACAGGCAAAGAACACGCGGCACAGGCATTTGCACTTTAGTTCACTCCTTTAAACTGCCAGAAGGAGCAAATATTTCCTAGAAAGGAAAACAGTGATTTCAGTTGTGTCCATCTGCACCTGCTGATGGGGAAAGCAAATCCATCTATTTGCACTGATATAGCTTAATTGAGCTAATTAAAAGTAATTCCCAAGGATTGGGGAAAGGAAAGTGGACCTTGTCAGAAAAAGCTATACCAGACCTGCAAACCTTTCAGAAAAAAAGAGATGGTTATTGAAAAGAAAGGCTTCAAGTTCTCCCTAGCAGTATGCCTCTATAAGGACAAAGACACACTTCACTTCCTATTGTGAATCACAATCAGTTGCTGAACGCTAATGCATGCCATGCACTACCTTTTCAGCCAAGAGCCAAGAATTACCATAAAGCTTCACGTTTTTTCTTAAGTAGGGAGGAGGTACTCCTAAAGGGATGTTCAAGATTTTACTACAAAGACTTTTACTACATATGGGATAAGAAATGTCAGATGTTCAAATTGGATTCAGGAAAGGAAAAGGCAATAGAGATCACACTGCAAACAGTGGAAAAGGAGATCATTGAAGTATTTCAGAAGAACCTGGTGTTTTATGGATTATAACAAAACTTTTGATTCTGTAACTCATGAAAAAATGTGTATCACTCTAAATGCAATGTAGACCACAACATCTAACTGTCAGTAAGAGCAATCTATACTTTGCATGCAGGCAGTTGGATGTTTTTTTTCTAGAGCCAGGCTGTGGTGGCAGGAATGGCAGGGGAAAAGGCTTGTAGGCTCCAAACAGCTACTTCTTCTAGTCTTCTTACTTCCAGTATTATTATTGTTATGCCTATTTGCACCCTGCTTTTTCTCTCCACAAGGAACTGAAAGCAGCTAGTGTAGTTATGGATGGTATAGTTGTGCTGGCACAGTGCATCAACAGGATTCTAGCTTTTATCTCCTGTATATTTCAAGAAGTTACTATTTGTGAAGTTTAGTAACAGGAACACTCAAGAACAAAGCTCTTCTGAATATGATAACCAGAAAAAAAAGATATATTGGCGTTACAAATGAGTCAGGGTTTTTCCCAGCCTACATTTATGCTTTGACATTCAGATAACTCTGCATGAGTGTATGTGGAGCCATCAAATATGGTATCCATAAATCCATATCTTGTTGTTTACTAAGGGCAAATGAGCTTCACCAATACATGAAAAAAGATGCATAAAAGCCTCTCTTCTGCCGCAATATATTCAATATATATAGCTAGATATACGTCAACTCCACAATGGTCTGTTTTTACATAAACAGGTGGTAGATGCCTTCACATAAGTGAATCCCCACCTCCTATTTTCTTCACCTTATCAATTATCCTTTATTCTGAAACGAGGATGGATTTGAGTCCAATGCAGTGATTATCTAACCAAGTTCTATCAACATGTGAAAGGGGCACATGAACACCGCTTCCTTTTTTCCCAGTTTCATTGCTACCTTCATGTGAAGAGAAGTTAATTTGAACAGAATCTTGCTTGTTTTAATTTTATAATTGTGTGTGTGTGCGTGCGCATATGTGTATCAGGTCCTATTGCATGAAGTGCCTCTATGGTTATGGAAAATTTCCTTATCCTCCACATGAGGAGATTGCTCCTCTCTTGACAGAACATGCTCAGATAATTAAAACAGTCATAAACAATCTGAAATATGGGGACTTTCGTGCAGTCTACAGACAGAGAGGCTCTTATGTCAAAGGTCAATCTGTCACCATTGCTCAGCTGTCAGTACAGCTTTAAGATACTCAATCTTCTTGGTTTCAATTACACCAAATTCACCACTTTGCAAGCAACATCTGTCTTTCAGCAAGCCACACAAGCTTTAACTGATTTGGACCTGCAATACATTCTGGTGACACTTGAAACCAAAGGGTTAATTTCATCTATTTATAACATATGATACATAGCTCTTACAAATTTTGGGTACTTCTTCAGAGACACGAGAATTCCAAATCCATGCCCACTCACTAACAATTAGCAATCTGAAAAGAACAACTTAATATCTATCTCAGCTAAGTTTAGGAGCCACTTCTGAAATAAATGCACTAGTAGTACTTTATCTCACTGTGAGTCCATAGGGGTATATTAACATACATGTGAAATATGCATTGACAGAAATGACTAAATGAGTGGTGGAGCTGCTGAGTTGTGGCTACTTTCCGTACCAGGGCTGCCCTAAGACCTTCTGTTGCAGCAAATGTTGTCTCTCTCCTCAAATCAAAGTACAAAGCAGAAAGCTCAACTAAGTCATTTTTCACATTTTGAAACAAAAAATACAACAAGCATATATTCCTTCCTGGCAGAAACAAGTAGTAATGCCGCTTTAAAAACTAATTACTAACTACACCCAAAAATCCTCTACTGTTTGAGACAGCCACCTCACTCCGTCTAGTGGTCAATTCATCCCCATTCATTACTTTAACAGCTAGAATTTCCAAGATTGTTCATTATTCTCCCCATTGGTGATCATTATTCTCCCCATTGAGGGCTTACGTTGGCTATCTCAGCTGCATACTGGGAAGAATATGATGTGGTTGCACATGAATAATTTATGACTTTATTAGTTGCTGTACATGCAGAGGTTGAACAGTGAATGACCCTGGATTCCTGCTGTCTACAAAACTGGTTCTCCAAGGCTTGGGATTTTGCCCTTGAAGGGAAATTAAGTAATGGAACTAAATTATCTTAAGGCATGGCTACTGCAAATGTTATAATGTACCATTTCCATTTATATGGTGGGTTAAGAAACTAACTTTACATGTCCACTCTCAGTTGTTTTAGAAATATGACTTTATTCAATGTGCATTATTGCCATACTTTATTGTCTTGATCTCTTGTGCTAGAACTATTGTCGTCTGGACCTTCTCCACTTGCTGATTTTAACTGTGTTTCTCAAGGTAGGAAGCAAATCTTCCTTTACAAACCTAGTTAATTTCTGAGAGACCATGCTATTGAAGTGTTTTCTATCTTGATTAAATTTTAAGGCAGAATAGGACCCAGTAAAAACTGGGTCCTACTCCATGTGAGTATGACTTCTACCCCTTCAGTGTCTTGCCCCAAGCCAAACATTACAGACAGTGAGAAGTGAACAATGCCATCTTGTCTTCATTTTAGAAAGTTTGATTACTTTGCCTGCGGCACATTCACTACGCATGAGGTTCAGCTCCCCTTTATTAGAGAAAGGCCTCTATAGGGACCAAGTTAGTCTCACAATGTTCTGACTAAATTTCTACAAACACAGCTGTGCTCCTCATTTACCAACACATGAACATTTGTTAAAATCTGTAATCAGTTCCCATCTCTTCTACACAATGTAATGGGCTTAACAGAGATGTTCTGTTGTGCAAATGCCTATGACGTTTTATTGGTGCAATGTGTTTCCCTTGCTTAAAAGGGGAAAAAATGAGGCACCTGTTTCCTCAACAGCCTGAAAGATCATTGAGCTTGATTCACTGTGACAAAGGGACTTTGTGTTGCTGGCAAAAGACACTTGATACCATAAGAAGTTACTCCCTTCCATATATGACTACCTTTAAAAACTGGGGAAAGGAATCTCAAGTTTGCTATCTTATTAACAGCTGGGGACATCTACATCCCCATATGACCTGACACTGATGGAGACAGAAAGGCGGATGAGGACTGGAACAGCAGTCTTGAAATACTATATTAGAAAAATGAAAACCATGTTCCATTAAGCAGCTCCAGAAGGTTTAATTTTAAAAGGTCTCAAACAAGATATGGTGATCCTATTTTACTATTTTCTAAATTATGGAGCCCCCGGTGGCACAGTGGGTTAAATCCTTTTGCCGGCAGGACCGAAGATCATCAGATCAGAGGTTTGAATCCAGGAAGAGCGTGGATGAGCTCCCTCTGTCAGCTCCAGCTCCCCATATGGGGACATGAGAGAAGCCTCATCCAGGCTTCCTGAACAGCTTTTGGAATGAACTTCATAAGCAGTGATATATGTACATTCTCTTTAAATTGAACCTAAAATGATTTTACGTAGCCAGATGTGAATGGAGCAGCCCCACTCTTTGTACTTTAGGAAAAATCTGAAGACTTTCCTGTTTGGTATAGCTTTTAATTGATCTATAACAGATGACCAAAATTTATAGCACTTTATAATTATATATTCTCTCCGTTTGGGAAATTTTAGAGTGTTTTTACTTATTTTGATGATAATGTTAACGTCCTACAAGGAAGGACTATGTAGCCTATTTGGGTTACTTGTAATGGTCTATTTTATACTGTATGTTTCTATGCTGTTGTAAATTTCTACAGAAATTTCCCAAATAAATAAATCAATAAAATTAACTCCAATGGGGAAGGGAGGGGTCAGCAAGGAAGACTCATGACAGTATAACCTCACTACAAACAAAACCGAACACTGGAAAATCTGGGTCACAATTTAAACTCTATTCCTGGGTTCAGATTACGTAATGTCTGATCCAACCAGACCCAAATGTTCAATATTGCCACATCATCAATCACTAGGAATGCCTGATGGGATATGTTTTTTTTCAATTGGCTGTAAATTGTTTGGGTCACATAGTACTATTTATTCTGTCTGCAATTTTTTTCTTAACACTATAGTGAAAATTTGTGAAAAAGCAAATTAGTTTTCAGAGGGACATGAGACACTGAAGGCCCACCACATGTTGAATCATGTAAATCAGACAAAATAGAAGTCAGGCTGCATCTCTACTATATTGCCTCTTACAACTGATGCTGCCACCACATAAAATTAAAAAGTACAGTGTATACTCATGTATAAGTCTGGAAATTTGAGTCCAAACATGGTCCAAAAAGCCTGAAACAACTTATCCAGGGGTTAGTCTAAGTACTGTACATTAACTCTTTTTCTTAAAGGAACTTTCTCCCTCCCTCCCTCTCTCTCTCTTTCCCTCCTTTTACTAGAGTAGTAGTTCTCAACCTGTGGGTCCCCAGATGTTTTGGCCTACAACTCCCAGAAATCCCAGTCTGTTTACCAGCTGTGAGGATTTCTGGGAGTTGAAGGCCAAAACATCTGGGGACCCACAGGTGAGGAACCACTGCGGTACAGTGATGAAAAGCGAGAGTTTCGTCCATTCTGGGAGAATAGAAAATAATTACCTACCTCTCTACTCTTTTCACCAGAGTCTTGTTTTCGAATGCCTGTGCAGGAAAATGACAGAAATGATCAGGGGTAACTGACCCCTGAGGAGTTGCTGCCATTTCCCCCTCTCTATGGAATAACCCTCAATTTATCCATAGAACATATAAAAATTCTGATTTTGGCCCCAAAACCTAACTTTGATGTATACATGAGACCAATGTATACACAGGTATGTACAGTACTTAAACATTCTTATTTTGTATTCATTTATCAACTGCCCTTTTCCTCTGAAAGCCACGCAATGGAGCATGCACAAAAAACTGGGTCACAAAGATGAAGAGAATTCGATTAACTATTCATGTTTGAAATCAGCAACCAAAGCAAATTTTGTTTCATCAGTGAAGCAAATCCTGATTTTGAAGCCTGCAGTTTTATACAAATGTCTGATTTGTACCACTGACTTATACAACATAATGTTCTTTTAATCAAATTAGAAAGCAATTAGAGAGATCAAATCGTGACAGCAAGAACATTTCTAACAGATGGAACTTGTTTTGTAAACCCCGCTTTAGAAGTCTGCTTTATCCAAAGCTAACCAACCCCATTTGGGTTGCCATTTGCCTTAAAAATTGGAAAAGGCCGTACTAGGAATCGGTGGCAATGTGAAATGTCACAGCGCATTGTAACAAAGAAGTGAGCACTCAAAATTCACAGGAGACGGTTTTCCTTGACCTTGCACATGCACATGTTCTGGAAACAACCCTCTTGGTGGTATGAGATTAGCAGCTGTGAAGGCAGTTCTGTCCCCAGTTCATCCACTCTTGCTGAAGCCCAAAAGAGCATTTACTTTTTAAAAATAGAGCTCTCTCTCGCGAACACACACACACATATATATTTCAAAGTTATTGCAAGAAAAGCATAGACACACAGGCAACAGTATTTCATTGTGGGGAAAGCAGAAAACCAAGTGCTAGATCGAAATGAAGTTTCTAGAGAACGGCAACAGATGGAATGAAATGCCAACATTGTGAGTACAGCTGCAGAAGAAGAAACTGCAGTCTCACTCTTCCAGTCAGGCCCAGAGAGAGAAAGAGAGAGGGAGGGAGGGAGGGAGAATGTGTATGAGTGCGTGCATGCGCTCACACACACACCCCAACCCGAGCCAGAAACCCAGCCTACACAATGCCCCTCCCATCCACACTGTCTGGCCTGGCCCTCAGCTGAACTGCCTGTGCTGACGTCAGCTGGCGACTGAGGCGGCATTCCTAAACAGTTCAGATAAACCCACTGGTGGGAAGCTTAGAAAGCCCTCAGCTGTAGTGAAGAAAGCAAGGCTTGGCTGGGAGCCAGACTACTGAGCTCAGCATTTTGTAATGCACTTCCTTTTTGCTGAACAGCTTGCATAATGCCTCAGTCAATTCCACCTTTAACCCGCTCCTTACCTAATCCAAAATATAAAGTGTCAAGGGCACTATTGGCATCAGAGAACAATTGTTGGTATCCCTGAGGCACGGGTCAGCTAGGGTTAAAGTCTTCCTGACTTTAAAGAGAGGAAACTTCAATACCAGCTTAATTCTCCTGGTCAAGTGAGTGTGTAATTTTTTGAAAAGGCTCCAAGGGCAAGGTCTCAAACTGAGCAGTTGTGAAATGATTCAACTAAAATAAGGAATGAGCAGCAAATATTGATGTTACATTGCAACAAATTTCACTTACTAACATTGGCAAACGCAGGACAGGAAACACAACTGAATTAACATTGTCAAGAAAATGAATGTATGCTAAGGGAAGATTAGTCAATTGTGAGTCAAAGGATCCCAACTTCAGTGTTTACCTATCCAGGGCAGGGCAAAACCACTCCTTTGAACTGCATCCAAAGTTCAAGACTGATCACATTTTCATTCTACCCTTCCAAGAATCTTAGACAGCACAGAAGGTTCCCTTTCATTGTTATATTTATATAGGTGTGTGAGGTAGGTCTAATAGTACCTAACCTAAAATCACCCAGAAAACCTCATGAGTAATTGGATATTTAAACATAAATAACACATTAAATCAGAAGATTTTTTTTCTTTAAATTCCTTTTAAAATAATAATAAACTTTATTTGTATACCGGCCTATCTCCCCAAAGGGACTCAGGGATGTTTCCAACATGTAAGACAAACATTCAATTGTCGGAAAGAAACCATACAAACAATTACATCAAAATAAACATATTCAACACAACCTAATTAAACTAATAGACAAAATAACAACTGAAAACATCATAAAATACAAAAAACCCTACTAAAACACATTAAAGATAAAAATATTAAAACCCCATTTCTCTGTAGCTCCATCTGCAGAGGTTCAACAAAACCAATGGCTAGGGTTACTAAATGGACGTGGGCCAACTATAAAAGGACAGAGCATGGGGTAGTACAAATAGCAAATCATAGGGCCGGGGAAGTGGATGAAGTGCAAAACAGAGTACTATCTGATTATCTGGAAACTGGACCTAGGCACTAATCATTGTTGAAAACTTGCTAGAACATCCACGTTTTCAAGTCCCTATGAAAGCAGGACAGTGTGGGGGCCTGCCTAATCTCCCTGGGGAGGATGTTCCAAAGTTGGGAGGCCACCACCAAGAAGGCCCTCTCCTTTGTCCCCACCAACGGTGCTTTTGTAGCTCCACCTCTACAGATGGAGCTACAGAGGAGGGCCTCTCCAGCAGATCTTAGAGCCTGCACCGGTTCATAGGGGGAGATGCGATCATGGAGATAGATAGGCAAGGCCCGAACCGTTTAGGGCAGTGGTTCTCAACCTGGGATCCCCAAATGTTTTTGGTCTACAACACCCAGAAATCCCAGCCAGTTTACCAGCTGTTAGGATTTCTGGGTGTTGAAAGCCAAAAACCTCTGGGGACCCCAGGTTGAGAACCACTGGTTTAGGGCTTTGTAGGTTATAGCCTGCACCTTGAATTGGGACCAGAAACTTACAGGCAGCCAGTGGAGCTGTTTTTATAGGAGCATCGTACGTTCCCTTTAGATTCTTTTTACAGGTGATTTATTTGAGGGGGGAAAGACATTGGATTTACTATCCAGTGGCAATTTGGCAGGGCTGTGGGTTGGGAGACTACAGTAAGGATTCATGATCCATTTTTTATCTGAAAACAATTAAAAGGGAAGGTCCAAGAAAATATGGGAACTGTAAAAGAGCTCTTGAGAGCACATTAGGCTCACAGGCTGCATGAATCTGAAGCTTGCATTATAGGATTGTCTGAAGAATTATAAACAAGATAGGAGTCCAAATACCCTAAACCTGATTGATCTTGGAAGCTAAGCAGCATCAGCACTGGTTAATACTTGGATAGGAAACTGTCAATGAATATCATGTGCTAATGGCGATTTTACAAGAAAGGAACAGGTAAAACCACCTCTGAGTATTCCTTGCTTGAGAAAACGCAATGAAATTCATTTAGCTACGAAGTCTGTAGGTGACTTGAAGGCACACATAATCAACATAAAGAGTTCAAACATTTGAGAGAAGAAAATAAATCCTAAAAGTTATGATGCTGCTTGCCTGACTGTTGCCTTCTTTTATGCTTTTATGTCCCCATCTTAGCCTTGATAAACATTACCATTCAAACTCCTGATAGAAGTATTTGTTCTCCTTTGCTATTATTTTTAAAACTCCCAAAACAGTTTACAGATTAACAAAAACAAGTCTGTCGCAGCCACTGGGATTAGAATCTAAACCAGGACAAAAAGGTGAAAGGAACAGAGAAGAAAAGGGAGGGGAAACTCCTTCACATTCATTCTTAATGTTAACCAGTTCTGATAACAATTCCAGAAACAGTTCATAGAAGAGTTTCTCAAAACAGTTTACCTTTTATCTGAACCAATGTGACCCTGCTTCTTGATTCTCCCTTTTCTATAACCTTTGTATTTTTAGCAAGCCCAAGGATTTCCTGCTTTTTGTTCCTGGAAAAGGAGACTGACTTATGCTAACCATGAGGTGACAGGTGAGCTAACCTAGTACTTGATTACTTCCTACTTAGAAGGCAAGGACTGTCAGACGGTGACAGACGCTCCTTCCTTGGAGGTCTTTACACAGAAACTGCATTGCATCTTTCAAGAATGGGGCTGCACTACATAGCCTTTGCAGTGCCTTCCAGCTCTAAATTTTAAATTCATTCGGTGCTGGGTGCTTCCTAAGCAAGATTGCATCAAAGGGCCCTTCCAGACAGGGCCTATATCCCAGGATTTGATCCCAGGTTTTCTGTTTATCCCAGATTATCTGGCAATGTCGACTCATATAATCCAATTTAAAGCAGAAAACCTACGATCAGATCCTGGAATATAGGACCTGCCTGGAAGGGCCCATACCGAGGTGCTATTTAACTGAGGTCTGAGAACTGAGAGGTAGACTGTAAGCTAACAGTCCTATATCAGCTCCCCCCCCCCCCCCCCCCGATTTCATAACTCAGCCAGTCCTAATCAGACATGAGCCATATACCACATAGAATTTAAGACAATAATTTAGAAGGGAAAGGATTTGAGGGCTTGACATCTAATGGCTCTTCTCACAGCTAATCATTCAAATTCTAGATTGTCAGATTCTTTAAAAGACAAGATGTAACATATCTAATTAACTTTACAAAGTCTTTTTAAAGCTAATTTCAAAGGAACCACTTTCCAACACCCTTGCTCCAATATATTTTAGGGTGCAGGAGGGAAGCTCTCTACATATTTGGAATCCCTTATTATGCATATTGTTAGCAACCCGCCCCCCCTCACCCAAAAAAACCAAAACAAAACAGTAACCATCAAGTAATCTGCTCAATCCCCCAGAAACCTTATTTTCCTACTATAAAGTGGTTTTGAGAAATGGAATGCATAAACAACATTTGTGAAAAAGTGGATCTGTTTAATGCTTCTGAATTCTCAGAGCCATTTATCTGAGCGAGTTTTCCCTACAGATAGCATAACTGTAACTACATACATCTATTAATCCCTGGGTTTCAGTACATTCAACACACAATGTGTACCAGGCAGAGTTACAACCCCCACAGCAGAGGTAACTTTTACATTTTGACTTGTGGTCTTCATCTTACACTTAACCTTTTTTACATTTTAAGGATGAGGGGGAGAAGAGGGACAACTTCCAAGCTCTTCTGCTTATTTCTTGTATTACAGCACAATGAACTAAAATTCAAATGTCACATTAAGCCTGTGATATAAATAATAGATACTATTCCCCACAAAAACATAATCCAATGTTTTGAAGGCTCAACTGTCCAACAGAGCATCTTTGTCCTAGACCAGATTATTCTAGACCAGAAAAACTGACTTTGTGAGCCAACACTGTCATAATTCTGCCACTCTCTCCCAATTTCAGTGTTACATATATTACATTTGGGAGGCGTGTTAGTGGGACTGAGGCACCGAAGCGTGGGATACAAATATTTTCAAACAGATATTTTGCAGGAAATGCTTTTAAGCAAAGTGTCTCCAGCATCAGTGCAGCTGAAGAAGCAACAAACCTGACCAACAGACCAAAGAATGAATAAATTTTGAAAAAGAAAATGTGGTAAAGCATGAAAGACCAAATCTGGACAGACAGCAATCTTACCTCAAGAGCCAGCCACCTTTAAATAAGTAAAAAGCAATCAGTACTGTCAGATAAAACAAACAAAAAAATCAATAGGAACCATTAGATGGCTACTTGATATGACTGGTTTTCCGCATTCCTTTATAGTCATAGCTTATTAAGTTTACATAGATAAAACATTTGAGCTACTGTCTGCTACCTCGATTAGTTATATAAGCTGAGTGATCACAAACAAATGGCTTTTTAGACCTTGAAAAGTTTCAAAATGTTTCCAGCTAAAGATTTTATACCTCTGTTTAAGAAACAGAAACTGCCAAAATGGTTTCAGAGTTTATTTGCAGAGATTCACAGAGATTTATCAAATTTTGTATCCCAACTTTCTTCCTGCAACACAGCAAATATGGGAGTAGCAAAGTTGTTTTCAACAGCCTCAAGAATTAGATAGAATGATTCCTTGCATGTGCAAAGATCAACTGAAAATTGCTGATGGAAGTCCTTCAGATTGTAATTTCTGGGTGGGTTTGAGGGGCTTAGAGATTTAGGCTCCAGGAGAGGCCACTGACCTTTGAAGCATGTTTTGATCTATTAAATTCAGGATTGTGAGATTGAGGACCCTGGAGGGACATGAGAGGGAAGGGGGTTAGAGCCTCATACAGCCTGCAGACAGTATCTCAATCTATGTGATCTACGGGCTGCATAGAGTCCCCATTATTCTTACGTTTTTCATGGGCATATGTTACTAGTCCAGTAACAGCCAAACTTGAAAGACTAAAATAAGCAACTTGGGTGCAACTAGTCCTTGGATCCCTCAGATGCACCCAAGTGAGGAGACCACAGCTTGAAGAAAATGTTCCCTACACAATGCTACTGAGTCATGTCTAACCCAAGAAAGTGTTAGAAACTAATATTCTGCATCATAATCAATTATGCATCATCCCAAATGTAAGGCGTTTCCTGCTAGCAACAAAAGTAAATTTAAAAATAAATAATAGTAGCTTTGCACCTAATGAAGAGCTGTGAGCTATCCCATTACGATCAGATAGCCTCCAGGGTAGGTAATATATCACTTAGGATGACACAAGGCTGACCACGGGATGCACAACATCAATTCCATCCTATTTACTTCTATTGTTGGCATAGTGTACCACACTTGACAATGTCCTACATGTACTGAAAAGTGTAGACTAGCTAAGATTCAGAATCCTTCTTGGTTGTATGGTTGCGGAACTGCATGACTCTAGTTTCTTATGTTTATGGAGTATGTATTGTTCTATATCACAGTTTTTCTTTTTCCTGCCTGGTCAAGAAAGCTAAGAACAGCTAGAACCTATTTCCCTTACCTACTGAAGTCAATGCACAATTCTAACTGTACTGCTTCAACTCAGCTCAACAGGAGAACCTCAAGCTTCCACACACAGCTCATTAGCCTCTTGCTGGTGATGTCTCCAACTCCTCCTGAGGCTTTAGATTGCAATTAAAATGAAAACGGATGGCATGATGCATTTAAAGAGTTTCCACAGAACAAGGAAGTACTTTTTTGCGATTTGAAATTCAGAAACTTTAAATACACCTTCACTCAACTAAAAGCTATCATGTAAGTTTGGCAAATGTCAAACACACAGAGTATAATAGATAACAGAACACGGGGAACTGCTTTATACTGAGTCAGTCCATTACTTCAATACTCTCAATTGTGATTGGCAGCAGCTCTTCAGAATTGTAGGTATGATTCTTTTCTAGTCCTATCGGGAAGTCCCTGGCATTTTAATTTTTTTTTGTAATCAGGCCCTGCTTACCTTCTAAGATTAGATGAGATTGGTGTGTTCAGGGTGATGGCATTAAAAACACAAATAGCCTGCAACTCAAGTGGCCCTGAAATCTTTTTCTGAAATTTTCCTAATTTGCCTTTATTGACCTTAGAACAGTGGGTCCCCAGATGTTTTGGACTTCAACTTCCAAAAATCCTAACAGCTGTTAAACTGGCTGGAATTTCTGGGAGTTGTAGGCCAAAACACCTTGGAACCCAAAGGCTGAGAACCACTGCCTTAGAATAACCTACATATGTTTAGTGATGCTTATCATCAAAAACCTGAAGACATTCAATCAAGAGTTCACTCAACTTCACTGGATCTTTCACCTCAGAAACCTCTTTCCATATGATACATATCAAATGCAAATGCTTGAACTCAAATCCAGGTTTTCAATGAGCAAAAATAGACTTCTGCTCATATCCCATCTCCTCGAAACATTTGCTTGTCTGCTTCCCATAGAAGAGCCCCAGTTGCCACCCTACAATCTGATATACTAGCCTTGCAATTTGCTTTAGTACAGTTGCTTCAGGTGCATTTCCCTCCCTACATCTGTGCTCTCTTCTTCCTTGTCAAAAATCCATGTCTTCCAACTGGCAAGTCTGCCTTGCTGCCTGGAGGTCAAATATTCATGTGTGAGTTTTAATAGCTACAAGCTTGGCCAGACACAAACAAGTGTTTCTCTGTGTAGCTTTACATGAAAATAGAAACATAACTATTTCTAATAACTAGAAATAAATTACAATAAAACACAGGACTAAGGATTACATGGCTATGTTTGGATCCTGTTTACAATGTTTACTTTACAAAAAACCAAACTTTTTTACCCATTTTCTTCTAGCAACCAAATGTACATTTGATAAGCAAGGGAAGAAGAGAAAATAATTCTTTAAAAGAAAGAACTAGCATCAGCACTTATTCATTACTGACATGCTGGAATACTGTACAGTGCCTGTTCTGATGCAGCATAACTTTGGACATGTTAGCTACCAGGGCAGCAGACTTTCTCCCCAAGACCCAGTTAGTGACAATAGTTCAACTTAAAATACAATAAAGCACCAATAACATCAAAATATACAAATCCTCCAAAGCTGTGAACATATGGAAACACACTTTCATGGCCGGAATCACTGGGTTGTTGTAGGGTTTTTTTCGGGCTATATGGCCATGGTCTAGAGGCATTCTCTCCTGACGTTTCGCCTGCATCTATGGCAAGCATCCAGGATGCTTGCCATAGCTGCAGGGGAAACATCAGGAGAGAATGCGTCTAGACCATGGCCATATAGCCCGAAAAAACCTACAACCCAACACACATATTAATTTTTATGAAAAATACCTTAACATTACTTGTCAACAAGTTGAATTTTGAATATAGCCATGTAGGCAAAGCCTGTGACAGAGGCCAAGCCATTCAGTATCTTTCCTTGGCAGAAAATCGCATTACCTCACACCCACTATTCTGCTCTTCAGCACAATTTTCTTAAGAAGATAGGTGTGATCCACCATGGCATCCTCACCCTAAAAATCGTGATCTCTCTCTTCTCCTATGTCATTGGACAGGGTAAGCCTAACTGTGATGAGGGTAACATGTTGACAAGATTGACACTCTCCTCCCCATGTGCTGGCACTTTTCATAAATATGGCTGGGTATTGGTGAAGTTCAGAACTTGCCTTTCTACAGGGTACCATGAACTGCTATGATAGTTCCCGAGGAAGGGGATCAGACACACAGGCCTGAGAGGACACTTAATATTATACGCCTTCAAGTCGTTTTGGATCCATGGCAACCCTAATGTCAGCTTATCACAGGGGTTTTGGATTTTTGCCATTGCCCTTTTTCTGTGGCTGAGTACCACTCGCTATCTAGTAGTTTTTGATGTCCTAGAATGGATTTCAACCCTGGTATCCAGAATCATAGTCCATCCCTAAACCATGACACCACACTGGCTTCCATCCTCACTAGCACTGGATTTACTTAGTTCCATCTATTCTTTGTTTAAACGTTAGGAATGTGGATCAAATAATATTGTTTTAGAAGAAAAAAATGCCCTACAAATGCAAAAGTATCTTAGACTACCAACTAGAAAGATTTACACTGGTACTGGTTTTGCTAGTGTAAGTATATTTTGAATGTTGCATAGGGAGGCCCACAATTTCTTGTGCCACCCATTATCTACAGCTACACAATCAATTGGTAAATGGCGCCAGGCACAGCTCTACCCACTCCAAATAGTCACTAATTGGTTAGTTGTTTGCCAGAAAAGCTCTATTTTAGTGTATCTCAGCTGATGGGGCCTCCGCATAAATACACTGGCAGAACTTTTGGAACAGTGTGAAACATGTTCTCAGCCTTGCCCACATGCTGAACACTGTATTTAACAAAACTGCATTATCTACAAATTGCAAAAGTATTGGAGGTGTTGTGTTCTTCATCTCTCTTACACAGTGCAAAGATAAACAGGAAGAGGATTATGTATCATATAGCCTCTGAAAAACAAAATGAGGTAAAATGAGAAGGTTATATTTCACACATTTGCCTCACACACGTGCGTAATTACATGTTCGTGATCATTTCTTTAAGTCCACTATATCTGATGAGGTTCAACACTAGTCTGACAAAGAGATAATAAAAGTGAAACATTTTAAAGAGAAACTGCTAACCACAGTTGACTTTTTCTTTTCTTTTTTTCTTTTCTTTTCTTTTCTTTTCTGGGAGGGGATTATTTTAAAGAAATCATACTGATGCTTATGCCAGCATAGGAGTTTTTGCACATATTATTTTATTTTTTACCATGTCTAGGAGTTAGAAGAGTGACATTAGAAATCTCTGAATGATTAAATAAATTAGGACTTACGAAAAGCCAGTAAATATATTCTGACAAGAGCAGGAAGGAGAGCAGGAAACTGCCAATTGTGAAAAGAGTGATCTTGGGAACTAAGGAAGTCACTCTGATGGGCAGACACATCATTCATAAAGAAAAGGAAGAAAACATCAGGAGTATGCAGTGATCCTGTCCAGTATTACTCAGAGTAATTCTTTTTGAATACAGAGATATATACAGGGTGCTCCACAAAAATGTATACAGCCATAACATCTTGTAAGTCTGGATAACTATTTTTTTTTCATTTTCTTTCAAAAACTATATATACTCTGAAAGGTATTAAAGACCAATACTTTAAAAAGTATTACGGAATTATAAGATACAATTTAAGTGCAACTCTGCACTTTGACAATGCTAGTAATGCACTGCTGCACAGGGTATTTAAACATCTTCCATAAATGCATAATTTAAAATAGAATTTGTAAGTTTGATTAAATCATTGTTATCACATTTACTCCTCAATATAAATAAATTTACCTAGCCTTCTGTTATATTTCACACATTTTTGGAGCACTTCTATATATTCCTTCACACATAACTATCCTATTTACATTTTGTTATATGCATTTTGCCTTTAGAACCATAATCAAAACAAAGAAGAATCTGATTTTATAGTTTTCATGACTGGAATTATCATCAGTGGCCATGGTGCTATAAAACATGGCTATAAACATCACATTTTAAGTCATGAGCACGTGCAAGCACCACGACTTTCAGACTGATGCATCAGAAGAAACCTTCCCTTTTCCTCTCTGAGCTTTTCTTGCCAACTGCAGATGTAAGCAACATCCACACATGGGTCAACAAGAAGGTTGATCCACGAGTACAGTATGACTCAGACACTTCACAAGCCAGTGCTATGTCAGGACAATTTCAGGTGTCTTCACTTACCTATGTAAATTTGGAACTGAAGAGTAAGGAGAACTGTGGGCAATGTGCACAGTGCTATGTACACAAGCATGATTATGAAATGTGTACATCAGTACTGACCATACAATATTGCAATTAAGACATCAACCTTCACTACTTTGTGTTGTGGAACCATTTTATTTTACTCAACGAATTATATACTACAATCCTCTGAGCACATCTGAAGACAGGAGTCTATTGTCCCAAATAAAGACAGGCTTTGGGATAAATATCACCTAAATATCCCAAACTATGCTTGCAATTGAGATAACAATTTAATACATTAACCTTTTAAAATTCATGTGTATTTATATGTTTGTTTCATAAATAGCACTGCAGGGATAAACAACGAACTTGAGGAAAGGGCAGTTACCCAACCTATGCAGGCATTTCTACTTGGAGAATTTTAATGGCATCCAATTATAATGGGAGTGGAGAATCATGACTTTCCTTATCTTGCTGGACTTTGCTAACCATAAACTTCAGTGGCATGGCCTGTTATCAGGAACTGACATCCATAGTCCAAGTTTGACAAGAGGCCACAAGTTTCCTGTCCCTGATTTGCAGCTTCTTTATCTCACCAGCTTTCTTGCCAGTTGCCTCACAAAATGGTTTAAACAAGTAGGCTTGGGGGCTTTTTGCCTCCACAGGAGAGAAGCTATTGCACTGAAAAAACACTGGATCCGAAATTTATCTCTTGCAACAGAGCCCTTCCTTTTGGAGAAGGCTTATTCCCCCACAGCAGTCTCATTGACAGAATGCAGTAGGCATTTTTTGCCAATCCCATGGTTTCTTGTGTAGTATCTGAAAATCTGCACCTGTGTAAATACTACATCCCAACCTGTGGGGTGGGGGGGAACAGCTGCATTATGAGGAAATAATAGTAGCAACTGGCTTCTATTCAGACACGAAATGAAGGAAGCAATATGGTCTGGACATTTGTTGGCAAAGTGGGTCACATAAGCATGCATGCATCCACATCCACATAGAGGGACGCACAATGATTGGTAGACTCAGTAACTATCACAATATGTGGGAAATGAGGGGATTATAGCCACCTGAGTTCTCAAACATTTGTAAGAGAGAGGTGATCATACAGAATGTATCCAATATTTGCCAAGGAAAAATGGGGGGGGGGGTGTCTTGGTTTATTACACACATTTATCATCCCTGTCATTTAAACTTGATTTGGCAACATTTTCAATCAGCCAGCTCTAATTTAAAGACGCCAAGACTTTGCTACCGCCACAATGAAACAGGTATTTTGTCTATTATTATTCCATTATCATTATAGAGAAGCTCAGTCCTGTAATTCTTTTTAGGCTAGACCTTTGGTTTGCTCAGGAGGGGAGCTACCATGGGGGAAAAGAAAAGAGAAGAAAAAAAATATTTCCAGTCCCTAGGCACAAGACTCAAGTTTCTAGTTGCCTGGAACTTATCCAAACCTGCCTGAAGGACCAGCTCATTTTACCCTTTGAGCCTGAGACTAGGAAATGTTGTCAGCTGCTCCCAAGTAAACAGCTGACTAGTTTAACAGAAAAGCCTTTCATGCTGAGTCAAGTGGGAAACACATTTTGTTCAAGCAATTCCACTGTTATCATGGGGAAAAGCAGCAATTTAGTTCAGTAAAATGAGTCAGACCTGAAATTATCCACAGTGGATAAGCCAGTGAAAATTCCAGGAGTTAAGAGAAAAAGAGTATTAGGGTTCAGGACTGAAACACTCAGAAATCAACAGCATATATGTATCAAGTGGTGTTAAGATCTAATAAGCTTAGAAATAACAGTTTTTGAAATATCTGTGCACATTATAAATATCTCTCCCATGCCAGCAATAGTTTCAAGGATATGAGCAATTTATGTTAGACCTTAAAGGCCAGGACCCTATCCAGTAGTTGTAATATATTACAATTTCAATGTCAAAAAAAGCTTTCTTCAATGGCTTTAACTCTGCCAATTTCTTCACAACGTGTGTGCAAATCTCCTATGATTATACAGAAGACTGTTGTGATCCGAATTCTTATCAAACTTGGGGTAGAATTAGAACTTATTTTAGTATTCACTACACTTTGCTTTGCTTTCAGCCTCTCTTTGAGGATTTATAGTATTTTGTTTAGCTATATATAATACCAATCAATCACCGTCAGTTATTTTTCCTTTGTTTGCACCAAAGGAAAAAATGGACTAGAAATCTAAGCCATATTTCATAGGCTGTGAGCTTCAAATTGTTTTTAAAGGAGAGACCAAACAATGGTAGAAGTTCTAAAATGGATTTTAGAACTCCTACATCCCTTGTTTAAAAACTGTTGTTGGATTAGATGTGCTTGCTTCCAAATATAGATGTCAAGCTATGTAAAGATGCCTAGAAAGGCATCAAGATTTTTACACCTGTTTTAATCTAGAGCAGTGGTTCCCAACCTGTGGGTCCCCAGATGTTTTGGCCTTCAACTCCCAGAAATCTTGGTAAACTGGCTGGGATTTCTGGGAACTGTAGAAAAAAACACTTGGGGATCCACAGGTTGAGAACCACTGGTCTAGAGGAGCAGAAAACTATTACACACATTAGTAATTATTTCAAATCCTAAAGGTATTAGCATATGGCTAAAAACATTCAAGTATGTGAAAACAGGCATACCCAAATAGCAGGTTTGGGGACATCTTCTATACATTTCCACCCAATAGAGAAAATGTCTAGGAAGCGTCTAGCCTAGGTTAGTAATTTTACTTCCAGAGCTAAGAATGTGCATCACATTCCAATTTAGTTCAATTGGGTTTAAAGGCCTCATCACTAGAACATAAATGTACTTTAAATCCAGTTTCTCCCTCCTGCAACATTTTGGTGTTTATACTTTGGTGAGGCCCAGTTTAAAGGCTGCTCCCTAAACTACAAGAATTCTGCAGGAGGTAGAAACTGGATTTAAAGTGGATCCATGCTCTAGTGTGATGAGGTCCTTAAAGAGTACTAGATTGTGCTGTCTGTAATTGCCCAACTGAAGATAATTTAGGTAGGAGTACATCTTGTGCAGAAATAAATTCCAGATTCAGAGGTAATCAATCTTTGAGATCTGCTTCAGAAAATGGGTCTTTCCAACAGCAAACCAGGCTTAAGTCACTTTGCCACTGTCCAAAACCATTCTAATAAGACCAGGCTGGTAATCAATGGAAACCAAAAATAAAAGGACTCAGATACTGTCCAAGCTCAGCAACACCCTATGTTTTGAGGGGGTTTTTTCTTGTTCAAGGAATAAGCTGAAGTTTATTAACACGGCCATCACTAAAAACAAATCAGGAATCCATTGAGTATTTAGCATAAAAATTACACAATGGGTAGTATGCTTGATAAAAGTCTTAATTATAAAAACTACAAGCTTGTAAATATAAAATCCATGTCAGTGTTTTATTACTCTTGAATATTTCAAAAAAGACTGAAACTTGGATTTCGGATGGAAACTAGAACAATTCTTAATTGGCACAAACACCACTACAGTACTGCTTCTATCTAGAAAAAAGAGCTCGTGCTTTTGCAATCATTTAGTGAGCAAAAAGAGACAATACAGTAATTGGGTTTTTTTTCTTAAATGTGATGTTATGCTTTATTGTTGCCCTCTGTATCAAGTAACAAATCTATGTTCAACTACATTTGCTAAATAAACATCTTAGTTACATTGTCCTATTTATAACAACCATGTTTCCAAATACAAAGGGCAACTATGGTTTATCCAGCTATCACCACCTATCCTGCAACATCTTATCCTAATACCAAAAAAGTGGTGTCCAATTTCTTTCAAGAACAATACAAAGTATGAATGGTGCCCAAGGAAAATCCAAAACATCTAAAAGCAGGGCATGACCGCTTACTCCCATATGAACCTGCACAATTTGCTGAAGCTATTATCAGTAACCTTGCTTTGAGTGTCCCTGCCTGTAGAGTTATGTGGGTGGCTTGATGACAGGCAAGGCCTCATCTATGGCAGCACATAAGTTGTTGAAAGCTCTTTCCAAAGCTATTACATGGTAGCTACTTCATTGGTAGTTATGTTAAATCTATTTATAAAGCCTTTAATGGGAATGGTTTGAAACTCCACCTCCTTATCTCCACTCACTACTTCATTCTGTTCTTTTAGGTTTGTGTTTTGTACTTTTCTGCTGACACCACAGTAGCTATTTAAAATGCTATTTTCACAACAGAAATTTGTGTCAGAAAAAGTTGCAAACTTAACCCATAACATAAAATATAACTAGATCACTTATATGTCTTCGTTAAATTAATGTATCTAAATCATGATGTAAACATTTAAGATCATTCCTTCAGATGGAATGTTTGTTCATACAGTTATATTACCTTTGAGTATAGGTTAATATGCCTGTTTTCACCATCCTGCTGACATACTCATTTCCAAGCTCAATTCAGAGCACCTCCACAATATTTTGATTAGATTAGGGTTCGAGTAATTCTTCCTTATCCATCCTCTTTAAGATTTCTTCATACTTTGCCAATCGCAGGACCATTTTTGACATCAAATTCTTCCAGCACTGAATTCACAGATCTGGGCAAGTGCTTGAGGCAAATTTAAAACTTGTTTGAGAACCACTGATTTATTGGGATTTTTTCCCCAATAAGAATCCAAAGCAGAAGCTTAGTTTTAAAAAATCAGAAGGAGGCATGACCAGATCACTTCTGTGGCTTGACTTACAAAGAAGAGAGGTGGCTCTACAGCCAACACAAATAATTTCACAGGGAAGTGTTAATACAGCAAAATCATTTTTAGGAATCCTATGGGAACTGTAAAGAAGTTCCTCTGACCAACAAAAGGCTAAATGAAAGGATCAGCCCATTAGAATACACTAGTCTTTCCTCCAGATGTGTGCCCATGATCAGTAAAGAAGTCAGAAGTTGTTATCCTTAGGTTGTTTCTTAGGCACAGCAAAGTTGGAGGGACAGGACTGCATTAAAACCAACCTATTCTTCCATAATACATTAAATAACCAATTATACCAGTGATTACAATAACTTTTTAACAGGTAAACTGTTTGGTCAAGAAAACAACGTTGCAAAATATTATCTTTATTAGCCAGTACTATGCTATTGGCAGTTTACCAGAACCTAGTTGGAAAATAAAATTCAGTATGAGTAAGAAGGATTTTGCTTTTACAAAACCTTGAGGTATTTTTCTTCCATTCTCACTAGAATAAAAGGAGGCCTTGGTGAAATGAAAACAAATAGACAAAAGACGACTTTGAATCTACATCGATGTGCTATTTTCCTTCCTTCGTTCCCCACTATGTCTTTCATGAAATCCTTTATTAACATTAGTAGATCTGACACCAATTAACAATAAAGGAGGGCTTATAAAAAGAGACAGGCTGTTAAAGAAAGACAAGGGGGTAAATCACCTAGATTTCCAACACATTAATTCAGTAAATGAGCTTCCAATGTATCTGATCAGCTAACTCCAGTAGTGAGAATTTAAACTTCCTGACAGGTTCTACTGCATCTTTCCAATTAATGTCAGTCCTCCTCAGCCATTGCCCATACACAACTTCAAGCTATTTCAAAGACTGTCAAATGTACTCACTTGCAACAAGAAAGCAACACTAAAAAATAAAAATAAGCTCTGCTTCTTCAGGTGTGCTAGTGCAGAACACATTTTTTTCCAATATACGTTATAGATTTAAATAAATGTGCTTCAAATCCTACTGAATGGCTATTTCAGAACTGAAATTTTTCCTTAACACTAGAAGACAAGAAGTGGACCACTGTAATAGCCTTTTAATAATAATAAAAACAACTGGAGACAAGCAATGATGCCGAAGAGAGGGTATTTCAACAACAAGCAAGGTTAAAAGGTCTGGAAAGAGTCCTGGCATATTGTAGGGTCTTGAAGCAGCTATAGTACAGTGTTGTTATCATGGCTGTCTCCTCATCACCATGCTCCCTCTCTCTCTGTCTCTCACACACATACTTACATCTAAGTAAAGGGCATAGTGTCATTGACAGGCACACCCAATGCATAATCCTAAACTATTAGGAAATAATTACTAAACATTACCAGTTCCAACAGACCTCACTACCTCTGAGGATGCTTGCCATAGATGCAGACGAAATGGCAGGAGAGAATGCCTCTAGAACAGTGGTTCTCAACCTGGGGTTTTTGGCCTACAACTCCCAGAAATCCCAGCCAGTTTACCAACTGTTAGGATTTCTGGGAGCTGAAGGCCAAAAACATCTGGGGACCCCAGGTTGAGAACCTCTGCTCTAGAACATGGCCATATAGCTCGAAAAAACCTACAACAACCCATTACCAGAAGGTTGGCCAAAACATTTACTTCATTGCATTTATATACTGCTAACCTAGAGCATGCCTTCAGGGTGGGAACAAACATAAAAACCCAAATTAGTCAAAGAAACAACAGTGTTCAACCTCAAATACAAGTGACAGAATGGTCTCTTTAAAAGCATGCTTATAATGAATTAGATTCAATTCAGACTGGTGTATAAAGAGTTTTGGGTACTACAGACAATCAAGAAAGAAAGGTTTATCTATATCTTCAGAACAAAATCCACTCAGGCAAGGACTATTTATGTTCAGCTGTTAGGACAAAAATGTGGCAGATCCCAAAATGGAAAGGTAATTGGTTCATATTATGAGCCACCATCAAATTCTGTTCAAAGGCAGGAGACAAACCAAGTTACGTGGGAAGGGGTCTGGCTCCACATATATGATGCAGATAAGTTTGTTGCCAGTCTGAACATTAACAAGGAATTCTGTAGTGCCAATTGCCAATCTTGCTATCTTCTGGTCCCATCCAACCTTTTCTTGTGCCCAGAATAGTTTCTCTCGCCTGATTTGCAAGGAGCCACATGAGATACTAAGCAGTGCAAGAAGAGTACTTGGTTCTGCATTTAGTGAAATGGCAACTGCATTTAGTCAAAACCTACATTCAAATTATGGTGTACAGCTAGATTATTGTTTTTAAAAGCAATTACTGTGTTCACATCCAAGTGGATTAGGAATGTCTAGCCATTTAAAGCCCTTCTTTCTAGCATGTTGCTCAAGAGAAGTTTCAAGTACATCAACTTTCCTCAATTGTGTACAAGATATGCAAGTGTTCTATTGCATTAAGAGTAAAGTCTTGCTGTCTTGGCATCAAAACTGGATTAACTAGTAGGAGAAATTCTAACCTATCTATCCCCCCAGCAGTGTTCTAAGTTGTGCAACATAAAATATTTTACCCATCATCTGCAGTCTGTTTTAATGCTGATTTAATATATGTTGAGGGTGGGGTTTATGTCGACACTACTCAATGCCAAAATTTACACAACAAGCACACAGTCATCAAGCAGATGGATGAAACTGTGCAAAACACTGAATAAAACTGAATAGATGACAAGATGATAACTCTCCTTGTTTCAACAGCCACTTGACTCTTTGTCAACCATCATATAGTGCTTCATTTTAATTATTCCATTTATGAATCATCAACAGATGAGAGAAATAGTATCAGCCATAGTCATCACAACTACCAAGGAGAAAGGTTAATCTGTGCAGTGACCAGAAATCTAGTAGTAAGTATTAAAATTTAAGATACTATTGGCCCAGTTCACACAGGAGTACATGTAGCTCATACACACCAGTCTTCCTAACAATGCTATCATGTTGTGACTGCTTGCCCTTCTCTTACTCTCCAAGGAAGGTAACAAGGAAGTCACTACAGCTAGAATAGGGGCCTCTGAAATAACTATCACAGCAGTTGGATCCCATCATTGTTCAAGTCTGAGATCTGCAAGTCTTGATTTACAATGCTAAACCAAACTCTTAGTTTCAATGCATTCAGACAGTATGATTTTTAAAAATGCACAAAACAAACTTTAGTGCAGAGTGGAAGCATATGAGTATGAAAAGCTTGACAGGGGCAGAAAATATGTGGCCCTAAAGATGTTGTTGGCTGTGAGCTCCCTGCAATCATAGTCAATGGCAATGAAAATTGGGGTTTTCTGTCCCACAGGATTTAAAGGGGTGCATGATTTTTATCACACAACTAAATCATAGAAGTGCCAGTCCTTTAGAATTAAAAAAATGTATAGAAGAGATAGTAGTGGTATGTGGAGCACTGAAGGGAGCCTCACAAAGAATGGCAAGAACTAATGAATGGAAAGGTGAGGGTGAAATGCTGCAGCTCTACACATACCATTTTGACAACTTTACATAAATATGTATGTTTCCATCCATCTCTCATAATGCAACAGTATCACCGCTGCACAAGGCAGAACTCCAGCTAAGTCTGACATGGGACTCTGGAGGCACACACAAAAACCATCCCATACACACATGATGAGGAGCTAAGATGAAGACTTATAACAGAAAACTGCAACAGACACACATAAGTTGGAAAACAAACTAGTGCTAGGCTGTTTAAACATAACTAGAAATGACAGAGATGGAGCATTGCAAGCATTAATGCCAAATGTACATGCACTACATTACTAAGAATATTACTTGCTATGCAAGTAATACTCTTACACAAACATGGTTCAGTACCTTATATCTTAGAATCTAAGTGGCAAAGTTGAGATAGATTTTTACAGCCCATGTACACTTGATTTGATTCGAACTGTAACAAACTGGTCTTCAAACTTGATTTGGGGGATAATAAACATGAGCAAAGTTTTGTTCTGCTTGACAAAGATTAGAGAGGTGCTTTGTTAAATCAGGTGACAACCCTGCTGTAATCATAACTGAGATTGTTAGACACAATTATAATCTTTCTAATAATTACAAACTATGTTGTATCATACCTTATGATTTCCATAACTTTTTAGATAAGGATTAAATGCCCAGGTGTTCTAACAGAGACAATACATATTTTATTTTTCAAAAGACATGTATGGTTCTGGAAACATCCTCTCCAACAGCAAAGAACTGTAGTGTCAAGACAGACATATATTTAGCATACAAACTCTATGATAAAATCCAGTGATAATAATACTCAAGTGATAGAAGTCTGGTTCAGCAATATCAGAACTCTTCTCAATCTGAGAAGCATATCTATGTGCAGTTTTCACTCTACCTTAAACCTTTAACAAAGCTCAATGAGTCCAACATTTGCTATTGGAAAATGTTTGTGATCTGGAAAACTTTAGCATCTGTTATGCCCCCCTCTCACCACACCCCACATAAAGTCCCATTTTAGTATGGCTGTGAAATGCAAAGTTTCCATACATTAATAGCCTGGAGATTTTCCAAAAGGATCATGTAAGGAAGAAATGAAAGTATGCTTCCAGTGTGCAGCACTGACTGCACATGGCATTTCAAATGTTCCAGAAGATGCAGCAGACATGGGTTCTATTTACACATATTTTCCTCTGTTCACAATGACCTTTGTCAACACTACCCAATGCCGCTCCCCTGCACAAGTGCCACCCCCCTCTCTCCCTTTCAGGACTTCTCAATGAGGCCTCTTTTAAGTGCTGAAAGCAAGCAAAGCTAAGCCCATGCTGAGTGTCTGTCTCCTAGAGAAGATTGCATCTTTTATTTATCACCCTTTGGCTTTATTTTCACAGTGAATTCCTAGCTTAAATGTAATCAGCCAAGAAACCCTCCCTATGTGCACTCCTGTCATTCCTCATCCCTTGCAAGTGGAGTCAAGCAGAGGCAAAAGAAGGAGAGACTATGAAAAGCCCTTGGCAATGCCAGCCAAATTGGAAGAGGTTTAGTTCTGGTGGTGCCATCACGTAGCAGAGATGCCTCAAATCGCTGCTTAAGGGGCAGATCCAGAAGTCTTCTGGAATGTTAATTACAACTTAGAGGAGTGCCCAAAGCTAAATGATTTGCAGGCAAACCAGGAAAGGCACCATGATGAGAATGAAGTCTGTCTTGCAATTCCATTTTGATTCAAGCTGGCTTTGACTTAAAAGGGAGGAGGGGCAGAAAGAGGAGAGAAATGCAGACCCCCCCCCCCTCCACGCAGCTAGGGGTGGCAAAGGCATGACCACATTAGCATCTAAATGCTAGCTATGCCCACATCTTTAAATGCCAAGAAAACCCAACACTAGTTATGAAGGGGGAGCCATGATGCTCAGCTTTGTGGGCGACATAAAAAAATTGCTCACCCATATTCAAATGCTGGCAGTTGGACAAGAATGGGGAAGGAGAAGCAGTACTCCACAAAAAACCATGAATTACATTTGATTTTCAGACAGAGAAAGCTGAGCAAATGTGAACAGAGGATAAACTGAATTGTGTAGCTCTAAAATCTCCCAGATCATCTTCCCCTTTGTCAGAGCTCTGCTATTTTGTTTGCCACGAAAAGCAATGAAAGGAGTCCTTTTGTTTGGCTCCCCTCTTTCAGGGAGTGCACATTTGTGCGCACGCACACACAAACAACAATCCGAAAAGCACGCACGCACACACAAACAAACATGAAAACGAGACGATGCCAGGCTTTCCTCCAAAGGGAATTTCCAGCAGGCTACTGAGAGATGTCCTGCCAAAATACAGCCCTCTTGAAAACGCAACAAAAAAAATATGCTGTTCCAGCTCCACAGAGAGAACCTCACCCCGAGGAGGAAGTTTTCAAAAGGAAATAACCGCTCATCTGCCAGAAGACTTGACTCCAAAGCCAGACACAAGAAAAGGGGAAACCAGGCAGCCATCACGGAATAATCCTTCCCCACCATGAAAGGGCAGAAGGTTGAGTGGGAGCCATGGTTCAGAATCCTTTGATTTAAAAAGGGGAGAGTTAAAAGGAGAGGAGATGCTCTCCCCCTCCCCAAATAATGAGGAGCAGCATAAACAGGAGGCGAAGCATGATTTCATGGAGAAATCAGCTCTTTGCCCCCTTTCTGTGAAAGGACAGAGAAACCTGCTTCATCTTAAAGGTATTTGGCAGGCTCAGAGGCTGACTCTGCCTTCCACACACATCCCCTCCAGCACTCAGCCTTCCCTCCCTGACAGACAGACCTCCGTTCAGCCCCAGTTGCCTGGGCAATCTGACAGTTTTATGACCCAATGACCTCTCCCCCTGCTCCCCCCCCCCAAATCCCACTGATAATAAAGCCTAAGAGGGCAGCGGGGCGATGTAGCCGAGACCTAAGAGCACCCACAAAGTCTGCATTCAGCCAATGGTCGATTGCACCCGCCACCACTGCCACCGCTCAAGGGCTGCTGTCCTAGAAATGTCTTTGTTTGGAGACTCCAGCTCTCTCCTGGCAAATCCAAGCGATAGTGCCGCTCTGTTCTTCCCCCCTCCCAAGCCTTTCCCCTGGGGGCACCCGATGCTGATTCACTTCCATTCACACTCTTCTAAAAGGGGAAGGAGGAGGAGGAGTGAAAGAGAGACTCCTGTCAGCATGGAGCGTATTTTGATCATAAAGAAGCCAAGGGGGTGGCGGGGGGGGGGGGGGATGAGGACTACGACAGAACAGGGCTATCTCTTGGATTTATGATGGGAGGGATACTGGGGAAGGATTAGAGTGTTCTGGGAGGATTACCCAGGGTGAAGGTTGTGTGTGTTTTGTTTTAAATAAGGTACAAAGGGATATGATGGAGGTGCGCGGTCTGGAGGAAAGAGACCAGCAAGGATTATGTGGGACAGCTTAATAGCAGAAGATTTACACTGAGAAGGGTGAAAGCTAGTAGAGGGTGGACTTGTGTGTACGTGTGTGATGGGAGGGGGGGTAGGACATGGTTAGTTAGAACAGTCTTGATTTTGACAGCATTCCCACTTGGATAAGGGGAAGAAAGAAAAGGAAAATAATACCAGGGTGACAAGCCCTTGACACAAAGGATTCCCCCCAGGCAGCAACCAGCCAGGCTTTGAAGCTGCAAGGCTATTCAATGCTAATCAAGGTGATCAATTGCAACCTTCACGCTTGCCTCAAGCAGACAAGAGTTCTTTCTCTCACCCTGGACATTATTCCATAGATATGTAAACCTCGCTTGATAAGTTTCTAACAGACCTTACAACCTCTGAAGATGCCTGCCATAGATGTGAGCGAAATGTCGGGAGCAAATGTTTCTGGAACATGACCATACAGCCTGGAAAACTCACAGCTGTCTTGAGTAAAGTCAGCCCTCCATATCTGTGGGTTCAGCCATCCACGGGCTTGAACATATTTTCAAAAGATCAGAGTTGGAAGAGAACCCAAAAGCCACTGAGTCCATCCAACCTGCTGCCAAATCCCAAGACGCTTTTCGGGTGGGCCAAAAGTCACAAAGGGGTTGTTGCATATATACTGTGTAGATGCTACTGGACTCCCTTTACAGGGGTTTGATTTTTCAGGTGCATTGTACGTTTACTTCCAACACATACAGTGTATGATGCCTTTGTATAGGGAGCCCTTTACAAGACCTGATTTCTTTCACACATCGTGTACATTTATTTCCTACGTAGACAGCTTTGAATGTTGCTTACGAGATTTGATTTTTGTAGAGCAGGCATGGGCAAACTCTTCCTTATTTACTAATACAGTTCCCACACTCTCCTTTGGGAAAGGATTTAATTGCTGATCTCAAAACACTGGCTGTTAGGAATGGTGGGAGCTGAAGTCCAAAACACCTGGAGGGCCCAAGTTGGCCCCTGCCTGCTGTATAGAGGGACCCTTGACTTGATTTTTCACACACAGTGCAAACTCATTTCCTGATATACTGCATATGAGACTAGGGTGGGAATAATATAATAATATAAGAAATGAATAGCATAACAATATCATAAACATACCAATACACTAATAATTAAATAAATAATACAATAAATATATAAATAAAAATAATATAATAATATAATATCATAAATAGTATAATAAAATAACAATACTAATAATATAATAATACAACAAACATAACAATACATAAATAAAATAAAATAATAAAAATAATATAATAAACAACATAATATAATGAATAAGTAATATAATAATATAACAAATATACTACTATTATAATATATTAAATAATTAATAATATAATAAATAATATAATAAATATATAAATAGTACAATATACTGCAGACATAAAAAATAAACAATATAATAAATATACTATTATTATATTACAATATAATATGTAATAAAAATACAATAATAATGTTAGTAATATAATATAAATAAATAATAATATAATAAATATTATAAATTAATAAATATATAAATAGTATAATATAATACAGACATAAAGATATAAACAAAATAAATATACTATTATTATATTACAATATAATATATAATAAAATACTATAACATAATAATTAATATAATAATATAATATTATATTATAGAATAATAAATTATAATATAATAAATATATAAATAGTATACTAATATAATAATAAAGGCATAAAGAAATAAAGGAGTTATTCAACATTGCAACTTTGGTGGCCCACCTTACACAAGGGCCACCTTTTTAGTACATAGCATGCACCGGGTCGTGGGCGCCCATGGCTTGCGGTATCCACGGTGGGCCAAGCCCCAGCGGATACGGAGGGCCCGGTGTCTTTTCCAGGCGAGGCTGTGCCTGACTCACCGACTTGGAGGACGTTGTCCACGCATCCGCCGTCGAGCAAGGCGATGCCCCTGCGGAAGGGCAAGCGGCTCTCGTCTCCCGCGGAGGCGGCGTCGGCGGCTCCTCCGGGCCCGGCGCCGTTGCTGCCCGCGCCGTTGTTGTTGTTGCTGCCCGCGCCGTTTCCGGACCCGGCGCTGTTGCCGGACGCGGAGCCCACGGGGGGAGAGCCGGGCGTGGAGACGGCGTTGGCGCTGGCGTTGGCGGCATTGTTGGCGCTGGCGAGGGCGGCGTTGGCGGAGGCGGCGTTGGCGGCGTCCTCGCTGGCGTTGGCGGCGCCGGCGTTGAAGGAGGAGTACATGCAGATCTCCCTCTCGCTGCGGGGGAAGGACCAGTAGACGATGCGGCGCTGGACGGGCTCCGGGATGCGCTCGAAGCGCTCCTCCACCCGCTGGAAGGGCCACTTCTCGGCCACGCGCCGCGCCGCGATGTCCAGCAGCGACTCCGGGCTCTGCGTCTTGCCCAGCGGGAGGACGCCCAAGGCGGCGGCATAGGCGGCATAGGCGAGCGCCGGGGGGAAAGCGACGGGAGCCGAGGAGGCGGAGGAGGAAGGTCCCGCCACGCACAAGGCGCCGCCGCTCAAGCCGTCGCTGAGCTGAATGCCGCCGCCGCCGCTCGCGGCCCGCTGTCCCGGCCTACACCCGGCCCCGTAGCCCGGTCTGCAGCAGAGGCGCTTGGCGGCGGGAGGGAGCTGTCCGCGCTCCGCCATGGTCGCGCCGCTTCTGAGCCCACAGCGGAAGTGCCTCCGCTCTATAAACGGCACCGGCACGAGGAGGCCACGCCCACCGCTCCGCTGCCATATAAGGGCAAAGGAGGCGGGGCCCATCCGCCTCGCCCGCGGAAGGGGCGGGGTTTATGCAAAGAAAGGCCACGGACATAAATAGAACGGGCCCCGCGGCCTTGTGTTCAAGCGTGACAAACCACCCGGAGGAGGAGGAAGAGGAGGCGGAGCCTATTTCAGGGAAGGGGCGTGGCCTCCGCACACACCCCCTCCTCCTCCTTATCCTCCTCATTCTCCTTTCTCTGATTGTTCTCCTCTCAAGCTGCCTCCCTCCTTCCCCCCTCCCTGCAGTGACGCAGAGGTCTGCGATTCGACCTCACGCGCGTGTTGTTCTTGATGGACAGGGAGGGAGGGAGTGGGCGGGGCTTGTCGGCTCCTTCTGTGCCTCCTTTTAGGGAATGGAACGCTCGGCTTTGGGGGCGTGGCTTTCCCCCCTCACAAACGTTCAACCCGCGGTCACCGTTGCTGTCAATGCGCAGCAGGAAAGTCATTGAGAAGGAGAGGGCGGGGTTTAAAAAAAAAAAAAGACTGACGGGCAGAGGGGGCGTGGCATTTGGCACAGCGCTCGCGCGGTCCGGGAAATACGGTAGGCGCGCGCGGCCGCTTTGCCTCGCCTCGTGCCGACCGTATTTCCTCGACCGCGCGAGCACTGCGCCAAATGCCAACCTCTGGGGGTGTATAGCAGTCATGGGCCAACTGGGGCTCTCCAAGTGTTTTGGGCTTCAACTCCCGCCATTCCTAACAGCCTCAGGCCCCTTCCTTTTCCACACTCAGCCGCTTAATAAAATAATATTTATTATATTATTTATTCTATTATAGAACATTGTTTATTTGTTATTATATTTATTTAGTATATTGTTTGTTTATTTATTAGTATATTTATGATATTGTTATATTATTTATTGTGTCATGTTAATTCGTCATTTCCGACTCTTCGTGACCTCATGGACCAGCCCACGCCAGAGCTCCCTGGGGGCCGTCACCACCCCCAGCTCCTTCAAGGTCAGTCCAGTCACTTCAAGGATGCCATCCATCCATCTTGCCCTTTGTCGGCCCCTCTTCCTTTTTCCTTCAATTTTCCCCAGCATCATTGTCTTCTCTAAGCTTTCCTTTCTTCTCATGATGTGTGTCATGTCAATTCGTCATTTCCAATTCTTCGTGACCTCATGGACCAGCCCACGCCAGAGCTCCCTGTCGGCCGTCACCACCCCCAGCTCCTTCAAGGTCAGTCCAGTCACTTCAAGGATGCCATCCATCCATCTTGTCCTTGGTCGGCCCCTCTTCCTTTTTCCTTCCATTTTCCCCAGCATCATTGTCTTCTCTAAGCTTTCCTTTCTTCTCATGATGTGGCCAAAGGACTTCAACTTTGTCTCTAGTATCCTTCCCTCCAGTGAGCAGTCGGGCTTTATTTCCTGGAGGATGGACTGGTTGGATCTTCTCGCAGTCCAAGGCACTCTCAGAACTTTCCTCCAACACCACAGCTCAAAAGCATCGATCTTCCTTCGCTCAGCCTTCCCTAAGGTCCAGCTCTCACATCCGTAGGTTACTACAGGGAATACCATGGCTTTGACTATGTGGATCTTCGTTGCCAGTCTGATGTCTCTACTCTTCACTATTTTATCACCTCCTGATTTTCTGGCTGCAGTCTGCGTCTGCAGTAATCTTTGCACCTAGAAATACAAAGTCCGCCACTGCCTCCATGTTTTCTCCCTCTATTTCCCAATTGTCAATCATTCTTGTTGCCATAATCTTGGGTTTTTTTTATATTTAACTGCAACCCAGCTTTTGCGCTTTCTTCTTTCACCTTGGTTAGAAGGCTAGTAGCTCCCCCTCGTTTTCAGGCATCAAAGTGGTGTCATCTGCATATCTAAGGTTGTTGATGTTTCTTCCAGCAATTTTCACCCCAGCCTTGCATTCCGCAAGCTCCGCACATCACTTGATGTGTTCTGCATACAAGTTAAAAAGGTTGGGTGAGAGGATGCAGCCTTGCCGTACGCCTTTCCCAATCTTGAACCAGTCTGTTGTTCCGTGGTCAGTTCTGACTGTTTCTACTTGGTCCTTGTACAGATTCCTCAGGAGACTGATAAAGTGATTTGGTACGCGCCCCCCCCCCCGCCCCCCTCCGCCCCCCCCCCCCCCCACTTGTGGAATTCGCTCCCCAGCGAGATTAAATCGGCGTCCTCCCTCCTTTAATAAAAATCGGAAATTGTGGTTTTGGCTAGCAGGCATAAGGACTAGGCCTGTTTGATCAAGAAAAAATTTGTTTCTAAAATCGATTTGTAATTTGGGTGTTTTTTTGTTTCGATATTTAAAATATTTACGCGCGCCATCCAATCGGCTCCTGCCACGGTGCACTGCTGGGGTGCTTGGGAGCGCCGGATTGGCTCCCAGGCACCAGCAGCACTCAGCAGCCTCCATCCCATTAACGACACGAGCTGAAGCTCGTAAAAAAAATGGGGCTGCTGTTTCGATATTTTTAAACCCTTCCGGGTTTGAAAATATGTTTTGAAATCGCGTCGGATATGGTAAAAATAACGATTTAATTACGAAATAACGAATTAACGAACGAAACCGCACAGGCCTAATAAGGACTTTAGACATTGAACTGGACCATATGATTGCTATAATAATGAAAACGGCTATATGACTGTATAATTAATGTTATTGTTTATAATCTATTGTGCATTTATGGTTTTATATTGTTGCTATATTGTGATATTTGCAGTATCAAATTTTTGCCAGTGTTAGCCACTCTGAGTCCCCCCTCGGGGGTTGAGAAGGGCAGGGTAGAAATGTTGTAAATAAATAAATAAATAGACAGGGGATCTTATACTATACTATACCAGTATACTATATACGATAACTTATACTCTACCTTATACTATACTATAGCAGATATGGACAAACTTGGGCCCTCCCTCCGGGTGTTTTGGACTTCAACTCCCACCATTCCTAACAGCCTCAGGCTCTGCTTAAGCGGCTGAGGGGGAAAAGGAAGGGGCCTGAGGCTGTTAGGAATGAAGGGCGTTGAAGTCCGAAACACCTGGAGGGGCCATGTTAGCCCATGCCTGGACTAATCTGACAGATCCCAATCAATGTGTTTCTAGCATTTCTTCCGTTTCTACTCACATTGGGAGCTCAGAAGATGATTTACTCCTCTATTGCCCCACAATTGTACTACATTTTAGAGATGAAATGCAACAGACGACAACCGGAAGTAGTTTTACATCACGTGAAAGGCTCTGTCGCACCTTGTCTGTGAAATGTCTTAGAAGTGTGTAGAAATGGGACAGGATTTGCAACGAGGTCCAAAAATTAACATTTCCATGGGTGTCCTGAAACCTTCTGGATAATTGTGTCAGAATTCGGATATTCATGTGCACAATTGACTTCTGAATGTTTTAAGGCTTATTGTCGTACACCATAGCAGGGACTGCTCTGCAACCTTAAATGCCACACCAGCTTGGTAAAATCAGCAAAGCAAGGCTGTAAAATTAGCAAAAATGATAAAGTTCCAAAACAGAGAAAAACTTCAAGGCAAAACGAGATACAAAAATCCATGAAATAAAGTACAAGAATCCATGAAGCAAGGCAGCATGAAAACATCTGATACACAAAACAGGAGCTTGGCAAAAAGTTGGTACATGAAACTAAGAAGACTTGAAAGCAAGATTGTGTTGAAATTCCAGCGTTGATCCAACTGAGACAGCTCTTTCCCATGAATCAATATAAAGCTTTTCCAGATCCCAAAACTAAAAGGAAAGCATTTCTCTTGACCTTAGACCCAGATAAAGGTTGCTTATCTCTCTTGTAAACTAACTGATCTTCTTTGTGCTTGAGCACTCTGTCTCTGTTTACAGAAGCCTTGCTTTCTATCTACATTCTCATTAACTTCTGCACTTGACAAATCATCCTCAGACAGTTCCTCTGGGAGAGTCCGTGAAAAACCTCTCTCAGGAATGTGACCTTGTGAATCTTCCTGAGAGAGCTCAGGCCTCTCATCTGAGCTTAATTCAGGCCCAGGCAAACCCTCATCCCCATTGTTAACAGGCCCAGGCCCACCGTCAGAAACATAATTCCCATTTCCATGATGAACATCAGACACAATCACAGGCTGACATACAACAAGATAGTATAGCATATATTTGAAAGAACGGAAAACATTTATTTATGTATTTACTTTGCTTATATACCGCTGTTCTCAGCCCAGGGGCGACTCACAGTGGTGTACAACATAGGAACAACAAAATTCAAGACATAGTTAAAAACAATTCTGGCCCCAGAGTGGCCGTTGCTGTTGGGGGAGGGGCGCTGATGTCACAGGGGACAAGATGGCAATGTCCTCCCGGCTCCCCTTCTTTTTTGTGACTTTCTGGAACATGGCTGATTCTATTTTCCATATAATGCTGCAAGGCAACTTGTAAATGGTTGGAAACTCACAACTTTCTCGACTGGTTTAGTTGAGAGTTTTGTAACAGCAATACATGCTCCTTGAATGCCTTCACACAGCAATAGCTGCTGATAAAAAAAATATTTTTTATAGTTTTAACTATTGTGTCTGGCCCAGCCATAGGTTTTTAATTCTTGTGTGTTATTGTCTATTTATGAGTTATATTAACTGTATTGTTTATTTTGTTCATTGCTTGTTGTTTTATTATTGCTTGTTTTGATGTGTTGCTGGGCTTGGCCCCATGTAAGCCGCTTCGAGTCCCTTGGGGAGATGGTGGAGGGGTATAAATAAAGGTATTATTATTATTATTATTATTATTATTATTAAATATCACTTCATCCATTTTGCATCAGTCAGTTGTCGAACCTCAGTAAGCCGCTTCGAGTCCCTTGGGGAGATGGTGGAGGGGTATAAATAAAGGTATTATTATTATTATTATTATTATTATTAAATATCACTTCATCCATTTTGCATCACTCAGTTGTCGAACCATTGATCAGTGCACGGTCATTTCTTACAAATATTAATATATTCGGTCAGCCACAGCAAACTCTGATATATATATCTCAAAGTAGCATGGCGACTTTGAAATATACAGTGCCATACCTTCCCTTACTCCTATATTTAACTTTTGTTAGAACAAGTTTGGTAAAATGTTGCTTGTTTGTCCTTTTCAAGCTCACTTCTCTCAGTCAGGTTCAAAGGAGAGAATCTCCACAGGAAGCGGATGAGAGACGATGGGGAAAGTGGTCGATGAATAGTAAACAGAGATGAAAGGCTGGTTTTTTTAGCCTTTTATTTTAGAAGATGACAGTATTCTAATATAAAGGATTCAAGTGAATTTTAATACCTTTCTGGTTATTATTTTGGACAGTGTCTATTTAGAAGGCATTCAACGTGTTTCTAGTGCTATATACTACATCTCTGTTGGTATCCAATGATACAGGCTCACTCATCTCTGAATAGTTCTCTTTCTAGAAGATAGTATGAGGACGCTATGACTACATGCCATTTTATTGAACATGGGATAGTGCCATGTGAGAGCTCTGTCAATTGAAATAAAAAGTTCTGATTATATCCAATGAGCAAAAATATATTTAATAGGTTTGTGCATTTTGCGTGAATCACTATCCATTTCTGCTTGCCGGATACTGGAAACCCCCCATATCCATTTTCTTGCGCCTCCCAAAAACAGGTACGCTGCTGAATGGACATTTTCATTCCGCATCTGAAAAAAGCAGCTCTTCTCAGCCCATTGGCAGTAATGAGGCAGTTACAAGGCTCCCCTTTCCTTTCTTCCCTTCAAGAGAGCCTGGATCTCAGCAACGGGGTTAAGAAAGTGCCCTATCCAGCCCATTATGGCGGCGGGCTTCCCACAGGCTCCCCTTCCATATTCTTCATTAAGAACTGGATTTTTGAAAAGCATCAGAGAAGATACCACTCTTTCTGGATCCTTTTTATTCTGTTTGTAGAGGAGGAGACCTAGTTTACTGCTTTTAAAGCTGTTTCTACTCTAGAGGAGAGGCAGGAGCATGCACTTTCTCTCCCAGCACCAGCAGCATGCCACACCAGCAGCATGCCAAACACCTGGCGGGCCAAAGTTTGCCCATGCCTGTATTATAGCATATTTTTTCAGTTATCACAGTATGGATGCTTCATTATTGCTTAAAACGTAACATCGCAAACATAGAAGTACTTATTTTTCTTCCAAAATCATCTTTACAACATACATTTTCTATCACTGTAACAATGTTCCCATTTGTCCCATGTTGGCTTTACTTTTGACTCTTCTTTGTCCTTTGTTCCTCACATTGAAACTGTAGCAAAGTCATGCCAATTTTGCTTTATAACATTCCCCAAAACAGACCTTTTTTCTGCTTCATACCTTGTTCATACCTTGATCATTTCTCATCTTGATTATTGTAATCATCTTTTTACTGGTCTTCCATTATCTCTGTCCCCATACAAGACTTATTAGGCCCACTGACTGCTACCCATTCCTTTTGGTCCACATGGGAACTAATGCCACTGCAAACATGGCTTTTGGGATATTACATAGGATTATGGAGCTCTGGGCAAGAAAAGATCTTGATAATCTTTTTGTTTCTCCTCCTAGCTGAAGGCACAGCCCAGGAAGGGAGAAATAGTGGGAATGAACAACTGCCTCCACAAACGGTGCCATTGGTAAAGAATTGCCTTCCTGGACCATGGTCTGCAGCTTCAAGAAGATGGACTTCTAGCAAGTGATAGATTACATCTCACAGTGTCTTTGGTAATAGGCTTTCAGATCTTATCATAGGGCATGAACTGAGTTATGTGACAGAGGAAGACAGTATTCTTCATGTCAGGAGTTCATCGAGTGCTGGGGAAAAAAGTTCAGATGTTATAGAGTCAATAGTGCAAGAAACAGAGGTGGGGGGCTTAAATAAATGGTGGATGGATCATGATTTTAGATGGCTCTGCATCAATGCACAAATGATAGAAAATGAATACTTGGAACTTGCTCTTAAAACAGTGAAGCAACTATGATGCAAAATAGACATAACTGAAACCTAGAAGGATGAGTCTCGTGATTATTGTGTAGTAATGGAGGGTATGACTTATTTCAGAGAAACAGCCCAAACAGGAAAGGAAGAGATTTAGTATTAGATGTCAAGGATGTTTACAACTATGAAGAGATCCATTACTTCAATTCTGGAAGCCAGACTAAGAGCATCTAGATAAAAATTAAGTGGGAAAGAAACATCAATAGTATCATTATGGAGGCCTACGACAGACCTCCAAAGCTGATAGATTTTGATGATGTCATTTGATAAATATTCAAAAAGTAGGACTGTGACATTTGTTGGAAATCAAAGTCTGATAAGAATACAAGTTCTAACAAATTCTTCACTTGCCTTGCATGTAATTTCATTGTCCAGGATGTTGTGGTTCAGTCTGAGCCTGAGCTTTCTGAACCTGAGTTTTCTCAGGATGAGGAGGATGATGGGTTACAGATTTCTGAACATGTTAGTGAGGCAGTTGAAGCAGACAGTGTTGATTCTGAAGAAGAGATGGCATTTCCGTTCCCCAGAGAAAAGAATGTGGCTTTAGATAAAGATAGGGAAACTTCGGAGCTCCAGGTGCAGGCTCCTTCTGGGAGCGCCGGGCCTCTTGGTTCCCAGGGTGACCAGGCCCGGCAGGGCAAAGATAATGAGCTAACTGTCCTTGAAGATAGTGGAGATTTGATTAGAGAGGACCATTTGAAATTAAGAGTTCGGAGAAGCGCACACCTTGCCAACAAGCGTGAAGCTAGAGGTCAACGTAATGCTTTCATGTTGGGGAAACTTATTTAATGATCTGGTCAAAGGGCATTCTCTGTCAGTCCAATGTTGCTTTTACCCTGTTAACTTCTGTGGGATTACCTTGGCTTTTGCGGAAAGCTTCTGGCTCTTTGGGACTTCGATTTTGATCCTGAATTTTTGGAGACTTTGTCTTGCTGCCATGGACTCTTGCTTAACCAATGCTAAAGGACTATGCTTCATGTTATTTGCCTTTGGAACCTGGGAACTATGCCTTTGCATTTAAGACTCTGTATTGCTCATTGAACTTTACTTCTTTATTTCCCTGTTTTGATTTTGCTTTTTTCTCAATAAACTACAAAACCTACAGCCTTGGTGTGTGGTGGTGTCTTGGGCAAGGTGAATCTATCCTGAGTTGCGACACCGGAGGTAGAAAAAGCAACAAGGGATCAGCTATTTTAGATCTTATCCTAGCCAACAGTGATTGCCTGTTTAAGAACCTGTAGTATGGGTGAGATCCTTGGGTGGGAGTGACCATGTTTTTCCAGAGTTGGTTATATAGAGGAAAGCAGAAACTAAACATAGTCAGACACACATTCTAGATTTTTTAAAAAGCTGATTTCAGTAAACCCAGGGAAATACTGGGTGTGATCCTGTTACACGAGTTTCATAAAAGAGAGATATTGAAGGCACAATTTCAAAGAGTTCTAATGAAAAAGGGAAATGGGAGGTATGGAAAGAACTTTTCAATGAGCTGACTTTTAAAAGACCTTATCGGAAGCTGTTAAACAGAAATTGAATGGCAATTTTTCAGTAGTGCTATAGTTGTGGATTCCTGCATAACATGGGGCTGAATCTGATATCCTTTGTGGTTATTTCCAACTCTAAAATTCTATGATTCTATAATAATCTGGTTGCTATAAGTAAATATGCTATTTGTAATTATTGTTGGCTATCTATGGAGTAGGCACTTGGACTAAAAGAAATAATTCAGCCTTATTCAGCAATCTGATTTTGCTAAAAATTAGGTGAGAGTAGTAAACTCAGTTAACATATGGTCCAACTTAAACAAACATAGGCTCCCCAATGTGTAAAGTGTTATTTATGCTACAGTGTATTGTAAACAAAGAGTATGCTATTAAAACCTTTAGTGTTTAAAGGGATCTATAAAAAATACTGGTTTTAACCATCTGCTCTGGTTAATTTTTAGCAAAGAGTTTTGTGTGTACTGTAACACTTCACATAGGCGATGTTGAGTAGAATACAGGAAGCATCTTATGTGAATGGAAGTCACTTATTCAGGGTAGGGGAAAGTGTTCTCTTAGTTCTGGGGTATCCCCTTTCAATGGGTACACAAGGCTACAACAGGAAGGAGGAAGGAAAGTCCTGCACAACTGTAATGTCACTTACACATATTTGGATCCTTTCTATTCTTTAATTTTCTTGTTTTAAGATGTTTGTTTCAAAAGTGTTTTCTTGATCTAAGTCTAGTTCTCCACATTCCTTTTAGATTTGAATAACAATAATAAACTAAAACTGGTTATCATTATCACCTTCAAAATCTCGTTCTCTCCTAGCTAAGAAACAATGGGTCAGAGAGGAGGGAAGGAGGAAAGGGTGAGTTTTACATTTTAATTTGGGTTAATTACACAAATGTTATACTGCAAGTCTCCAGTATTCAATCGCAATGGAGAGATAATATATGCAAGGGCTCTTCTCATCTATACTTTGGTAGATCTAGTTGAATTCAGTGTGGTCAACTAGCTATGTATGAGGGTTATCCAGAAAGTAAGGTTACAAGGCTTGTAGATCTTGTGGGGAATTTTCTCGGGGGAAGTTGGCATCACTGCCATGTAACCGGAAGCCAGCAGAAGCAAACAAGCAGTGCCAGTCATCAGTAGCTCATCGACTGGCATTGTGGTGAAGGTTAGAGATGAGCGTCCTCATTCTGTTTCCCTCCAAGTGCGAAGTTCACACTGTAATACGCTATCTAAGGGCATGAACGCCACTGCAATTCATGGTGTAATCATTTCAGTTTATGGAGAGGAAGTAATGTCAAGACAGCAAGTGACAAAATGGGTATGGAATATATTGTGAGACCATGAAGAAACTTCGCAGAGCTCTCCAAAACAAATGTCGTGGGATGCTGGTGGCAGTAGTCTGTCTCCTTCATGACAATGCATGTCCACACACTGCTCATGCAACACAAGAGTTGTTCATTTCATTTGGTTGGGATGTTTTAAGCCACCTCTCTCACAGCCCCGATCTCGCACCCAGTGACTATCCTCTGTTCACTAAATTGAAGAAACACATTGGTGGAAAACACTTTTCCGGTGACAAAGAGGTGAAAACTGAAAACCTGCCTGAAAAAGGCAGAGGGACACTTCTGTGACACAGGCATCAAAAACTCGTCCCATGGATGACAAGATGTATTCAACTGAATGGGAAAGTAATGTAATACCCATTCTGCCATCCATGTAAGTTTTATTAAGATATATTCATTCTTTGTAATTTTTTAAAAAATCTTGTAACCTTACTTTCCAGATAATCCTCGTATGTATAGTATGTATTATATATTACTCTTCAATTGTAATGTTTCCCAAAATAGTGCATCAAAACCATTAAATCCGTTTTGTTTTATTTTCAGGTCTAATGAGGTATAATCACAGCAAACATTATTATAACATGTGTAACTTGTTTCAGCTAGTTCCATGTCTAGGTGTCTTGAATATAAAATGTCACCTGATTTTAAATAATGAAGAAAATTATTTCACTGATTTAGTAGAGGGCTCCAACTGATTTTATCTGAAGAAATGTAATTCAGTATTCTTGTTTATGTTATATTTAAGAGGCAGCATAATAGGTGAATAAAACATCAAACAGTTTCAATCATTAAGAAAGGGGCTGAGGTGTATTGAAGAATTTATTTTACGTATAACTACTTTCTTGCCACTTCTTCCCACTCTGATAAAACCTTTCTTTTTTTTTTTATAATTATTCTTTATTGGCAATTTCAATTAAATACATACAAAGTGGAAGACACAAGGGGGGCGGGGAGTGTTGGAACGAGGCATGGAAGGGGGGAGAGGGGGGGTCACTGGGAGGAGGAGGGAGTGAGAGGGAACAGGGGAGGCAGGCCAGAAGGAGGGGGGGGGGGGTGTGTAGGGTACTAAAAAAAAGCTTGACTTCCAAAATAGTCGGCGGATGGTATTCCATAGTTAGTAATCTCCATTCTTCTTCCTGTGTTATTTTTCTTCCATTACCCTAATACTCGTAGCTTAATGAGATATTTTTCTTTTCTTTTAGGTATGACCTCATTGGTTCCCAATCCGTTCTTCTTTTCTTGTTTTTATCATATACTAAGTTAGCAAGGGAGTCCATCTCCATCAGGTCTCTGGCTTTTATTAGCCAGTCTTCTACTGAAGGTATCTCTTTTTGTTTCCACTTTCTCGCTAGCACTGTTCTTGCTGCTGCGGATAGGTGGTAGAGAATTTTGTCATTATTGAGGTCTAGGTCAAAGTCTATTAGGTGAAGTAGATAATATTCGGGTTTTAAATCAAATTTTGTCTGGATTATCAGTTGAATCTGTTTATGAATCTCTGTCCAGAATCTCTTTACCTTCTTACATTGCCACCAGGTGTGTAGGTATGTACCTAGTTGAGAGCCGCACTTCCAGCAGTTGCTGTTAATTCCTTTGTAGTATCTTGATATTTTTTGCGGGGTGAGATGCCACCTGTAGGCCATTTTATACCAGTTTTCCGTAATATCGGCCGAGCTGGCATATCTAATCTTCTTCCTCCAGATATCTTCCCATTCTTGGAGCAAGATGGAATGTTCCAAGTCTTTGGCCCAGGCAATCATATTTTCTTTGACTAAGTCCTTTTCCGTGTCCCATTCTAATAACTTACTATAAATCATTTTAATAAGTTTTTTCTCCTTTGTCATAACTGAGTCCCAGAAGTTGTCTGGTGATGCGAATTCCGCTTTTTTATCCTCCTTAAAGGCATTTGCCACTTGGTGGTAGTGGAACCATGAAAGGTTTTCATCGGTTCTCCTAAGCGATTCCATTGATTTTAGTCTCCACTGGCTATCCTTTTTTTCTATCAACGTTTTGTAGGTGTGCCATCTACTGCTTGGGAACTCTCTCTTGTGGTTGGCTTCAATAGGTGAAAGCCATAGGGGTGTTTTACAATAAAAGTTTTTCTTGTATTTGTTCCAGACTTTGAGGAGGGCTGCTCTGACAAAATGGCTGGTAAAACTTTTTTCAATTTTTGCTTTGTCATGCCATAAATAGGCATGCCAGCCTCTTCTCGCATCGAAGCCTTCTAGATTGAGCATTCTTATTTTTGACAAAGAGGCCCATTCTTTCACCCAGGTCAGGGCGCAGGCTTGATAGTATAATTGTAAATTTGGCAAGTTTAGCCCTCCTCTTTCTTTTGCATCTGTTAACGATTTGTAGTTGATCCTGGCTTTCTTGCCATTCCACACAAACTTTAGGATGTCCTTTTTCCATTGTGTAAAGCAGTAGTTAGTTCTTAAGATCGGAATCATTCTGAATAGGAAGATCATTTTGGGGAGCAGGCTCATTTTTATAATAGCTATTCTGCCAAGTAAGCTCAGATTAAGTTGTTTCCAGCTTTCAATCTTTTTAGTGATGTCTTTCCACGTAGTTTCATAATTATTTTTCACCAGCTGCGCATTGTTTGTTGTGATTTGAATTCCTAAATATTTTATCTTACTAACGATCTCGAATTGTGATATGTTTTGTAATTCTTCCTTTTTAGCGGAGGTCATGTTTTTAGTTAGTATCTTGGTTTTGGATTTGTTTATCTTTAGTCCAGAGACCTTCCCGTAGTGGTCTATTTTGTCTATCCAGTTTGATATCGTGTGGAGGGGGTTTTCTATGATACAGACAACATCATCTGCATATGCTTTTACTTTGAATTCATCCTTTCTGATCTTTGTTCCCATCAGGTTGTTATCTGCTCTTATTTCCGCCAACAAGACTTCCAATGTGAAGACGAAAAGCAGGGGAGATAACGGGCAGCCCTGCCTTGTACCCCTTTCAATATTAATACTTGCTGTTTCCTGTCCGTTGACCCTGATTTTTGCTCTCTGTCTTGAATATATTGTTTTAATTGCATTTTAATTGTTTTAATTGCATTTGTGAAGTGAAAACCCATGTCTTTTTCTCTGTCTGATAAAACCTTTCATCCTCGCAACATACATTTCCATAGCCAAATTTGGCTACAGTTATTGCATACTTGAGTGCAGATTGGGGTTCTTCAGCTTCAGAGATATACAAGTTTGGATTTCTTTGTGCCAATTTCTATTTCTTTCTTTTTGTTCTCTTCATATCAAAAGACTTCTAATTTCTGAAAGCAGCCTTTCTCCCAATGGATTTCTTGACACTACTTTTCACTGGAGCCTTTTTTATTAGATGCATCAATGTGAACATTTCTGAAAGACCTTGGGACATACGGTATCACTGATTCTTAGCCTAGCCTCACAAAGTTGTTGCTATATACTTTAAGGATATTATCCCATGTGAAGAGGGGGGTAGCATCATGTAATCATGGTGTTTGTTCTTGTAGTGTTGCAAATCACTACGTTCCATTATTCATTACATATCACATGTGTGAATTTGCTGTTATCTCAATTACTAATGGTTTTCATCCTTTCCTCATGGGCAAGTGGATTCTCCACCCTCTCCCCTTTAAAAAAATGGATCTTACTTTGACGTCACGAGTGATTGAACTCTTGCAGTATCGAGATTTGAGTTATTAAAGGCAAAGAAAAAAAGCAATCTAATGAAGTAGCAATATTTCTTAGTTTTCAATGTAAAAAAAAATACCAAAAAGGATTGAGTGGCTGTATTATGGAAGAGTACCAGATCTCACTGCTGGTTAGGAGACCACCTACAGGACAGCCTATGTGCTGGCATGGCTGTGCCAAGAGTTTAAATTTCTTTTTCTTGCATGGCTAGCTTGCTTTAATTTATGTGGACCATGCATTTAGCAATAAGGTAGCTTCCCTCAGTTTGGAACCATAGGGCCAAATACCCATCAATAATTGTTAAGATCTTTAGATCCGCCCCTTTTCCCGGGTTCGGAGGGGAAAAGGGACTTTCAGTTCAGTTTACAGTTGGAAGCCTTACAGAAGGACGTGTGAGTTTGCTCTCCGTACCTGTAAAAAGCTTCATTTCCTACAGCTTTGCTGGGGAAAGGGAATTTCTCACAGCCTTTGTTGGAAGAAAGTTACAGCCAGCCTTTGCTGGGCAAAGTGAATGGTTCCACAACCCTCGTGGAAAACTTAAAGGACGCCAGCTCGGCAGAGCCACAGAAGACCTTATCTGGTAAGGGACACTCGGGCTATCCATAAGGCAGATTAGAGCCAGGAGTAGGGGCTTCACGCCAGTAAGGTAAAGGTCTACTGCCCAAGGAGGGGTCAGAAGGTTTCCCCAAGGAAAAGGAACAGTTCATCATTCAGTTGCTGCCCTTTGTGGGTAGATTAAGAAAGCCACCGGTTCTCCAGAGTTATAAAGTATTTTATTAATTTGTTGAAGATTTAAACATCAATAAAAGACTTCGTTGAACCTTTTGAGCCTCTACAGAACTTTGTTTTGGGAAACCTAAAGGCCCTTTAGCTGAGGCAGCCCCGGCATCCTGCTGGGCATACAGAAACACGTCCTGCAAATAGACATTGCCACAGGTCCAGTGCGTGACAGCACAGCCTACTTGCCTACGTCATAGATTCAATTGATTGCGGGTGATTCTGACAGCTTTTATCTCATGTGTTTTTGTCCTTTTAAAATGGAATTTCTCAGTTCCTGGGTCCAGAAGACGATCTCAGACCATCTTCTTCTCCCTCCCTTGTTTTGGACTGTATGACGTTTTACGACCGAATCATGATGGGCGCAGGCAGGAAGTCCCCCTGCATCATGGAATGGATGCCATCATTTTTCATTGTCTCAGTGGTTTACAACTGTTTTAAAATGGTGTGGTGTGGGATAAGGTCCTAAGTTTCCAAAACCCTGAGGAAATTCTAGCAAGTTTTTTGTTGGTTTCTGTCAAGAGTTGCATAATTGTTCAAGTCTTACAAGATAAGCAAATATCTACTAAGATGCTCATAATACATCGAAATAATGCATTGCAGGCCTCCTAACAGTGATGCGTATAACAATAAGGTTGACAGTGGAATGTAACATAAACACAGTATTTACTCTGTGCATTTTTCAAACATAGTAAAATGACAGCAAAATATTAACAAATCCTTCTGGGAGAAATAAGCTGCCAGAAATAGAGGACAGAGAAGAAAAAAAATATCCATAGAATGTTCTTGGGGTTCAAGATAATGACATTTTCTACTTCATTTTGAGAGAAAAAATGGCACAAAAATAAACCAATGATACTAATTATTATTAATAATTAATAAAAAGTTTAAAAGTTTTTCTATATGAGTAAGATGTCTGGAGACACAGATTAGTTTTTATTGAATATTTTCCAGGTTAACAAACATGATAGGATAAAATGAGAAGGTGGGAATGAATTTGGGATAGGGGGAGGATCTTGGGGATAATTGGCTTGGGAAAGGTATAGAGGGGATGGGGGTTAAGTAGAGGGAGGAAAATCACAAGAGGAAAAGATTCTGGAAAGAAAGAGGAGGGGAGGGAATTGGTCTTGACTTCCCAATCTTCTTCTCCACTTCTTCTTTATATAGTTTTATCTTTAGTCCTTCCTATAAAATCAGCTTGTCTTCCAATAGTTATTTATGTATAGCTTCTTCTTCTCTATGCTAAATGGTCTTTTATTTCATTTTTTTTTCTCTCTCTCTCACTTCCTTCTTCTCCAGTGTTTCTTTATTTTGTCTGGTATTGGTGATCTGTCATATATTCCTCGAATAATTTCCAGTTAGTTTTCTTCACCGGCCTTCCAGCCAATTCTTTCAGGTAGAAAGACACAGATTAGTATGATGACTTTTCACTTTTCAAAATCATTTTTGCTGATTTAGTCATAATTCCGATAGAAATAATTTCATATTCCAGTTAATAATACTTTTGCATCTTCAAGGCAGGATCTTGCATTTATGAGGTAGTTCTGTTTCCTTCAACAGAAGCCTTTGCACTTGTCTCATATTCTGCAATGATTTACATTTGATTTTCAAAGAATTATTATAATTTATATTCTGCATTGCATAGGAGAAGAGTTGAGTCCTGTGTTATATTTTGTCCTGAAAATGCAGGCCTGATCCCACTGACTGATTTCAGACAATGATAAGATTTTAAAGATAAGTAGCATTGAAGAAAAGTATTCCGTATCCAGACTGTTAAAAAGAATTCATGTTTTTAAATGTTTTGCAATGGTAAAGAGTTTATGGCAGCTATCAATCTGTATTTATAGCAGTAAGTACTACTTACCATTCTGTCCAAAAATAATATCTATTTTGTCTATCCTAGGGTTATTTTGTATAAGTTAATCACTTTTCCAATCTGGGTTTTGGTTTTGTTTTTGCTGAGGAGAGGAGGATTCTCATGTCACTGTGCAAACTACTTTGGAGTTAATGAGCATGGACAGAAGTATTGAAATGCACTCTATACAATTACATTCTTTTCAGTATGTTTCTGCAGTTTTATACTGTGCACGGAATAGAAAGCTATGCGGGAACAGATGTTAAGAATGCATGGGCAGTCACAAGCATGCCACTTCCTTCAGTTAGATATGCTTGCATCTGCACTATAACATTCTTATAATTTATTTAGTGTGTGAAACATTTAGTTCCTTCTGCTCTGTTTCTTCCTGGCCCAAAATTCACTGCTTTCTTTATTTCTCTTCCACTATTATAAAGTTATCCTTAACTGGAAGCTAGTTTGGAATGGATTACCATTGGACCCAGATTTTCGAGTCCTGTATCTAACATACATACACACACCAACCCATTATACATGTTCAATAACCCCAATACAAATTATATCTAACACACATACACACACCAGCCCATTATCACCTTGAGCAGTTCACTGTGTCTTGGCTTTAGATAATTATCTCTGCAATCGGAAGCATGGTCACGAGCATCTTAAGGTAGATATAACTAACTCTGGTATCTGGCTTCCTTGTGATAAGCTGTTTGTATGTCTATGTTATAAAGTAAGTTTAAATAATTTTCCGTATCTCCCTTGTGTTATTTTATAGCCAACATTTCAATTTGTGATTCCTAATTTCTTCCCTATAGAACGCCATATCATCATTTTAAATACCCCTGCATTAAACCCCACCCCTATAGCTGCTGTGCTGTGATAAGGAGCCCATTCACTCTTGGCAAGAAACTTTGCTCCTAAATGGTGTGCTGGCTTCCAACAAGTAATATCAGTTGCAAAGCTAATTTGCCTGCTATTCATCTATGATGACGTTATGTAGGAACTTTTAATGAAAAAGCATAATTTGTATTGGGGTTATTGAACATGTATAATTGCAAGCTTTTAAAACCCTCTCGCCAAAGTAATTTATGAGGATTGCTAGTGAATAGATTTGTATCCTTTTCGCAATTTGCCAGCTATCTTCCTTACAAAATTTCTGAATTATGAGTAATAAGGCAAAGTTTACAGAAGATAATTTGGAATAATTAAAATGGAAATAAAATTCTTCTACTTGGAGTCCACACTGGTTGTTTTAAATATTGGTGTGGAACATCAGGTTAAAGTTATTATTTTCTCCGACAGAAAGCATATAGTAAAGAGATTGAAGCAGAGTTGGAATTTTGAGGAACACTCTGCAAAGTTTCTTGCAGTTTGTTGGAGCATGCAAGGAATCAGTTAGTGTGTGTTTGTGTCAACTGTAAAATAAGATACATGAAGCTGATTGGTCGAGCAATGCCTGGGGAGCAGGCTGAGCCTGGAACTTTTGGATACTGTTACATTTTTGTTCAGGCTTGAGCTATGCATGTGCAGAGAGAGACAGTTTGAAGAGAGAAGCAGAGAAAGAGTTTGGTGTGTACTCTTGTTTCATAAGCTGCTGAAGGAGTTTATTAACATGGGCAAAAAAGACTATTTTAGATAGAATCATAGAATTGTAGAGTTGGAAGAGACCTTGTGGGCCATCCAGTCCAACCCCCTGCTAAGAAGCAGGAAAATCGCATTCAAAGCACCCCCAACAGATGACCATCTAGCAGTTCCACTGCTGAACAGCCCTCACAGTCAAAAAGTTCTTCCTAATGTTCAGATGGAATCTCCTTTCCTGTAGTTTGAAGCCATTGTTCTGTGTTCTAGTCTCCAAGGCAGCAGAAAACAAGCTTGCTCCCTCTTCCCTGTGACTTCCCCTCACATATTTATACATGGCCATCTTATCTCCTCTCAGTCTTTTCTTCTGCAGGCTAAACATGCCTGGCTCTTTATGCCACTCCTCATAGGGCTTGTACTCCAGACCCTTGATCATTTTAGTTGCACTCCTCTGGACATATTCCATCTCTTCAATTGTGGTGCCCAGAATTGGACAGAGTATTCAAGATGTGGTCTAACCAAGGTAGAATAGAGGAATAGCATGACTTCCCTAGATCTAGACACTATACTCCTATTGATGCAGGCCAAAATCCCGCTGGTATTTTTTGCCGCTGCATCATATTGTTGGCTCATGTTTAACTTGTCTACAGGAACTCCACGAGATCGCTCCATGAGATCTCTCATAAAAGGAATGTGTCCAGAGGAGAGTGACTAAAATGATCAAGGGTCTGGAGAACAAGCCCTTTGAGGAGCAGCTTAAAGAGCTGGGCATGTTTAGTCTGAAGAAGAGAAGGCTGAGAAGAGACATGATACCCATGTATAAATATATGAGAGGAAGTCATAGGGAGGAGGGAGCAAGCTTGTGAGTTGATGCAACTGATCACATTGTACATATGTTATTCTGAACTTCAAAGAGTAATCTACTTGTTTTTTATTGTTCATCTGCATGGCATATTTTCTTTCTCTGGCAAGGAACTGTGTGGGCTGATCAAATGTGAACTACACATGGTTATTTTACATTATACCACATAGTTTGTTACAGGACCATTTTGTGAGCTGATAGATCTTGAAAGAAATAGATATGAAAAGTAAGGAACGTATATAAAGTATCAGAGAGTGGTAAATATTATATTAAACTAGCAAGTCTTACAATAAAATTTTGCGGTGTGAAAAGCTACTATTCATTGTTCAGTGTGCGATGCTTTCTCCCATTTCTGTTCCTCTTCTCATCTGGCTTTTTTCTGTTTCATCCACTCCAACAAGACTTGGTTTTCTCTAGTCACTGAAAATGCTTTATCTTCAGTTTTCTTTTCTTGGTGGTTCCCTCCCCTAGGATTTTCTCTCTAAACATTTCTTGTAGTTGCAAACATGGGGTGCCCTGAACTCTGCCCTTACCTTTTTATTCTGTGAGGATTGCATCATTTTAGAAAGTGAGCAAATAATGACAAAAGGCACTTACTGTTTCGTGATATGTACAAATGGGCTTTGACATGAACACCAAAATAGGCTTTAGGATGCCAAGGGGGCTATGATCAGGAGAGTTTGCCTTGAGCCCATTCTATTGTATTTCACTGTTTTTCCTTTGGAAATCCAGTATTGGATCTTTCCTTAGCATCTGAAGTTAACAGGAGACCCCACCCACAACTACACCAAGCCTAGACCAGGATGAGCTCCATCTGTGAGGGGAATATATTTCAAGTAGAAGCCAGAAAAAGTGGAGGCAAACAGTGTGTGGGCTCTGATTTGAATCGTGACCCAGTGCATATGCAAACAAGTGGAGCTGAAAAGAAATCTGCAGCCAGGCAACAGCCATGCTCTACCAGAGCCAACGAGGAAGAGATGCAGAACATTTTCAGCTGTGACATGCTCTGAGGGAACTGAATGAGAATCAATGTATTGTCGAAGGCTTTCATGGCCGGAATCACTCAGTTCTTGTGGGTTTTTTTGGGCTATATGGCCATGTTCTAGAGGCATTTCTCCTGACGTTTCGCCTGCATCTATGGCAAGCATCCTCAGAGGTCTGCTGGAGCTGGGAAAAAAGGGGTTGTCATAACAATTTTCACAGCAACTACTGCTACTAGCATCAGAAAATGCCTTGACACAACACCCTTTTCCAGAGGGAGTCCTGCCACGCAAGTCATGGAAAAGTTTACTGCATGCCTTGGTGCCTACATTGCTAACTCTCCTCTGCCTTTGCTCAACTTCAGCTGCTGTACCTGCTTCCATAGGAGTACCTATCCAGTCGGTACAAAGGTAGATGTGTGCATTGATGCAACCCTTAAAGCAGTGGTTCTTAACCTGTGGGCCACGAGGATGAAAATCTGGTCCGTGAGCCTCCTTCCTCTGTATTTGTTTTCTTATTTTATTTTATTCTATTTCCACTCCTTTCACGCCACCTGCAACTCCTTCCTTGTTGCTGACCATGGCATATGTTCTGCATCAGAAACTAGAGGTGGTGTGGTCTGGCCAATGCAATTTTCTGAATCAGCACCCCAAACCGAATCTAAAGTTGACTGATTAGTAACCCTTTTGGTATTAATGTTGGAGAGTGGCCCCTGGTCAAAGTGGTCCCTGGTCAAAGCGGTTCCTGGTGAAGTGCTCCCTGGTCAAGTAGTCCTTGGTCAGATTGGTCCCTGGTCAAAGTGGTTCCTGGTCAAAGTGGTCCCTGGTCAAGTAGTCCTTGGTCAGATTGGTCCCTGGTCAAAGTGGTTCCTGGTCAAAGTGGTCCCTGGTCGAAGTGGTCCCTGGTCAAGTTATCCAAGGCATGTATATATTCTTCTTTAGGTCACAGATGGTAATAGACTCAAATGTATATTTGTAAAAAAAAAAATGCTGAGTTGAAAGCATCACTTTTGTACTAGATAATTTCTGGTGCTGAGAAGCTACTGTTTTGTTTTTTTAGTCCAGGGACTAGAGACAGAAGGAGGAGACTTAAAAAAAAAAACCCTACAGTTTCCTGACCAAAAGCAGAACTAGTCTATAGAGATTCCCTACTTCTTGGTGAGGCCAGAAGATGACCTTGTCTATGGCAAAAAGAAGGTGCTATCCCCAGATGCGGGAACCACCATCTGGAATCCTCAAAGAAAATATTTTAAAGCATGTCTGCATATCTGACTAAATTGTCTCACTGCTCTTCTATCTGTTGTCTTCACTTTATTTAGTAAACAGGGATTATAACTATGGAAACTCTGTCATCACGTGGCACATTTGGGATTGCCAGCCAGAGAAATGCCGCTTGTCTGCAAGAGTTACTTTTCAGCTGGCTCAAGAATCTAAAATCTTTCAGGACAGAACACAATTGGGGTGGTTAAATATTTATAATTGTTAGTATGGAATGCCAGCTTCTTTTCAAAATATTTGCATTGTAGCTGTGGTGAAAGAGAAGCAATATATAATCTAGTGTCTCAGTGTCTCCAGTGTTTTCATTTGCTACTGGTGGAGCCCTTCGCTGCTTTATGTAGAAGGCTAAAACAAACAATGTAGGAGCAGCCTTCTGTTATCCTATATGGAGCTGAAGGAGCTCACAAATGGCAAATCAGAACCTCTAAAAACTACACTTCTGCATTCATGACTGTACTTCTGTTCCTAATTACATGACCCCGAATAATTCTGATTCTGCATTCTCACAAAGGTGTATTGTTTATGAATATCTACATGAATTTCTGCAGAAAATGGTACGGCTTAATTAAAGTCATATAAATAGCTAAAGTTTATTTCAATGGAGATCCCTTTATTTGGAATTTAAATGTCGAAATGGTGAACACCACCACCGTCTTGTTGCTTTGTGGGAAATGTGTCTTTCTCATAGCCTGTAAAACAAAATTTATGTTGTATTACATTACAACATTAAATGTTATGCAACTTGCCTATAGGTCTAAGCTACCAAAGGAATGTCATTTCCCAACTTAAGGCAAATGTAATTCACGAACCCCCTGTAGTAAATTCCCACACTAATTAAACAACGTATTTATAATTCTGACATAACTGGTCTGAACATGCTAAAATATTAATGGCAAGGAAACAGAAGTGTTATTTTCTATGATCATATCTTTTTAGTATATACTAGCATGAGATTTTAAAAAATAACTATAAAATCCAGTGAAGGTTTTCTGCTGGTACAACATCAACAGAACTGAGAACTGGGGTCATGCTCATAATCTGTTCTAAAGGTTTGAAACACCCTCCAGAGCAAATTTTATGGAACATGGGAAGCTCCAAGGAGAAAAGAGTAGGAGAATGTGATTTTACACAATCAGACAACATTGGCATCTATCCCATCTTCAGATTGTGATAAGGAATTACAGTGAGCCTTAGGTTTACATTGTTGTTGGAACGCTCAGCTGTGGGCTCACCCAGACTAGCAAAAACCCTTGGGAGTTGCACCTGTATTTTTAAAAAGATCCAAATGACACAGCCCCTGTTCTGGTCTCTTTCCCATGACATTCCCAGGGCTCGAGGTATCATTGTTATCATCCCCCACTTCCTCATCCTCTTTTAGGAATTTCCAATACAGGCACTGCTCATGTCTAACTTGGTTGTTTTCCTGTGCTCATTGGCTGATGATATTATGAATGGGAGTGCTTGCCATAGAGCAGTATTTCTCAACCTGGGGGTTGGGACCCCTGGGGGGGGGGTCACGAGGGGGTTTAGAGGGGTCACCAAATACCATCACAAAATAGAGTATTTTATGTTCGTCATGAGGGTTCTGTGTGGGAAGTTTGGCCCAATTCTATCATTGGTGGGGTTCAGAATGCTCTCTGATTGTAGGTGAACTATAAACCCCAAGAATTACAACTACCAAATGTGAAGGTCTATTTTCCCCAAACTCCACCAGTGTTTGCTCCAGATCCATCAATGTTTGATCCAGATCCATCATTGTTTGAGTTCACAGTGCTCTCTGAATGTAGGTGAACTACATCTCCAAATCACAAGGTTGATGCCTACCAAACTCTTCCAGTATTTTTTGTTGGTCATGGGAGTTCTGTGTGACTATATTGGTTCAATTCCATCCTTGGTGGAGTTCAGACTGCTCTCTGGTTCTAGATGAACTATAAATCCCAGCAACTACAACTCCCAAATGACAAAATCAACCCTCCCAACCCCGCCAGTATTCACATTTGGACGTATCGGGTATTTTGTGCCAAAAACTTCAGGAATGAATGAGCCCTAAGCATCTACAGGAGAACAACACTAAAAGGAGAAACAGAGTGGCCTGACAATTACTAGAATTGTTGGCTTTCAAAGGAGCCAACAGGTTGTACACACGTAGTTCATAATCTGATTGCTTTTGGCATCACTGTAGAATCTCCTTCCTCAATCTCCACTTGGAACATTTCACATGTATCAGACTATACCTCCTAAGCATTTTCTCACCATATTCTTACCGCCTTCTGTACTAGTTTGTTATGCTGGACTTGATGGAGGAATATTTGCACATCTTGATCTCACAGATGTTACTTTTGTTTCACACCAGGAAAATGTGCATATGGGTTGTGGATCCTTCCTTTCAGCCTCTACACTGCTTCATGGTCACTCGCCAAGCTGCAGTGCCTGCCTAGCTTTGTCAACAAGGCATTGTTCTTTGTCCTTATATAAACAGGTAGCTAATGGTTACACAAAGAGATCTTTTTTTCATACATTTAACTTTCAACATAGCTTCTGGAAGCATTGATCTCATATTAACCTTATAAAAGAGCAAAGTTTATTGGTACCATCATAAACTCCCACAGGCCAGACTACCTTTCTTCCAGAGGACAGGTAGCCAGTGGGTTTCCATGGCTGAATGGGGATTTAATCCATGGTTTCCACAGTCTTAGTTGAACGCTCAAGTTGATATGCCATGTTTGATTGCAAACACAAATCCTTCCAGGTCAAAACAATAAAGTGACAAAGACAGTACCATGGTGGGAAGCCCTGCAGGTATCGGTAGCCTGAAGTTCGGTCGATTGGCTATGCGAACATTCACAGGACTGGAGGAGCCCAGCGGCAGCTACCAGCAATACATCTTGTAACAATCTTTACCCTTTTCATTATTGGTCTATTACAAAGTAACCCTTTAATAAATGTGCACCTCGGTGTGTTACCCTCTATATCTGATGCTATGTATCTTCTTTGACTTTTGTGCCTTTCTTTTCCCCTTTTGCCTCCAGCAGCCATCCCCAGTAACCACATGGGCCCATGGCCCTCACAACGGACCTTTCCCCCTTCCTCCCCTCTTCATACCCCATCCCTGCAACCCAACTTACCACCATCTCTCCTGTGGGTGCCTAGGCCTCCAGCTTGTTGGGCCCCCCTCAGCATCCACGGATCACTTCTGTATGTCTGCCCTAGTCCCACGGATACCCAGGCCTCCAGGTTGTTGAGTCCCCCTTGGTATCCACAGATTATGTATATAATGTCATATTTTATGTTTCATATTAAACGTTGGAGTATGAAACCATCTAGTATGATCCTGGCAACCTTTCGTCAGGACCCCTTGACCCAGGAATCCCTTCCAGCATTTTTCCTGGTCATCATCTACTTACAAAGGACTCAATCACCCATCATCTGTGTGCCATAAAGCTGGCTGTGCAAGAGACAACAGGCCTCGGAGTCGGACCACCTGTTCTTTGTGTAGCCACATGGACATATGAAAGGACATTTATCATGTGGCATTTTCTTTCCTGATGTAGGGATGACTTGCCCCATTTTCCACAATGACATTTCCCCTTTCCCCAGAAATGGGTACTGTAATCCTATCACTTTGGATAATAGACCACTTTGAAGCACAATAGACACTGGTGCAGAGTCGCCAGACCCACTTGGTCAGGGCTTATTAAGACAGTCATCACAACAATAAAATGTATGGGACCCCAGAGCCTCTCTTTGTTTGTCCTAGTGTTGGGACACTGTAATCCATTCACAAAACTATATCTCCTTTGTTCGATAACATCAGCCAACCCCTCGCTGGCCACTGGAGTACTAAAATCTGCATTGGAAGTGAGGAATGCTCTCTGATTGGCCAGCAGGACCGCCATGCCACCTCCTGGAGGGAATCCCTCCCAGCTGTTCATGATGTCAGTACAGCTCAACCAATCAGGGCAAAGACAGCTCTGACAGGGAGAGGGAAATTCGAAGGGAAAATGCATTAAAATATCTGCTTTTACGGTTGCCAAGGATCTCAGCTTCTTTCTGCAGCTTACTGTGAGCCGGCATCCATTTCAGCTGACTTGAATAAATTAACTTGGTGGCTTCTTCTTCAACTTGGTGAGATTTCTTTATTGGGAACAATGGGTTTAGCTTCCTCATCTCACCAAGCGTTTGGATACACAGTCGGCTCGCTGCTGGTATCAACCACCCACTTAATAGGACATGGTATCCAGGTCTTGGGTTTTGGTAACTGCAGCCCAGATCTCACTATCTGTGGCTGCTTTAAATTGCTCTATTTCACATTGGATCTCTTCTGGAGGTGAAAGGGTTAATATATTTTAGGAGAGAAAATTACTCAAGGTTTTGATTTGGACTTGTCTTTGATGAAGCACTCTCTCATGGAATGAGCAATCTGTACAGACTTCCCAAAATTGCATATATATTTTCTAGCAAAAAGGGTGAAATACCCTTTTCTGAAATGGTCAGGAGAGGCATTCCACCTATGAGTGGGATATAGGATCCACCTGTACTGTTAAACATGGGATTTTTCTTTCAAAACCAGAAATTGGCTTTCGGGCACTTCTATTTTTAATATTTTTGGAGGGGAGTAATTGCTCATTATAGACTGCTGTAGAATGGGAGAAGTAATAAATGAGCCAGAGTTGAACATACCTGGACTAAAGAGTCTTTAGGTTACTTTAGCCTTGCTTAATAGTCTCTAAGTGTGTAATATAAAGGCACAAAGAGGAGAGCATGCTAGTCCGGCTCCCTTCATTTTCATCTCGGGTGCTCCTACATACGGAAGGGCGATCGTGAACAAGAGAGTTTTCATTATCTATGGAAGCTCCCCACTGATTTTCCAGAGTTCTAAATGGAGCCTCTGTGGATAGCAAAGCTGTCCAATTTAGAAAATCTTTCTCTGTACATAGAAAGGGGTGGAAATTGGTGTGTAACAGAGTTTGTGTGCTTCTTCTTCCCTTGCATTTGTACAAGAAATTTACAGAACTCAAGAATAGAGTGGCAGAACCCGACAACTGATTTTCTAAAAACAGAATTAACCCATGGACAACTGGCTTCACTTTAATTTATGCACATTGCTATGCCACTTTTTATCTGGTTCTGCAGATGATAAGCTTTCTCTGAGTCGCTCCTATATATTGGATTTGATGCGGATGGCTAGGACGGTTTTAAATTGTGCTATTTTAAATGGTGTATTTTAATATTTAGATAAATGTTTTTAATGTTTATGTATTGTATCCAGGCATTGAATGTTTGCCATGTATATGTTGTGCTCCGCTCTGAGTCCCCTTCGGGGTGAGAAGGGCAGAATATAAGTGTTTTAAACATATATATATATATATATATATATATATATATATATACATACACACACACACACACACACACACACACCCTCCCCCCTGCCCATTTCCACCCTCCCTCCTGGAACAGCAATTCCGAATGATGTCATTACATCTATTTAACCATGTGGAAAGCCTGGTTCAAATGCTATACACTCCTTTAGCGAGTAGTTGTAGCTGTATAGCCTGCAATTTATGCAACTCTCTGCGTCTATGGATTTAGCTGTTCAAGAATACCATTCTAGCAATGGCAAGATATATGACAGGACCTATCTGTGTATTTACTTCTATTTAAGGTGAGAATCCAAATCTGTATAATTTTGCATAATGATTTGAGCAAGATATAGTATCTGCATTCAAAGGGAAAGTTCTGTCTTACCACTTCATCACACGGAACTTTTTTTGTGTCCTAGGACACTTCCCCACCAGTCCAGCAACAAATGGGTACACTGCCCATCATATGATGTCACTGGACTTCCCACAGAGGCCCCGCCCACAACTGGAGTGGAAGCATCCCAGAAAGCTTCTCTCCAAACATGGGAGCTGGCTCATGTTGTGCTGGATCCAAGGCGCTTTGGCGATGCTTCCCCTGTGTGATGGGGAAAACATTACCATAATGAAGTGGCATGCCCTGCCACAGAGGCTGGTGAAACAGCGCCGGGGGGAGGAATGGGAGAGTCCCCTGGGTGATAAAGTCCTAAATTCCATATTAGTCATAGAAAAGTGTGGCATAATATAAAATAATCTATGTGTAGTTCACGTCTGATCAACCCACACAGTGCCTTGCCAGAGAAAGAAAATATGCCACGCAGGTGAACAGTAAAGAACAAGTAGTTTACTCTACATAGTTCAGAGCAACATATGTACAATATGATCAGTTGCATCAACTCACATAATGTTCTTTTATGAGATGTTTAAAAATGGTCATTCTTTTGTCCATGTAGATAAACTCCTCCAGCAGCTCATGAAGTGAGAGCACACTCCAAACTGTCACTCTCTGCTTCTCTCTTCATCTCTCTCTGCACTTGCATAGCTCAAGCCTGAACAAAAATGTAACAGTAACCAAAAGTCCCAAGGTCAGCCTGCTCCCCGGGCATTGCCCAACCAATCAGCTTCATGCATCTTATTTTACAGTTGACACACACACATTAACTGATTCCTTGCCTGATCCAACTAAAAGTAATAGACCCCTATGAAGAAGTTTCAAATTTCTGGAGCACTGGAAAGCAAATTGACCAGATACTAGATGATTTCAGCAATCAAATTATACCTGGTAATAACTTCCTTGTTCAGATTATTCAAGGCTCAACACTCCTGTTATTGAGAATTGTAGAAATGTGGAGAACAATGAGGAAGGATCCAAAGTCTTTCTGACAAGATGAGAAAAAGGAAGCAAAGTGCTGTCTACCTACTGTACTTTTAGTAGTGCCCATCTACTAGCCTTGAGCCTTATGCTGCTTACAACCACCATCTCTCCACATTGGTATCTTAATTTTTAAAGGGCTTGAAAGCCTCAGTTTCTTTTTAAAATGTTCATTAATTTTCCTTATTTCTTTGGTGTGATATTTAATAGTGTTTAATTCACTATATGTTTTGCATTTAAGATTTCATATCTTGAATGCATTTTCATAATCCGATTTACGTAGAAAATGAAGTTAAAACAGGACACTAGCTAAAAAATGGAAACAAGTGGACAGCATCCTATTAAAATCTTACACTTGACTAATTTATAAGATATTTCTCTGCTAGTCACTGTAAAGGATATCTAGCACAGAGACTACTCTTGTTTTTTTTATGCAACAGATGTGTGTGCATTCAGAAAAGTCTGCCGGCTTTACTCTTTTCTTACAATTTTTAATTGCAGCTGGCTGTGTCTCCTTCTAAATCAATATAAGAGATCTTGTTTTGTTTGTATTTAAATATTTTCTCCTGAATAAGGCATCTTAGATTAGGAACCTTTATCAGTCAGCATAACAACAAAGGACAGCACGCTGCTGAATTATTTATGCTAGTTGAATTTTCTGCTTGCTGATAATTGACAGGTATCATGCTTCTTTCAACAAATTTCTTCTAATTATGGATCACATATCAAACATAATATACAATGTCTTTCCCAATAAATGCACGTTTCTCACAAATGATTTCATGTTTTATTTACAGCTTAGCTATCCCATGCTCCCAATCCCGAGCTGATTTACCACTTTGGATGAGTAAAGCTGCCCTACTAGACATTTACATCTGTTATTCATTAATACAGTAGTTTATATTTTTCTACCCACAGTGTAGCAAATAAGGAATAGTTTTACTAATCAGGCTGATATGTAATTGGAAGACCTTGTTTATAAGACAGTCACTATTTACAGATTTAAACATATTATTTTCATAAATTATTCAACATTATATATAGTATGGCCCTTATATCCTTGTGAGATATGTTCCCAGAATTAGCATGCATACAGGAAACCAAAAATAATATTAAATCCTATTCTTTTCCATGGGATGAATGAAGAAGATTCCAAGAACTGGTTGTAGCTGTTACAGAAAGCACTAAGTGAATAAATGAAGCTATAGACATGAGAAACTACATATATTGGTTCTGGAGATACAGGGAACATTCTGTATAAGTAAATATAACATAACTTTTATGTTCTGAGAGATTTAAGTGAAAAGGAAAGAGATATTTTTTAAGCTACAGCTAAACTCCTTATGGGGTTAGCACTGCAGGCTAAATTTCTCTGCTGCAGGAAAATCCTGCCAATCAGAAGGTCAGCAGTTTGATCCAAAGTAAGGGTGAGCACCTGCTGTTTGCCACAGCTCACCTGCCCAACTAACAGGTTGAAAGCAGAAATGCGAGTAGATAAAATAGGTACCACTTTTAGTGAGGCACCGTTAAGGACATCAATCGGAGAAAAGCTCCTCAGCATGGAAGGTAGAGAGACAGTACCCCCTCCCCCACTGGCCAGAGTTGAAGCACAGCCTCCAAGATGCCAGAAATAAGATGGGAAAAACTGCCTTTACCTCTGTTTATGTTGTCTGTCCTTGTTAATTGTATAATTGGCATTGAATGTTTACCACATGTGTGTTCTGTAAGCCTCTCTGAGACCCCTTTGGGCTGAAAAGGGCAGGGTATACATATTGTAAATAATAATAATAATACTAGAAAATAATGTTATCTTAAGTATTTTGCTCAAGCCTAAGAATGCAGGAATGGATTCATACTACACATGGGACCTCTTCACATGGTCCCACCAGCAATTGCTGACAAAAGGAAAGGTGTGGGAGGCTGTTCATGGTACCCTGAATGTCCTCCCTCCTTCCCCCATCATATGGTGGGAATGGGATAAGGCGCATTGGTGCCCTCTCCCTGTCCCCATCATAGGAGGCAACGCAGATTGCCCCATTGCCCTTTCGCCATCATGCAGGGAAATTGAGAGGAAAGTGTGGGTAGCTCCACTGAAGCTACCCAAAAAAACACTTCCCTCTGTCATGGAGGAGAAAGCATTTTATGTTGCTTCCCCTCCACTTTGGGAGGAATGTAGGTGAGGCCATGCCAGCATGGTCTGATGATACTCAGCAGGCCCCATCTTTAAAGAGGCACAGAAAAGCCCCATGTGAAGAGGTCCATTGTGTGGGTTGCAACACAGTAAAATAGCTTAATGCATATTATCTACAGATATATCAACAGTAATGTGAAAAACCCAGATATAAATGGTATACTAATATGTATTGCAGATTAATACTATATAGTGTACTAATATTTATTGCAAGCGAACACCGTATGCCTCATTTAAATTAAGTTATTTAACACATAATGGCAAAGTAAATTATTCGAGTCTTCATTAAATGTGAGGGAAGCTGTGCTGAACCAGTTTTGGAAAAAAGGCAATACACTGATAGTCAAAGCAAGATGAAGGTAGTACTTGTCACCTATTCCTCTGCCCTTGGTGTTTTGGCCAGCTGCTTCAGGGTGGGAATGCATTGCTCCTAAAGCATCTGGCTTGCAATCTAGGGTGCTATTGCGTCTGGCCTTATCTTTTGCTCTCCTGGTGGCTTCCACAATCTAAATCACATTTCATCAACTGGAGTCGATGCTCTAGTTTTAGCATGTCTTAGCTACAAGTTGCCTGGGCCAAGGTTATCCATACTTTCATTGTATTAATGCAATGTGGTATATAAGAAAATGACTTTTACTATTGATCAAGATAGGGGGAAATCAAAGGAGGTGTTGTTTATATATGGAACATATATCGTCAACAATACTGGTTCCTGGTGTGTTTCCATATAGACTTCAAAGGGCTGGTGTTAAACTGTTAAAACCCTAATTTTTGTGGCTTGTCTGCTTTAAAGCTTCTCTTATCTCAACTGGACTTGCTGATCCTTTAAGATCTCCTCAAAGACTCTTATCTGGTTGCTTTTAGGGGCAAGGAGAATATGACTAAGGAAAGGGCCCCCTTTGATGATGGTGTTTCCTCTTTGGGATGCCATTCCTAGAGAGGCTCAACTTTTGCTGATTGTGAGATCCTTTTTAGCACCAAGGTGAGAACCTTTTTTAAATCCCCAGGGCTTAAAAAATATTTTATTTGCAATGGCTTGGAGAGAGAAAGCTAAATGATTGGGATTCACTAACTTTGGATACAAGCTAGAAAGAAAAGCTTCATATCAATACTTTTTCCATCAAATATAATGAAGGGAGAAGACTAGCAATAAAAAGTGTTGGATTTCATTAAGAGTGGAGGCCTATGTGTGTCTGTTCTGTAGCCCCTTTTTCCTGGTAATCATGTATGATTGCAGTTTAAGAATACTTAAACCCTGTCCCAACAATGAATTGGAAAAAGACAGGGGAAAAAACCTATGATTAAAGATTCAACTGATTTTACTATTTAGATAGTATTGTATAGGTCTGAAGATGTTTCCAGTAGTTCTTGACATCTAGGTAGAAGAATGCATTCTGATTACAGGCAGTCCCTGAGTTACAAACATTTGACTTATTACCTACTCATAGTCAAGAACGGGAGTGAAACAACAGGAAGTGAGAGAAATCTGTCCCTAGGATGTGAAATTCACTCCTGAAAGTTATTATCATGGGGAAAATGTGTCTCCACTGAAGCTTTACCACCAATCCTTATTCCCACAACAAGCCAAATTTCCAAAATCCAATTATTACAGGGACAGAAAGTGAGATGAAATCTTCTGAACAGGGACACAGACAGCAAAACAAGCACCACAGGAGTGTTAACTCTTCCCTATGCTACTCAAATCTTTGATACAGATAGATAGATAGACAGACAGACAGACAGACAGACTGACTGATGACAAGGTTGTGTCTGTGACTGCACAATACTCTCAGAACTCCACAAATAATCAAATGGTCCTCTGTGTCTTCTCCCTCAGTAAAGTGCATTTTTATTCTTACAATCATTTCCAATATAGCAAATCGAACAGTCCCTTGTAAGATTAAATGTAGAGATGGGGCAGGCAATACATGATCCTTGGAATTGTAGAGGCGGAATAAAGCACACCAGGAGAGAATGCCTCTAGAACAGGGGTCCTCAAACTATGGCCCGGGGGCCGGATACGGCCCTCCAAGGTCATTTACCCAGCCCTCGCTCAGGGTCAACTCAAGTCTGAAACAACTTGAAAGCACACAACAACAACAACAACAACAACAACAACAATCCTATCTCATCAGACAAAAGCAGGCCCACACTTCCCATTGAAATACTAATAAGTTTATATTTGTTAACATTGTTCTTCATTTTAATTATTGTATTGTGTATAAGATATGTGCAGTGTGCATAGGAATTCATTCATTTTTTTTCCAAATTATAATCCGGCCCTCCAACAGTTTGAGGGACTGTGACCTGGACCTCTGTTTAAAAAGTTTGTGGACCCCTGCTCTAGAACATGGCCATATAGTCTGAAAAAACCTACAACAACCCCTCACCAGGAACATTGCTAAATGTCTAAAATAGCTTTGTTATTAAAGCTGCCACAATTGTGAACAAACAATCTGTTGTTGTAGTGTTGCACCAATTTTAATAAATTGAGTCATAGATTTAATGAAATCAGAATTTCATTTATAGTTAAAACGTAATCATATTTAAAGTATTCTGCTTTTTACATTTTCAATTACAATTGGTATTTTCTTTGTTTGTTTGTCCAGGGGAGAGTTTGATTTCTGTTCTGTTTAGATTCCAGAATGATTTTTTAATGACCACAAATTTAAATGGAGCAAAAAGAACAGTTTGATGATCACACAGCCTGTTATTAATTGTTACGATTACTTATGTATATTTTATGTATTACTTATGTATATATGTGATTGTATTTGATTCTAACATGCTTTTTTAACAATACCTCTTAGCCCACTCGATGAATGGGATTAGCAGTGGGTTTTCCACCAATGTGTTCCGGATTTCTATTATATTTGCACCTTTCTGCTACAGTTCTTTCCCGAAAACTCCCCCAGAAACTACCAGCAGAAGTCCAAAGAAGATCCCCTGAGCAGCACAGCCATATAGAATAGCATACTTCCAAGCTTTGGAGTAGGACAATGGGGAAAAGACTGACTGGGGGTCCTATGCCCAACTTGAGCCAATATCTTTACATTATTTGTACACTCATAACCTGTGCCTTGATTCCATTGTTGAACTCAAGGTTGTGTGCTTGAGCTTCCTATGCATTTTCTTATCCAAGCACTAACGAAATGTATACTTGCTCGACTTAGTAAAATGGTTATTATCACATTCATTCATGTAGTCTCAGCAGAAATCATTCTTTGACTTGTAAGAATGTATTACTTATTAAATTTAAAATATTCCTAGAACTGGAGAATAGCAGCTCAGGATGTGCAGTCGTGGAGGGAATGGTTATATATTCATTTATACACCACCTTTCAAGACAAGTCTTTCTAAGACAGATTACAGTAGCAGTTATAAAAGTAGAAGGGGAAAACAGTTGGAAAGGACATTAGAAAATACGTCAGTAAAAAGTTATAAGATGTTCTTTATGGAAATCATAAGTCAGATTCATAATATCTCTTGAAGAATAAAAATGCACTTCACTGATGGAGAAGACACAGAGGACCATTTGATTATTTGTGGAGTTCTGAGAGTATTGTGCAGCCGTGGACAAAACCTTGTCACTAGTTCCTACTAATCTGAATTTACCTAATGATACAGAGAACAGTATATTTAAAGTTAATCTTAGGTTGATTATCTGCGCTTAAACATTAAGACTACCAATCTTAAACTAATTTGGTCTTAAAGGCAAACAAATCAGCATTTAAAATTAAGCAAGGAGGAATTAACAAGTAGTTTAATATATCTATGGAGTGAATGGTGGTTGTCTTCCTTTCATACACATCTTGGCAGTCACTTTTTGACCAAACAGAATTTCTATATTGTTTATGAAGACAAATTCAAAGAGTGTTGCAATAGACCACCTTGGATGAAATCAGCTTGATCCTTATTTGCAACATGTCAAGTAGTGACTAGAAAAGCTGAAGTAAAACAGAACTGTGTGTGTTTTTATTATAAAAAGGAGAAAGGGAGGGAGATGGAGTGGGAAGGAATTGGACAGTACCTTTAAGACTAACTGGTTTTTGTTCTCACGTGAGCTTTCACGGATATAAGCCCACTTTTTTGGAAGCACGTTTAACTCCAGTTTAATCCAGGCATGCTAAATAAGCAGCCATGGCACCTAAAGACAAAGTCATTGACTTTTCCCTGACCTGGAATATGTAGGAAAGATCCAAAGAATGTACTGCACTATACCATATCTTAAATATCTTTAGGTTTGACTTGGGTTTTTTGGGGTTTTTTTTTTGTTTGATTACTGCAGCATTTTTGATTCTGTGGTTAGGTTATGTAACAATTTAAAAAGTTCAAGTACAGAGAACGAGGTGACCAAACCTCATGTAAGTCTTTTCCTTTGAAAGAAATCTAATTTTTCTGATCATTTGCAAACAGCCAATTTTAATGGGATAGCACAATTACAATTCGAGAGATCAGTTTTCCCTTTTGTACTACTGAAATGTCCTTTAAAGTATATCAATCTAGTAATGTCTAGATTGTGACATTTCTCTTTTGTTTGAACAGAACTGATCCTCAAATCTTCTGGCTCCACCACTGTATGCCTGTTTTGATCTTATAGTCACAATTGCCTTCTTGGTGCTGTTATTCTTACTTGTAAAATTGTAGTCAAATTTAGCTAGGATCACAGATAAGAGGATCCATGCCTGGCAATCATATACTAAACCAAAAGGGTCAGGACAGAAGAACAACTCACCAGGTTGAAGACAAGCCACAGAGTTTTAATTCAATTTGGCCAAAAAGGGATGCAAATACAAGCAAGATTCTTCAAAGGTACAAGCATAAACATACAGAGAAAGCAAGATATCTTATACAGTTTGACAGCTATTCAAACTTCCCACTCCCCAATCTGATTGATTGAAAATGGAGCTGGTCTGGATCTGCACCCTGATTGGCTGGGAGTTCCATTGATGTTTCTGCTTCCAAGTGAGGATTCCCTTTGATGGGGAAATTATGACTGGGTATTGGCCGAGCAATGTGATGTCCCCCTGGGAGGAGGTGTAATCCAGAGAGACAATGTCAATGAAATGTTAATGAGCTTTTGATTAGCTCAACTGTCCAGTTCTGTGTCAGAAAACAATGGTGCATTCCTTTTCCCAAGGGATTATCTCAGCAGGGTCATGGATAGTTGACTGTCTCTGGACTACATCTTCATACATTTTATAAAGTAGTTTATACATTATATATCTGGAATAGATACAGTGTGCACAATTAAAAGATACAAGTTACATAAAAATCAAGAAAAATAGATAAAGTTTATTAAAAGGTTAGAAATGATAGAGACTTTGGGCATGGGGGGGGGGGTGTGAAGCTGCCACTGTTCTGCTTATTATCTTGTCATAATCTTGCTCATCTGGGTGTCTGTGGAGAGTATTCAGCTAGGGCCCAAGCTATATTCGCAAATGGTTCCCAATCTTCAATTCCCAGATCTTGTTGAACTACAACTTTCATAATTTCTGTAGATAAATATAATGCAATTCAGTGCAATTAAACTGCATAATATGGGTCTACACTGCAGTTCTAAACTGTATTTTATGGCAATGTAGATCCAGCCCCAGTGACTCTGTGTAGCCATTCAACCATGTGCCTACTGTGTTACAGTTTGATGGGAACTATGTTAAGAATCAAGTGTTGTTTGATTTGATTCCACTGCCTTTGGATGTGTGGAAAAGCAAGAAAGAACAGCTAAGGGAAAATATGCTATATGCTCTAGAACAGTGGTTCTCAACTAGTGGGTTCTCAGATGTTTTGGCCTTCAACTCTCAGAAATCCCAACAGCTGGTAAACAGGCTGGAATTTCTGGGAGTTGTAGACCAAAACATCTGGGGAACCACAGGTTGAGAACTACTGCTCTAGAATATTCTATATCTCTGGCTTATACATGTACACCCAGGTGTGATTGCCAGTTTGAAATAAGAACAACCTTTTTTATATTGTCTATTCAGACTATGTTTTATAACTTCTTTGTATATAGATAGCCACCATGGTGTGACAGTTTGGGTGTTGGAGTAGAACCCTGCAGACCAGGGTTCAAAAACCCATTTGGTCATGAAACCTCATTAGGTGACCACAGGCAAGTCACAACTTTCAAAGAAAGGCAATGGCAAACTCCTCTGAACAAATCTTGCCAATAAAACTTCAAATGATCCAACACCATACTATAAGAAGATATAGAAAGATCATTGGTTGTGACAGCACTTCTGTGGACGTTATCTCACTGGGGGTGGGGGTGGGGCTCATATATCTATGGTGTTAGGTCCTGTTGCATTAGAAAGCAAATAGTATAGTTCTTTCTTGCCTTTTCTTCCAAAAGCATACATTTTCAGATTTATCGCACGAGCGAGTGCAGTTCCTACACACTCAATTTAAAAAAAACTTTGGAAAAAACTTTAAAGATTTAGACTTTTCCTTCCAATTCTCTCCAGTAGACAGGAGACACTGATATACATCCCCCACTTCTCTGGGCTCCTCTCCTTCCTCCCAATCTTGCTGTAGTGCAATTTCGAAAGCCAAGAATACCATGAAGGAGAAATGATAGGAAAAACAAGGTGGTGATATTTTGAAATTTCCGGATTTTGAATGATCAAATTAATTTTACAAATTACCATACCAGACTCACAAAACAGAATTTTGGGAGAGAAATGGCAATGCTTGATAGGAGACCATCCATAGGAACACCCCTTACGCCACATCACTGAAGTGGTTCAACATGGGCAAATATGATATATTCCATCTCACGTGTTTTTCCCAATTTTCTCTAGTTGTATAGCGATTCCTGACCTCAGAATTCCCTGCTCATCCTGTCCCATCCCATCCCATCCTGTTCCTTCCCCCCTGCGCCGTGGGATGGGCTTCATCATACATCGTTTCCTTACTGTTTTAAAAGTGTCTAGAAATGGGAGGGCGGTATGCATGGGATAATGTCCCCTGTCTTATAGTAGGACATAGCTGCATTTTGCACTGTATAGATGACATTGCCAATAGGGTAACACTTAAAAGTCTTCTTCTTCTTCTTCTTCTTCTTCTTCTTCTTCTTCTTCTTCGTCTTCTCTCTCTGTATCAACTAGAATAACTTATCCGTGTCTTGATGTCACAACATTGTGATTTTCTCTGTCATCCAAAAATGTTAATAGGCCATCTTCACATATTTACTCTTCCAGAACCCCAGTGTGAATTTTAATGATCAAATGATCATTTGCTGAGACAGAAACTATATGAGAGAATATTACTTTTGCAACTGTGATATTTCTGTCATAATTACTTATGTTCTTGGGCTAATTTTCAAGCAAAAAAGCTAAGCATTCTGCTGAAGCTTTTAATAAAAGATCACTTTGGGGATGGAGGTTCAGAGAGCTTGAAAACAAGCATTAAATAGAAATAATGAGGTCTTTCAGCTTCAAACCACATCCTGTTAATGTTTGTAGTATGCCTTTGAACCCCGTTATTTTCCATCTGCTGCCAATCTGCCTCTGCCTTGAAGGGGCAGTGATGTTTCCTACGAGGTTATCAGCTTTAATGGAAGAAGAACACAATCTCCAAAGGTAGAGTTAGGGCTTAAGGACTGGAAACTGTTTCAGAAATGTGTTATAGTTCTGTTTATAGGTGTTATAGGAAGAAATAAATGGCAAGCTATTATAATTTGTATCAAATAAGCAGGACTGCGGTCTTTCCAACCTTTATGGTTATGGACAAGGATTTCAGAAACGAAACTGTCCTAATTTTGTCTAGAAAACTAAGTAGAAAAGATGCTCTATTCCTAAGCAGTCTTTCTCTTACAATGTGTTGGACTGTGGGACTGATGGGAGTTGTAAACCAACACATCAGGAAGCACCAGGATGGAAAAGGTGCTCTAAAGCAGGGGTGCCCAACCTTTTGGCTTTCTTGGTCTAAATTGGAAAAAAGAGAATTGTCTTGGGCCGAACATAAAAAAAAGATCTGAACACAGTTTTCGGGATACCCGCTGCCATAGATAAGTATAATAATCCTAATATGCACCACCTCACTTGGAGGGTCTTTAAAAAATGTCAAGCAGGTCTTCTGGTTGAAATGTTTGCAATTATAATGCAAATTGTGAATAATACTCTGATATTTGTAGATGTAACATAGTCTGATTATTCCACTCATTTGCATTGTTGTCTACAAAGTTTGAACTCAAGAACCACACAACTGTGTTATTTTAAAAATCTGAATGTTTTAAGTACATTTATGATTTTGTGTTTGGCTGCATTTATAGATATCCTGGGCCGCATGCGGCCCACAGGATGCAGATTGGGCAAGCCTGCTCTGGAGTGTAGAACAGGCATGGGCAAACTTTGGCCCTCTGTGTGTTTTGGACTTCAACTCCCACAATTCCTAACAGCCTCAGGCCCCTTCCTTTTCCCCCTCAGCTTTTTAAAGGCCTGAGACTTTAAATTGTGGGAGTTGAAGCCCAAAACACCTGGAGGGCCCAAGTTTGCCCTTGCCTGGTGTAGTACAATGCTTATTCTTATCCTGAGCTGATTGTTACCCGCTCCCTTATTGTTGTTGTTTATTCATTCAGTCGCTTCCGATCTTCTAGTGGTCCAAAGAACTCTCAGAATTTTCCTCCAACACCACAGTTCAAAAGTGTCTATCTTCCTTCGCTCAGCCTTCCTTATGGTCCAGCTCTCACATCCATAGGTTACTACGGGGAATATCATTGCTTTTACTATGACGATCTTCATTGCCATTGTGATGTCTCTACTCTTCACTATTTCATCGAGATTGGTCATTGTTCTCCTTCCAAGAAGTAAACATCTGATTTCCTGGCTGCAGTCTGCATCTGCAGTAATCTTCATTCCTATAAATACAAAGTCTGTCACTGCCTCCACGATTTCTCCCTCTATTTGCCAATTATTAATCAGTACGGTGGCCACAATCTTGTTTTTTTTTTTAATGCTTAACTGCAACCCAGCTTTTGACTTTCTTCTTTTTACCCTCTCCCTACTGGGAGAGGGTAAAAAGAACAGCTTGTCTTGCTTTCGGTAGCTATGTCCACAGATGTTGATATGAAGGAAAATAGTATGATTCAAATATTACATATTTCAGGGCAAGGGGGGATTGATGGTGATCTTCATTTGTATGTGTAGATGAACACTGGCATGTGAGGGTGGTGTAACTTACAGTATGGGTTTGAGCTGGGCAGCCTAAAGTACTGTTTTGACATTGAACTCTTGTTGTCTTGATGCCAATTGTGTGTGGATCTGGGTATAATCTTCTGTACTTTATTCATCTCATGAAACAGAGATCAGTCAGCTCACTTAACTCTATGGTGTCTTCCTTCAGGGGGAGGAGAAGATGAAGATCTGTCCAGTGCTGCTGCCTTAGCCTTGAGGGAGAACAGGTGCAGAAATGTGCAAGGCTTGGCCAAAAACATTATGGTGCCACCCATGCTGTAGGCTTTGTGCCGGAGTGATTCATCTGGGTGGATATGACAACTGAGAACCTTTTTGTGCATTTACTTGGTAAATGTGTGAACAGGACTGAAACAGATATGAAATCTAGAAAAGGACAGAGTATATGCGCCAAAGAGGAAGGAAAGTACGTAAAATTGCTCTCTTTCAAATGGTTATATCAATGAATCTCATCCAAGTATCACAGGGGATGCTGACATAAACAATTTGGATTGCCAGCTGCTTTTATGGGTCCCTGGAAATAATGTTATGGCAAATAGCTGGTAATAAAGTCATCTGTGGGAAAAGAAGCACATAAATTGTTAAACTTGCAAATTCCATGCTTAAAATGTAAACAAAAGCAGCCACTGACAAGACATCTGTCACAGAAAGTATATTTTAATGGGTGTGATTTTGGAAAAAGAAATGACTTGATTTTTTTAAAAAATAAGAAATCTAGCAGATTAATATTCAACTGATATTCAGTGAGAACACAGTAAACACAGTAAATTTGTTTGCAGATATGGTAGTAAGGAGGGGCCCCTGGTGGCACAGTCGGTTAAACCACTGACCTGCTGAACTTGCTGACCGAAAGGTTGGTTGTTCAAATCTAGGGAGCGGGGTGAGCTCCCACTGTTAGCCCCAGCTTCTGCCAACCTAGTCATTCAAAAATAAACAAATGTGAGTAGATCAATAGGTACCACTTCTGCGGGAAGGTAACGGCACTCCATGCTGGCCACATGACCTAGGAGGTGTTTATGGACAACGCCGGCTCCTCGGCTTAGAAATTGAGATGAGCACCACCCCCCAGAATCGGAAACAACTAGTCTTAATGTTAGGAGAAACCTTTACCTTTCATGGTGGTAAGGATTTCACTTTTTTTGCTTTCCTGTAGCAGGCTATGATAATTTCTTTCAATATTTTAAAAATAGTTTCTTCTCCTTTGCAAAATCCAGTCTTCTATAGTTCTTTAAATGATTTATCATATTTCAAACCCTTCAATTTCAATATCATGAAATCCATCAAGATTATTTCTCTATGATCTTTATGAACTTTATTTTTATTTTTTATTTTTTTGGAAAATCTTTCTCCAAATTTATATCTGCCAAAGCTAAACAAACAACATATGTGAAATTTGTTGATCAAGGGACTCATATGTTTCTGCCTTCCTAAAGAGCCTGATGTGGAACTTAACAGAATTATTACTTTACTAATAGTATCATGATTTGCTGGTTTTACAATGCTACTGTAAAGTAATAGTGGAGTATAAACACAGGCTGTAATCCTAGTCCCAGCTAGAGAAGACCTATTGAATCAATTACAGAATGATGTGTCAACATATAGATAAATCCTATTCATTTGCAATGGTTCTCAACCTTCCTAATGTTCCATAATACAGTTCCTCATGTTGTGGTAACCTCCAACCATAAAATTATTTCCGTTGCTACTTCATAACTGTAATTTTGCTACTGTTATGAATTGTAATGTAAATATCTGATGTGCATGGGACCAAATTTGGCACAAATACCCAATACACCCAAATTTGAATACTGGTGGGATGGGGGGGGGGGTGATTTTGTAATTTGGGAGTTTAACCTGAAGTTAAAGAGCATTCTGAGCTCCACCAACGATGGAATTGAACCAATCTTGGCACACAGAACTCCCATCATCAACAGAAAATACTGGGTTGGTGGGCATCAACCTTGAGTGTTGGAGTTGTAGTTCACCTACATCCAGAGAGTACTGTGGACTCAAGCAATGATGGATCTGGACCAAACTTGGCACAAATACTCAATATGCCAAATGTATACACTGGTGGAATTTGATGAAAATAGACCTTGACATTTGGGAGTTGTCATTGCTGGGATTTATAGTTCACCTACAATCAAAGAGGATTCTGAACTGCACCAACGACAGAAGTGGGCTAAACTTCCCACACAGAACCCCCATGACCAAGAGAAAATACTTTGTATTCTGATGGTCTTTGGTGAGGCCTCTGACACACACCCCCCCCCCCCCTTGAGACCTCCAGGTTGAGAAACGCTGATTTAATGGGTGTACTCTAGTTGCAGTTAACAATCAGATTTAGGCCATGGTGTGCTACAGATAAATGATATTATGAGAATGCACCTGATTTTTTTAGAATAAGGAATAGGGCATACGTAAAAACACATTTATTATAAGGAAGGCTTTGTTAATACTTCTGCATTTTACAAAATGACACTAAACAAGAGGTATTAGAACCCAAGATGCATTTAAAAGTCTGTTTTCTCCAAAACATATCTGTACTGTTGACAAATTCAGTGCGTGGTTCTTGACAGTACTCCTACCCACATCATTATATGGATAAGTTTTCAAAAGAAGGTTTTGCAAACATACTGGCCTACGCTTGCCCTTAGAGAACAAGCACATTGCTGTTGCTTCTGTTTATTTTGGCATCTGAGGTTATCTGCAAAACATTCCCATTGTGGCAAATAGGCTGACTTGGATAATACAGTTGCAAAGCTTGTTTTGTGATTCATATTGAATCCAGAACTATGCAGGGCTTAACTCAAAATCTAAAGAGCCACAACATAAATTAAAAAGACATCAAGCATGCTGTAAAGCATAAGCAGGTGCTCCTTTTTTCCAAACCAAATCATCTTTGCAGAATATTATTCTAAAAATCATATTTGCTGTACTGTGAAAACAGCTGCGCTCCGTTCGGCAGCCTTGCCTCTCAGTGGAGAGAAAAGGGTCTTGACAGACCGTTGTGATATCTCATGATAATGGGCCCATTCTTCATTTTTACTGTTTTGCATTTGAGAGCCTCTGAGCTGGAGATGCTTCATTCAGATCAGCCAAAGCGCCACCAGCTTTTGTCCTTTATTTTTAACAAGCCACTGTGTGACTCATTGAAACATTTTATTGTATTCAGTATTGGGTTTTGTTTGGATTAGTAGAACATATTGCTAAACGTAGAAGGTGGCTGCTGTCAAGTATTCACATCTCAGCTCCTGACAGGTTTGTGATATCAGTCCCCAAATAAAACTGCATCTAATTAGCTTTTGAGTAGCTTGATATATAGATGAGGGAGAGTAAGGGCGGGAGGCAGTCGCGAAAGGGAGGGGAGGAGGGCTTGGTTCATTAACTTTGCCACCCTATTATCCATCCCTCTTCCCATTACCTGTGTGATTCCCTGTCTAAATGTCCCTGCCTGATCCAAAGCACCCTTTCTGTTAAGAATAACACTCTACCAAGCTGTGGGATGAAGAAACACATGGCTTCATTCATACCCTTCAACAAACAGATCTTAGTATTATAATTGGGGCCTTTGGCACTTCTCGTGCTATAAACAATTATCATTTTCCAAAGGGTTTTCTTTCAAATTGAGTAATTGGAATGATTTCATCGCTTTCATTTTGTGTACATCAAATGTGAAAGATCAGAACATTAAAATAACTTGTGGAGGTGTGGACCTAAAAGTTAATTAAAATGTTGGTGCCATTTTAACTCATCTATTTAGGAATGACTAATAGGGTAGACCATTGCATCTTAAACTGTGGGTCCAACCCCAAATGGGGTCCCATTTCCTCAATATTGGGATCCCTGATTTTTTTTCTGCATTTCACCTAAACATTTACATGTATCTGTTGTGCAATGTTTACAGTGGACTCTGCAGATGATGCTTCAGCTGTACATCATAAAAAGGAAAATCAGCCTGTTTAGCAAGCCTTGCAGTAAATAGAAACATAGAAACATAGAATCATAGAATTGGAAGAGACTTCATGGGCCATCCAGTCCAACCTCCTGCCAAGAAGCAGGAAAATTGCATTCAAAGCACCCCCAACAGATGGCCATCCAGCTTTTGTTTAAAAGCCTCCATTGAAGGAGCCTCCACCATATTTCAGGATAGAGAGTTCCACTGCTGAACAGCTCTCACAGTCAGAACATTCTTCCTAATGTTCAGGTGGAATCTCCTTTGAAGCCATTTCTCCATGTCCTAGTCTCCAAGGCAGCAGAAAACAAGCTTGCTCCCTCCCTCCTCTTTGTGGCTTCCACTCACATATTTATGCATGGCCATCATGTCTCCTCTCAATCTTCTCTTCTTCAGGCTAAACATGCCCAGCTCTTTAAGCCGCTCCCCATGGGGCTTGTTCTCCAGACCCTTGATCATTTTAGTCACCCTCCTCTGGACACATTCCAGCTTGTCAATATCTCTCTTCAATTGTGGTGCCCAGAACTGGGCACAGTATTCCAGGTGTGGTCTAACCAAGGTGGAATAGAGGGGTAGCATGACTTCCCTGGATCTAGACACTAAACTCCTATTGATGCTGGCCAAAATCCCATTGGCTTTTAAAGCTGCAGCCAAATGTTTTATTATTATACTTATTTTACCTGGTGTTCTGTAAAAAACATTTCAGGCCAAAAAAAAGTCCCAAATCCACAGGTAGACAAATTTTGAAATACAGTGCTGCCCAGTATCCATAGTATTTATATCTGAGGTTGCATTTATCCACATTTGACAAAACATTACCCCCCCCCCCCCCAGGCATTTCCATGGTTATACGTATCCCCTAGGCTTGGGCCCAAATCAGTTTGAATGAAAATGATTTGTAATATTCAGTGGTACAGTTCATATAATCTCTGAAAACAGAACAGCAGGAGGGAACCTAAAAGCCCAGCAAAATGGAATGAGAGAGCCAGATTTTATCAACTACTGAAGAGGATAGAGTTAAGTCTGCAATATACCTGAGGCAGGAGCTGCCATGGGACCTCTGGATAAGATGGGATTATTGCACCATGTTTTTCTCCCTCCCTTGGCAGAAGCAGCATCCATCACTTTCCCAGCAGCATTTGCATGAGACAGGCATTGAAAAGTCTCTTAGTTCCTCTCAGAGCATGATGGGAGTTGAAGTTTTTCCTCTCTTTCTGTTTCTCAACCAATAAAAAGCCTGGTTGTATCCTTGCTCTGTTTGGCTGAGAATGGACACAACCAGTGACTACAATTCGAGGAACCCTCTCTTGCGATTTGTCTTATTTTTTAAAATGTTATGGTTAAAACTTAAAATAATTCTAAAAAATCAGTAAATTGGTGAATTGTTTTGAAACTTGGTAAGCCTGAAGTTGTAAATGGAGTCTAAAACAGAGGTAGGTTTCATGCACATAGGCCTTAAAATGACTGAGGATTGAGCCTTTAAAATTTCTCATTGTACCCAATGGACTGAAGCTTTGTATTGTTGAAGGCTTTCATGGCCAGAATCACTGGGTTGCTGTAGGTTTTTTCGGGCTATATGACCATGTATGCCTCTAGAACATGGCCATATAGCCCGAAAAAAACCTACAACAACCGACTGAAGCTTTGACGAATGAAAACGGCAACACCCCTCCCACTTTGAGTAACTTCCTGGTAAACAGAACGAGGGGTCAGACAATAATGGATGGCATGCCTTTTGGATGAATTACGCACCTCTAGTATCAAGAAATGTATCCCTTGTGGATACAGTGGCTGTGCTGTAACACTAAGTTGTTCAGAATAATGAGTGGCCACAAAATGAGGAACAATAAAAGAACCAGAGAATGAGCAACAACATGGCAAATGGCATTCAGTATAAGTTAAAGTAATGCACAGAATTTATGATTTTGGACTTAAGAGATAATTTTTTTTTGAAAAATGTTTTGCAGATGCCCAGGCAGTGGTGTGAACCATTTGAGGAATTCAGAAAATTCCTCAAAAGTTTTCATGTAAGTATTGAAGGAAACCCAGGGCTGTCCTGGGATATGTTCTCCTTTTCTCCTTAAAATTCCAGGCTTTGGAGGCCACTCCCTCTGGTGGCCTTGAGGAGGATGAGTCTTCAATGTCCAAAACTATCTGTCTTGGCATGTTTTTCCTGCATTAAGAGATAGAAAATGCAATCTGGGATGTATAATGCAAAACATTCACTATGGTGATATTTGCTTTCCTTCTAACTGCTCAAATACAGGAAATCTTTTAAAGTTATAGCTGTAAAAGAGTACAAGCACCAATATGGTGAGGTGATCTTAGTGTTGGACTACGACTCTGGAATCCAGAGTTCAAATCCTTGCTTGACTTTATAAAGCCCACTGGATGACCTTGGACAAGTCACATTCTCTCAGCCTCAGAGGAAGGCAGTAGCGAACCCCCTTTGAACTTGAAACCCACAGCTAGGTCACCTTAGGGTTGCCATAAATGGGAAATAACCTTAAAAAGAATGGAAGTAACTACTGTAATTAATTATGTTTGCAATCATTGAGCAATAACTACATTATTGCATTTATAATATACAAGAGATAATTCTACCCCTTGAGCACTGTGCGCTTTTGTGAATGTTTAGTTGGTAAGATGGATGGGGAAATAATGTGTTTTGTACCATAGGCTAGCAGTTGGTTAACTAATTGCAATTAGCTTGGTCACTTTCAAGAAAGGATAAAATAGAAGTTACCTTTTTAAAAACTGGAATACTAAAAGTAAATGTTTCCCCTTGACATTAAGTCTAGTCGTGTCTGTCCCAGAAATTGTGCCCATCTCCATTTCTAAGCTAAAGAGCCAGCGCTGTCCATAGAGTCAGCATTTTCCATAGACACCTCCAAGGTCATGTGGCCAGCATGACTGCATAGAGTGCCATCATCTTCCCGCCGAAGTAGTTCCTATTGGTCTACTCACATTTGCATGTTTTTGAACTGTTAGGTTGTCAGAAGCTGGGGCTAACAGCAGGAGCTCACCCAACTCCCAGAATTTGAACCACTGACCTTTCAGTCAGCAAGTTCACCAGTTTAACCAGCTGTGCCACCGGGGGCTCCTCTGGAATAATACATAAAACTAATTACTTTTAACATTTAATTATTAAAAATAACTTTCCAGGCATGCATACTTGAAAAATAAACCTCATTTAAAGCAGTGGAACCTATTTTCCATTAAGTCCTTTCAATAATTCGATCTGAATGTTCTGCTTGAGTAGTAATGACAAATGCAATCATTTTTGTGCACATTGCATTGCTTAACAGGTGCTGCTCAGTAGTTGCTTCAGTTTCTGTCTTCCTCCCATCCCTGAAACTGTTATTTCTGATCGTTTTTACTATCTGGCTACACTGTTTCTGAGATTTTCTTTTATTAATGGCATTTTGCCACTGTTAGAAGTGTGTGTCAAAATACTTTGATCATCCTTGAGGAAAGCTGCTTCACAGTGATGAGAAAATTGGTATGCTTAATTTAAATTGTACACTGTTTGATGCAAGGCTCTTCAGCAAATACTTTGGGTTTGCTTTAATTTATGTTTACTTGTGCAGTATAGTTCTGTATAAAAAGTATGTAATGATATTTGAAGGAACACCAAACTTTCCAGGGTATTTATTTAGAAATGTGTTCTATAGCATGTTTAAAGCCCCATTTAAATACAAATCCTAAAGTGTGTTGTAATGACTTATTCTTAAAATGGCCAGCACTACCACCTCACCCGCCTCATAGGAAACCTGCTACAAAACAGGAGCTTTTTAGTTGAGTTCCAGGGCCAGAGAAGCAGATGGCGGAAACAGAAGAACAATGTCATACGAAAGCTGACTGATCACAACCAGATACAGTGAAGACATCTGCCCTTGCGCTATGCTACTCTGCTGCTGAGTATGCATGCCCAGTGTGGAACACATCTCACCACACTAAAACAGTGGATGTGGCTCTTAATGAGACATGCCGCATTATCACAGGGTGTCTGCACCCTACACCACTGGAGAAATTACACTGTTTAGCCGGTATTGCACAACCTGACATCCACCGGGAAGTGGCAGCCAATAGTGAAAGGACCAAGGCAGAGACATTTCCAGCTCATCCCTTGTTTGGGTACCAGCCAGCACGTCAATGACTTAAATCAAGAAATAGTTTTCTAAGATCTACAGAGACACTTGCTGGAACACCTCAGCAAGTGAGAGTCCAAAAGTGGCAGGCTCAAACCCAGAACCTCAATCAATGGCTGATACCAAATGAGAGACTCCCCCCTGGGCACACAGAAAACTGGGCGACTTGGAAGGCGCTGAAAAGACTGCGCTCTGGCACCATGAGATGCAGAGCCAACCTCAAGAAATGGAGCTACAAAGTGGAATCTACAACATGTGAGTGTGGAGAAGAGCAAACCACTGAGCACCTGCTGCAATGCAACCTGAGCCCCGCCACATGCACAATGGAGGACCTCCTTGCAGCAACACCAGAGGCACTCCAAGTGGCCAGCTACTGGTCAAAGGACATTTAATCAACTACCAAGCTTGCAAACTCTGTTTTGTCTGTTTGTTAAAAAAAGTTTAAAAATGTAATACAATTGTCTGGTTGATACTGACACGATAAATAAATAAATAAATAAACAATAGCCCAATTCAGTCATTGTTCAAAATACTTATTTGAATATGCAAGTAGGGGTCGGACCACACTTAACGCTTCTACTTCTGATATTATAACCATCATGTTTACATTATGAAGCTCTACAGTGAAGGCCTCTACACATCCTATGGCTTCCACATAAGGTTGGTATCCAGGCTCCAGGTGATTTAGTATACTATACAAAAATGCTACCTCCCTGCAGACGTTTGTGTTGCAAATCAAGGAAGACAACACATCGCATGAGCAACAGACTTGTTTCATTAGTTATTTTCTAATCCGAACAGGACCATGGCAGCCCAACCTCTTCTCCCATATCATATTAATAGCATTGGTGCCCCTTCATGGGTAGAAAAGTGACTGGCCATCAGTGAATGAAAACACAGTTGCAGCTGGGCAGCCCAACCAGACAACTACCCATACATTCAGCAAGGAAAATGCCTGTAACATGGTTATTTGTGGCAGAGAGACAGAGCTCCCCCATAAAAATAGCATGTAACTATTGTCCATGTACTACTGTTGTCCAGGTGGCACAGCTGCTATCATCTGTAGATCAGCTGTAGAAAGCAGTGGGCTGCTTTCTGGATGCCTGCTTATATGGGAGGGGCAGGGTCATTTGGAAAATCACCTCAAACTCCTACATCTGGGGCAGAGGAGCTCGGAGAACCATTATTTCTGGCCGTAGAGCCCTGCATTGATAAATACAGCTCCCCAGAGTAGCAAGGGACCAGCTAGAGTTGGGGAAGAAAGAGCAGATTTCCTCCCTTGTGGTCCTAGCATCTGCTGTCTGAGGCATTTGCTTCACTGAGGTCCTGTCCAGACATTAACTTTATCCCAGAAGCTCCCACAGCAAACTGGAAGGTGGCCAAATGCTGTTCCTTGTAAATGTGGAAGTAATTGCTCCAAGCAGCAAAAAATGTGAGATTTTAGGTGTGGGAATATCCCAGATCTGAGTCAAAAATCGACATCTTCGAATGTCTGTATGTCCATGCATTTGGAAATTACGGGATTTGTTTCTGGGTTTCAGATGTTTGTTCCTGATTGGTCGGTTCCTAAAAGGAAGGTGACAGTTGAGTAGAACATGAAGTTGAGTAGAACACGAAAACTCTGTGTGCCAGAAACATGTGGAGGGCACATTTTCTCTCACTAGACTCTAGTCAACATTGTACATCTTTTCACAATAAGAGAATCAGGAACAGACATGTTTAACCCAGGAGCGACACGTTTTTGTTCCATGCCACAAGTACACCATGAAACCTGTCTGCACAGATGACTATGCAGCTTATATAACCCAGGAACGGAACTTATACAATGATTTGCATCTTTGCATCTTAAGTTTTTTGTAAAAATGCAGAAATCCCACGGTGGCCATCTTGGGGGCTGAAAAATCCTGCGACAAAGCAAGTGTGGACCATGGAGGCAGAAATCCTGGAACCAATAGGTCTGTATCTGGACATCTTCTCAGGTCCCTTTTTTTTTTTTTTTTTTTTTTGCTCCTGACTAAAGTATGCAATTTGGTGCTGTCTGGAACCGTCCTGAGGCGCATAGCAGAGCCGGCCTTGTTTTATTGTGTCTTTCATTCGTTTTCCACAGATAGTGACCCTAATGCAAATGCATCACATTACTGGCAAGATTTGTTCAAAAGGGGGTTTGCCTTTGCTTTCCTCTGGGGTTGAGAGTGTCACTTGCCCAAGGTCACCTAGTAAATTTCCATGGCTAAGTGGGGATTCAAACTCTAGCCTCCACAATTGTAGTACAGCGGTTTAGCCATTACACCCCTTAATCTGCTCAAGAGCCAGCCTACTAAGTGATTATTATCAACCAATGTGCCCCATTAAGATGATTTCCATTTCTTAATATTTGAAGACAAATTTGGAACTAGGGCCAACAATGCATCCACCATGATTTCCTATCAGGTTGCAGTGGGGAAACAAACCTACTCATAAGCATCCATCCACTTTTGGCTTTTGTTCTGCTTTACCCGGTTACCACCAGCCATTAGGTCATTATAAGAGACTGTAGAGAACTGACATCTGACTTGGCTTACTTCGTTCATGATCCTCCTTTTGTTTCTGCATTCTGCAGAGTGTAATCCCACCCACAGGCTTGTTTTGATTGTATTTATGAAGGGTTTTATGTAAGAGTTTACAGCTTACATTCAAGTGTGAACAACTTCTAACCATTAAACACAGCTTATCACAGGGGCCTTATTTGGATGTGATACCAGTCGATGTCTATGTTTCCTATTTGGATTTGAAACTGGTCGATGTCTATGTTTCCAGTGCTTAACAGGTGCTCAGTAGTTGCTTCAGTTTCTGTCTTTCTCCCATTCCTGAAACTGTTATTTCTGATTGTCTTTACTATCAAGTAAGAATATCCAGGGTACATCTGCAGCTATCTAAAATGATGGGAGTGGAAACAAGCAAAAACAAAACCATGGAACTAACAAAACTTGTTTTATACATCAAAACAGAAGCAGAAATGTGTTGTATTTTAATCTCAATTATCTTTAATTATATGTAATCTAAAACCAGATACATATTCAAATGAGATGCAATTCTCTATTGGAAAGGGTTCTGATCTGGAACGTTTCTAGTCAAGTGTTGGGAGAGTTCTTTTACAGCAGATTTGTGATTAGACTTAATACAATAATAAACAAAGCTAGAAGTACATGAAGTTCTGTTACGCATATGTTATAATTATTTCTTTAATATGATAATTTCAATGTAGGTGCCAAGGTCCAAAATGTGCAGATTACAAAACTGAATGAATACTCGGGGAACATTATGATTTGAGAAATGTATGTCTTAGCATACATTTTGTATGTAAATGGATATGTTGAACCACATGTAAAAAACTACAGCTTACGTCCTTGTGCTGGTTAGAGTTATACCTTAAGGCTGTCATTAGTAAAGTTCTGTGCTGCACCTGTCAGACTTGTTTGGAAAAGCTATATAAAAACAAGCTGCAGCAGATTTTAGAATACATTCCTCTGGCAATAGTAAACTGCAATTTCATTACAACACATTCAGGTTTTTGAAAAGTCAGCTCAGAAGAACACTACAGTTGTCTTAAACCTGGCCTTTTAACATTTAGGCAATGATTCATGAAGCTGTTTAGAATGTAATTGGGGTGTTTCCAGACTATTTTGTCTATTTTCCATTGATAATATTTATATTCCACAGTTCTACAAATAAATGTTCCAAACAAGAAGAAGACTAGAAACTAACCTGTGGCCACATGCTAAAAAGCAGCAAAAAATGGAACTCCTTTCCTTCTGAGAAAAGTCTCACTAACCTTAACTAATATCAAAACAAAATAAAGCAAAATCTGAAAAAGGTCAAACAATTGAGAAGAAAGGCACACATATATACGAGTTCCTTGTTAAAACCTTTCTGTGGCTCACTGGTTCCCAACCTTTTTTTGATCAGGAAACACTTTGGCCTGGGAGCACTTTGACCAGGAACCACTCTCCAATGTTAGTACCAAAAGGGTTGCAAATTGGTTTTTGGTCAACTTTGCATTGGATAGACCATATCAGCTCTAGTTTCTGGTACAGAACATATGCCATGGTCAGCAATAAGGAAGGAGTGGCAGGCAGCGCAGAAGGAGCAGAAATAAAATAAAATAATAAAATAAAGAAAGAGGCTCATGGACTAGATTTCAGTCATCATGGCTCACTGGTGGTCCACGGCCCACAGATTAAGAACCACTGCTGTAACTCAAACGTTTCCTGAAACCCATTTCGTTCTCTCATACTGTGACTCCTAGGAATTTGTCTAAACTGTATTAGATCTGGCTATTACTATGATCTGTTTATAAATCCAAAATCAATTTTAAACTGTAGAGAGACTAAGGAGAAATATGAAAAACATATCAGCATATAATTTAAAAATCTGCCTGTATTATGTACAATAAACTCACTCAGAGCACTGCCATGGAGAGTAATGAAAAGTCTCAATTTTAACATTTCTAAGTGCTCATCTACCCCAGACTGGAGGAAAAAGCAAGACTGGGCCTTCCTTTAAAGCTGGTAAAGTGGCTGGGATTTCTGGGAGTTGTAGGCCCAAAACATCTGGGGACCCCAGGTTAAGGACCCCTGCTTTAAAGAAAGTCCGTTTTCAGAAGCGTCATCAAATGCCTCTAGTGGGTTGTCCACATGTTACTTATTCACCTCACATTTTTTTGTTCAGGTTATAAGTAAAATAAAGTTTGTTTCTCTGATTGAGAAAAGGGAAGAAATGTGCTGGTTTTTGCTTCTTCTTTCTTTTAGATAGATAGAACTGATTTTTGCATGGTATGACACACAAATCCTGCTCATAGCAAACATAAATGTCTAGTAATTGAACATTTTTCCAATATCTGCACCCTACTTGAGCGTTTAACAGTATTGTTGTTTTACCTTGCTGAGAGGAAAAGTTTCTATGAGATGTTATGAGAGAAATATAGAAAAAAAATAATCTCCATTTTCAATCATAGTGCTACTAGGTATGGCCTGAGGGCACATGAATGAACTCTCTCATGTTCTGAGTCCACATGCCTATCAGGGATCTTGCAATCTTGGCCAATACATCACATTAGGCAAATTGGATCCCATAAGCCACATTCGCACGGTGCTATCTAAAGGAGGAATATCAAATATTATGGTACAGCTTCAAAACTGACAAAGAGTGCATGCAAAATAGAGATGAATGCCCATGAGAGCATGTTGAAGGGGTGCTAATTCAAAATGAACAAACTGGCAAGACTGCAAAGGTTTGGAATTAAGCAATGTGAAGCTGCAGAGGTTGTTAAGAGGAGGGAGAGGTTCAGAAATAAGGATGGTATAATACACACATACACATACATACAGTCACACACCAGAGCAAGAAGGGGTAGTCCTGAAAGGCAGATTTTAGAGATAAAATAAGTTATTTCTCCTTGGTTTTACTTTTCTTGCAGAAAGCTAAGAGGTGTTGGCACTCCTGGCTTCAACAGTAGAAAGACAAGGAGGACAGGCTTGGCATGGTCCTCATGCCAGAACAAGGGCTTTGAGAACGAGAACAAGCTAACAAGATCCTGTGGACCAAATCCCAGATTCTGGCAGTCTGAATAAATGATTTCAGCTTCAGCCAGAGCTGCAAATCAGACAATTATTCCAGCAAAAGACCTCCAGAAGGAGGAGGCAAGCGGCCCCAAGCTCTTGGTTCAAGTATAATCCACTCTCAGAACAAACTATCTTTGAATTTGGCAGTCTTTTTTTAAAAAAAAAATCTCAGGTGGGGAAAATGACATCTGGGAGATTTCTAAAACAAAGAAAAGTCCAGTGTCTTTTTGAACTTTCTGAAACCACTTCCACACAGGACAAAATGCAGCACGAACTGTCATTAAAAATGTCAGTTCATGCCACATTTTGAGGCCACACATGGGGGCAAAACTCTGTCTCACATGGATGGGCACCTGCCCCACCTTTTCTCCCTCCAAACCAACTGAAATCCTGCTTAACAGTTCCTGGAGGCTTCCCTGTAGCTCCATTGTGCTCAGTAATGGATTTCAGAAGCCTTTTTAACCTATGTGTAAACTGTGTTAAACAGTTTACCCCAGGTTAAAACACATTAGCCTGGATGCATTGTTTGGACATTCCAGGTTAATGCACCATCTACACTGGATTAACTGCTAGTGTAGATAGGTCATAAGCAACCTCATTCAGCATCTATTTTAAGGAGCCTCCTGGTGGTGCAATGAGTTAAAGCCTTGTGCCAGCAGGACTGAAGACTGACAGGTTGCAGGTTCAAATCTGATGAGCTTCTGTCTGTCAGTTCCAGCTACCCATGTGGGGACATGAGAAAGGATTTCCACAAGGAAGGCAAAACATAAAAAATCCCCCCACCTTGGCAACATCCTTGCAAACGGCCAATTCTCTCACACCAGAAGTGACTTGCAGTTTCTTAAGTGGCTCCTGACATGAAAAAAAAATATTTTAAGAGAAAGTAGTAATGACTCAGACAAGCATTTCCTATCTATACAAACAATAAAATAATATACTTGGAGGGAAATAATTTTATCTAGGGAGGGTAGAGGCCTCTTCAGATGACCTTTCTGTATCCTTGGCCAGACAATCGAAGGTGCTTCCATTTTAGAGCGCACACACCTCTATCTTGGTAATGGTATTGAACAAAACTAAACAACAGTCTACCATGTGAACATGTTTTCAGTGATAGATCTGAGTGTTAGAGCATGGTGTTTTTGCTCTCTCCTTGTCAAGTATTTTGTGTTGTAGCTCTTTCATCCAATTCCTCGCTTTCAATGTGGTTCAGGCATTTGCTTTGTGAGGGCTGCCTAGTGATAGATCACAGGTTTGCCAGTAAGAATCCAGTGAGACCTGAATTCTGTTGCCATTAGTTTAGAAGACATTGGAAAAACAGGGCAGCAGAAAACAAACTTGCTCCCTCCTCCCCATGACTTCCCCTCACATATTTATACACGACCCTCATCATGTCTCCTCTCAGCCTTCTCTTCTGCAGGCTAAACATGCCCAGATCTTTAAGCCACTCCTCATAAGGCTTGTTCTCCAGACCCTTGATAATTTTGGACACAGTTCAGCTTGCTTGTCAACAGCTCCCTTCAATTGTGGTGCCCAGAACTGGGCACAGTAATTTATGACATGATTCCCAATAATACAGGCTATGAGTAACTTAACTTTTAAATGAATCTAGGGTACAAGTCTTTTTTTTTCATCTATTCAGACAGCTGAGATTTAACTCCGAATTTAAATATTCACTTTCATAATCATTAAACTCTCTTACATTGGATAAGTTAGAATTATTCCTCCGAGAACATATATATATATATATATATATATATATATATATATATATATATATATAGATGGCAACCTATTGACCTAAAGTGTTTTAGGATTCATCAAATTTTACTACAGCTTTATTTAGTCTGTGTTCATCTGAATAACTGTCTAAAGATTTCACACTAGATTCTAGATTTTCAGCAAATCCCAGATGTTACTACTATTTGAGAAATAGCACTAAAGCTGGCCTAATCTTTCGTTTTCCCCCCTTCCTCCTCCTTTCTTTGGACACATGTGTGTGGGTGTGCAGGCCAGTTAACCTGCAACTATCGTGCATATAAGAATCTCAGTCTTGTATATATACACCTATGCAGAGTCTCAGATACACCGCTCTACCTAAATATGAGGAGTTTTAATTATCCCACCATCTCAAGTTCCAAGGATCAGGCCAGGAGAAAGAGGAGGAAGGAATTGTCAGTAAGATAGCTGGAGGGAACAGGAATACATATTACCTAAGGGAGTGGTATCCTCAGTCTTCATCTAATTTAATTCCCCCATCAGACACATCAAACAATAATGCTGTAGGGCTTTAAAAAATGGAGCAAGGCAGCAGGGGCAGTGGGTGGCAAATGATGACAGCCTGTCTACATATCTGAGTGGCAGGCAACTGGAGGGAGACAACTTCGCACTGAGGCTGGTGCAGGTTAGGTTACATATGGCAATTTATTTTTGGCCTTTTTCCCCATTAAAGAAGGAAAAGGTACAATATTTAGGACTGAGATATTAAGTCACATATGCTTTTGCGAGAGAAATTTTAAATTGTGAATTTTTTTCTATGCTTCCATGAAATATATCTATTCTACAATAATTTTGTAGTGCATAAAAATGAGGACCAATCTGCAAATTCTCATCTTGGAGATCCTTGAAGAATGGGAAGTGTTTCGGAACCTATCAATCCAAACCAGGGCATGCTTTGCCTTTGAAAATCCTCATCTAGGGACTTTATGCCAGCTGTCACTGGTAAAAAATACTAACTTCAGATGTTTCTGTGGGTAGAAGCGAACTGTAAATGTAGTTAGAGCCCTATCTTCACTATGTTCAGAGTTCATTGCTGTCAGCTTCATGGTATCAATGCCCTGTTCTAACTCCAGTTGCCTAGCCAATGCATCTGGAACTACAGATAGTGTAATTTCCATTCTATATCTGTTTAGGATATGTCCATTTATTTAATGAACCGTTTTATTCTGTTTCTGTATATATCTACATTTTTAACGCTAGATTAAAACATTAGATTTTTAATAATTTGCATGTAGGCAGTAAAAAAATTAGCATACAAGAGTAAACAGGGTGCCCAGGCTAAAGTGAAAAGGTCGGCTAGGTCTCTTAAAGGAGAATGACACTGAAATGTTAGGAAAATAATGATAGGTGAACCACTTATTGGAACAAGAGCATTGTGCAATAAAACTTAGGTCTGGTCACTACTGTTACTCACAACTCTGCTGGAAAAAGAAATTGAGTTTTAATTTCAAAATTAAAAACTTTGGCCACTTTAAAACCAAATGAACATTGAGTATCTCCTACTCTTATAAAGGCTTTTAGAAAACTTCATAGTTAGCTAATATAAATGGTCCATGACTCCTTAAAAAAAACAAAAATTGTTTGTTTGTTTGTTTATTTATTTCATGTGAAAAGCATTGCATAAATAAATAAATGTCAAACTGATAAAATAAAGGGAGCACAAGCAGCTAAATAGTTTTAGACCAAAAACAGGCACAAGTGACCGCATTGTCTGTAGCTCTAAACAGTTCTTCATCTGTGCATGAGGCAGGGCATTGTGGGCAAGCATACAGATGCTGAGTCGTTTGTTCTGCTTCACAATCACACAAGGTGGAGGATTCTTCTAGGTTGTGCCATTTTGTCAGGTTGTCTTTTGATCTGCCAACTCCACTTCTAAGTCAGTTCAGGGACTTCAAAGTTGCCCATTCTTGGTTTGCCCCATCCAGTTGGAGTTGCCTGATTTTGCTGGAAGCTTTCCCTTGATTTAAGTCTACTGGGAAGAGGTTGATAGCCATGCAGTGGATGGCTTTCACAGTGTTCAACCTTAGTTCTCTCGCAATTGGCTGCAACTTTCCATCACACATTTTGGGGGGGGGGGGGGGACGACAACTAGCTTATAAAGTCTATCAGCTGGTGTAGGTTTAAAATCTGTCAGATGGGGCAGACATACTCAGCAGTTGAGTTCCTAAATGTTAGTGTCCAATCCAATGTGGCACTGAGATATTTAGGGTGGGAACAGTGTGGGAACTCTTAAATTGTGGCAATGTGCACAGGATGTATGGGTGAATTGCACGTGAATTGTGTCTATTTGTTTAGATTTGGAAGCCAATCCCAACCTGAAATTGATGTTGCCTCTCTTAAGAACTCTAATTTTGCATTACGAAAGGCATTCATTACACAGCCTTAAAGACTTTGTTTACTTCTAAGACATTTTCACAATTGTATTTAGTGAATAACACATATTTGGTCAGGGAAAGTTATGAACTTACAAATGGGAAATCCAATTGACATGAATTACTTCAATAGCTTATTGATGAACTGCCCCAGTCTTAAATTTCCTGGGCTTAGAGTAGTGCTTCTGTAATGAAGGTGAGAAGAGGGACAAGCAGAACAAACAAGACTTAACAACAGAAGAGAAAGAAGATGTTCTGTCTGTGATTATCTTTAAGAGACCATTGTACAGATTGAGAGAAATATATTATATTCATTTTGGGGCTTGATAGACTCAAAGCAAGCTCAACCAACATTTATAGAAGTTCATTCAGAATCTAGATTTTGAGGAGTAAGCATCTTTTTAACCCATTGTTATTAATTCTGCACTAACCACAGTCAAGGCCCATGTGGAATTTCAATAAAAGAAAGGGCACTGCAGCTAATACATGTGTTGCATCTTTAACCATTAGATCATATATCAGAGTTCTGGAAGTGCTTCTCCTTCCATTATACTACAAGCCAAAAATTAGACTGGATTAATTGTACATTTATATTTACCTCTGTGGAGTAGAAAGTAGAAATAGAGTAACAGACATCTTTGTGTGGTTGCTATATCACAGATATGGGCAAGCCCAGGCCTGGGGGCCAGATAAGGCCCCCTGGGCTCTTTTCTAAGGTCCTCCTCTCTCTCTCTCCATCCTATCTTTCCTTCCTTCTCTCTTTCCTTCCTTCTTCCCTTAAATCCTTCCCTTGAATCCCCCTTCTGCCCTTCCTCCTTCCCTTCCACTCTTTCATCCATCCTTCCTTTCCTCTTTCTTACCTCCTTCCCTTTCTCCCTCTTTCTTTCCCCTTCCTTCCTTCCTTCCTTCCTTCCTTCCTTCCTTCCTTCCCTTTTGTCTTTCCTCCTCTCTTTCCTCCCTCCCTTCCTTCTCTCCTCCCTTCTCTTTTTTCCTTCCTCCTTTCCTCCTGGGGAATCTTTAGCTGGGAGAAGAGAAGGTAGAGAGGAAACATGAAAACCATATTTCAAGATTTAAAAGGGTGTCCCATTGAAGAGGAGGGGGGAAACATGACTTTCTTCTGCTCTAGAGACCAGGACACAAGGGAGCAATGGCTTCAAATGGCAAGGAAAGAGATTCGACTGAAAAGATTAAGAAGAACTTTCTGAGAGTAAGAGCTGTTGGAGAGTGGCATAGGCTGCCTTGAAGTGTGGTGGAGTCCCCTTATCTGAAGGCTTTTCCACAGAGGCTATCTAGTGGGAGTGTTTTGGTTGTGCCTTCTTGCAAGGCAGGGGGTTGGACTGGGTTGCCTTGGGGTCTCTTACAGCTCTAGGATTGTAAGATTCTATATCAGGAGTAGCCAATATGGATACACTTTTTCGCTCTCATCCACTATCTCATCCTGACCAAGGCCAACCCAAACGTTTCTTTCCTTCACTTTCTGCATCCAAAAGAGAAAAGGAAGGGGAGGAAAGAGCAGGGAGGGGGCTTGGGGAGAACCCCCTCCCTCCCAGACCACCCACCCTGCTCTGGCCCGCCATGTGGGCCCAAACTTAGAAAGTTTGCCCATGTCTACTGTATCATGTGATCTGCATATTAAATGTGAGAACATAAATAGCATAACATTAGCCCTTAACTTCAACTGCTGTGACCAGATCCCTTCACTCTAAGCAGATATAAGTTTAAGATATAAGGAGGCACTTACTTCTTGGGAGGAGAGCAATGTCCAATCTCGATAAAATAGTGAGGAGTAGAGACATCACACTGGCAACAAAGATCCGCATAGTCAAAGCAATGGTATTCCCCATAGTCACCTACGGATGTGAGAGCTGGACCATAGGGAAGGCTGAGTGAAGGAAGATAGATGTTTTTGAACTGTGGTGCTGGAGGAAAGTTCTGAGAGTGCCTTGGACTGTGAGAAGATCCAACCAGTTCATACTTCAAGAAATAAAGCCTGACTGCTCATTGGAGGGAAGGATACTAGAGACAATGTTGAAGTACTTTGGCCACATCATGAGAAGAAAGGAAAGCTTAGAGAAGACAATTATGCTGGGGAAAATGGAAGGAAAAAGGAAGAGGGGCCGACCAAGGGCAAGATGGATGGATGGTATCCTTGAAGTGACTGGACTGACCTTGAAGGAGCTGGGGGTGGTGACGGCCGACAGGGAGCTCTGGTGTGGGCTGGTCCATGAAGTCACGAAGAGTTGGAAACAACTGAACAAATGAACAACAACAATATATATATAGAATATTAAATTCCTAAATGCTATTGAAATGCTCACAATTTATTGCTGCGATCCTTGTTTTCTAGCTATTAATAATATCACTGGAAATTATTTGAGGTTACATTTTGCAACCTATTTTGCAGCTCACCCTGAACAAGCCTGTATCCCCCATTCATCAGCATATCAGCAAATACACACTTTAACAATAATTTTAGCATCTGGACCTATCATCTGGGTGTGAGGAATGAAGGTGATGTAGCTAATGCCAAAGCAGTAGTAGTCTGTAATTTGTAAAGTGCTTCCAGAGGACTTGAAAGTAAATTGTCCATTAGCTTTTTCAGTATATTCTAGCACAGCTGGATTCAATCAAATGATTGGCTCCTAATGCAGACTTTATTTCATCAGAAATATGTAAAATTGCAGATAACTTCTTCTCTCTCAGTGCCCTTTCTAAAATACAATGGGCTGTTCTTATGCTAATCAAAAGGGCAACTATGTGCAGCTAATTTTTAAACCCAATCTGGTAACAATTTGCTTTTCTTCAGTTTAAATCAACCTTCTCCAAGAAAGGGTTGGGGATGATGAGAGTGGTAATCCAGCCCATCTGGAGGGAAGCAGTCAGAAGACAGAGATATGAGCTGGCTGGGTTCTTTCTCTTTTTGGCCTTGCTGATCTACACTTGTTTGCATATTACTTTCTTTACTCATTTAATTGTACTTTATGTTCTAGTGATGATAGATTTACCTCATTGGTAAACCTGGATTATTAAAAAGATACATCTAGGTTTCACAGTGGCAGCCAGGTTGCTAACTGGATTTAATTATAGGGAGCGGATGATGCCCCTTTTAAAACAGATCCACTGGTTGCCGATAAGTTTCCGGTCCTTAAAGGAAATGGATGCGGCATACAAAAATAAAGTTATTATTATTATTTTACTGAGTTGGAAGAGACCAGATGGGCCATCCAATCCAACCCCCTGCCATGCAAGAAAAGCACAATCAAATTACCTGCAATGAATGGCTGCTATTATTATTATTTTACTTACACAAAAACATAGCATGTCACAGAAAATTAGATATATATGCTGGATTTCGTATCACAAAATCACAAGTCAAACACTTCCCAAGCATCTAGGACTTTGTGATGTATTTTCAAATGATGTGCGCCAATCCAAGTAAGGTGGGCTTTTGCAGTTGACAGATTGTGATTTTGTCAATGTTTGTTGTTTCCAAATGCCAGCTGAGATCTTTTGGCACAGCACCCAGTGTGCCGATGACCACTGGGACCACCTGTACTGGTTTCTGCCAGAGCCTTTGCAATTCGATTTTGAGGTCCTGATAATGCCTGAGTTTTTCCTGTTGTTTTTCCTCAATGCGACTGTAACCTGGTATGGCGACATCAATAATCCAAACTTTTTTTCTTTTCCACAATCGTGATGTCTGGTGTATTGTGTTCCCAAACTTTGTCAGTCTAGATTCGAAAATCTCACAGCATTTTTGCGTGTTCGCTTTCCACTACCTTTACATGTTTATAATCCCTCCAATTCTTTAGTGCTTGTGGGTCGTACTTGTGACATAAGTTCCAGTGAATCATCTGATGGTGGTGGTGGTGATGATGATTATGATTATTATGATAATTATGATTATTATTAAATAGGGCAGAGTAGCTTCTGATATGCGTGCAAAAAAGCAGCACACAGGGAAAACTACTGTACTAGATTGTTTGTAAATTTAAGAGCTTTTCTGTTAAATTCAGTGGCATAACACTACAGTTCTCACGTCCACTTGAAATCCACTAGGAAACCCTATTGTGCAATGCTATTATCAAAGCTTGAAAAAATGCTTTTGGGGGCTAGAGTAATGTAGTCTCAAAAGTTACTTTCCTAAGATATGAGTAAATCTAGTAAACTCAGGCCTGTAATGAATAAAATCAATGTAAGAGGGGATTTCTTTAATTGCTTACTGGATTGGCACACTTAAATCAGCATTATAATAGGTTGCCTGGACTGGTAAGAGTTATAGAGCCATTTTAAATATTTCTAACAAGTGTTCAAGACAAAGGAACATCTACGCAGCCTTCTGAGGGAGTCATAGCTTTTTCCTCCCAAAATCCCCGAACACCCTGACCTCTGTAGGAAGTCCATGTATCTGTAAACTTCAAATGGGAGCCACACCTGCTGCACTGAGATCAGAATTTGGCATTTAATCTGAAAAAAGAAATCCCAAAGTGAGCTTTCTGTGACTCCTCCATTAGCTCAGGCATGAGTTTTGCCCTGTGTCGCTTTTATTTGTCTCCAACATTAACAACATATTTCTGGTTGTTAAAAACAGATAAACAAACCCAAATCAACCCCAAGCCCCCTCTTTCACAAAGAACAAAGTCTCCACACAATGTATGTTTTTGTTTTGCTTTGCTCTTGAAGCACAAAGCCTGTGGTGTGTTTTTCTTCCTTGTGATTTATGGAGCTGCTTTTCCTGTTTGATTAAAGACAGTTCTTTACAGTTTTAACAGAACAGGCAACGCTGAAGTGTATTTTTTTTTTTCAGATTTGGGAAAACAAAACAGTTGCCTGAGAGACTCATACTGCGCGATGCTTTATGAATGCCTGCGGTGGCCTCAGTCAACTGGAATTTTGCCACGTATGGCACTTAAGGTATTATTTTCTCTGTGAGCCTCTTAGGGAATGATGATCATTTGGCTTCCTTGGGTGCATTCAGATGCCAGGATTAACTCAATGAGGAAACTATTTTCTATCCTATCACAAATTGTTTATAATACCTTCCATATTGGAGCTTGGAAGCCACTTTTTACCAACTGAGCTCCTGGTGCATGTGAGTTAATGCAGAAAAATGCTGAGTATATGATAATGTCACTGTTTATCCCAGCACTAATAAACCAGATGCAAATGTGCGAGAAGACATCGATGAGCGTATAACTTTAATTCACAGCATTTCCAAGGCACTGATTTATACAGCCCATTGAAAATGATTATATTGAGCTACCACCATGTACTTAAATTGGTTTCAATAAACTAGTTTACTAATTACGAGCAAGGCATCAGTTGTAAATTATCAAATATGGCTAAAGGGATGATGGTTTCTTGTGGTCGAGCATTTTTTAAAAAATATTTTTTCGGTTTTGCATTGACATTTAAATAAAATGCTGCAGTTTTACAAGTCTGTCAATAAGATGTGGTACAGAGTATGGTTATCAGCATAATCACCCCCTTGAGGACTCTAAGGCACAAGCGATTACCTTTTGATAACAACACACTTGGGAAGGGCTTCATTTAGATTATGAGACAATTTTATGGGACGCGAGAAAATGGACACTCCTGTTGAAGCAAGATGGAGCTGGCTATTTAAAATTAGCAGCCATTTCTGTTTAGCCGATAGATTAACTTCCCCTTGTAGATCACTCAAAGTCAAACAGAACCCATCCCCCTTTTTGAACAATGACAGAAGGAAAGCCATTTATCTGTGACATGACTGAAAATCATGTTTAGCTTAATATGTGTGCCTTGAGGATATGTAAATTGCAAATATGAAGAAAATGTCTCAGCAACAAGATGACTGAAAAGGAAAGAGAGGTGCACGAGTGCATTTCCTCCAAAACTACGTTGCATGTGAAATACAAGCACGTTTCATAGCTGCTTATTGTAGTTTATGGCTTATCTGTTTTAATGGGAGAGCAACAGTAGTTTGATCTTTTAATTGAATTTTATAGAAAGCAGAAAAGAAAATACCACACTGAGCCAAGAGCTACCCAGTTTAATACGCTATAGCAATTACAAGAGCTCAGGAAGTGTCACAAAAATGTTCTATAAGTGTGTCAGTTAATCAATAAGAGTTTTGTGAAGTGCAATGGAGAAGGAGAAGGAGAAGCAGATTAGGATCTACTGGTAGATTTTCAGGTGATTTGCAGCAGTTAACCAAAATTTTCACCACTCAGTGGAGTGAACAGTAACAAAAAAAATCTCCCTTCTTCCAGTTTGTGGATGAAATCAAGAAAGCGTGGCTGAAATCAGAAACTGATTTGTGTGCAAACTCCTGTTCTGATATGGAAAACAAGTTCTCAGGCTGAGACACTTTGTTCTTTAATTCTCTCAGACACATTTTTCAGCCACTATTTTGTATCTGACAAAATAGAAAACGCAGTACGTGCATGTCATTTTACAAGCTTAAAGGCTGGTGAGAGCAATGGATGATCTGTGACTTGCTATCCCATTGCATGCCCTGCATTAGGATGTGAACAAAGGTCAATAATGTCTGTAGGGAAGTGTCACTAAACAGAGGGGAAAGCCAGCTAAAACTTTAGATAAGAAGTAGATGTTTTTTGCTAGGTTTCGAATCAGAATTTTCAGTCACTTCAAACTACTCGTAATAATGACAACGCTGAGTATTAAAAGCTATCAGTGGTCACTGAGACCACTGCATCCCTACAAAGTATGTTTGTCTTGAAATTATGGTGGAGCAAATTCATTTGCATTATCCACATATACAACACATAACAGCTTCATGTAATAGCTTTACCTTTTTCTAAATTCTTAGTGAAGGCTCCTCCATTTTATGCATTTTAATATTTTCAAAGTACCAATAAGGAAAAAAATATTGTTTTCCTGGCTCACTATAAACCACATATTTCACTGCTCTTTTCCAGAATTATTCCCTGAAACTAGCTGAGAGAGAAGCTTCTACAACTCTCCACTATGCTGCTGGCCACTATGCTGCTGGCCACTTCTCAGCAGTAAGAACAGCTGAGAGAGGTGCCTCCAGTAAGTGGCCGCATTGGGCTGTCTCTAATGTTGGGCCTTTTCCATCATTGCTCCCTCTGGCAGCGTTCAAACCAGACAGGCAGTCTTGGGGCCTCCTCCACCATCGCCTCCTTGGGCAAAAGTATGATAGCTGGGACCCTACGCTGGTTGCGCACCACAGGTCAGAATTCATGAAGGGAACATGTGTGTGAGATAGCGCAGCGAGTAAGAGATGCAGCTGGGAGGGAGGGAGGAGGAGGGGGTCTGTGGCTCACACGTCCTACCCTCCCCGGCTCCTCCACTGTCAGAAAGCGGGTGGGGGAAAGCACAAGAACAGTTCCTGCCGTTCTGTCCACACTAGGGCCTTGTAAAAACCTTCCCCGGCTGCCAGCACACTTTCCGCCCTTCGAAGAAGGCAGCCCCAGCAGCTGGAAGCAGTCCAAGCGGACTTTCCTTCATTAATTCTGATGTGTGTTGCGCAACCAGCGTATGGGTTCCAGCTATGCGTAGGGTCCCAGCTATCATACTTTTGCCCCTCCTTGGCTGTTGTGATCCACCGCTGGCTTGTTCAACTACCATTGTCATTGTTGCCCTTGGAAGAGATGCTGTGGCTTGCCATCATTTAGTGTTTGAACTTTTATTAGCAAGCCACCCCATTGCCCAACTAGATGGACTGGTCTGGGCTAAATAGACTGGACCAGGTGGATACCTTTTGGGAATCTTTCATCAGCCCGTTGGGCATTCCTTAAGGACAATTAGGTGTGAATTGGACAAATTTTAGTTGGGAGTGGGCAATGTGTGACAATATTTTGAGGGTGCTGGGCTGTTATTTATCAGGCCGTTTAAGCCACTGGACGGAAAGACCTGTAATCATGATTCAATGCAATGTAAGTTTGATATGTTTGAAATATTTTAATATGTTTTAATCATTTGAAAGATTTTAATTGTCATGTATGTGTTTTTTTACAGCTTTATAATATTGTGTTCTATTGATGTTGTTATTATCTGAATCTGGTATTGAATTATTGCCATAGCTGGTAAGCCGCCCTGAGTCCTCCTTCAGGGTGAGAAGGTTGGGGTATAAGTACAGTAAATAAATAAATAAAACAAATCATTATTCCCCACTGGCCTTTTTGCTGTTTGTCAGTAAACAACAGGAGCCAGATGAATATTAGCACCTAGCCCTGTCTCCAATCTTCACGGAAGCTGTCCTTCCATTTGTCTTTGTTGAAATTTGTTTTGTTAGTTTTTGCCCAGCTTTCCAATTTGTTACAGTCAGTTTGAATCCTAATTTCGGCCACAGGGCATAGGTTATCCCTTCTAACACTGTGTCATCTGCAAATTTGTGATGCATCCCTCTTCCATTATCCAAGTTATTTATAAACATGCTGAACAATATTGAGCCTAGGAAAGACCCCTGAGGCACCCCACGAGTCACTCCTCTACAGGCTGAAGAGGAACCATTGATGAGCATTCTCTGAAATCGTTCCTTCAGCTGACACCATCATATGCAATTTTAGACACAGGAACAAATGTGTATTTTCTTTCTACAGATTGTGGACATCTGTCAAGCAAAAGCTCTGTAATGGTAAAGTTACATTTGTGTAAAGGATGTACAGATATGTCTAAGACTCATGGCTGCTACTACAGCCATTACACTCCTTGCAATAGTACTGATTAGAGCTCTTCAAATCTGGTTCCTTTTGTTGTTGATCCCTAGAGCACAACAGCTCCTGCCTTCTTTTGACACTTATTCAACAAATGGCAAAACTCCCTGTTGGTGAGTGGATGGGACTCTGCACCATCAAACCCACATGCATGATGATTTTCAATGCTTCCTGGATAGGAAGTGGCACCCATATGGGCTCTCTTTCAGGCAAAGGTTCCGGGTCTCCAGCTGTTCATCAGGAAACCTAAAATATAATTTATAGTAACCAAAACTGACCACCATGCTGAACAAAAACAACCTTTGGGATTCAATTCAGAAAGTGAGGATCTGTATGAAGGAGATGATTCTAGATCAGCTGATCAAACTAAGGAAGATTGTCAAGACTTGATTAAACCTAGTCCCTCAGATTAAGAAGCAGAAGGTAGATGAAAGTTTGAAGTGTCTTAGGGAGCCAGCAGATGGAAATTTTCCAGAATCCATCTATATATATGTGCAAGGCAAATAACGTGAAGCCAGAAGTTTCAAGCCTCTTAGGGCGCTAGGAGATCAATCCTCCTGAACTTATCCAGATATATGTATTCAAGTGGGAAATGAGAATCCCTAAAATGTAGATCAGGGGTCCTCAAACTAAGGCCCGGGGTCAGATACGGCCCTCCAAGGTCATTTACCCAGTCCTCGCTCAGAGTCAACCTAAGTCTGAAATGACCTGAAAGCACACAACAACTATCCTATCTCATCAGCCAAAAGCAGGCCCACACTTCCCACTGAAATACTAATAAATTTCTATTTCTTAAAATTGTTCTTCATTTTAATTATTGTATTGTTTTTAGGGAGGTTGCACTACAAATAAGATATGTGCAGTGTGCATAGCAATTCATTCATGTTTTTTTCAAATTGTAATCCAGCCCTCCAACAGTTTGAAGGACTATGAACTGGCCCTCTGTTTAAAAAGTTTGAGGACCCCTGATGTAGATAATATAAAGATGTGTGTTGAAAACACCAGCATTTAATACGTTAGTGTCTTTGAAATATCAGGAAAGACAGATGGTTCATTCAAACCCTTTTGGTGGACATTTGGCGCTAATTCTAACCAACCACCAGGTGACTCAAAACTTCTATTGGCCAAAAGTTGGTAACTTCTGTAGAACAGGTGTTGTGTAGGATTGAATTCCTTTGAATTAGTACATGGACAGAAAGTGCATTGAGTTCTGGACCTAGTCAGAATAGATTGGGAAGACAAGACAGATCAGCCTCCAGAAGCAGTTGCAACCTAGGTAGAGAATTTACAAACCTTGTTGAGAAGTGCTGTGCAGGTGTATCCATTTATTTATTTATTTATTTGCTGTGCTTATATACCGCAATTCTCAGCCCCCAAGGGCGACTCATTGCGGTGTCCGGAAGGGATTAAGTGGGTGGAAAGGGCAGGATGAGTGACAGCAGCTCAAGGGTTGGAACTGTGGGGCCAGACGGGAAAAGGGATCGGTCAAATTGTCCTCTTAGCTTTGAAGTGAATACACTCATTTTCAAGACTTATCACAAAACATTCCTGGGCACCTTTTCTATTTAATTTGAATGTATCTTCCTAATTGTTATCAACCTTTAAAAAATTATTTTTGAAGAAGAGTCCTATAAACCTTTAATAGTTTTACTGTCCAACCAAGATCCTGAACCGTTTTCAAGGCATTCCTTTTGCCTGACATGACATTAGACCATTTGGTTTGTGCCGTATGTATAAACATCGAATTAAGCATTAATCAGTGGCCTTTTACACTTTGAGAGCTTGTTTCAGTGTCAAATTTTCCTTTCTCTGCATTACAACAGATTTCCTCAACCATAGTGCTATCCAGATGTCTTGGACTGCACAATATTTCACCTTGGTATCCTTGATATTTCATCCCGAGTTGGATTGGTATTAATCAACACACCATGCAAGGAATGGAAAGATTCCACTGGAAGGGATTCTGCATTTCATTTTCAAGCAGGAACTAAATAAACAGAGCTTCTGGAAAATCATCTTGTGTCATCTAAAACATCAGGGAGGCCAGGGAGAATTGCCCAGTCCTCCTTAAATAGCCCCACTATATACTGAAGCATTGTTAGTAATTGTCTTAAGATAGTAGCTTACCAGTCTCTGTTAATAGATCTCAGATTCTGTGTCTGGATAGTAAGGCCAGAATCCAGTCGCCTGCCCAAACTCAGTACCGTGCATTAGTCAGACCATTGAAGGTTGCTAGATGTTGCTGTGTATTGTACTCTGTGGTTGTTTTTATATTGTTTGGGATTGTTTTTGTTGTTATATTTTAACCTTGTTGAATCTCGTGCTTATCCCCATGTAAGCCACCCCTAGTCCCTTAAGGGAGATGGAGGCAGGGTACAAAAATAAAGTTATTGTTGTTGTTGTGGCACTATGCTAGCACATGCTGTGGTGGCAGGATTTAAAAGGCTGCAGGTTTGGCTCACCTGGTCAGGTCTATCCCAGCTTATGCAACTCCTGGGCCAGAACCTGAGATTTCGGACTGCTTTCTTGGGATGTCACAGGTGAGGAGTGTAAGGGGGTGATGATATCATAAGTCATGTTCAAAAGTGGTGCATATTAAGAGTCAACCACAGAGTACGCCACAGAGTGGACAATATTTAACAAGTGAGAAAAGATACATGCACATACATATGTTTGAAGACAGTGCTCTCACCCTGAGATTCCTTCTCCTCACTCTGAGGACTAGAGAACCATGCCCTGACATTTGGGAACACTACGTCACACACAGAAGCCACGAAGAAGTAATTTTTTTGGGGAAATAGCCTACTTAGATGCTGTGGCAGTGGCACAGCATGGTTAAAGCATTGAGCTGCTGAACTTGCTGACCAAAAGGTCACAGGTTCGAATCCTGGGAGCTGCGTGAGCTCCCACTGTTAGCCTCAGCATCTGCCAACCTAGCAGTTTAAAAACATGCAAATGTGAGTAGATCAATAGGTACCGCTCTGATGGGAAGGTAACGGTGCTCCATGCAGTCATGCTGGCCACATGACCTTGGAGGTGTCTACAGACAACACCGGCTCTTCAGCTTAGAAATGGAGATGAGCACCACCCCCAAAGCCAGACATGACTGGACTTACTGTCAGGGGAAAACTTTTACCTTTACCTAGATGCTGTGTGACCTGGGAAAGGTGCAAGTGCTAGCATAGTGTATCAACAGGATTCAGGCCGCAGGGTTCCAATTCTGGAGGATGTTATTTGTAAAAACCCTTGTGATGTTTCGAAGCTGAAGGAGAAGAAGCAAGCTTAACCCATGCTTTCCTTAACTTACAGCCATGGCTGGATTTCAGCCATTTCAGATCTGCCACCTTCTTACCTGTCTCCACTGTGTGAGCTCCCCATGTGTTCCTACTTGTTCTTTTCTATTATTTCGTTTCCAATTATTTTTCTGTCACTCAAAAAAACAACACGAATGTATTCCTCACAATTAAGTAGAACCAGGAATTATTCCTCTGGCGATATTTTTGAAGAGCTAATTTTCTAATTTGAGGGCCATTTTCTCAGAGCTGCAAAATGCCATTCTTTGGACAAGTTAGAATGCGTTCCACATTAAATGCGTTTTGCTAACAGCCATTCACAGTAAATATTAACAAGCTTTAATGTTAGAGGCAGCAAAAATGCCAATTCATGCTATATTTTTGGATTGTAGAACTTTTTGGAGTAGCAAACCAATCAACCGGGGGAAAGAGGCTATATCCATTTTGCTTAATCAACTGCTGAAAATTGCTATCATGTAATCCTTTCTTGAATGTACATGTTCTGAAGCTAAAAGAAATGAGGGAAGTGGCACATTTTATTTTCCTGATCTAAGCTCCGAGAAAAGATGCAAATTAAGCTTTGTTCAGCATCAGCAGGTCATGCCTTTTGTTCTCAACAGATCTGCCATAACCACATCTGTACAGTTTTGAATGTAAGCAAGTAGATGATATTAACCTTCAGAATAGAAAAATGAGTGTTGTAAATTGCATGAATCTATTGCTGCATTAAGCTGCTGTGAAGTGTTCTTTGGATTTACAAGTAGCAGTGCTCAACATGTGTTCTTCATACCGAGGGCAAGTCTATTGTAATATCCTGCTTGAGAGCTTCACCTCAATTGTTTGATGGAAAATCATGGCATGAATAAATCAAGAGATAAGATATACATCTCTCTCCAGCATTCCCCTATATCTTGGTTAATATAGCTCCCTCACCAGACTACATAACTTAGCCCAGCCGTTGCATGTTGGGTTGCAATGTCCTTTATTATTCCATAACTAGATCTCCTATTTAAATAGAGATGAAACCTAACACATTTGAAGGGCACCAACTTGGAGTATTTATTTATTTATTTATTTACCGCATTTAGGTCCGGAGGCGACTCAGAGCAGTGTACAGATTGGCAACAATTAGATGCTATGAATGTGACGGCGCGAGTGGTGCCACCTATGTATAGAACTGTTAGTTGTAAGGTTTAAACTGTTGTATCATGCTTAATCCTGCCCCTTTTTACCCTGCTTATGTATAGTTGTATGGATTGGTTGCTTGTAGCTGTCAATCAGTACTGTTTGGCTCCACCTCTTCCTGCAGGAGGGGAGAGCTTCCTTTTTCTTCATTCCGCCATCAGAGTTTGTACCAGATGGACGTGAGTAAAAGACTTGTTTCTAAAAGACCCTGATTTACGTTACCTCTTAGCAGCAGTTCTGAGGTTTTTTACCCTTGGGATTCATGCTTTATGTCCAGATCGTCCTGGATAACATTGAGGAGTTCCCAAGCGCCTTCAAGCCGGTTCTTTTGGCACCTGAGGAAGATCCTGAGTCTTCAAAACATAGGCCATCTGAACTGGGGTTGTGGTTTGCTCTGGCATTCACAGCCATTGAGGAAAGAGGAAACTTGGTGAGGCTTCTCAGCTTCAAACCCCTTGGACCCAGGACTAATCGAGACTGTAACGTATGTTTTTCCTTCACCCCTCTAATGTTTTCCAGCTCATTGCTTTGAAGAAATGACTTTGTGATAAATAAAACTTATCTTGAGCTATTTACAGTGTTTTGGGGTTTTGGGAGTTCCAGTTTCCTATAGGAGGGCAAGAAGCAATCCCCTGGGGGAAAGATGCCACGTCCATCCCTCCTTTATTGAGAATAATAGCCCCCAGGCACGACGGCACAATGAACATACATACATACAGTTAAAATCATTTAATATCACACAATAAAATTCATATAAAACCAATTAAAACTATACAAATTAATGTCTAACCAGTTCGACTCCTTATCCGTTTGCACTGTCTCGTCCGTTCTGTGTTCGTTATTTAATCATACTGTATTTACCAATTATGCCGTGTTTGCTTGAAGAGCCACGTTTCCACTCTTTTCTGAAAGGTCTGGAGGGAGGGGGACGGATCTAATATCCTTGGGAAGGGAGTTCCACAGCCGAGGGGCCACCACTGAGAAGGCCCTGCCTCTCGTCCCCGCCAGGTGCACTTGTGAGGAAGGTAGGACTGAGAGCAGGGCCTCCACAGATGATCTTAAATTCCTGGATGGTTCATAAAGAGAGATAGGTTCGGATAGATAAGCTGGATTGGAACTATTTAGGGATTTATAGGCCAAAGCCAGCACTTTGAATTGTGCTCGGAAGCAAACTGGCAGCCAGTGGAGCTGGTGCAGCTGAGGAGTTGTATGCTCCCTGAGTGCTGCTCCTGTTAGCAACCTGGCTGCTGTCCGCTGGACCATTTGAAACTTCTGAACAGTCTTCAAAGGCAGCCCCACGTAGAGCGCATTGCAGTAGTCTACACGGGATGTAACCAGAGTGTGGACTACCACTGCCAAGTCAGACTTCCCAAGGTATGGGTGCGGCTGGCGCACAAGCTTTCTCATTGCATTTTTTGTAAAATGCAGTGAGAAAGAAGGCTGCCACCTGCTTTCTCACTGCATTTTACATGCCCAGGTGTCCACAAAATCTTTATGCTGTTAAAGCTTGTAATGTCTGACCTGAAACTAAATATTTGCATATCAAATGGTTTATCATGTTGCTTTGATATTCCACACTTTTTCTAAAGAACTTAGACGGGTGTACAAAACATTATACTACCACTGGACAACTATGGTACAGGAGAAAAGTTCTGTGGGTATCTATGGTATCTACAGATACCATGAACTGCTAAGAAATGAGTTCTAGAGGAAATCAAGCTTGAAATTTCTCTAGAAGCCAAGTACAACTGACTGTTGTACTTAGGCCATATCATGTCAGTTGTACTTGACTTCTAAGGAAGCTTTTAAGGAGAGGCTGGATAGCTGTATTGACTACTGCCTCTCAAAAACAGAACCTTGATGGTTCAGGTCCAGCTGTTTGGCTGGCCTCATACCCTTGTACGAACTTGTCCAGGACCTGAGATCTTCAGGAGAGATCCTTCTCTCAATCCCACCTTCATCTCAAGCATAGTTGGTAGGAACGAGAGAGCGGGCCTTCTTGGTGGCTGCCCCTTGACACTGGAACTCCCTGCCTTCCAGCGGCAGGTTAAAATCTTTTTATTCAAACAGATATTTAAAGATGAAGGTGCTTAAGATCTAGTCAGGGGATGCTATGGTTTTTCACTTTAAATATGTTTTGAAGGTTTATAATTGACATTTTAAATTCTGTTTCTGTTTAATTCCAGTTTAATGTTTGTATATTTGTATATTTTAAATTGGATAAGGTAAAGGTTTTCCCCTGACATTAAGTCCAGTCGTGTCCAATTCTGGAGGTTGGTGCTCATCTCCATTTCTAAGCCGAAGAGCCGGCATTGTCCGTAGACACCTCCAAGGTCATGTGGTCAGCATGACTGCATGGAGTGGTACCTATTTAAGTACTCACATTTGCATGTTTTTGAACTGCTAGGTTGTCAGAAGCTGGTGCTGACAGCAGAAGCTCACACCACTCCCCAGATTCGAACCTATGACCTTTAAGTCAACAAGTTTAGAGCTCCTTTTAAATTGGATACCAATGCTTTTATGTCAAGTTGCTTTGAGTCCCCTTTGAGAAGATAAAGCGGGATAATAATAATAATAATAATAATAATAATAATTGCAGCCATTCATTGCAAGTAATTTAATTGCGCTTTTCTTGCATGTACTGGCATAAACCAGTACATGTGGCCCCAGTGGTCATCAGCACACTGGGTGCTGTGCCAAAAGATCTCGCTGGCATTTGGAAACAATAAACATTGACAAAATCACAAACTGTCAACTGCATAAGGCCACCTTACTTGGATCTGCACGCATCATTTGAAAATACATCACACTGTCCTAGATGCTTGGGAAGTGTTCGACTTGTGATTTTGTGATATGAAATCCAGCATATATATCTCATTTGCTGCGACATACTGTGTTTTTGTGTCAGTAAAATAATAACAACAACAATAACAACAACAACAATAATAGCAGCCATTCATTGCAGGTAAGTTGATTGTGCTTTTCTTGCATGGCAGGGGGTTGGACTGGATGGCCCATGTGGTCTCTTCCGACTCTATGATTCTATGAGAATACATGACTCCCTACAAAAAGCAGTAATGCTTGATAAGGTATAAGGCGGTAGGAAAAGCGGAATACCCCATTCCAGATGATGCAACCAAGGTAGCCAGGACCCTGAGTCATCAAGACCTGCAACTTTTCATGGACTACCTGATAATAATAATGTTTTAAATATATTTAAATCTAATGTTTTATCTTTTGTATAATGTTGTACATAATGTCTTGTATGCTGTCGGCATCGAATTGCTGCTGTTTTAAGCCACCCTGAGTTCCCCTTCGGGGTTGAGAAGGACAAGGTAGAAATGTTGGAAATAGATAATAAATAAATACCTGTGCAGCACTGAAGTTTTGCCAGATTTGTAAGCTGCCTTGAGTCCCCTTCAGGGTCAAGAAAGGTGGGGTAGAAATGAAGTAAATAATAAAATAATAAATAAATACATTATACGGAATAGCTGATCAAGTGTTGTGTATCTTGGGAAGAACTGCACAGTTATGAACAAATGTTCAAGTGTAGCCATTATGAATAATCCTATTGCAAAAAGATTTTGAAATGTTTTAGAAAATATGAAAAAGATGGCTGGGAAGAGCCAGGAATACTAGATTATGGAACTTTCTAGAGGTCCCTCTATGGACCCAAACATATTACCATTTGGCTTAAGTTTCAAGGTAGCACATTTCCAGTGTGCATGGCAGTGTTTTTCCCTTTGGGACCTCAAAGGAGCAGTCGCAGCAGTGTCAACAATAACCTCTAAGGCCCGGGGAATATTTTTCACAACTTGTTCCTTGGAACCTTCAGAAGTTACTTATGCCTTTACAATATTTAAATGACTATCATGTGTAAATCAATATAATTTAAAATGGGTGCCCAGATGTTTGCTTTTTCCTGTTTCTTCATCGCCACCACTCCTCCCTGTGTATTATGATTAACAGATTATAAATCTGTTTTTATTGAAATCTTTAGGTATTCTATAAATTTGGGGTGGAAATCCTGCAGCCTTCAGATGTCCCTTCTGGACTATAAATCCCAGGAGTTTTAGCCAGCATAGCCAATTGTGAAGAATGTTGGGAGATAACAGTTGACTGACACATGAAAGGTTGCATGATTTCACCCCTGTTATAAACAGAAATTCTGTAAATATCAATATTACATGGGGCAATATTATCCCCCCCCCTTCCCTAGGAACTTGTGTTCATAATGTTGGCAGCTTTGCTTTGACCCAGTGTTTCAACTTTTTAACTTTATGGATTAGAGTTTTTATAGTAGCTGTGCATGGCTAAAATCATGTATTTATGTTAGTACAGTTTTAATTGAACAGCTAATGCAGCAGGGAAATCCATCAGTTTTGAATTATTTGGTTAACAAGACTTTCAGGATTATCACCCCTGGGTTGCCATGCTGCTAATTATAAGACCCAGGCACACACAAAATAGGAATATGATTGCCCAGGGCAGAGAGCAACGTCATCCATCATGTTTCCTGCTGGTACTAACTAAAACCTTCTGACAAGATTGGGAAAGGGTCAAGAGAGGACCATGAAGAGATATGGGAAAGGAAGCTGCAGAAAAGGCAGCTGCAATTTTGCAGAATCTTAGGGTGGACTGTAGCAAACCTTTGCCAGCTGTCTGCAGGATATGGAAGTATACAACATAACAAAACTACCATTCAAAGGAGCCGGCAAGAATTTGCCATCCTCCCTTCCTTAAAGTGGCAAATAGGTGGGGTCTCCTCCTTGATTTTAAATTGCATGTTACCCTGAGTGCTTCTAAAGTGTTTCCATATTTCAAATGTATTGTGAAATAACATGCATAACTCATTTAAAAAACACAACTGTGCTTCGTAAAATCAACAGCAGTATAAAGGCAGGGAGACCTTATCACAGGTGGTTTGATTCCATCAAGGAAGACATGGCACCAAATTTGCACAATCTGAGCAGGGCTGTTGATTAACAACAGGATCTCCTGGCGTTCTATCTTTTTTTGTAGAAGGGTTGCCAATAAGTCAAAGTGGACTTGAAAGCAAGCAAGAACAACCTTGGTCTCATCAACACTGCCATATAATGCAATTTAGCTGCACTGAACTGCATTATATAAGTCTACACTAACTATATAAAGGGGCATTTGACAGTAAACAGCACAAAACCTGAATTACTTTCTCCAGTCATGTTAAAAGATTGAGGAATGGACATGGGATGAAGATAGATGCAAATATCAAAACATGAAAAGATTTGAGTCCCATTGTTGGTGAACACAAAAACACTCACCACAAAGATTTCTAGGTCGCTAAAGACACAAAAACAAAAGAAATCAAATGTTTCCTTTTTTCCTCTTCCGTGAGACCCCCACGACCCCACAACTAGCCAGTAACAGCCTTTGTTTATTTATTTACAAAATGTATAGCCCGCCTTTCTCAGCCATACGGCGACTCAAGGCGGGTTACAGATTGGCACAATTCAATGTCAGGCATTCATAAAAGTGCCGTTAAAAACAATCAACATTGCAATATAAAACATAAATAAAATTGTTAAAAGCATATAATCATCGGTGTCATCCTGTTAAAAATGTTAAAAGAGCTCAAAGGCCAACTTTTATTTTTATGTATTTTTAATTATGTATTTCATTCGTACCAGTGGACATATGAACTGAGTCTGCAGCAGCAGATCTCCTGCACAGCAAAACAAATTCCCCTCTTTTAATAAAATGTATCCTTTCCTCTTCCAGTGTGTCAGCTTTTGTATACTTTTGGCCCCTACCCATATGCCTATATCTATATGCCTACTCATATCTGTGCACATGTGCATGAGTGGAGCACTACCCAGAAAATTAAAAGAATGTGTTTTTAACCTTTTCAATAAAATAAAACTAATATGATCAGCTTTGACCATACCCTATCTTTCTCTGCTAATGGAATATATTAATTGAATATGATTTGTGCGCAAAGCTAGCCACAGAGGTCATTGCCCCTTGTTGACCCTGCTGAGGAATTTCCTGAGGAATCTAGAATGGACAAGACCCGAGACAAAGGTGACAACCAAGATCCATTGTGTACATATACTGGACAACAGGTGGGGTCCTTTGCAAGATTTGATAACCACCAGTCGGTACTTGCCCAGTTGCTTGCTTCCATTGAGCTGACCATGGAAACAAAAACTCAAAGTCTGCATATATACTGGATCCCTTTGTCTGGCATTCAAGGCTTGATTGAAGAGGATCATCATCTTTTGTCTCAAGTCACTTCATCCTTGCCTTTCCCAGGAAAGTTCCGCATCACCTAACATTAAGACAATTAAAATAAACAAAGACTTATTTACATTCCCCAACATGGACTCAGACTTTCCCGGGGCTCGCCTCCTCCCAGGAGAGCTGTCCCTCAACAGCTGATTGGTCCTCCTTGGGCCAATCCCCTCCATCTCCTCCCCTCCACCAGAAAATCCACAGATTGAAACAGAGGCCAGTGGGGGTGCGGATCCAAGCCAGCCTTCCTTTTGATCAATCAGGAACAAGAGTGGGTGGAGAGGGATGTTTGAATAGCTGACAAGTGTATAAAGTTTTGTATATCTGCATTCATGGTTTTGCATGCATTTTTGGTGCTAGCCTTACACGTATCCCTTTTGGCCATATTGCAAATAAAACTCTGGTGCTTCTGTTAACCCTGGTGAGTGTGCTTTCAATTAGGGACAATTTGGTTTAGCATGATGCTCAACAAGCTGGACCTTCCATAATCACAGTTCTTATTCTAAATTCAACCTTACCAGGAACAGCAAAAGTGACGCATATTTAAGTTGAACCAGCAATAGTCCTAAATGCGAACAGGTGCCGGGTCTGTTATCAATTAAGAGATGGGAAAAGTAACATTTCTGGAATACGGTTTCTAAATTGTTGTCCAGGTTCTAGGCTTAAGCCTGTGTCTGTACTTCAAACCAAAAAATGTGCTAAAAAGAAAAAGCCTAACTTGTTTCCCCCTTAAACCAAAATATAAAGTTCTAATTAAAAAAAACTAATCACTTTCTTCTAAAAAGAAAAGCACCATCTACCTCCCATCTCTATTTAAAAACTCCCTGTTGCTCTTTCCAAAGCGATTGCTTCAATATGGAAAATACCAGGTGATTATAAAGTTAATTTTATACACTGCTGTTAATGTAATTTTGTTTGCAATATAGATGGAGAAATTGAGGTGGCAATTCCAATCTTGTTTTCTCCCTATGAATGAATGAGAGTTGAGACATTAAAAAGAAAAGATCATTAGCTGGCAGGCATATTGCTTCATGCTGTGATCTCTTGCGGAGGTGGAAGGGAGGTCAGCGCAAGGCCAGGTGTCTTCCGTGTCAGGTAGTCAATGCATAAAGACAGAGTTCAAAACACCGCACAAGAACTCATCTAGCCCTTAACTCCAGAGATAAGAGGAGATTATTGCTTGCAGCAATATGCCTGCAGGCTAATGATTTTTTGGTCTCCCACTTCTCTTTCATATGAATGTCAGTGTAACCAGAGAAGGAATTAAAGACTAGCAGCACAATTAACCCATACATGTTGTATCTTAGCATTTCATGATTAAAGGCAATTTATGAAATGAATTTCAGTCACTGCCTCTGGGAAAAACAAAATGCTTAGAGCCCAGGAAGTCTAATGATCAGACCAGCTTACATTAATCTGGATGTACCAAAGGGCTTTAAAGACCCTCGGTAATTCCCACTCTGTGTATGTCTCCCATCAAGCCTTTAAGAAGAAAATAGGTTAGTGTGGGACTCCAGCAAACAAATATGTGACCAAGGTTAATTAAAGTCTGAAGTACTAAAAGGAAGTAGCACTTTTACATACCCAAGATTAGTTTCTTCCCAACTTGGAATAGTACAGGCAGTTCTCAAGTTATGAAGCTTGTTCTTAAGGTGAGTTTTTTGTAAGTTGGAGCAGGTAAATTTTAAGTGTAACTCCAACCATACACACACACACACACACACACACTAGCTGTACCTGCTATGCGTTGCTGTGGTCAACCTTCCCTCCCTCTTTCTTTCCTTCTTTCCCTCCTTCCTTTGCTCCCTCTTTCCTTCCCTTTTCTTGTCTCCTTCCTTCCTTCCTTCCTTCTCTACCTCTTCCCCACTTTTTCTTTTCCTCCCTCTTTCTCTCCTTCCTTTGCTCCTATACCTCCCTTCCCTTTTCTTCTTTCCTTCTCTCCTTCCTTCCTTCCCCCCTTTTTCTTTTCCTCCCTCTTTCTCTCCTTCCTTCGCTCCCTCTTTCCTTCCTTCCCTTTTTGCTTTCTTTCTCTCCTTCCTTCCTTTGCTCTTTGCTTCCATCCTTCCTTCTCTCTCTTTCTTTCTTTCTTTCTTTCTTTCTTTCTCCCCATCCTTCCCTCCCTCTTCCTTTTTTTCTGTATTGTCATTTAGCTTTTCGTCATTTAGCTTTTTTGGGTTTTTATGTCCTTTCTGCTGTTTTTTTTTGGGGGGGGGGGGTTATGAGTGATGGTCACTCGTTGGTCTGTTAGGAGTATCATGTCCAAATTTCATGTTAGTTCATCCAGTGGTTGTTGAGTTAATCCCACAAACGAACATTACATTTTTATTTATATAAACACACACACACATTGTCAGAAATATTGAAAGTTAATAGTGTATTTTTAATTACAAAAATGATGTGCAGGCACTGAAAGAGTTAAAATGATGCAAAACCTGTAGGGTAATATAAGCAGGTGTGCCTGTGAGTTACTTGCTCCTCCTGTGTGATGACGGAAGAATGCCTTGGTGTAAGGACTGCTGTGTTTGACTACTCTAAGGAGAGAGCTGCTTCGGTTTGAAGTTTGGTGTATGTTCCTTATCTACATGTGAGAGAAGCCCAGCATGAAGGCAAGAAGCTGAAGCAAAGATATAACAAGGAAATATAAATAATTTGGTTTATGTTATGGAAAACTTGTTTTTGTAACCATATTATTTTTCTACAAGAAAGGCCTCTGAAGGAAGATAATAATAGTCTGTGTGTGTTTTTACACATCTTATACTGATTACTGGTTCTGGGTCACACTACTGTTGCTAGATGGCTGTTCTGCTGTATACTTTTATGGTAAGGGTCTTTGCTATTAAGCCCATCTGCCTAACATGGGGAAGGGTTAACACCCCTGTGGTGTTTGTTTTGCTATCTGTGCCCCTGTTCAGAAGATTTCATCTCACTTTCTGTTCCTGTGATAATTGGATTTTGAAAAATGTGGTTTGTTGCGGAAACAAGGATTGGTGAGAAAGCTCCAGTGGGAGACTCCTTCCCCCTGAGAACTCTTTAGGGAGTGAATTTCCCTTCCAAGGGGTAGATTTCTCTCACTTCCTGTTATCTCAACCCCGTTCTTAACTGTGAATTGTTTGTAAGTTGGATGTTTGTAACTTGGGGACTGGCTAACTCAGAGACACAGCTCTTGAAACTACAAGAGTTATCTGGAAATGAAGGTTACAAGGCACGTAGCTCTCGTGGGGAATTTTCTCGGAGGAAATTACTATCACTGATGTATAGCAGGAAGCCAGCAGAAGCTAACTGGCAGTGCCAGTTGTCAGTAGCTCATCAACTGGCATTGTGGTCAAGGTTAGAGATGAGCATCGTCATTCTGTTTCCCTCCAAGTGTGAAGTTTGCGCTGTGATACGCTACCTAAATGCTTGTGTCAGTTTATGGAGAAGACATAATGTCAAGACAACATGGGTACAGAATATATTGTGAGACCATGAAGAAACTTTGCAGAGCCATTCAAAACAAAAGTCTTGGGATGTTAACGGCGGGAGTCTGTCTCCTTCATGACAATGCACGTCCGCACACCGCTCATGCAACACAAGAGTTGTTGACTTCATTTGGTTCGTATGTTTTAAGCTACTCCTCTCACAGCCCCAATCCCGCACCCAGTGACTATCATCTGTCCCGAAATTGAAGGAACATCTTGGTGGAAAACACTTTTCCGATGACGAAGAGGTGAAAACTGAAGTGACAAACAGGCTGAAAAAAGCTTCTATGACAGGGGCATCAAAAACTCATCCCACGGATGACAAAATGTATTGAACTGAATTGTGATTATGTGGAAAAATAACGTAATGCCTATGCTACAATCCATGTAAGTTTTATTAAAATATATTCATTCTTTGTATTTTTTTAAAAAAATCCTGTAACCTTACTTTCCAGATAACCCTCATAGAAGCAAAAGGAACCTGTAGGGTTCTATTGAGTTGGAGTATATGAAGGAGCAGGGCTTCTTAAAGGCCTGTGTTTTAAATATGTCAAATAGTATTCGTTCCAGAGACCATCAGTATACTCATTAAGAAGAGTCATGACGTCTGTGATACCAAATTGCATTAGATATAGGTGCAGTCATACGCTGAGGTTTTTAACCCAATGTTGACTACAGAACTGTCATTCCTACAGGCATAGGACTCCAATACACTCTTCACTCATAGTCTAATGCTATCTCAATGAAACCGATGGACTCCACACATGGAGAAATATGACTTCCATTGACCACACAGTTGGTATGGCCACCAACCTTTCAGTCAGCAAGTTCAGCAGCTCAGCGGTTTAACCTGCTGCACCACCGGGGGCTTCATTAATCAGAATACGAATAATTAAAACATTTATATCGACAACACAAACTTACCATAGAAAGATAAGGGGGGCAAGAGTGGGATTCTGGACTGAGAAGGATAAAAAACCCTATTTTGGACCATTTTCAGCACCCTCAGAGGCCTCTTTGCCTTCTTAATGTACAGTGTTACTGCATGCGCAACTTCTACGCTGCCATATAATCCATTTCAAAGCTGATGGTCTGGATTTTATATGGCACTGTAGAAAGGGCTTCGGTGGCTACTCTGAGGCTGTGGAACATCCACAGAAAACTAAGAAATTGTGGGAGTTGAAGTCCAAAACAGCTGGTGTGCTGAAGTTTGCCCTTGCCTGATCTACACTGTAGATTTAATCCAGTTTGCCACCACTAACTGCCATGGCTCAAAGCTATAGCATCCTGGAATTGTAGTTTTACAAGGCATTTAATCTTCTCTGACAAAGAGTGCTAATGTCTCACCAAACTAATAATTCTACGATTCCATAGCATTCTGCCATGGCGATTAAAGTGGTATCAAAATGCATTAATTCTAAAGTATAGATTAGGAAAGGGAAAACTTTAGCCCTCCAGCTCCAGAAATCCCAGTCGGTTTACTGGCTGTTAGAAATTGTGGGAGTTGAAGTCCAAAACACCTGAAGGGCCGAAGTTTGGCCATGCCTGGCATAGATGCACTCTAAGTTGGCCCTCTTCTTGTCCTTTCACTGGCGAGCTAAGATCTTTTTATTTGAGTTTTAGGAAACTGAATAGCTTTTGAGGAAGAATCCTATAATGATATGTTATACTGTACTTTTCACACACACACACCCCTTGATATTTGTTTAATTTTTAAAATCCCTTTTGAGGGAGGTATATTTTTCTTAATTGCAGTGTTTTAAAAATTATTTTTAACTCAGTTGGGTTTATATTGTAACTTGTCTGGTTGTATTTTAATATTGTCACTTATTGGCTCCTCCCGACATAGCATTATGCAATGCTCATGTAGCGCAACCACATTGTGCAATAGATGTCTATAACTGTGTTCTGTTGCGCAATGCACAATACAATGTACAATGAGTAATCATAATGTGCAGTGTTGCTGTGTGCGCAACTTTGTTTCTGCTGCTGTCAGCACGATACTTCTGCGCTGCATGCATTGCTCAACTTAGGCATGCGCATCTCACTAACAGAATGCCAGCCACTATGTTCTTATTTCAGTACTGAGATTCTGCAATACAGTGCGTATATCCATAAAGGTCTGCCCAGACAATTTTATACTCTGAATTCCAACCTGCATGTCATCTTTGTCGTGCGTGTTTTGGTTTATGCATTTTAATTGTGTTTATTTGTCATCCTGTTCTAACCATTTCATACCCTGACTCGATCTGTAGGGAGAGGCAGGTAAACAACAACAACAACAATTTTCCATTTAGGTAGAACTCTGCCCCATCTCCCTTCTTCCTGCCATCAGGACTCACAGTTGTCTTGTGGCCCCCCTGACATGGCTATTCAGTGACTCATAACAGCGCTCCATGCAGTCATGCCGGCCACATGACCTTGGAGGTGTCTATGGACAACGCCAGCTCTTCGGCTTAGAAATGGAGATGAGCACCAATCCCTGGAGTCAGACACGACTGGACTTAATGTCAGGGGAAAACCTTTACTTTTAATAATAGTAAAGGGAATTTTGATAGCTAGAAACACAATATTAAAGCATTCTCCCAGCTGGATGTCTCTTGTTTCCTCTGTTCACTAAACATCCATTACTGCAAAAGAATGCTAAGATTACTGTGCAAGGGAAGTAGTGAATATCCTTTCTTGAAAACACATATTCAGGCATACGTTGGAGCTATGACTGAGTATATCATCAACAGGGTGCCAGCCCAGTTGGTTTTTAAAGATCTTCTTGAATTCTGAATTTCAGTTCTGGGAGAAAGGTTGGATACATTTGCATATCTGTACTTATTGAAATGATTGATAAACAAAGCAAACGAGCAAAACATTCCAAATTCTGCCAACTTCAGTTACTAGAGATTATGTGTATGAATGAATTTAGATTTTGCAAGTAATGTGCAACTTGGCACTCTTTAGAGCCCCGCATCATGAAATGAGGAGCAACGATGGCGCAAAGGATTATACTCTTTGCTGGCTGAACTGCTGACCTGAAGACCTGAAGGCTGACGGTTTGAATCCGTGAGATGGGGTGAGCTCCCATGTGTGAGTCCCAGCATCCCATGCAGACACATGAGAGAAGCCTTCAACAGGATGGTAACACACCTGGATGTCCCCTGAACAACTTCCTTGAACACAGCCAATTCGCTCAAACCAGAAGCCACTTGCAGTATATTTTCAGTTTGCCTCTGACATGAAAAAAACCCACCTTGAAATGGACAAGTTAACATTTTTGTTGAAGGATAATATAATAACAACAAGAGTAATAGTAATAATACATACATAGTTTGAAAACATGCAAATGTGAGTACATGAATAGGTACCGCTTTGGCGGGAAAGTAACGGCATTCCAGGCGGTCACGCTGGCTATGTGACCTTGATGGTGTCTATTGACAATTCCGGCTCTTTGGCTTAGAAATGGAGATGAGCACCAACCCCCAGAGTCAGATTCGACTAGGCTTAGCATCAGTGGAAAACCGTTACCTTTACTTACATACATACATACATACATACATACATACATACAAAAAGGAAAAGGTTTCCCCTGACATTAAGCCTAATAGTGTCTGACTCGGGTGGTGGTGCTCATCTCCATTTCTAAGCCAAAGAGCCAGCATCGTCCATAGACACTTCCAAAGGTGGTGAGCATGACTGCATGAAGCACTGTTACCTCCCCGAAGAAGCAGTACTTATTGATCTACTCACATTTGCATGTTTTCGAACTGCTTGGTTGGCAGAAGCTTGGGCTAACAGCAGAAGCTCTCCCCGCTCCCCAGATTTGAACCGCCAAACTTTCGGTCAGCAAGTTCAGCAACTCAGTGGTTTAACCTGCTGTGCCACCAGGGGGCCCTAAATATATACATACATACATACATACATACATACATACATACATTTTATTTGTTACCCATCTCTCCTTGTGGCTTACACATCATCACATAATATAAAATAAAATACATTCAATAAAAGACATACATTTTAAAACATATTTCTATAAAAAGCACATATCAAAATACATGGAACAAAGATTAAAATACAATAGTCATAAAATTGATGGTTAAAAATTGACTGGGTAGGCTTACCAGAAGCGCAAGGTCTTTAGTTGTGCCATGGGAGACATTCTTAGAAGAATGGAAACCTTTTTACAAACATTTAAGGGAAAAGACTTCATGTACAGGTTTAGAGATATAATAAACTATTGGGATATTTATTTGTTAATGTTAACACTAGCAGAAGTAAACAATATGCTAGATAGAAGGTGGAAAAAATGTAAAATTGTAGAGAAACTGTGAAAAGAGAAACCTTCAAAAACTAATTTATGCATATATTTTACATGTAATGAGAGTGGAGATATATGTGGGTAAGAAACATACATGTTGTCCATGTATGTATAAGTATTGTTTGCTTCTATTTAGATATTGAATTCCCAGCATCACAGAAGGGCTTGGCTGGCTCTGAGGCAGCTACCTAGCCATGTGCAGATGCTGCAGATATGTGACACGCGGCTGACAAAGGGCTGATGAAGCACCTCTGCTTTACAAGCTGGAAAGAAGCAGGAGGAGAAATTCAATGCCTTTCAGGACACACCAATATGCCATCAGAGAGGAAGGAAGCTCAGTCACAACAAAGGGAAGAGATTATTCAGCATGTGCTATAGGCAAGATTCATGAGAGGATACAAGCCAATATAAGAAAGCGTGAAGAAATACATCAAATCTGGGGACGACGTTTCATGGATATGACAGATGAAAATTAATTTCTGATCATCACAGCCAATTCAAACAACCATTGCTAGTAATCTATAAAGGTAAAGATTTCCCCTTGACATTAAGTCTAATCGTGTCTGACTTAATGTCAGGGGAAAACCCTTACCTTTACTTACATACATACATAAAAACTAAAGGTTTTCCCTGACATTAAGTCTAATCGTATCCAACTGGAGGGTGATGCTCATCTCCATTTCTAAGCTGAAGAGCCGGCGTTGTCCATAGACACCTCCAAGGTCATGTGGCTGACATGAGTGCATGGAGCTCCTCTTCCCACAGAAACAGTACTTATTGATCTACTCACATTGATGATGATAATAATAATAATAATAATAATAATAATAATAATAATAATATTTATTTATACCCTGCCACCATCTCCCCAATGGGGACTCGGAGCAGCTTACACGGGGCCAAGCCCGAACAACATATTACATCAAAATAAAACCAAAACATAAACAACAAGCAACATCATCAAAATTACATGGAAAAAATACAATAACAAAATAGCATTACAATAAACAAAAAAAAACACAATCGCAGTAAATAGTGGGCGGCCCACATTGATCTCACATTTGCATGTTTTTGAACTGCTAGGTTGGCAGAAGCTGGGGCTAACAGCGGGAGCTCACCCCGTTCCCCAGATTGACTGCATGGAACACCGTTACCTTCCCATAGAAGCAGTACTTTGAATGCGATTTTCCTGCTTTTTGACAACCTAGCAGGGTTGGCTTGGATGGCCCATGAGATCTCTTCCAACTCTATGATTCTATGATTTCCAGTGTAGACACAGATGATATGCTTTTTCTCATCCCAGGCAAGCTGTTCTAGTTGTTGCTTATAGTTGCGTTCTATATTTAATTCTAAATGTATCTCAAGGAATGATCTATCCCTGAATTCGAACCGCCAACCTTTCGGTCGGCAAGTTCAGCAGCTCAGCGGTTTAACCTGCTGCGCCACCGGGGTTTCTATTAGTAATCTATAGTTGCCATGATACCAAACTCTATTCAGCTTTATTGTTATTTTCAAACAGGCTTTGATTTAGAGCTGGTCTGATATAGTAAGTTAGACTCTCAGCTAGAACTCTCAGCTAACCAGAACTCTCAAGCAACCAACCTACAACAAAAAGAAATATTGTAAATAAAAATTAAAATACATGTATGATACAACAAAACTGTTACATTAAGTTTATCTTTATTTACTTTGAATTACTGTATTCAAACATTAATATCGAGTCAATGCAGAGCTTATGCTATAGTATTAGCCTATTTTTAATAGTAACTCTCAATCAACCAGAAACTACATTTATCTGCCTATCCCCATGAGTGCCCATTTATTTATTTACTTACTTACAGTATTTATATTCTGCCCTTCTCACTCCGCAGGCGACTCAGGGTGGATCACAATGCACATATACATGGCAAACATTCAGCGCCATAGACAGACATACAAAGGCTATTTAACTTTCCAGCTTCATGAGGGTATGCTTTAAAATGCTGGCCACCGAGGGATTTGTCGCTTCACCGTCCACTTGTGACACCAATGGAGTACTTCCTCATTCTTTTGCACGCTGCTGGAGAGTTTTATGGTGTTGTAAATTAATTAAATTAGCCTCCCTGCAAACGCTGTACCTAAATTTCCTACTTGACAGATGCAACTGGCTTTCGGGCTGCAAAGGTCGACAGCAAGCTAGACAAATGTTTGGGAGCTTACTCCGACCCGGGCTGGTTTTGAACTCATGACATTTCAGTCAGTAGTGATTTTAATGCAGCTGACTCCTAATCAGCTGTGCCACAATCCGGTTAACTGGGAGTCTGCTGGACTAAAGCTTGACTTTCCTTTCAATTTCAAATTTGTACTGACGTTTTGAGCCAGTTTCCTTATATAACACAGCAAATCCTTATTGGATAATAGGGAAGTCTGGAATTGGAGTGATTTCTATTTTTTAAAATAGTATTTATTCAGTTTTTAAACATACATAAAATAAAAAGAAAGCTGTTTATATAAAAAAAACATGAAAGCCTGTTCTTTTCAAAGTCTGTTTCCACTGTGCGTTTACAACGCTTAGTGTTGTTGTGGTTTGGAAGTTGTGTACTTTCTTCATTTTATTAAAACTACATTATTAAATTTTTCTTTTTGAATTTATTTAAACTTATTTATTTTTAATATTTATTTTAAAATAAATACATTAAAAGTATTTAAAAATATTAAATTTATGAAAATAAAATATATACATAAAATATTTTATTTTCAAAGGCTGGGATAGAAGTAAAAATTAAGCAAAATTAAATACACATAATGCTGGAGTCCCCAAAAATCTGATAGAAGGACCATTCTACTGAAAGTGGGTGTGGCCCTGGGGCCCCGCCCATCACAATCTAGCCCCGCCCACCGCGCCTAAGCCCCGCCCATCGAGCGCACGCAAAGAGAGCATCCAGCGGCGTCCTCTGCCTTTTAACTCATCAGAGGGAGGCGAGATGAACTCATAGATGTATAAATAATAGACTTACACCGTTTGATAGATTTCCGGGTACCTTTTAAATCCCTTGGCACCAGAAAAAGTGTGAAACAGCAGGAAACCAAAGCAAGGAATAGAATTTGGTTATGCTTTTTTATTTTTTGGTGTAGCTGTGGCTTGGAAAATATATAATTGGGAGTTATTGAACCCATTGGGGAATTGTATACAAAAATCCATCAGGGCCAGCTAACGCTTCCCAATAAAGGATCTCGCCCAGGCAGGAAGCAGCCAGGCTTTGAAGCTGCAAGGCTACTCGGTGCTAATCAAGGTGGCCATTTGCCACATTCACCCTTGCCTCAAGCAGACAAGACTTCTTTCCCCTACCCTGGACATGCTAAAGATATATAAACCTCACATGCCTAGTTTCCAACAGACCTCACAACCTCTGAGGATGCCTGCCATAGATGTGGGCCAAACGTCAGAAGAGAATGCTTCTGGAACATGACCATACAGCCCGAAACTATTTATGTATGTATGTATGTATTTATTTCTATCCCGCTTTATCTCTCCATACAGAGACTCAAAGTGGCTCACAATCAAAAACATTACAACTTAAAATATACAAATATGCAATAATGAAACAGTATATCATTATAGATTATCAGTAGTAATTATATTTAATATATTAGTATTAGTCCCTTTTGGGAGGTAGGGTGGGATAGAAACATATTATTATTATTATTATTATTATTATTGCATATTGTAGTATTATTTTATATATTATTATATTGTATTAGTGTTATATGATATTTCTTTATAATAATATATGTATAAAAAGTATATTATTAGCGTAGCACAATATTATTATATTTTATTATATTATTATAATATAATATAATTATATTATATTATATATAGCATTATATATTATAATATATTATATAATAACAATCTTATATAATAATATTATATATTATTATTAGTTGTATATATTACTATGCGGATCCATTGGTTGCGCAGTGGTTTAAAGCGCTGAGCTGCTGAGTTTGTTGACCGAAAGGTCGCAGGTTCGACTCCGGGGAGCGGCATGAGCTTCTGCTATCAGCCCCAGCTTCTGCCAACCTAGCAGTTCAAAAACATGCAAATGTGAGTAGATCAATAGGTACCGCTCTGGCGGGAAGGTAACAGTGCTCCATGAAGTCATGTTGGCCACATGACCTTGGAGGTGTCTACGGACAATGCCGGCTCTTCGGCTTAGAAATGGAGATAAGCAGCAATCCCCAGAGTCGGACACGACTGGACTTAATGTCAGGGGAAAACCTTTACCTTTACCTATATATTACTATATTGTACTATACCACTATACTGCAATATTATTAGTAACATTACATGTAATATATAATATGCAATTATATTTTATTATATTGGGTTGTTGTTGGTTTTTTCGGGCTATATGGCCATGTTCTAAAGGCATTTTCTCCTGACGTTTCGCCTGCATCTATGGCAAGCATCCTCAGAGGTAGTGAGGTCTGTTGGAATTAGGAAAAAGGTTTTATATATCTGTGGAATGACCAGGGTGGGACAAAGGACTCTTGTCTGCTGGAGCTAGCTGTGAATGTTTCAACTGATCACCTTGATTAGCATTTGATTGCTTGGCCGTGCCTGGAGCAATCTTTTGTTGAGAGGTGATTAGATGTCCTTGTTTGTTTGTGATTAGATGTCCTTGTTTTATTATATTGAACTATATTATTATAATACCACGTAATAGTAAACATTACATTAACAGTGCAGGACACGGCTGGACTTAATGTCAGGGGAAAACCTTTACCTTTACCTATATATTACTATAGTGTACAATACCACTATACTGCAATATTATTAGTAATATTACATGTAATATATAACATACAATTATATTTTATTCTATTGAACTATATTGTTATCATTCCACGTAATAATAAACATTACATTAGCAGTGCAGGACACGACTGGATTTAATGTCAGGGGAAAACCTTTACCTATATAGCACTATATTGTACTATACCACTATACTGCAGTATTATTAGTAATATTACATGTAATATATAATATACAATTGTATTTTATTATATTGAACTACATTATTATAATACCATGTAATAATAAACATTACATTAGCAGTGCAGGACACGACTGGACTTAATGTCAGCGGAAAACCTTTACCTTTACCTATATATTAATACATTGTAATATACCACTATACTGCAATATTAGTAGTAATATTACATGTAATATATAATATATAATTATATTTTATTATATTGAATTATTATAATACCAAATAATAATAAACATTACATTAGCAGTGCAATCTGGAAACCCTTCCACCCCCATTAACCTTCATATTATTATTTTTTTAATGTTAGATTTAAAAAGAGGGGGGAAAAACCTCCCTGCTGGGAACAAAAGAAAGGATAAACGGAACCCGGAAGTTTGAAATCAAGAAAGTAAGAGTGCTCTATACTATGTATTTTGTATAGTCTACATTCCTCCTCCGGGAGGCACCTCCTCGAGGGTTCCCTTTCTGCTCCTGAGGCGGAAGAGGGGAAGGCGGGACTTCCTGCGCGGTCTACTTCCTCCTTCCGGTTGGCGGGTGAGTGAGGCTGAGGGTGGGTGGGAGAGGGGCGTTGAGGCCTTTGCTCTGCTGAGACGTTGAGGTGGAAGGGAGACTTGGGCGCACAATGGCCTTTCTCCTGCGGCTCCCTGCTTCCCTTTCCTCTTCCCTCCAGACTCTCGCTTCTCCTCCTTCCACGATTCAGCTCTTCGACAGGAAGTCTTTGGAAAACCCTGCCCAGGGTGACCGCCATTCCTTTGTCAGGGAAACCCGGAAATAGTCTCTAATGAAGCAGCAAGAACAGACACAAAAGCCTTGGGTGGTTTCTCATCCTTAGAGAGAAACCACATGGCTGTCAGTAGTAAATAGGTCATTGATTATAGTAGGCAATTGGTAGGCACTTTCAGACTAAGAGATTCACTCCAAGCAAGGGATCATGGATAGCCCAATACAGGCATGGGCCAACTTAGGCCCTCCAGGTGTTTTGGACTTCAACTCCCACCATTCCTAACAGCCTCAGGCCCTTTCCTTTTCCCCCTCAGCCGCTTAGCTTAAGCGGCTGAGGGGGAAAAGGAAGGGGCCTGAGGCTGTTAGGAATGGTGGGAGTTGAAGTCCAAAACACCTGGAGGGCCCAAGTTTGACCCCTGCCTGATTTAATCCAACCCCTCACCAATCAGGCAAAACACAATCAAAGCACTCCTGAGAAGGCCATCCCGCCTCTGTTTAAAACAGTGTTTCTCAACCATCTTAATGCCGCGACCCCTTAATACAGTTCCTCAAGTTGCGGTGACCCCCAACCATAACATTATTTTTGTTGCTACTTCATATCTGTAATTTTGCTCCTGTTGTGAATCGTCATGTAAATATCTGATATGCAGGATGTCTTTTCATTCCCCAATACACCCAAGTTTGAATACTGATGGAGTTGGAGGGAATGGATGTTGTCATTTGGGAGTTAGAGTTGTTGGGATTTATAGTTCACCTACAATCAATGAGCATTCTGAATGCAACTAATGATGGAAACTGAACCAACCTTGGCACACAGAACTCCTATGACCAAGTACTGGAAGGGTTTGGTGGGCATTGACCTTGAGTTTTGGAGTTGTAGTTCACCTACATCCAGAGAGCACTGTGGACTCAAACAGTAGATCTGGACCAAACTTGGCACGAATACTCAATATGCCCAAATGTGAACACTGGTGGAGCTAGGGGAAATTGTATTTGCTGGGATTTATAGTTCACCTACAATCAAAGTCCCTTGAACCCCACCAACGATAGAATTGGGCCAAACTTCCAACATAGAACCCCCATAACCAATGGAACGTACTGGAGGGATTTGGGATGAATTGACAGTGATTTGGGGGAGATGTAGTTCACCTTCCACCTTTCTGACAGGTATTTGGTGACCCCTCTGACACCCCATGCGACCCCCCCAGGGGTCCCGACCCCCAGGTTGAGAAACACTGGTTTAAAAGCTTCCAAGGAAGGAGCTTCCACTGTACTCCCAGACAGAGAATTATTATTATTATTATTAAACTTTATTTGTACCCCGCTAGCATCTCCCGAAGGACTCGATGCGGCTTACAAAGGCCAAGGCCACAATACACAATATAGCAATACAATAAACAATACAATATAACAATACAAAACCTAAGCAAATTAAAACAATTAATTTGTTACGTGTGAAAAAGATCTTGGAATCCTCGTGGACAACAAGTTAAACATGAGCCAACAATGTGATGTGGCGGCAAAAAAAGCCAATGGGATTTTGGCCTGCATCAATAGGAGCATAGTGTCTAGATCTAGGGAAGTAATGCTACCCCTCTATTCTGCTTTGGTTAGACCACATCTGGAATATTGTGTCCAATTCTGGGCACCACAATTCAAGAGAGATATTGACAAGCTGGAATGTGTCCAGAGGAGGGCGACTAAAATGATCAAGGGTCTGGAGAACAAGCCCTATGAGGAGCGGCTTAGGGAACTGGGCATGTTTAGCCTGAAGAAGAGAAGGCTGAGAGGAGATATGATAGCCATGTATAAATATGTGAGAGGAAGCCACAGGAAGGAGGGAGCAAGCTTGTTTTCTGCTTCCTTGGAGACTAGGACGCAGAACAATGGCTTCAAACTACAAGAGAGGAGATTCCATCTGAACATTAGGAAGAACTTCCTGACTGTGAGAGCCGTTCAGCAGTGGAACTCTCTGCCCCGGAGTGTGGTGGAGGCTCCTTCTTTGGAAGCTTTTAAGCAGAGGCTGGATGGCCATCTGTCAGGGGTGATTTGAATGCAATATTCCTGCTTCTTGGCAGAATGGGGTTGGACTGGATGGCCCATGAGGTCTCTTCCAACTCTTTGATTCTATGATTCTAAGCAAAATAAACAACAGGCAATAAACAATACACTAAAACACAATACAACTGGGTCGGGCCAGAGTAATGGGTACAGAATTAAAAGTGCTGATGTGACAGGTGGTATCTAAGGCATTATAGGGCAAGTGCAGTGTGCGGTGTGCAGCAATCTTAGTTCTAGTAAAGTGCTTATGGGACTTGTATTGGAGATTTCCTAATCTGGGAAGGCACATCGGAACAGCCAGGTCTTCAGGTTCTTTCTGAAGACTGCCAATGTAGGGGCCTGTCTAAGATCTTTGGGGAGGGTGTTTCACTGATCTTTGGGGAGGGAATTCCACTGTTGAATAATAACAATTAACACTTCACTCCAAGAGCTGGGAAGGCAGTGATCCTGGAGAAATATTTCCTTGTTATTGTTGTTTATTCATTCAGTTGATTCTGACTCTTCGTGACCTCATGGACCAGCCCACACGAGAACTCCCTGACAGCCGTTACCACCCCCAGCTCCTTCAAGGTCAAGCCAGTCACTTCAAGGATACCATCCATCCCTCATAATAATAATAATCATAATAATAATGGGTTGTTGTAGGTTTTTAAGGGCTATATGGGCATGTTCTAGAGGCATTCTAGAACATGCCTCTAGAACAGGGGTCCTCAAACTAAGGCCCGGGGGCCGGATATGGCCCTCCAAGGTCATTTACCCGGCCCTCACTCGGGGTCACCCTAAATCTGAAATGACTTGAAAGCACACAACAACAGCGACAACAACAACAACCCTATCTCATCAGCCAAAAGCAGGCCCACACTTCCCATTGAAATACTAATAAGTTTATATTTGTTAAAATTGTTCTTCATTTTAATTATTGTTTTGTTTTATGTGGTTTTTGAACTACAAATAAAATATTTGCAGTGTGCATAGGAATTTATTCATGTTTTTTTCAAATTATAATCTGGCCCTCCAACTGTTTGAGGGACTATGACCTGGCCCTCTGTTTAAAAAGTTTGAGGACCCCTACTCTAGAACATGGCCATATAGCCCCAAAAAACTTACAACAACCCAGTTATTCTGGCCATGAAAGCCTTCAACAATACAATAATAATAATCTTTATTTATACCCCGTCACCATCTCCCCAAAGGGGACTCTGGGCGGCTTACATGAGGCCAAGCCGAACAGTTCATTCCAACAAAATAAAACCAAAATAACAAAACAAATATCACAATTAAAGAAAAACATAAGAATGCAATAAAACAATACAAAATAGTACAATGCAGAATCAGTCCCAAAAGGGCGGGTCACATGTGTGAGATAAAATGATAAAATTCAGGATGAGAGAGGGATGGCCCCTTTTCCTTTTTTCTTCCATTTTCCCCAGCATCATTGTCTTCTTTAAACTCTCCTGTCTTCTTATGATGTGGCCAAAGTACATCATCTTTGCCTCTAATATCCTTCCCTCCAATGAGCAGTCAGGTTTTATTTCCTGAAGTATGGACTGGTTGAATCTTCTTGCAGTCCAAGGCACTCTCAAAATTTTCCTCCCAACACCACAGTTCAAAAGCATCTATCTTCCTTCGCTCAGTCTTCCATATGGTCCAGCTCTAACGTCCTTGCTAAATAATAACAAAAGTAATATAACAAAATAAAAAACAACAACATTAAACAGTGTATAAAGCGAACATCAAAACTGACAACCAATAGCAAAGTTCAGGGTCTCATCGTGGCTGGGCAATCTGGTGCCACAGCATTAAAGGGTAGAGTAATAAGTAAATTGCAAATATCATATAGCAGCAATGAGAGTAAGAACGATTTACCATTAAGGATTTGGATATAACAATCATAAAGTACTTGAGGACAAGATTTTTGGGTCCTAACTGGGGCCATCTGTCAAGGGAATTGCCTAGTTAAAAGCACAACGGAACATCCGTGTCTTAAATTCTTGCGGAGGATGGACAGGGAGTGTGCTAGCCTGATCTCCTTAGGGAGGGAGTTCCAGAGCCTGAGGCCACAGCTGAGAAGGCCCTTTCTCTCATCCCCACCAGAGGAGCCTGGGACAGAGGTGGAAGTGAGAGAAGACCTCTTACAGTCAGGAAGTTCTTCCTAATGTTTGGGTGGATTCTCCTTTCCTTTAATAGCAGAAAATAAATCTGCTCCCTCTTCTTTAGGACACCCTTTCACATATTTATAGATGGCTATTGTGTCTCCTCTCTACCTTCTCTTCTGCAGGCTAAACCTATCCAGTTCTTTAAGACACTCCTCATAGGGAATTATGGTCTCCAGATCTTTGATCATTTGAGACACCCTCTGGACGCCTTCCAGAATACCAGTATATTCCTTAGAAGTTTCCTGCTTAAGGGCTTACCCTGACCAGACCTGACCTTGGTCAGCCTGTGAGGTATAATAAGTTCAGTGCCTGAGGTGAGCAATGACACAGGAATGGAGGTCATAAACTCAAAGCAAATCCCTTCATTTTCTTCATACAGCATAATACTTCTGTTTCTTTGGCATTTGCATGCCCCATGGATGGCTGATAGAGGGACAATATAAACAAACTTTGTTTCATACACAAAACTGTTAAAGCAGGCATGGGCAAACTTGGGCCCTCTAGGGGTTTTGGACTTCAACTCCTACAGTTCCTAACAGCTGGAACGCTGTTAGGAATTGTGGGAGTTGGTGTCCAAAACACCTGGAGCGTCCAAGTTTGCCATTAGCCGCCTCTCCTGATGGCATAATTACCAGGTTTTGTTTTGTACTTGGGACTATAACTGTCCCCTTCTGCTTTGCCATGTTTATAAAAGACAAGGGAAATCCACTCATCAGCCATCCTGTAAGTAGGGCAAGGGCCTTCAACATATTTTCTCTAGGCAACTATATTCAAGGTTTTATTTCAATTATTTGTTTTACAGACCATGTCTTAATTTAAATATTAGTTGGCATCCTGTTGGTGAATTACTGTAGCATAAAGTGGATATACTCACTTTTATGGCTATAGCTTAGATCAGAATTTTGCTCAATGACCCAGGGCCCTTCCACACAGCCATATAACCCAGAATATCAAGGCAGAAAATCCTTCAATATCTGCTTTGAACTGGTTATCTGAGTTCACACTGCCATATATTCCAATTCAAAGCAGATAATGTGGGATTTTATTCAGCTGCATGGAAGGGGCCCCAGTGACAAAAATCCTCTCCTTCTTCACTTTCTAAGCAGTGCAGCCCATGGCGATTTGTGTGTTATGGGATCAGCAGTGATATCCAACTACGTAACTCGCGACTACTCTGTCTATTCTCTGAAAACATGGAAATGGCAGTATTGTGGATAGGACTGTGATGCTTTTAATGTGAGTTTTCAGGGATAGTATTAGATATAATTCACAGCCTTGGCTATGTTTCTTGCATCATCCTCAGTGCATGTGATTCTCTATTTTCATCTGTACGCTTGGCTTTCAAGGTATTCTTTTTGGCAACTTTGTAATATGAAACTCTTTATCATAGAAGTGAATATAAATGTGTTAGTACTTCTGCTGCATAAAAACTCCCCATGTTCCCTTCTAATAACATTTGCGAGTAGGATGAGAGAGAAATCCCCATGCCACTTCCACACTTTTAATATTTTGTTTCATGCTGAGATCCTGTTGGTGCTTTATGCCACTGCAACAGTCAGTTAGATTGTGTGTTATGACAAAAGTGTGGAAGCAAAGGCATCACTTTGAGGTCAGGAAGGTGCCCTGCTGCTGTGCCTATGGCCAATTGACTCTTTTTACCAGTATCTCCCAGACCACAATAGATATGGATTAACAACCAATGAGATCTTAGGTTGACATTTCAAGTAGACTAATGTAGCTGCACCTTAAACACAAGAGCATCTTGCTTGATACCTTATCTGAATTGTTGTGCAGTGATTTACAATCTTAATCCTCAATATTGTTGTTTTACATTTTCAAGGTTATCTCTTCTTCCTCTTTATGACAACGGTGCCAAGTCCTGTTCTACATCATTAAACTGGAGCTTCTTAGCCCCTTGGGTGAGTGTGGAATCATCTGTTATCTTTAATTGGATATTATCTAAATGTCCAGTGGAAGGACTTGAGATGGTGGTACCATGGGCCTGGCAGCAGAAGAGGAAACTGAATTAAACATTGTGATTGTCTGCATGTGCCAAAGGAGGTGATAGGAGGAAGGAAAATTCAAGTGAATTTCATTAAAGGGTATTGTTGCTTCTTACAGAAGAATGGTGTGTGTGTGTGTGGTGGAGGAGGTTTAAACTCAAAGATGATACAGTTTCAGACTAAAATTTCTCTTCTCCCTCCTGTAGTTTAAAATAACAGTGGTATAACAATGTTTTCATTTTACCCTGGCTAATATAACCAGCATTATGAAGAAGTGTGAAATTGCGTACTTAGTAGCTTTTGTGAAGAAAAACTAAAACCTTTTCTGTGACCTCTGTGGAAGAAGAATTTCAGGCACTCAGGCCCTGTGACTGTCTTCATCTGCAGGGTGCATAGTAAAGCATTTCTGTGTGCAGTGGAAATGGATCTGTTGGCAAATTTTAGACTTAGTAGGAGCAGACTTTTTCTTGAACTTCTTTTTTTTGGTACTAAATTGATCACCACAGGGCTGAAGCAATTCTTTTGTGTCTCAAAAGAACACTGTCTGTTTAGGATGGTGTGCTGAAGGGCCATCATCCATCCATTGCCTCACAACATGCTATAGTGTCAGTTACTATAACTAGAATTAGATTGCCTTGGAAAACTTAGAAACCCCAAAAGTCACTAAAATATCTCCCTCTAGAATCTGTGATGTGCATTTATTAGAGCTGTCACCAGACTTAAATGACTTAGTTGAATAGGTAAATGATTAAACTTGCAAATGATGGTGTGGAGGACAGGGAATTCAGTTGGAACTAGCCTTTTTGTTCCACTAGTGGGAACAGTGCTGGAGCAGATTTTCTCTATATACTTTCACTGGAAATGAGAGAGAGAGAGAGAGTAATCTTCTCTGACCACAATCCCAGCCACTCCTTGGGGAGATAAGGGCTCCATTGGGAGAAGGGGCATTCATGAAGAACACTTTCCTCTACCAGCAGAATTTCCTTGCTGATCAGAATCCTTCTGTAAAAGCAGGCAGGGGTTGCTTTCTGCCCATATTAAGCTTATGCTGGAGCCAATCTTATGACAAAGAAAAATGTCTGCTTTGCATGTATCATCCTAAGATAAATGTTTCGTGTTCCTCTTAGACAAGAGCCCTCCCATTTAAAGGGACTTTTGTCACCTGAAGTTCCACACATTGATTGTTCTCTGGTGAGCAGTAAATTCAGAATATTTCATTGTTTATACTGGAAGTGGATGCTTAATCAACTAAATGTCCTGGTCCTGGTAACAAGATGCAAAGTTAAATGTCCTATATACCCAAGTTCACAAGTCCAAGCAGTTATACTTCCCTGCCGTCATTCCTCAATAGGTAATTGTTTGAGTAGTTTCTTATTAAACATCTCATATTAGTTATCCTTCTTCTTTTTTATGGAGGATTTCCCTCCTTAGGTAGCAAAAAAGATGCTTGACAATATCAAAGGCTGGGCTGAATATATTGTGGAATGGGCTGCAAAGGATCCATATGGATTTCTCACAACGGTGATCCTGGCTCTTACGCCCCTCTTCTTAGCAAGTGCAGTACTGTCATGGAAACTGGCAAAAATGATAGAAGCCAGAGAGAAAGAACAAAAGAAGAAGCAAAAACGCCAGGAAAATATTGCGAAAGCTAAACGAACGAAGAAGGACTGAAATGCCAACCCAACTGGACAGATCTTTTCTTAACCAAGAATTCTTATGTTTGTATATTTTTGTGTTGTAATCTTTCTAGGACATGGATATGAGCAAATCTGATAAATCCTGAGGTAATTTGTTCTTTTTATTTTGTTATTAAAGTCTTGTCATTAATTTTAATAGCTTTTGAGAAGTGTTGTCCTGAGATTTAATTTCTAATTTGGAATGTATTTGTAAACAAGATATCAGTAACACTATATGTATGTAATGTGTTTATAAAGTATGAACTATCATTTTGTTGACTGATTAAATAACTAGCTCCTTACAATTTTATAGACTGAAGAAGAAATATTTTCTTTTTTCTCTGTTTTTAAAAAATCCTGTAGATTTATGAGCTAATTGCAGCCTATTTCAAATTATTTCTATATTGGAGAAAATCCTTATTTCATCCTAATAGTACTTTTTAGATATATTCGGAAATAATATGAAATATGACTGTTTATGCAGTCTGCATGAAACCAATAATAGGGAGCAATAGCTTTGATCCTAGAAGTGCTGATAATCATGTGAACTAATAGGATTAGGTGTTTTTTTTTGTGAATTACTATTTCTATGAACAGGTTAATAATGTACTAGATCATTATAACAGCACTAATGCAAAAATGTATCTAAAGGGTCTTCCCTTAAAGGATAATTTCTAAAATGAATGGCTGTTATGAATGAATATTCTCTCCAGATGTGAAAATGTATTGTGCATTCTGTGATAAACATGCCAAGGGGACCTTTTAACATTGGAAGTACTGTATCTGATCAGCTTTACCCTAGTAACTCTTTATCCGTCCAGTTTTTAAGAAAAATTATTTAATACTCAAATTAAAAATATACACAATAACCACTCTCTGGGGAATAACTGGTCTATAAGATATTTCTAACCACAATTCTGTATGTAGGGTGATTAACATGTAAAATAATTATGGAGGTAGAAGAATAAAGTCCTACAGTAGTTTGTTTCTGGGCAAAGATGCCAAGCAATGGCTAGTCTTTATACTGGATCACAGTGAAATACTGCTCCCAAATACTTCCTATTCCTTCTGCAGTATGTTGTCATTTGGAGATGCAGTGCAGGCAAACAAACAAAATGTGAGGAGGAGGGAGTGGTCTGTAGCTCACAGGGGAGGAATTGACCCCACACAGTGGTCTACAACTGAACCAGATTCTCTGGCAAGGTGATTTCACAGTGTAAAATGGCAACAATAAGAAGAGGATTTTTATAGTATTTTGAAACCACAGGAGGATAAAGGTGTGTTCCTCAAAGTGAAACTGAACTACAAATCTCAGTTCTTGTGGGTTTTTTCGGGCTATATGGCCATGTTCTAGAGGCATTTCTCCTGACGTTTCGCCTGCATCTATGGCAAGCTTCCTCAGAGGTGAGGTCACCTCTGAGACCTCACCTCTGAGGAAGCTTGCCATAGATACAGGTGAAACGTCAGGAGAAATGCCTCTAGAACATGGCCATATAGCCCGAAAAAACCCACAAGAACTGAGTGATTCCGGCCATGAAAGCCTTCGACAATACATTGAACTACAAATTTCAGCGTACTTCATCCTTGGGTACAACGGCTAGAAATTAGGCAGTTCAACTGTGGTTAGCAGGCAGATGGTTAATTAGCCTATGGTGGGTGAATCCAGGAATGGAAGGCAAAGCAAGTGGGAGGAAGAGTATTCATATGGGTTTGGCATGTTTGTTGTATCCCTTCAAGAAGTTTCCAATGTATTCTGGGTTTCTACTGCTATAAATTGATTCTGGGTTTCCACTGCTGTAAAGGGATTCAAACCCATTGTCTCCAGAATTGTAGTCCAATGTTCAAACCATTACACCACACTGGCTTTCCTTGTGTTTTAACATGGATTGCCTCAATACTATTTAATGATAAAGTGAACACTCAATGAGTAACTTTTCACCATTCAAGTATTTTTATTAACTTTTGAAGCATTACTTTTTGACCTGAATCAGATCCCATCTAATCTTGGAAGCTAAGCAGGGTCAACCCTGGTTAGTACATGGATGAGAGACCACCACTGAATACCAGATGAGACAGGCTAAATGTCAGAGGAAGGAACTGGCATAACCACGTCTGAGTATTCCTTGTCTAAGAAATCACTGACATTTGTGGGGTTGCCATAAGTCAACAGAGAACTTGAAGGCACATTCATACACACATAATATAGATGCTTGCTTCATATGGAACAAAGTATAGCCTCCCAGATAACATTAAGTACAATAGCATCAGACACAGCAGCCTGATTACTAGTTCTAGAGACCACATCACTCTCCCTTCTGGACTTGGAAAGGTATGGGATAATTCACTTGCTGATGAGAATGAGCTTTCATGGTAAATTTGCAATCTATCTTGAAGTCCCTTGAAAGCACCACACAGTATCAGCTCCTTGTGAAGTGCAATGAGAGGAACCTAAGGAGGACTTTGCCCTTTTATTTTGTTGTCTTTCTATGACTTGGTTGAAAGACAATGGGAATCTAGCTTTCCTGCTAGTAGAGACGCTCTTTTCCTCTTGATCCCTCAAGGATGAAAACTAACCAGAGTGTCTCATGAAAGCTGAAAACAGGAAATTGTGGTCACTTTAAACAATGGTTTGAGAACAAATGTACTTGAAACTACTTCTGCATGTTAAATTTGAAGGATGTAATTGCCTTCAAAGACAATACATTTTACTCACACTGTGATACTTCTAATTAAACCGATTGTTTAATGAAAGGCAGGGATTCTTAGAGTCACCCTTTAAACTAACAAGCTATAAGTATGCATAGATGTGACAATGCTATACTCACTATAGCATTATTTATAAACCAAGTACTACAGATTCTATTCCCTGTGAATTACAAGCCAGTTGTAAATTCAGTTAGTACAGTCATTCAATGTATCAAAGAACTAATTTACTCATGGTTGAACAATTATAATTATATTCAGTGCTTCTTTTTATATTCACCGTTCTACTTTATAATATATAATTATATCACCTGGAGTCCCTTTGGCCATTACATGTTTGGGACTTCATCTGTCATCATCTGCAGATAATATGGCCAACGGTATAGTATTATGGCAGCTGTAGTTCAAAACATGTGGAAGCCAGAGAGATTCTCCAGCCCTGATCATTATCATACCATTATCATACCAACTCTTTCCAAAGTTGAAGTTACACAAATTATCTATGAATTATACAACATGAGCAGTTAATAAATCCTTACATCTTAATTATAAGATTTTTCCTCCATTTACTCAAACAATTCTTCAAGTAATGCAAAAGGATAGACATGCATCAGACAGTCATTTCTTATTATTTGCCTATCTCCTGATATTTCTAACTTCTTATTTGTTACGGCCACTGTCCTTGGGAGGCATCCAAGATCCAGGCTGAAATATATTTGCTGTACTGACTGGCTCTTCGGAAGGTTCGTTCTTTCCAAAGTGAGGGGAGGATGCATGGCCTTTAATCTGAGTTTGACGTGGTTCTGCCACAAGTCCCTCTTTGTATTCTTTGGCCTGCAGGAGCCTCTCCTTTTCATAAACATCTTCAATCCTCCTTTTCATCTCTTCTTGATACTTCTGTGCCCTCAGAATTTCCTGTGGAAAAAAGGAGAGGAACAGGTGAACACTATTGAAAATAAACCATCAAATCAAAACAAAAGTCAGTTTTTCATCAAGGGTTAGAATCTATTTGCTCAGCTACTACTTTGCATTGGATGTGGAGTTTGGTACATGCAATTAGACTGGTAGAAAGAGAATTGTCTGAGCCTCATTTCCCAAAGTAGGCCCTACCCATCAAATGGTATATGCAGTGGTTCTCAACCTGTGGGACCTCAGATGTTTTGGCCTTCACCTCCCAGGAATCCTAAAAGCTGGTAAACTGGTTGGGATTATTGGAGTTGTAGAGCAAAGCACTTGAAGAAGCGCATGTTGAGAACTACTGGTATATGGATGGTCAAGAAATGGAAACTGGCTGAATTGACTGAGTTGGCTATGGTGCTTCACCTCCTTTGTCCCACAACTTGTCCTATTCAACTTGACTCCACATAGTGTTTCTGAGATATTGTCATGATAGACGGGATACCCTGCTTTCTCAATATAAATGCTGAAATCTCTATCTAACCCATTAGACTGCATCCAAAACAGTACAAGGAGGAGCTGGTTTTTCACAGATCCAAAGTGGTGTATGGGAAACTTGCATCACTCCTCATTCTACAGATAAACCAAACTGGGAAACTATCATCAGGGAATCTGACACAACACATTATTTTAACAGTATCTTTCAATGCCTGTCTTGTGCCTGTACACTAATTAAAATGCTTTTTCAAATTAATACACCCAATAATTGATCAGAAACCTTAACAAATGAAACACTTCAGAATGTGCAAGGACATTTTATAATGATCTAAACAACACTTTCAATTTGCAAAATCAAATCCACTATCTTGCATCTGCAAGAGGAGACTGAGATAGTATATTGAGGCAATAATGAGTTCATAGCCACATTAACATTTGAACAGGGAACTTACTGGACCATGGTAAATGATGAATAGACAAACTAGCATTTTTGAACTAGTCACCAGCTCTGCATACTGCAACCTGTTAGGTTACTAATACCTTCTTTAGAAAGAAAGATTTCGCTTATTGTATTGTCAAAGGCTTTCATGACCGGAATCACTGGGTCACTGTGAGTTTTCCAGGCTGTATGGCCACGTTCCAGAAGGATTCTCTCTTGATATTTTGCCCATATCTATAGCAGGCAACCTCATAGGTTGTGAAGTCTGTTGGGAACTAGACAAGTGAGGTTTATATATCTGTGGAATGTTTATTGTCTTCTTTTTGGTGACTCCAGGTGAAAAACTGAGGACACTGTTACCAAGTGCACACAAGGTAACAACAACAACAACAAACAAAACAAACCCTAACACAATGAATTGATGTATAAACAAACATTACTGAATTGTTCTATGATTGGTAGAGTGGTGCTGATTTCCCCTATCTCACTTTATTGTCCAAAATGCCTCAATAAAGAAACTGAGGGATGTAAGAGGTTGCCCAAAGAATGATAATTTTACAAGTGATACAATGTGGAAAAAGCACACTGACCATGGATAATCAAGTGACTGTTTGCTGAATGCAAGCTCAAAGAGAAACTAAATTCCCATATCAAAACGAAATTGAGATTGCAGGGTAATGAATCTCCATTATCAAAATGTAATAAACCTACTGTGCCTCTAATGCTAGTTGAAAACAATTCAACTGACTTCAATTAACTCTCTAATTTTTCTAGTGTACAAAGGTCAGGCCCAAAAGGAATACAGATATGTGCTGAAGCCCCTCCTCTTCAGGATTAAGACTCTAGGGAAAAGATGACATTGACCAAATATTTATAATAGCGGGGTAGTGCATATGCATAGGAACAAGCTCTCCAATCAAGTTGCACTACATTTTCTCTCTGCATTTATAAAATTATGCTCCAAATGAGACTTCTCTTTTTACTGGAAGGGAGAAATGATCTCAAGGCTAATGGGAAAAGTTTGCTTGTAGGTGGCCTTCCTCTGAGCAAGCTTTCCTAAACAAGGATAGGATCTGGATCGCACAAATGCTCAATTAACTAAAAATTCATCTTGATCTATTGGACCAGAATCTGAGATCAACCTCATTCATTAATATCCTTCAAATGCACATACTTCAAGTGTGCTCCAAGAAGTATACCCAATGTGAGGAATAAGAAGGGTTGAAAACTGGCTACTTCAAAATGCATCACAGTAAATGCAATCGGAGGAGAACCCTACATTGTTGTACATTGTTCTCATTTAGTGGTGAACATGCTAGGGAGCAGACAATGGCTAGATAGTACTGCAGTAAGGTGAGAGTATTCTCCAACACAGTTCAATCAGTCACAACTATGGGTACTGTGAGAGAACTATGCCAAATAATTCCCCTAATTCTTTGACAATGAGTTGAGTTGCTATTTAGTGAGAGTGGTGGAAGAGGAGAAACTGTTCTCCAAATACACTTGTATCTGTATATTTCTTCTCTTTTGGATTGAGTGTGGATCTGCATTTTGATTGGAAAGTTATCTCCTCTTCGAATTCCAAAACCCTATGGAGACACCACACAGCTGCTCAATAGCTTCAGTATAAAATGTGTCCCCTTATGTGGATGCATAGTTATATGAACCTCAGTTCTATGTGCACACCATATGCACACATGGGTAGACAAATACGCCAAGGCATACTTATGAGATCAATTTGCATACCTGATCTGCATTGTCTTAACACAGTGGTTCCCGACCTTTTTTTGATCAGGGACCACTCTGACCAGGGCTCAGCTCTAGTTTCTGATACTGAACATATGCCATCCAGTAGTTGTCATCTGCTCGCCCACAGAAAGCCATATTTAATAAGCCTCGGCATAAGAGAGTTTCGCGAGACCAGTTGCTCTCGTTGCAACAGTGTAATAACGGTGAGGCTGCAGATCATATTTTAGTTCTTGCAGATTACAGGTGGTCCATGGACCACTAGTTGGGATTCTCTGGTCTAACACATTCCTAAGATGATATCTAAGCTCCCATCTAGCTTCTAAGAACTGTATCTTTAAAGTGGAAATGGGGAATAACGATGCATACTGGAAACTCCTTTTTAAAACAGCTTTCACATAAAATATACTAACGGCTTTTTAAAATCAAGAGCCAGCATTCCAATTTTGTGGGAATGAACTGACTAGAGGGAAAACAAAAACAATTCAATTTGCTACATGCCGTTCTGCATCATCATAGCAAATAGCATCACTCTGTCACAAGCCAATGGCATCAGAAATTCCTTTACAGACAAAGAAGACTGTATAGATCCCAACAGAAATTAAAAAGCTGATGCTTTCAGAGAACATTTATGACTTCCTTGTAAATGTTTTAAAAAGCTACTGGGAATTATCTGAACTTTAGCTCTATGTATATAAAGGTTAACAACTACTTTTAGATATCTCTGGACAAAAACACTACAGCTTAAACGCTCATTGAAAGTGGCTTTTAAAGAAGGAAGTTTTAAAGATCAAGTCAGGGGATGCTGTAGTTTTTACTTAGTTTTAAGGACTTTAACTGTTTTTAATACAATTAGTATTTAATTCTATTTCAATGTTTGTATATCTTAGGTTTAAAATTGCATTGCTTTGATTTTATTGTAAGCTGCTTTGAGTCTCTTTTATAGATAGAGGTGTCATGCTTGTGGCCCTCCGGATGTTTGGGTCTCCCAACTCCCAGAAGCACAAGCCAGCTCACCCAATGGCCAGGAATTCTGGGAGCTAAAGTCCAAAACACCTGGAAAGCCACAACTTTGAGACCACTGACTGAAATGCACTCAAACTCATCTAATTCAGAAGCTGAGCAGGATTGGATCTGATTACTAACAGTTGCTGAGGGAAATGCCTATTGCTCTACTTCCAAAAGGCCTCAGCTCGGCCGTTCTGACAAAGCTTATGGTGAACAGGGCAAGCAAGTTCTCTAATCTAGGGTGGCTCTTCTTGTGTTGTGCCCATATAAAAACATTGGAAGGTAACTTCTATCTGCTCTTCCAGGGCTAATTTTGTGACATAGTGATGAACTTATTAGAGAAGACCTAAAAAAAAAAAAAAAAACCAGATACAAGGGTGCAACATCTCTTTATCTGAGATAGCTAGAAAGCAGAAGGCAGGCATCCTCAAATTGCAGCCCTTCAGCTGTTTGGGCCTCTAACTCTCGGCATTCCTGACCATTGGACAAGCTGGCTAGGGCTTCTGGGAGTTGGAGACCCAAACAGTGGGAATGTTCCAGTTTGGGGATGCCTGGAATAAGGCTTCATATACAGTAAAACTCTTCCAGTAGAGCTTGAGATTAAAGGAATAAGAAGAAATTAGAAAAGAAGAAAAAGACAGAAGGGCATGACCAAAGCCTCTGAGGTCTTCTGTATCCATATTTACAGACCAAGCAGGTTAGTTTTCAGCATAATGCAAAAGGCCCAGTCAAAACACCAATTCAAAGGCTCATAGAGGAAATCTGTGCAGTTATATATTAACTGTGCAGTGCAATCCTTATGCAACTGAACACATACCCAAATGTGTTCTGCACAACTCAATTTCCACAATGGTGAACTTAAGGCAGATCTTCAGAACAAGATGAAAATGTCATAGGAAAAACACAGGCAAGCCTAAGACACCCACAGGATTCTAGCATGCATATTACATCAAGGAATACTAGCAGAAACAATACAATTTAGTGTATTGTCGAAGGCTTTCATGGCTGGAATCACTGGGTTGTTGTAAGATTTTCCGGGCTATATGGCCATGTTTCAGAAGCATTCTCTCCTGACGTTTCACCTGCATCTATGGCAGACGTCCTCAGAGGTTGTGAGGTTTGTTGGAAACTAGGAAAATGGGGTTTATATATCTCTGGAATATCCAGGATGGGAGAAAGAACTCTTGCCTGTTCAAGGTAGGTGTGAATGATTCAATTGGCCACCTTAATTAGCACTGAATGGCCTAGCAGTTTCAAGGTGTGAATTCTTACTGCCTGGGAGAATCCTTTGTTGAGAGGTGATTAGGTGTCCCTGATTGTTTCTTGTTTGGAGTTCTCCTGTTTTTGAGTGTTGTTCTTTATTTACTGTCATGATTTTAGAGTTTTTTAAAATATTGGTAGCCAGATTTTGTTCATTTCATGGTTTCTTCCTTTCTGTTGAAATTGTCCACATTTTTGTGGATTTCAATGGCTTCCCTGTGTAGCCTGACATGGTACTTGTTAGACTGGTCCAGCATTTCTGTGTTCTCAAATAATATGCTATGTCCAGGTTGGTTCATCAAGTGCTCTGCTATGGCTGAATTCTCTAAATACAATTTAGGTTTGGTTAGCTCTCTCTGATACAAGCAGGAGTAACTGGACAGTATCAGTGCTTCAAATGTAACATCATACAATGACAGCATACATAACTAAATCAAAGGGGAAATTGCTTTTAATACTAACCAGTTCTATATGAATTTTAATATAAACTGTGCTTTTACATTCTCTTCCACGTTGGTCAGTATCTCTTAATTCATACCCATACCTTACAATGCAGCTTTGTTTTCTATGAATGATTGAGAGGATCTAAGAACTATTATTAGATCCTCACAACTAGAGAAATATTGGACAGACACCAGCATCTTTTTGCTGAATTAGGAAAGTTGCTGGAGACACATGAAGCACTTTCATATCAGCCCCCAACATTAAATTAGTAGTGTGTTTGAAACAAAACTGCTTAGGAATGCATGAGATGTCTTTGTGCAGGCAATTTTCTTTAATATTTGGCAAACTACAGAGGACATACTGAAGGTATTTTAAAACATTAATGGAGTTCAGCATTAATTTCCCACTGTCAGTGCTTCAAACACAGGAAGGATAATTAAAAAGCTAATAATGTGATAAAAGTTAAAACCAGTAGGGCAAGCTTTTATTGACCAGTATGGTCATTTTTTCTGGGCCAGATATTCATACAGAAATAATGACTTAAATGTCATTAGGTTGCATCTTCTAAAGAGAACCATCCTAGCCTCTATCAGATTTGGACTGCTTCAAATTGAGACAGTTCCTGCGAGTCCAAGAGGTAAACTTGAACTCAGCCGTGATAAATGGAAACAAGCCACTGAAGAGATAAAGGCAGAAAAGCCCAGAGCACAAACACAAGAGCAGCCCAAAACAGAGCTAGGTTTGTGAAAGTGGATATTTAACCTAATGCTGTCAGCCAAGTGGTGCTTTTGTCCAATATTTGTATTGGGTTGCTCAGGCCAGCAAAAATATTTGTCAAATCCATCACTTACTCAGTTTATTTAAATTCTGTCTTAATTAAAGAGTGTTGGGTTAATTGCAATAATTGAGATGTGGCCCACTGATTTAAAATTATTTTTCTGAAATCCAAATAACATTTATAAAATAGACTGTGATTGTGGTTTGGTTTGAGGATTATTTTGGTGTGGGTTTTTTTTAATGACAGTAGGTCATAAACAAACTGACAAGAATCACCAGTCTGAAACAAATGTGTCATTTGATAAAGCAACAACTAGACACTGTATCTATTAACTGTATCAAAATAAACTCTAAACTTATATACAGTAGTATGGAAAAATAGACATTTAGTTTCACAATGGGTTCATTTTTTAAAGGGGAAACAATTTTCCAATAAGAAAAAGAAAAAGTGATTTGATATTTCTGGTTAGTTTATTAGTAGCAAAAGGGTACCTATGTCATTATTAAAAAGGTGCTTATGTCATCCTCCTCATCCTTTCAAAATTAGATGACTACTATCATTTCAATACAGAAATGATACTTTGTCGAAGCATTGGAAGTTTGATGTGGAATTGGTTCTCTAAGAATCAGGCCTATAAAAGCACCAGTCAATTAACAAACCATCTTCTTTTTGGCAAAATGATACCAAAACTTGCAAATGCCAAATCTTCTTTTCGATTTTGCAAAACTCTTGACAGGCTTGCATTATTGGAACCCATAACCTTTTGGCAAAATGAGGCCATAATCTTTTGGAAAATGTGAATCTCCATAACCATTTGGGAAATGGGATTCATAACCTGTTTGGAAAAATCACTGGTCAAAAAAAGGCACGACCTTGTTAGAAGTCACAATCTTTTTAAAATTGATGTTCACTAGTATTTGTCTCTCAGCTGTTAAACTGATATACCTAGGTATGTCTTTGAACTATCAGAGACATAGACATGCCAATGCATGCGTGTGTTTGTGTGTGTGTATATGTGTATATATACACACACACACATTCAGCAGAGTTTCAGAAGTATTAGTTGCCCAAAAACATCTATTCTTCCTTAAAATATATTTGTCTTTATATTATGCTCTCAAGAGACAAAACAAACAGTATTTTTAAAAACTAACAGAGTTAGTTTACTCACAAAACATCATGTATACAGCATACAGGCACTTTGCTTATGAATCCAGTTACAATAGGATTTAAAGTAGTTTCTCTGTATAGGTAACACAGGGCATCTTCCTTAGAATTAATAGTTCATAGTCCAAAGGAGTCTTTAAGTATACATCTTACTGGAGTCTAAATGCATCAGATGGCTTCTACTCTAAGAGTCTAATGGTGTCTATCTCCACTGAAGTCTAAAGCAAACACACTTATCTATATGACTTCTCAAAGCAAACACTGATCTAAAATGGAGTCTTAGTCCTGAACTTATTCAGACATGGTCTGCAGTCCCTCCCACAATAAAGAGGTTAGGTAAAATTGCAAACCAATGCACACATACAATGCAGTAAGCAATTATATACATAGACTCATAGAATCATAGAATCAAAGAGTTGGAAGAGACCTCATGGGCCATCCAGTCCAACCCCCTGCCAAGAAGCACGAATATTGCATTCAAATCACCCCTGACAAATGGCCATCCAGCCTCTGCTTAAAAGCTTCCAAAGAAGGAGCCTCCACCACACTCCGGGGCAGAGAGTTCCACTGCTGAATGGCTCTCACAGTCAGGAAGTTCTTCCTCATGTTCAGATGGAATCTCCTCTCTTGTAGTTTGAAGCCATTGTTCCGCGTCCTAGTCTCCAAGGAAGCAGAAAACAAGCTTGCTCCCTCCTCCCTGTGGCTTCCTCTCACATATTTATACATGGCTATCATATCTCCTCTCAGCCTTCTCTTCTTCAGGCTAAACATGCCCAGTTCCCTAAGCCGCTCCTCATAGGGCTTGTTCTCCAGACCCTTGATCATTTTAGTCGCCCTCCTCTGGACACATTCCAGCTTGTCAATATCTCTCTTGAATTGTGGTGCCCAGAATTGGACACAATATTCCAGATGTGGTCTAACCAAAGCAGAATAGAGGGGTAGCATTACTTCCTTAGATCTAGACACTATGCTCCTATTGATGCAGGCCAAAATCCCATTGGCTTTTTTTGCCGCCACATCACATTGTTGGCTCATGTTTAACTTGTTGTCCACGAGGACTCCAAGATCTTTTTCACACGTACTGCTCTCGAGCCAGGCGTCACCCATTCTGTATCTTTGCATTTCATTTTTTCTGCCATAACATAACAAATAAGTAGTGGAGGCTTGAGAAGGTTGCTGTTTCCAACACTTTTATTATAAATGAAAGTTAGGGTCCATCTTTTTGAAGATTTGGTAAATTTGGTGCTATATCTTTATCATTCCAATCACTTGGAAAGAGAGATTATAGACTTTTGACTTATGCTTCTAATAAAGCAGTTATGTTGGTGTATTCATGTAATCCTGCCCGACAGAAAGCCATCATCCCTATTCTATCTCAAACACTAAGATCATGCTGCCTGACTGTTATCAACATTTCACATCAGGGGAACGAAAATAGACTAAACCAGAGTATCATCTAACAAAGAAGGAAGCAGTGATGGGCAAGACTCTGCCCAAGGTTTCAGACTGTAATCTGAGGTTATGGAAAACTCTCCCAACCAGAAAAAATCCTTCTTCTTGAGAAAGTTTCAAAAAAGCATCAGCAACATTCATATGCTGTTTTTTTTTCTTACAGAGACTCAAAACAATACAATGTACAATATACAATATAAAATTATAAACTTTAAAATGAAATTAAACCTAGTTCTATCTAAAAATGAATAATTAAAACCATTAGAAGCATAAAAATCCATTTAAAATACATTTAATACCACACAACCCTGATTCAGTCTTTAATAAAACTTTCTTCTTTAAAAGCATCATGGTGCATGGCCATCCAATCCTGTATAGGGAGATTCTAAGTTCTTCCCCATTCAGCCCACCTTTAAGAAAACAACACAACACAGAAAATTGTTTTGATTTAGTTGACCAAAGACTGGAAAACTGTGTGAAGAATACAAGAAGTATCCTAGCAACCATGCAGTCTGGTGCACGGAGGAGTTTTGGTGTGATTTTGTTTTTTTCTAAATAATGCAATGAAATTTATAAAAGTCATTTATTTGGGAAATGAATAAGGGAAAGAGAGGGGATAATAACAGAAGATATCACACATAGAAAATTCCAAATAGAAGTTTTTAAAGGCAATCTGGCTTAACTAGATTTCAGAGAATGTACACTGGGATTCCAAACTTGGTGTAAAGGCCCTCCACATTCCCAGAGATAATTTTATTTTGCAAAGCCACCCATCGTTACCTGCGGATTCAAACTGCCGACCTTCCAATCGGCAAATTCTGCTGCTTAGCAGTTTGACCTGCTGCACTACAGCTGCCCATAATAACATGTTAGGATACTGCAATAGGTACACTTTTGAAAAGGCACTTTCCCCTCTCCATGAGTGCCTTTAAAAATGGCAACGACACCTGCGATATTAGAAAGTGCCTGCTTTGAAGGCAATAAAGTGTTTTCAAAATCTTCTACTTGATTAAGTAATGACTTCCTTTTAATTATTTTTTAAATTATTAATTGAATCAAATAAAATGTTTGAATTTGTCCCAAAGGTTAACTGAATGTAAAAAGCAGGCAGGCAAAGTCAAGCCTTATTCAAACATATCATCAAGCAAATATTTCTAAATCATGTCACAATTTGGTAATGGGGAATAGGAATACTATGAAAATGAATCTTCAGGACTGAAGTTAGTTTTCATCATGCCATTCCTTGAAATAAATAATATTTTTATAATCAAATGAAGAAAGTGAAGGACGGAGAATATGAAATGTGGTAACAAAACATAACGTAATTTTCAGTATAATTATTCTCTTCTGGGGTGGAGGGGGGAGAATAATTGAAACTTTATGCTTATTACTGCTCACTAAAGTACATTTTCCTCCCTTGACAAGGAGGCTGTCAAAACAGATAATTATGGAAATGCTAGAAATAGTTTGAAAGAAGACAGGAGCTGTCACAAAAAGTTTCTTCTTTTTAACATTTCACCTTGTATCCAACTGTGCAATTCAGAAGCCATTTCATTTTTATTACTGCACAGCAAACACACAGTGCATTAGAAATGAAAAGCAGTTATTTACCACATTCTTTATTCTAAGTCACTTTCAGACTTTCCCATCCATACAAATGAATTGTTTTATTAAGCATTTTTTTTATAAAAGTGAACTATTTTCTCTCTCAAAGAACCAAGATTTCTTTTATTAAAGTACCTTTACAAGAATTGAACTCACTGAATGGCATTTGGCTTATTCCTATGAGAAAACACAGAACCTAACTGAATATTATAAAGAAACATATCCCAAAAAATCCTGTTGCTTATGATGGAGTGGGGCAATCTAAAACAGAAATATGGAAGGGGAGGTGCTAAACTTCTTACCTGCCTGCCACTTTCCCAACCCAAATCATGTCTCCCTGCTATTTTCTAAGAATTAAATGCAATCTTGGAATCCCATGGGCAAACTGGAATATGTCCAGAGAAGGGGCTGCAGTGGTGCAACAGATTAAACCACTGAGCTGCTGAACTTACTGACTGGAGAGTTGGCAGTTCAAATCCACAGGATGGGGTGAGCTCCTGCTGTTAGCCCCTGTTCCTGCCAACCTAGCAGTTCGAAAACCTGCAAATGTGAGTAGATTAATAGGTACCACCTCAGCGGGAAGGTAAACAACACTCCATGCAGTCATGCCGGCCACATGACCTAGGAGGTGTCTATGGACAACGCAGGCTCTTCGGATTTGAAATGGAGATGAGCACCACCTCCAGAGATGGAGATGAGCAACACCCGCCCCCCTCCCCCACCAGAGCAAGAGATGAAGGGGAAGGCTTTACCATTATTTGTGTAAATGTGTTTCATTGTTTTGAGGCATTGAATGTTTGCCTTGTGTCTGTATATGTCTGTATATGCTGGAATCTGCCCTGAGTCCCCTTGAGGAGATAGGGTTGAATACAAATAAAGTGTGATTATCATCATCATTATTGTGACCAAAATGATCTGGAAACCAAGCCCTATAGAAGTGACTTAAGAAGCTGGGCACGTTTTGCCTAGAGAAGAGAAAGTTAAGATCGAATGTTTAAATATCTGGATGTGACATTGAGGAAGGGACAAGCTTGTTTCTGTTGGTCTAGACTAGAAACAATGTATCCAAACTGCAAGAAAAGAGATTCCATCTAAATATGACGAAGAACATCCTTATGGTAAGAGATGTTTGACACTGGAATATGCTGCCTCTGAGTTTAGTGGAGTCTCCTCTGGAGGTTTTTAAGCAGAGGATGAATGGCCATCTCTCAGGAGTGCTTTGAGTGTGTGTTCTTGTATGATAGGGGTCTGACTGTATGGTCCTTGGGGTCTCTATGGTTCTATAATGCTGAGATGATCAGGAAAATGGTTCTAGATACACAGGGCATCTGTGTTTTGTTATTATTTGTTATTTATTTAAAACATTTGTATTCTGCCCTTCTCACCCTGAAGGGGACTCAGGGCAGAGCACAACATATATAGGGCAAACATTCAATGTCAGAACATAAAATAAACTATAAATATACATAAACACTAAAATCAATTATCTCCATTTTAAAATCAATTGTTTAAAACCGTCTCAGATCAGCCATATCAGATTCAGTCAGCAGGGTACAATTTCCTATTGTTGCCTTATTGCACTATCCCAAAGGCTTGGTCCCATGGCCAAGTTTTAACCATCTTTCTGGAGGACAGGAGGGAGGTGGCTGGTCTAATTTAGTCAAGGAAGTAGTTCCATAGCCAAGGGGCAATAACTGAGAAGGCCCTCTCTCTCATCCCCACCAATCACGCCTGTGACGATGGTGGGACCGGAAGATCTTAATCTCCGCTGCGGTTCAAAGAGAGAGATGCATTCGGATATGTAAACTGGGCCAGGGCCATTTAGGGCTTTATAGGCCAAAGCCAGCACTTTGAATAGTGCTTGGTAGCAAACTGGCAGCCGGTGGAGCTGACACAACATGGGAGTTGTGTGTGCTCCCTGTATGCCGGCCCCAGTTATTAACCTGGCTGCCTCTCACTGGACTATTTGAAACTTCTGAGGCTGTCTGTCTACCCTAGAATCCCTACCAAAACAATAGAATGCAATTTGGCTGAGAGTTTTTACAAAGTGCTTTGGGATCTGGGAGCCGCTTTGAGCCTCCTTGTGGAGAGAAAAAGCAGGGAATAATAACAATCACCATCATCTTCATCTTCACCATCTAATTAGGAATGAAACCCTAATGTTACAAGTTAGTACAAGATCCAACATGAAACACAAGCAGTGTAATTTTCAATAACCTCCCCTGTCCCCCACAGGAAAATAAGGAGATGAGTCTTTGTCTACTTGGAGAGAAAGAGAGAGATGAGAGAAATAGACAGGAAGATTTGCTATATAACAACTTCAGCATGAAATATGGTCAAAACCATTCCCCAGTTCAAAAGCTGTCAAAGAACATTTACCATATCAACACTGTTGTCAGAAGCTGTCTAATACAGAAACCAAATCAATCTATCTTGGGAGTGATTTCAGATAAATACGATGCCCTTGGAATAATGTGGAGAAACAGAAAACCTGCCACATATCAAACCATATGCTAAGAAAGAAAGGAATTGTTATTTTACTTGAGATAGCTTTAATTTAGAACAATTACTCATTATTTAAATATAGCATGTGTTATGTACAATACAATACACAACAATGAGAAAAACAGGTGTATTTACCTAACTGTCAGCACACTGTCATCTGTGAGGCCACAAAGCTTTTCAGGACTAATTCACCTGTCCAAGGGAAGAGCCACTTTAAAGGTCTAGAAAAGGAAACCAGGGGAATCCTAGTAAGATTCCCCCAAAATCAGACAGAAAATGCAGGGACTTAGATATTTTCATATCCAGCCTTACAGGGTCAGAAAGAGTTCTAGAAGCCCTGTAGTGTTTGTTTTTATTGCAAGAAAATAGCATTGGGGTGACAGGTGTGGACAGGAAAAGCAGACAGTAGGAGCAGAATGAGGAGATGAAGCCAAACCTGTGCTTGCACCAGGAAAACAGACAGATGAATCTTACTCCACATATCTAAAGGCTTATCTGGGTTTGAGGTCTTGTTCTAATTCTTTTTCCCGCTAGATCAAACAATGCTTTCATCATATATTTGTGAATGCATTCATTTTTTCTGTTTAATTCCAACTGAAACAATTTACAAACAGCGTGTCAAGGCTGTGAAAAGCGTGTTTCATTAGCACTATGAAATATTAATGCAATTTCCTTTGCTGTCCTGGAAAATATATTGGCAACTGGTTTGGACAACAGTACCTTAATGGCAGCTATCATAAGAGGGTGGCTATTATAGTTTTATTTCCAGAATATTTCTTACACTGATTGCCGGAATGTCCAATCTCCTTTTAAAATGATTAAACAAACAACAAGGCTATCATTTATCCCATTGTGCTGGGCAATTTAAATTTAAAGTGAATTTTCAAATAATGCTCTGGCTAGAAATACAATTCTCCTTTCTACCAGTGAATTAAATATTCTCAAGAAAGTTTATATAAACAAACAGATGTATTTAAAACAGAGTTCAAAGAACTACTTTCTGACCAAAGTCATTGGTTGTTGTTGTTGTTGTTATGTTTATTTATACCCCGCTTTATTTCTTCTGAAGGAGATTCAAAGCGACTTACATTAAATGTATGACCACAAAATTTCAAATATATAAATATGCAAACATTAAAACAGATTTAAATATAACAGGATTAAAATTTCACAGTTAAAATCCATTGAAACACATTCAAAGCTAAAAATCACTTTGCTTAAGAGTCAACATGAAAGCAGACGAAGTCTCTTACTTCAATTGTAGGTGGATCATTCCTTTTTTTCCGAATCCAAGCTGCAAAGACATTTTTAATAAGTCAGCATTTTTGGACATCTCAAATTTGCATCAGTAATATTTATTTAGAAATATGACATGAATTTACAATAAAAAAAATTCAAGGTTGAAAAAAGAAAGGAAAAATGAATTGAAACCATTTCAGCATTGGGATTACAAAGCAGACAACAAAAACAGTAAACAAGAAGGCAATTGTTTTAAAAAATTACTCTTGCTTTCATGAAAACATAATCAAGTGAATGGTGCTGGGGAAGGGGATATTGCATGTGTCCACTGAACTTGTACTGCCAATGAGAAAAAGCCAGCAAGTGCAACCACAGTGAAGTATCTCTGACAAGGTGGAAATTTACAGCCTAGAAGTAGCTTACAAACTTACAGTCACAAAACAATGAGCAAGAGTGATCAAAGCCATGCCCTTAGTGCTGTTGGCAAAAAAAAAAAAATGTTTTACAAATGGCAAGTGATTCCAAGGCAAGATTACAGAGTGTCAATAGAAAGACATGGACCTAATCCTAACCAGTCATGTTATTTCCGAAAAGTATGCCTTTACCTTTCCATGTGTTATTATATTAATATTATATTATATAATATATAATTACATAATTATATATAAAGAAGAGGAAGCAGGTTTGTTTTCTGCTGCCCTGGAAATAAGGACTTGGACCATTGGGTTCAAATTACAGGAAAGGAGATTCCACCTGAACATTAGGAAGATCTTCCTGACTGTAAGAGCTGTTCAGCAGTGGAACAGAAGCTGGATGGCCATCTGTCGGGGGTGCTTTGATTGTGCTTTTCCTGCATGGCAGGGGGATGGACTAGATGGCCCATGTGGTCTCTTCCAACTCTATTATCATATGATTCTATACTGATGTGGGAAGACTTTGTCACACTGATCACAGTTATAGTCAAGGCTAAAACAATAGCGATATGTTCAATTACTGCACATATAATGAATTAGACAATTATGTCCTTAAACGAAAGTTCCTTTTCAGTGATTGACATGTTCCTTAAACATCTGCCTTTCTCTTCATTGTTCTCCTCTGACGTTGCAGTGTAGCCACATCCATTTGAAAATCTGCTGATCCAAACTGCACATCAAATAAACCTAAGCAAAACAATTAAGCAAGCCCTACTCTTATTACAACTGTAATTCCCTCCCCACATTTAGCATTGCTATAATAACTCCTATCTACAAAATGAAACAACAATTAATTACCATATTTACTTGAGTCTAATGTGCCATTGAATCTAATGTGCACCTCAGTTTTCAAAACCATGAAACCAAAAAAGTATTTGCTGTCAAATGTAATGCACAGTGGCAAAAGGTGCATTCACTCTTTGTAATTTGGCCCCAAAGGGTGCACATTACAGTTGAAGCCTGCTTAGAATTCCTTCTTTCAAAACAAAAGCTTTAGAACCCCAAAGCTTTCAGCAATGGAAAAGAAAATCTTGGGATGCATCTCTGCTGCATCTCTGCTTGGTTCAATGCTATGGAATCATAGGGGCTGTATTTTTGCCTCACCAAATTACAAATCTCCAGATTGCACAGCATTGAACCATGGCAATTAAATTTGACATGATGTCCCTCAAATAGGTGTTCCAGGTGTTCCTGAAGCAGCATCTCCTTTTGCTTTCGCTCAGGACTAAGAATACTGTATTATGTGAATCTAATGCACACCCTAATTTTAGCGAAATAATTCAGCTAGTAGATAGGGGAGTTATAATACAAGTCTAACAACAAAAGAAGTGCAACTAAACAGTATTATAAAATTGTATTTCCCATCCAACCTAATACAACTTAAGAAAGGCTTGGTGCCATTGTGAAAAAACTATGAAGTCAGGGATGAGTATCGGACCCTACCCCAATTTCTTCACATATCAACTTTATTGTTTTCTTGATGTCTTTAAACCTCAATTTCCAGGAAACAGTTGTTTCATGGTGGCTTTATAGCTAGGATATGAAACAATATTTCTCCATTGGTTCATGCTAAATCATTGTTTCAGGTTCAGAGATAATTAGACACTGTGGCTAAGAGAGAAGCACTGGATCTGGAGCAATTGGGAAGATGTCTTTACAGGGAATAGTGCACAGTCTGATGCTCGGTTCTGGTTTAATAAGCGTGGGTTATCTTGTGTTGATTGCATCTGAACAGGTTCTCAAACCAAGAAAGTTAGGAATTGTGGGAGTTGAAATCCAAAACACCTGGAGGGCCGAAGTTTGCCCATGCCTGATTTAAAAGCAACCAAGAGCGGTCAGATGAAGATTCCTTGAAGACTATATCAGGACTGAGGCACCTCTGCTGGCAATGACTTCTCTATAATTCCTATAACTACATCTGCTGGTGACAATAATATTCAGCATCATCTCCATAAAGTGACATAACTAAGCCATCATACAATCTGGTTTTCATATTAGACACAAAACCTGAGAGATAAAGCGGATGCATTTTTATTATTTGTTTCTCTAATATCCGCACATTTATACCCCTCTCAGCCAGTTCTGAGCCACCATAAAAGATAGCTAATGCAATTTTATACTTATTTTCCTAAGCCTTCTGGGAATGGCAGTTTATGACAGGAATTTCCAGGATTATTTATCTTCCATTAGAGCCTATCTCTACATAACTGAAGAGAGGAGGTTTATTATGTTCAATTCCAGTTTTCCACTCCAGATTGCTTTGGAACAGTCTCAGTACTGTTCCAAATTACAGTTCCTATATATCTATATATTTATTTGTGCTGGTCAGTGGCCGTAACAACGTTTTGTTTGTATATATTTATTTATTTTCAAATCAAATGCTGAGATTTTAACATTCATTCCACAAAACTATTCCTTTATTTCATCCAATCTCACATCCAAAACAGCAGGACTTGATTGCTGTTTAGAAAAATTGTTGTTGCCATGAAAGCAGGCAAAAACCTTAGAAATCATTATAGTTTGTTCTTGAAGCTCAAAAATGTAGTGAGGGCACACTAATTTTAAAGAAGCGTTTGCATGTTCCATTCCAAAGAAATGTACTTTCATGTAGATTCCTTCAAAGCAGCTTATATGTGGAACAGTACAAAAGGAAAAGAAAACATACATATACATGGATGGAGTCCAACTTTACCAGATTCTCCTCAAAGCCTTTGTAAATCCACTGACTGACTGCAATTCAAATTGCCTAATTACATAGTCATCATTAATTATATAAATACAGCTCTATCTACAGTCTGTGCTTGTGATAACGCTACATTTGTCTGAGTGGAATTTAGCAAGATAAACTGGACATTTCATACCTTGAGACCTTGGCATTCTTTCATCAGTGCTCATTTGCATCCTCATTAGTATGCATGAGATTTTCATTGAACTTTAAGACTCCTACTGGCATATAACGCATTGTAATGAGCGTAAAAGTGAGCATGCAAATTAAAACTACCATTAATCACTAAATGTTACCCATTAAAAGAGAGAGGGAGAAGGAGGGAACCATGCCGGCTAGAATAGGCAAACTGTAAAATGCAGCAGGAGAGACGCAAATCCTAAATCTCCACAGACATTGAAAAATTACTTTTCATGAGGACCACTGACATGTGTCGAAGAGTTAAATGACCAGATACAAACTGTAACTAGATACCTGTGACTATTTATAAGAAAAATGAGGGAAAGGTTATCTGTGGTCCACATCCTCCAGATAATGCCCGTGGCAAAGGAAATTGCTTCCTTCCTTAAAAGGGAAACTTTACAGAACAAAAATGTTACCTACATGTACTAGACAATTTAAGTATTTTACTAATTGTACTTCTAATTATATTGTTGGTTTGAACATAGGACACTTTCATTCAAACTTCTGTCCTGTCACAAAGCTTACCACATGGGGACTAAGAGAAAAATCAGAGAATCATCTTTAATCTATATTTTAATTATGCTGTTCAGGCTCATCCTCATGTAAGCCACACTGAGTCCCTTTGGGGAGGTGGAGGCAGGGTACAAAAACAAAGTAGTAGTAGTAGTAGTATTAGTAGTAGTAGTTGTAGTTATTATTATCTGGGAACAATAGAAATAAGAGAAGACCCATGTCCTAAACTCTTAGGACACAGGCAAACAATCTAAATGCAGTTGGCCCTCTATATCCATGGACTCTGGAAATAATACATTTTTAATTGAAAATTTTTAAAAAGATAATCGAAAGCAAATTTTGAAAGTAAAGACTTTCTGTACATATTTCAGATTTCAATATTAATGTCAAAAATACATAGTGTGATTTTACATAGGATTTGTGCTACATTAGAACAGTAAAGGCAAATATCACTTAAGTAAAATAAACATTAAATATTAAATAATAAAAAATAAAATAAGGTGTAAACACTAAACTAATCTGAGAATCTGCTACTGCAACACATCCAATGAAGTAGTTTAAAACCAATATATATATAAGACTAAGTATTTTCCAGTCTGCTTGGACTACATGAAGCTCATTTCAGAAGTATGTTTAAGAACTGGTCCAAGAGTCCAGAAGAGCCTTGACTCCCAATGTGACCATCATCTCACTTTCTTTACTAGTAAACTTGTACCCAGTATGCTTTATTATGCCAATTGTTTGCCTTAGAAAGTTGAGCAAATAGTTTATCATTTTACTACACTGTGGTATTAATATGGGACCTGACCATCCATAAATTCTGGTATCTACTGGGGATCCTGAAACCAACCCACAGAAGATAAGAAGGGCACACTGCATGTTTTGTAGGCTTGTGGCTGGCTCCCTTTTTCTCTCTCTAGTTCAGTGGTTCTCAACTTTTTTTGGACCATTTGATGAGGGACCACTTTGACCAGGGACCAAATCAGTTTTTGGTCAACTTTAGATTTGGTTTGGGGTGCTACTTCAGAAAATTACATTGGATAGACCACATCAGCTCTAGTTTCTGATACAGAACATATGCCATGGTCTGTGACAGGGAAGGAGTGGCAGGTGGCATAAAAGGAGCAGAAATAAAATAAAGTAAATAAATGGAAAGAAGGTTTGCAGACCAGATTTTTGTCCTCGCAGCCCACAGCCCACAAGTTAAGAACCACTGCTCTAGTTTAAGAGATAATTTGAGAGAATGTGTGTCATAAATAACCACTAGATGTAGTGGTTTGAGTGTTCGACTAGGATTCTAGGACACCAGGTTTCAAATCTCTGCTTGGCCATGGAAACCCAATAGGTAGCCTTGGGCAATTCATACTCCTAGCCTTAGAGGAAGGTAATGACAAAGCCCCTCTAAACCAATCTTGCCAAGAAAGAAGCTGGCAGTCACCAAAATAAATCTTTCTATGCACTAGCAGCACAGCAATATAATACTATTGTTTTTATACTAATCAGTCCTAATACAAGAAAAGAAGAAGGGGTGGTTTGATATATAGTTGCATTGGGGATTCAATGGACAAAGTGAAGAAAAATATTAAGCTACATAAAACAAGGGAAAACACAGGCTTCTAAAGAAGATTTTTAAGATCAGTTCAAGGGTATTGTGGTTTTTAATTCAGGGAATGTTGCGGGTGGGATTGGAGGAATATGAGTTTTAAATGCCATTTTAGTATATCTACTGTATTTTAGTTTTGACCACATTGCTACTATTTAATTGATTTTAAATTGCTTTTTAACTGTATTGTACCTTGTAAACTTGCCTAGAGTGTTAGCCACCTTGAGTTCCCACATGGAGAAACGCAGGGTCTTAATAAGCTGGTAGTAGTAGTAGTAGTAGTAGTAGTAGTAATGCACCAGAAGCACATTGTCAGTAGTTCATGCTGACAAAGGAATGAGCCAGTGCATCCACTACCACATGTAGCTTGTAGGTCGAAGTGGTCAACATATGGCCAACTAGCAGGGAGCAATCCACATTTTGCAGGTTGGGTTGTTGTAGGTTTTTTGGGCTATATGGCCATGTTCTAGAAGCATTCTCTCCTGATGTTTCGCCTGCATCTATGGCAAGCATCCTCAGAGGTTGTGAGGTTTTTTTTGCAGGGCTTCCACTTTCAGAAGTGCATGATTTTTTAAAAAGACTGAACTGCAACACTAATGGTCAACTTTAGTGGGAGGTAATTAGACTTTCCAAAAAATTACACTTGTGATACAACTCCCACAATCTCCCAAAGGCCTTGCCTGCTGTGGAATTCTGGGGGTTATAAAAGAGGTCTTCTTCCAAGTTCTACCCAATTCTAACATAGTATCACACTAATTGACCCTGATGCAAAAAACATCTGTGCAGCAAATGTGTCTGTATCTGTTGTGTGGGCATCTCTGTATGAAGTGTGTGTTCATCCCACCTACCCTCTCATTCCAAATTAAAGGTTGACTTATGAAAAAACCAATTTGTTGCATATTCATTGTAAAAATAATAGTTTATTACACTAATAACAGAATACACTACTACAAACACAAAAATACTTCTTAAAATGATTCCAATCCTCCCCATATTTTTTTTTAAAAAATGATATTTTTTTGAATAGACAAACATTCTTCATTACATTTTTAAACATTATAGTCATGGTATCATCTTCAAAATCATCACATGCTATTTCAGTCCCCAGGTCAGATGTATACAATGATGTCTAGGATTGGAAAATGATGAAATCCCACATGATCACGCAGGAAGATAAGTAATAATTTTGACTGGAATCATTAGAAGGACTGGTATATGCTCTGGGATCAGAGTGAAGAGAGGGGCCAGGAAGACAGTTCCACCTTGTCTCCTGCACTGCAGATAATATAATAATATAATATAATATAATATAATATAATATAATATAATATAATATAATATAATATAATATAATATATACACATATAATATTGATAATATTATACTGTAATACAATATAACACTTACAATAATAAAATGCTATTATAATTATATATTTTATATTACATGTAATATTACTAATAATATTACAGTATAATAGTATAGTACAATATAGTAATATATAATACTAATATTGTGCTATGGTAATAATATAATATATTGTATTTACATATTACTTGTAAGCTGCTCTGAGTCCCCTTCGGGGTGAGAAAGGTGACATATAAATGTTGCAAATAAATAAATAATAAATAAATATAGTGTTTTGAACATCAAAAAAAGTTATATACCTTGTAACAAAATTAAAACCCACTTCTTTCCCTTGTTATGGAAACAACACAAATAAAAAGGGATTGTAGTTGTCATTTTCAATAATCCACTCAGCAGCTCAAACGTTAGCTGAAAAATCTAGTTAATGTTGTTCTTTGCATTTAAGCACCTACATTCTCCCCTGCTCTGTGTGTCATAAACAAGAATACACTGTACACCTCTCCTGCCCAAATAATGGATAGGGAAACAAAGCAGTCTGAATATTTTGTCCTCATTCCCTGAAAGGAAGTGTGCTTAAAGAGAGAAAGAGACGATTGCCTATTCAAAATGCTTTTAATTTCCCTCTCTACACAAATCCTTCCAATTCAGTGCAACTATAATCACAAAGAAAAAATGTTATGGTAATTATAAGGGTGAGCAAGTGCTATGTTAAAAATGCAAATGCAGCTAATAAAAGTGTGCCTTGCCACACATGGTTTATTTTCTGTGTTGGAAAGCCAAATAAGCTGTGTAGATGTACAAAGACTTTCCCCTTTCAATAAACCATCAGAAAAAGGATTTCTTTGTCAACAGTGGTGTCTTGTTATTCATGTCCATTATGTCACAGCGTTCGCCACCCAAATGCTATTAAAACTAGTTAATAATACATCTTTGTTTCTCATAATCTGACATCAAATTTTATAATTTGGTTTTTTAAAGAAATGTGTCTATTTTCTCCATCTGAACTGGGTCCAGGTGGATAATTTCAAGATGGCAGGTTAATGTGACACAGCAGTCAACTACAATTGGTAGTTAGTCCAGCTGTCACAAAGAAACTGCGATGTACAAAAGCAAAATGGAGGAAATAATATCTTAATAAGCCAGAAGGGTGAATGTCACTCATCGAGAAAATTCTAGTGAATTAAGGAATCTTAAAGTAAGAGTGAAGCTTTCATGCACTTATAAATGAGTATGAATTATAAATCACTTCATCACATACCATACTTCTCAAGCACCCTTTAAAATGCATTACCTTCCCATTCTACTGGAATGTCCCCTGTTTGATACTCGTATTCCTTAACACCTGCTGCTTCCACAAATCTTCTCTCTTTAATCATTTGTCCTATTAAAAAGAAAAAAATGGTAAGGATAATTCCCGATATAGCACTGGTGTATACAGGTGGATTCTTAAGCCAAATTCCACTTGCTAATGGTGGCTAGAGCAGACCTTCTGAACCCATGGATTCAGCATTGATTCAATGGGTCTACTTTTGCTGCATTAGGAACTGGATTTTGGTCTTTCTTCCTCCCCCCGCCCCCAAATACAGACACTTCTCTAATACTAAAATCTTAGGTAAATTATATTGAATTCTTTTTTTCTCATCCCTGAAGAATAAACTAAAGTTATTGTTTGCATTTGTAATTTTGACTTTTGTGGATTTGATTATTAACTGATTTGATTTAAATTTGCTCTCTAGAAACCTCTAGGTCACATGTGTCAAGTGCAAGGCCCACAAGCCAAATCTGGCCCACCACATTATTTTATGTAGCCCATAAGGCTTTCAATGCCAGGGTAAGTTACATTTATACAGTGCTACTATTACAAACGGCCCTTTGAAGGTAACCATAAGGCTGATGTGGTCCTCAGTGAAAATGAGTGTGATACCCTTGCTCTAGAAGGTCTCCAGTGTTATTCTCAATTTCCTCCAATTATGCTGGGAGAACTAGAGATTTCTAGAGAGAACGTCTTTCTAGGAATTTCTAGGTCCTTGAGGGTGATCTATGGCCACCTTCCAGTAGAGGTTGACCATAAAGTAATGTTGGAAGACCTAGACATTCCTAGAGAGGTTTTCTCTTAGATAAAAAAAACTGCCCTGAGTCGCCTTCAGGCTGAGAAAGGCAGTATATAAATACTGTAAATAAATAAATAAATAAATAAATAAATAAATTTCTTTGTTCACATTTATTTTATTTATTTATTTACAGCACTTATATTCTGCCCTTCTCACTCCAAAGGGGACTCAGGGCGGATCACAGAAGACATATACAGCAAACATTCAATGGCAATTATAAAATGACAACATAGACAATAGATAGAGGTATGTTTAGGCTTTTTCTCATCATTTGGTATCTTTTGGAAGCTGTGCTCAGTTCCAGCCATATGGGGGGGGGGGGGGGGGGAGAGGTTGCTGTCGCTCCATTTCCTTGCCGAAGAGCTTCCTTTGTTTGTAAACTCGCTTCGGCAGCACATATACTAAAATTGGAACGAAACTTTCCCCCGAAACGCTGTGCCTAAAATACCTCCCTGCTTCATGCAGTTCCTGTTCAACTACTCACATTAATGTTTTCAATCCGCTAGGTGGGCAGGGGAGCTGGGCTGAAGGTCAGGAGCTCACCCTTACCGGGCTTTGAACTATCAGCCTTTCCCGTTGGCAAGATTTACTACAGCTGCAGCTAGTGATTAACCTGCTATGCTAAAGCCAGCACTTTCATGAGGGTTCTGTGCCCTAAACCCCAGCAAAAGTGGAGGGTTGATTGTAAATGTTTATTTAGCCATATATTGAGGGCTTGCTAGTCAATTCTTTCTTCATGCTCTACAACTCCCCTGCTGTTTTAAGTCCATTTTTCCTTTGCTATGGATGAACCTTGGCTGGGGGAAATGCTAGAAAATGATAAAGAGCAAGTACAGACAGGGTCCAATTCTCCTCCTCCATATTCCCTTTTGTTCTTAAAATTGAATCCTGCACTTTTATTTTTGCATATAAACATAGATTTCTCCCAGTGAAGCAAAGGAGACAGATGCCATCATATCTATCCAGGCTATGGCCCTCAGAACTAACACTATCATTTCATGGAGTTAGATCTAAAAATGCAGAGTTGCAGTGCAATAAAAATAATAGGTGTCAGATTCACTTCAGAGAAAGGTTTAAAGGACACTTTACAAGTACAATACCATGCATGTTTATTTGGAAGAGAGTCCAATTTTGTTCAATGGCACTTACAGGTAAAATGGGCATGGGATTGATTGTTCTGTGCCCCAGTGACATTTCAATCTCTTTGCAATTGATGAAAAAAATAGACAGATGTTAACTCTTCCACTTTATCCATTCAAATATCTGCAGCCAGGGTAGACTTACTCTCAACATCTGCAGATGTGGTGCAACATTGATAAAAGGAGTCACAATATATAGAAGGAGGATAAATGAATGATACTGTGGAATATTTGGCTCACATTAATCCTCAAACTTAACAATATTCTCATAGCCCTCTTATGGTATAACTACTGTAGTAGAAAATGCTATTTGAAATGCTTAGGTTGCATTTTAGCCATCTATGCATACGTGTCCATTTCCCTCTCTTATAGTTTCTCCATTTGTGACAATACCATATGGAGTAAAAAAGACAGGTAATGCAGTACTGTGGGGTAACAAAAAGCATTCTGGAGAGATCAGACAGAAAGACCTCCTGGGATTTACTCTCTGAAACACATTTCAACTCTCATCTATTATGAAAACTGTCCTTTGCGCAGCATACCTTTGAAAACCATATGACTTGCTGCATACAATTGAACCTAATTCTTAATTTAAGAGAAAGGCTTTTTTCCCTTTTAAATTAACTCAGTTGTACCCCTGTCTCCCTCTTTAAATGACTGCCATCTTATTTCTAATGTAAGATTGAGTATCTCTTATCTGAAATGCTTGTGAACAGAAATTTTTTGACTTCTGAATATTTACATACACATAATATTGCAGTTAGGACTCAAATCTAAACACAACATTTATGTTCCATATACACCTTACACGCAAAGTCTGCGGATGATTTTATATACAATATTTTATATATTCAATACTTTTGTATACACTGAACCCTATCTCAGCCACCTATGTGGATGGTTTTGGAAAGTGTTTAATTTCTGGATAAGGGATACCCAACCTATTTTTATAACTGAGAAACAATAAAAATCTGGTTTAAGTTTCAGGCAGCATTTTTTAAATACACAATGACTAATTCCGCCTACTTTTAAAATGTTCCCATGTTTTTAAAAATATATAGTCTTTATTGTGGTTTTTACATACAAGACTTGTTTAAAATAAAACTTAGTAGAGAAGAGAAAAAAGAGAAGAAAAGAAAGAAAAGAAAGAAAAAAGGAGGAATGTGCCTATATTTTAATGGTTTAAAATAGTAGCAAGATAATTGAAAAGTAACAGGTTACTTATAAAGTAACGCATCATGCTTTGAAAATAAAATGTCAAACCCTGGTGCAAATGGGGTTGCATATTTCTCCTGTGTCCTATTTACCCGGGTCAGATGTCAGACTGAAAGACTGACACTTTCTCCATATTCCCAGTTTTCAGTTGTCAGATCCATTTATCCATTCACAAACTTCCTTTTAGGAACAAAGTTTTGGAAAATGAAGTGAATGAGACTGCTGGTTGCGAATCACTTTAATAACCCACCCAACACTTACTGCCATGGCAATAACACACAACTTCAGCTATAGGTCAAGACATATACATACTCTCATCTTGAGTGATGCTTCTCCTACTTATGGCAGGGGGTTGGACTGGATGGCCCACGAGGTCTCTTCCAACTCTATAATTCTATGATTCTATGCTGTGTCTGTAGGGAGTAGCAACATTCATAGAATGATATGGGGGGGTCTGCCTTTTCATTAGAGCTAAAATGCCTTTCTGATATATTTTTTAAATGCAAAATTCTATTTAATACGATATTTTAAAAATATTTTCTAGCCTTTACCATTTTTACCAGCTCATATTTTTAACAACAAAAATATTTCATGGACAACAACAATGGGCAATCTTTTCCATAGGAATATGTACTTCTACCTATATAATTTTTAAAAAACTTGGAATATATATTTCAAATAACCATTCAAGTGAGCTGGACCTTCTCCACCCACAACCACTGTCTCATTACCACCAGCTATTGAAACACAGGAAGATAAGTAATAGAGGAAAACTACAATATCCCCCAAAGTCTAGAAAATCAATTGCAATTCCACTTGCAGCTTACAGAAAAAGACCAATAAGTTATTTGCACTAAGAACTAACCATGTGGAGGCAGCATTTTCAGTCTGCCTTGTATCTTCCGGTTAAGGTGGGACCAATTCAAACAAACTGTCTGAAGTCCTAAGACTAAAAATGTGTGGGTAGAGCCTTATTATGCACAAATATACATGTAAATCCCAGAACAATGAAATGAAATGGCTATAGTCCTAAAATGTTTAACTTTCCCTGAGTCTTGAGATATACAATTTGGAGGGGGAACTAGGACATTAAGGGAATTCTACTCTCTCTCAAGGATAATAACGACAATATGATACGCATAAAAGCCAATACCTAATAAAACATTTAACTTCTTCCCTTTCCAGCTGTGAAAACAACACATTAAAATAACACATCCAGGATCTTAAAGCAAGAATAAATCTGTACAATTAGTTTTAATTCACTAATTGTTTTATTAGTATTTGAAGGCAATAGCAGCCTCTTCTTAGTTTATAGCTTTAAGATAAGCATTGCATTTCTACCTCAGGAAAAACAATTTCAGAGTCGAAAGGAGGGGGGAAGGTGGGGGAGGAGGGTTCTTACAATCTAATGAAGATGACCTACTTCTGCGTATGCATAACATTCATCTTCTCACTTGGGAAGACATTACAAAATAAGACTACCTGTATGATAAATCTTCTATAATGACCTGTAAGTGCCTGATTTTTTTTAGGGTGAAAGCATTTCAGATTTGGAGTTGCATTTAGTATATTCCTTAGATAACCAAACATACATTCAGATATCAACATTAGACATTTTTAGTTTAAATCAATTAGACTGGTTGGGGGAGGGAACCATTCCCTCCTGGCTGCCTATATTTTTTGTTTAATCCTGGTCAGTGTACGACCTTATTACAAGTAATTTGTCATTATAAGTCTGAAGAAAAATGCTAGCCTCACAATTTTTGTCATTTCTTCCCCTCACACTTCCCTTCAGGCTGCAACTGTTGATGGGCTTTATGGAAATATAAATTCAATCAGCAGCTGCAAATTTCATGAGACGTCCATCTTCATGCTGAATTTGTAACTGAGTGTCAAAACAATCTGTGGATACCTTCCTGATGAAACACACATTGAATTGTAAATTTCTGCAATTTCCCCATGTTTGAATTTAAGGGGCACTAAAAACAGGACCAGTGCATACAAAGCATCGATCAGCTCAAGAAACATAATTTCTTTCATTACCATTCCCCAGAATTTGCAGAGTTAAATCATAAAAACAGATGAACATGACCTGGCCCTTTAAATAACCGCATAAAATTAAACTACATTGCATTTTCATTCTACTTAGAAATATAAGAAAACATAAAAGAGCTGCAGTGTACTTTAGAAGCTTTTCAGATAAGCTACTTCTTTCATCTATTGTTGTCACTGTTCATTTTACAGAGTCTTGCAATGATTAAAATTCAGAAATTAGCTTTGGTAAAATTAAAAAAAGATTCAATGGTGTCAAAACAGTCAAACATTTCAGTAGAAAATGTTCAGTTCTAAGAATTCTGGCTGCTGCTGCCTCCTCCTCTTTGATATGAATCTTATTTTTAATTAAATGTTGCTAGAATACAAAAATATAAAATTAATTTAAATTGCTTTTTAAAAAGGGACTGCAAGCTCATGGGTCTGACTGTTCACTTGTTCTCCTGGGTGCATCTAAAAAATGACAGTTTTTGATTCAAGCTCCTATTTCTAACAATGGCTTAAAGAAAATGTGCAAGAGACAGAGCATATTATGTCAAGTGAAATATTTTATTTAAGAATAAAATGTCTTTCTTTCCAGAAGGATATTAAATCCAAAATATGCAAACTGCTGTCTTCTTTCTTGTTATTACCTTCTTTCTCCAGCAGCTATGCAAGATTTTAAATAGCCTGTCAACAATGCTGATACCGCCCCCTACACCTTCACTTGTTCTTAAGTTTTAAATTTTCTTTCACAGTGCAAAATATAATAGGAAATTGCCAAGATGACATCATGCACAGACCCTATTATTTTATAGGATGGTTCCTCAGCAGCGTACAAAAAAAACTGTATATATTTATGTATAAGTCGATCACATTTATAAGTCGAGAGCAGATTTAGGGGGGCAGGTGCAAAATTAGGGATTTTTATATGACTGGGAGTTACAATAACATCCCAAGAAGTGAGAGATTCTGCATATGGGGAGAACAAACAGTGGAAGATATTGGACATTTCTTAATTGACTATCCAAAATATACTGAACTGCGATACAGATATCTACATCCAATAGCATCCAACTGCAGGTCCCCAACAGAAATGATCTTCTGACATTCCACTTGCAAGGACAGGAAAGATCCATCATAATCAGAGTAAGCCTTCTTATTCTGAAAGCTATCAAGAAAAGAGCACATTTCCTGAAAGAAGAACCAGGAAAATAAGATTCTGACTGTAAATAGAAGCTTAGCTGCTGTTCTCTCCTTCTTGCCTTGTCTTTTATTCGTGTTGTATTTTGAAATACAACAAATAAATAAATTATTATTATGACTTATGAATAAGTTGAGGGTCATTCCACAGAAAGGGAAAAGCACTAATACCGTATACAGGCAAGAAATAGCACCATAGCAGAGAGAGAGTACAGCTACTCCTTTAGGTTCTCCAGGATGGACTAAGGTCTTACCACTCATCACTCTACTCAGAAAATGGGATGGTCCTTTTTGGTAAAGTACAGTACACATTGACCCATGGGTAAATCTACCCAGGTTTTTGGAGCTACATTTTTGACTAAAATGTTTAGGCTAGTACACAAATGTCAAACTCTGGCCCTGCAGGTGTTTTGGACTTCAACTCCCACAATTCCTAACAGCCGGTGGGAGTTGAAGTCCAAAACATCTGGAGGACTGAAGTTTGCCCATGCCTTATCTACAGGGTACCACACTCAAGTTATGGCTTGTGTAGGTAGCAAACCATTTCTGTGATCTAGTAAAATTTACTTCATCGCCAGTATTTTAAATGGCAACAGCACAAAATGTTACTAGTTCCAGAGATATTAGGATGCCTAGAGCTGAGCTTAAAATACTACTGGTTATTAATCACTCAAATTCTGATGTAACTACAGCTGTCCCTCCTAATTTGTAAATTTAATTTATGCAGATTTGATTATTCAAGAGTTTGATTAACATCTTCACAGTAGGAATCCCTAGGTCCTCCAGAATGACTCGGTCCATATAGCACCAGAGAGAACCTAGATCAATTTCTTTTTGGAGAGGACCTATCAATTCCTAAAACAGAATACTTCTCTTGATATTTGAAGGTCTCCCTTCATGATCCTATGGAAGTTGACCACAGAATTATGCTGGATCCTTAGTGGTGTTATCTCCGATTTTTTTTAAAGTTTTTTTTATTCACAGTTTTTCCATTTTTATGGAGAACCTGTGCACCTAAACACACTGAATGTGGAGGGATGCCTATCTAAAGCACTCCTTTTAGTATCTTTATAGAAATATTAGAGTGCTGGGTTTTTAAAAGAAAAAACTTGCCTTCAAAGGAAGAAAATAATGCTTATCTATAATAACCAAAGAAACTTAACAAAATATGTGGGAGCCTTGAAACTATAACTGTGACAAGCTACTTTTCAAAAAGTAATACTCCATGCTCTGGTTTTAGCCCTACATCACACATATAGAATTGCTGGTTTACACAAATGCCACTTACATATAAGCTCACAAATTACAACTTCCCCCAAAACATGTGGGGTGACTCAGTTCTTGAATCATGAATATCAGTATCTTGACATGGAAATTCAGAAGTTCATTTTTAAAAGAAGGTATACAACAATTATCTTCAACTTCATTAAGCGTTCCATACTTTATTTAATTTAACAGTCTTGTCTTTATTATTTAACAGTCTCCTTGTCTTTATAGTTTTCCCACACAATAAATTTTGACCCTTGTTTCACATTTTGAGTCTGAATGTGACCTTTGTTCTTATGTTATTCCCCCCCCCCCCCACCACCACCAAAATTCCCCTTCTGCAAATTTTCTCTTACAGTAATCAATCACTGCATTTATATTCTACACTTGTCTATTTATTGTTTATGGTGTGATCTCTTTTGTCACATCTTGTTGGCACTGAGTGTTTGCCATTTTTTCTGTTGTACACCGCACTGAGTCCCCTCGAGGAGATAGGGCGGGATAAAAATATTATTATTTTGCCAAAAGTTGTCTTAAAATGGCTTACAAAGTAAAAAAAATTATAGAAACAGTTGGATTTCTGTATGCACAGATTCTGCATTCATGTATCCAACCATCAATTGCATATCCCCACATAATTCCAATGTTGATTTTGGCATTTTACTAAGACATTCTTGGGACTTGAGAATCCACAGATTTTGGTCTCAACATGGGTCATGGAACAGAATCTCACCAGATACCAAGGGTCCACTGTATAAGTTAAACCATACATCTAAAACATACACAAATGGTTAAGATTGAAGTAGCATTAAATCACTGACCAAATGAAAACATTATAAGACATTGATTTAAAAACATAGGTGAAAAAGAGTAAAGCATTATAACAGAAAATGCATTAAATAAACAGTTTCCAAATGAAAAAGAATGTCTATTTCTTACTAGAGTAGAAATGACTTTGCTTGATGGCTGACGAGCAGCCTGTGAAGATAGTGAGACTGCCTATGAGAAGATCTTAAGAGTTTGAGCAGGCTCACAATAGAAAAACAAGGTTTTTCAGTGAGCCTGGACCTGAACCATATAGAGCTTTACAAGTCAGAAAGCATCACCATGATTTGTGCTTAGAATCAGTTTGGTAACCAGTGTTTTCAAAAAAGAAGAAGCAATTGCATGCTCCCTGTAACCAATCACTGTCAACAATATAGTTGCAACTCTTTGCTTCAGTAGAGATTTCCAAACATTCCTAGAACTTCCTTCATGGCCATCTATGGATGCTGCCTCTCTCCTTTCCTTCAAATGCCTCTGCAAGTTCTGTTACTTAGATTTTCAATTGAGCTCCTTAAACCTTACTCTGACTACAACAAGCTTTCATCACATATAATGCTATCTGCCCACATTCTCTCCTTTCCTAGTCTTCCCTCCTCCTCCATTGCTCTATTGTTTTTTCTCATCTGATTTATGCTTTTTGGTGAGAAAGACCCACCCATCAGTGTGGAATAACTGTGGTTTCATGAGTAAGACGTTTCAATCTTAAAGTATATTGTTAGGGTCTGAACCCACGCACTCTACCAAAAACCTCACAACTAGTGGGAATCACAGTAAGCTTCTTCATATTCCCCTCATTCCATTAGTGCTGCTTATAACAACCACCTGAGAAAGGCCTCAGGAGAGTCTGTTCCCCTTCTAGCTCTGCTAATAGCTGTATCTGAAACCAAGGATTAGTTACTTCTCTGTACTTTCATTTTAAAAGGTGAAAAGCCTTCCAAGCTCCACTGGGACTGTGAAATAACATACCAGCTATCACCTGCAAGATACTCTTCCTCCCACACAGAGATACACTTAAAACAAGAAGTGAAGTCTAAAAATCTATTAAGAACAGATTCAAATAAGCTCTTTTGCATGGCAATTCAACTTTATTCTACCTTTGGCCTGTCAAGCAAAGACTATTTATTTATTTATTTATTTCTATCCTGCTTTTTTTCCAGATCAGGACTCATTCATTTGCCATTCATTTTGATGGCAAAGGGATTTTAAGAATTGAAAATGGGTCAAAACTTTTATTAGCCACTATTAACACCAGCGCATGGCAGATACATGCAGGTCAAAATGCTTTCTTGAATTTGTCCATTATTTTATGACATGTCTTGTACTTGAAGACTGTCATTTATTCTTCTCCTAAAGGCACAAAACACTTAAGTTGAATTGTTCTACCAGGACTGTAGAGGTATTACTATATTTCAGATCAGCAGCCAGGACACAAGCATTAAGAATCCTCACAAAAGTCTTCAAAAGTACATTCCATCCAAGCTCAGACTGGCAGGAAGGCGGGGGTGGGGGGTGGGGAATAGAGAGACTTCTGCTGCTATGAAATCAAAAATCAAACCTAAACTTTACATTTGAAATGGAAATCTGAGGGAATCCTGTGAATTCCTGTACATGATAGATTCAATGTGAGGTCACTCTTCCCTTGAATGTTATTTCAAGCATCCTTTGTCTTGTGAAGTAGTGTATCCCAGACGTCTAAGAATGACCTCCTCCCACCTTCTGGGCACTCTGATTCTTGTCATACACAAATGAATCTGAAATTAATGTGACAAAACACCTACAACCCACTTAGCAATTCAGAAAGTACTGGAAAGCAGAAAGAATAAAAATTAAGCATCTCACTCTACTGATAAGATTTAGAGGGTTGATTAAAATTCATGTAAGCACACTTCATTCAATGAAGCGTGGGATGCACTCTTTTTACAATTTAGCTGATATAATTGTAGAATATATAGTCCAGTTACTTCTTAAGAAGCTTTGGATTTTTTTTAATTTCCATGTGGTTTTCCCCTTTCATTTATGTTGTAATTTCTGTAAGATGCCATGAGTCCTGATTCTGGGGAAAAAAGCAGGATATAAATACACTAAAAAGTAATAAGCTCCGATGGATTCAACAGAATTTACTTTGACTAGGATTATATTTATTACTGGGCATAAACACACCTTTTTAAATAGGGTTGCAAATCTATCTACCTAATTTGTGTGTGTGTGTGTGATTTCTTCATTTAAATTTCTTTCTTCGGAGGTGCATTTGCTTGTTAGTAACCACACTTACAGGATGGGAGAGCTTGAACTGTGACAGGAGAAAAATATATCAAATATATCACTCAGTGATCTTAGTATTTTGTTCTTTTTTTTTTGAAAGCAAATCAATATCTCCATTTCTTTCATGCAACTGCTTTCACTTTCCGCTTAAACCGCAGCAAGTCACTTCTTGTGCTATTTCATATATTTTTGAGCTACGTCCCATAAATCTTAATTTATACTTCGTAGTCAGTCTATTCCTTTACTAGGTGAACCTTGTCCAGATTAATAATTTAATTGGTGGCCATATCTGCAAAAATGATAACCAAAATTCTGGAGACATCTTATTTACCATGAAGTAGATGCAAGTTGATACCACAATTTGTATCTGTAGAAAAGAACTGATGAGTTTTAAAGTATCCCTGACCAAATCAGGGAGTAAAATCTTTTACTCTGAAACAAAGCAGATATAAGTGTTACTCTGTAGACCACCATAGATGCATTAAATAAATGGGATTTTCTAGTTAGGAATAACCAAGAGAGAGAGAGTTATTACATCCCAAGCCCAATTTGAAATTTTCCTAGCACCTACACAATTCTTTATCTTGAAATATATAATCCAATGCCATTATTTTCTGTCTGTTAGTACCTGAACTAATAGAAGTGGGCTGCCAGGCTAGTGAGGAGGTTGGTGTATTCATTTAACATTTATTATTATTTTTATTTACAGTATTTATATCTCACCTTTCTCACCCTGAAGGAGACTCAGAGTGGCTTACAGAACATACATACGGCAAACATTCAATGCCAATTATGCAATTAACAAGGACAGACAGGGGCGGCTCGTCCATTACGCGAAGTAAGCGGTCGCAGAACACTTATTTTTGCCAGGGGCACAGAGGCACCTCTGTAAATGCGCCTCGACTGCCACTTGAGGAGCGCCCCCTCAGCTCACAACAGCCCTAGCAGTCCGGGGGAGCCTCGGCTTTCTTGCCTTGCTGCCGGGTGATCCTCTTCCCAAAGGGGCCGGGCCCTTGAGCCTCGCCTAGCCCCTCTCGTTCCTGCTCCACCCGGTCACCGGGTGCATGAGCAGAGCTGGCGCTCAATTGTTCTCTGCGTTCAATCCCTTCCCCATGACCGGCTCCCTTTCCCGATCCCCTGGCGTTCCACTAAAGGCAAATTTTCCCATCTTATTTCTGCCATCTTGGAGGCTGTGCTCGACTCTGGCCATAAAGGGGGGGGGGGTGCTGTCACTCCATCTTCTATGCCGAAGAGTCTTTCTCCGATTGATGTCCTTAAGGGTTCCTTTATTATTTCCCTCACATCTCTGCTTTCGACCTGCTAGATGGACAGGTGAGCTGGCGCAAACAGCAGGTGCTCACCCCGACCCAGGCTTTAACTGCCGAACTTTTGATCGGCAGGATTTTTCTGCAGGAGGTTTAGCATACATAAAATAAGACAGCACTATTTATTTTACCTTAATCTTATCATTTACTTTCCATGTTTTGTTTAGTATACAGCACCTGTTCTGCTGCGTGTATACCACGTCTTTGCAAAAGTTCCCTAATTTCTGGTTGCTGGCTGTACATGCAGGCTTGTATTTGAAGACAGACAAGGATGTTCATAAGCAAGAAATTGAGTGTGCCATTTGAGATGGGAATTCCAATCAAATCAAAATTCACCAGCTGAGAATATACAGTATTCTATTTATTGCATTTTCTAGTATCTCATAGGACATCAAGCACCAGATAACATGCAAAGTTGGGACTTCTGGTTAGGTTTTCAGCTGACAGCTCTTTACAATAGGCTAGAATTCTCTGAAAATCTGTTGTGTGCAAACATGGTCATCATGTGTGATGTACTAGACATTATCTTTCAGAAGGGCCTCAAAATGGAACTGGTTCTCTGTACCCAACTTTGGGGTAGGGAATTTATACCTTTCTATTACAGCCTGAATCTAACCCACTGCAGTACCTTGCCAGCTTTTGTGGATTCTTGAATAATTATAGTCTTCCAGTGTATAATTCTATTTTTGCTACACAATGAAAGAAAACACAGCTATATAGAGTAGTATGGCCTTTTAAAAATCAAATTTGGATACATTTGAGTCAGCAAGCTTCATCTCAAAGACCAAACTCACAGGAAAGGATTTCTTTGAGAGCAAGTAGAAGCTGGGGCATTATCAGCAGGAAATAAAAATTGCCCTGAACCTACTTGGAAACTGATTGTGGATCAATCTCTGCAAATGCCTTTTCTTCAAAATTAAATTAACCACAGTAGGTGTATTTATCCAAAGGATGAATAATCTAATAATATACTTTGATTCAAACACAAACAACAAACAACAGTGGTTCCCTCTTGTAACAAATACTGTCCTCTAAAAAGCTAATTTCAACCAATTTCCCATTTACTATACAGTTCCTTGTCCATGTTATTATGGAAACATGCATACTTCACAGTCGTCTTTCTGTCCTAACAACAAGGCATACACTATCCTCTTTGTCTATTATTATTGAGCACCTATTTTTGTTTTATACAGTTAATTCAGTACCATGTATTAACAAGAAGCATGTTTCAAACTCTTGTGGGGGAAAACCAAGATATGCTTAAATAGGAAAGAAAGTGGACACTCTTTCTAAGGAACGGTTTTCCATCTACATACTTCTTTTTCTTCTTTCCTCTCTTTCTCTCAAGAGTTCTCATGTTCCTTTGACTATTAACATTTCCCCCTCAAACAGAAAGAATTCACTAAACACTCACATTTTCCTTTTCAGTCCTTATTTGCTACCCTTTAACTACCACTACCCGCCGCATTCACATTTTCATTTCTAATGTCATTTTCTAATTTTATTTTTCTTTTGAATTATTGTTAAAGAATCTGCAATCTTACCCTCTTAATGTATACAACAACAACCTCTTTACATTATTACCCATTTCCATTTACAATAGTACTGCACATTTTTACATTACATATGTCATTTTCAAGAGTTCTCCATAGATCTCAGTCATCTTTCACAATGCATTACACATATCCCCTGAATGAGTCCAAGGCTCAGTGTTACATATCTTTTTTCACCAACTTATTCTCTTTTTATACATGAGCTCAAGGCACAATGAAGGAAAGGGGGCTCATCAACATTCCTGGGGCCACTTCACAAAATCATTTTATGATGGGTATTTGCCAAGTAAATGCTTTTGCACAAACACAGATGGATGAAACTACTGTTTGAACCAGTATTGCATAGAAAGGTTCTTAGCCTTCCTAGTACAAAGAAATATCTCCTAATATGAAACTCTTTTATACATCACTTTTATTCTGTTATGTCTAAAAGCACTCATAAAAACAGCTTTTTAACCAACTCTTTATAATAAAACTTCCAACCTGACATATCATATGAATTTGTGTCTTTGCAACATGGCAAAATCAGTGCACATGGTCAGAATTTGAAACATGTTGAGCTACATACACAAAAAATACAGAAGAATATAATAGGTTCCAGTACAAGAGAAGATGATTTTAAAGTCTCTTTGTCCCCAGTGTATTTTAATCAACAAGTATGTGCTACAACATGCCTCTGTGTGTGTGCCTTCCAGTCACCTGTCGACTTATGGCAATCTCATGAAATTCACAGACAAGGAATGCTCAGAGGCAGTCATGCCAGTTCCTCACTCTGAAATATAGCCTACAGTGTCTGCTATTCATTGGCAATCTCCCATCCAAGCCCTAAGCAGGGCTGACCTTGCTTAGCTTCCAAGATCATATACTGCAAATATAAACATGTGAACAATTGGGTCAATTGAAAAATCAACAGTGGAGAAAAACAACATACAACTGGCATTCATATTATGTGAGCTTGTGTTACACAGTTTCAGTTATATATGAAGCCCCCCTCCATGAACAAAGGCAAGGGCAGCAGGCTGCCCACACTGTTTTCTTTTTTGGCAAATCAAAGCCCACTTGCATTTCTGTCAGCTAAGAAAGAACATTGACTCTTTTATCTGGGGTAATGCACCAAGGCTTTGGTTGCTTCTTTCCACAGAGGAAAGAAACACACTCCTTTTTTGGTGATGAGAAGTATATAATGGCTTCATATAGCTACTCTTTCCTCCACAGCACATGAGCTAGGGTGGGGGTGGATTTTGACTGTGTACTGTACAGTACTTTCATGCTGGTTGGGGAGAGGGAGGTTCCAGATATTACACAAAAATCGTATTACACAAAATATACCAAAACTAAACCCCCATGTAATATACAGGCCTACTGTATTCACATAGGGAGATATTTCTGTCCTTAAATATTCAGTCTCACCAGCAAGTTAATAAGTATGCATGGCTGTTGTCCTGTTCTAAAACTACAAAAGAAAATATATGTAGCCTGTCGTAAGACACTGGGCATTTTTCCAGGCTTTGCTGGGCCACTGATAAGACAGCGCAGAACATCAGAGTGTAAAGCTCTTTTTCCTCTCCTCTCCTGGATTTGTTTTCTGGTTAAGTGTTAGTACCTGTTCTCCGGAAGCAACTATTCACCCTTTGAAATAACTGGCAGGTTCCCTTTGCCTATTGTTTATTTGCCTATTGTTTAAAGGCAGCCTTTGGTCACTTTTGGTTTCTTTTATTCTTTTCTGAAATCTGTGCAACATCTAGAAAGGGCACAGAACGTTGGCCTCCAGACCTGGTGAAGTTGTCGACTCTGCATAAAAAGATGCTAAATAGGACTGAAAACACTGTCATTTTAGACAAGATTTTCCCTTGCTGCTAATAAAAATTGCACCAAAAAAAAACCAAGCTGGAAGATGAGGGAGAGGAACAGATAGATTAAGCTGTCAATTTAAGATGCGATAATGCACTTCACAGCTAAAACATTCATCTATGTGACAGCTAAGCAGATGGAATTTTTCCTTTTTTTTAAAAAAAAATGAACCAACACCTAACTATCCCTTACTTTAAGAAAGCAAATGCTTCATTCTAGAAACAAATGTGAACTGCTTAATATGTCAGTGATTAAAAATAATGACCATTACTGTACAATGTACAAATGGCTGCTACAGTAATAGGCAATTGGTTTACACTAGGCACAAATATAATTGCAGATGTATGCAAGGCTTGCTGAAAACAAACTGCTGGACTGTTGTAAATCCAATCATCTCAGCAACCTAATAAAACCCAGATATAGTGCAGCAACACTTTTCAGATTCAACTGCATTAACGTCTCATACATTCACATACTATTTTTGCCAAATCTGGCTATTTCTATCTTCCCAGTTTCCCTAGAATAGTACTCATCAGGGCTGACTTGGCTTAGCTTCCAGAATCAGAAAGGATCTAGTAACTTTGGTACATTTATCTGGTTTAAGTAGCATAAAACTTTTCTATAGTATACCTGCAAAATACTGGCAAAATGCATTCAAAATATTTTCCTACACCAATTATTAATGGATCCCTGAAAATTTCACCAAAAGCCATACATATATTACATTCAAAAGTACCCTTTGAATCTATAAATGGTCTCCAGAGTTATTATCACTGTCATCATCATAGGTGATGATGACATGAGATGCAGAGCCAATCTTAAGAAATGGGGCTTCAAAGTTGAATCCACGACATGCGAGTGTGGAGAAGAGCAAACCACAGACTACCTGCTGCAATGCAACCTGAGCCCTGCTACATGCACAATGGAGGACCTCCTTGCGGCAACACCAGAGGCACTCCAAGTGGCCAGATACTGGTCAAAGGACATTTAATCAACTACCAAGTTTGCAAAATTTGTGAGGTTTTTTATCTGTTTGTTTGTTTTGTTCTGTTAGAAATGTAATGCAATGGTATGGTTGCTGATGACACGATAAATAAAAATAAATCATAGGTGATCCATCGTGCCCGCGTACGATTGCCTTCCAAGTGTAGGGTCTTGGCGGTGGTCTGTAGAGACCTTTTCTTGATCTGCATGTTCTTTTGCAGTGAAGATGTTGATTTCCAGATGGAAGGTGGTCCTGGCAGGCATTGGCTTAAAGCGCCTTCCTCCTGACAAGTTTCTCCCTTTCACCCTCCATTCATGCCTCTTAGAATTATAAAGCACTGTTGGTAACAGCTGGCCTTCAGTTAGAATGCAGAAGGGCCAGGGTTTCCCAGTTCTTGGAGTGTCTATGCCACAGTTTTTAAGGTTAGTTTTAAACCCTACATGTGAATATTAACACAGCAGTCCCAACTTTGGGAAACAAAGGTGGCAACACAGGCTCACAAATGCACTTCAAATGTATTTTTGAAGGCTTTCATGGCTGGAATCACTGGGATGTTGTGAGTTTTTCGGGCTGTATGGTGATGTTCCAGAAGCATTCTCCCCTGATGTTTCACCTGCATTTATGGCAGGCATCCTCAGAGGTTGTGAGGTGTCCAAGGATGCCTGCCATAGATGCAGGTGAAACGTCAGGGGAGAATGCTTCTAGAACATGGCCATATAGCTCGAAACACCTACAACAATCCAGTGATTCCGGCCATGAAAGCCTTCGACAATACATTGATGGCAAAGGATAATCGCTTCAATGCTAGGGGCCTTTGATTCTTCCAGAATGCTGACATTTGTCCGCCTGTCTTCCCAAGAGATTTGCAGGATTTTTCAGAGACAACGCTGATGGAATTGTTTCAGACGTTGAGTGTGACATTTGTAGATGGTCCACATTTTGTTGCCTTATAATGGGATTGGGAGGACAGTAGCTTTATAAACAATAATCTTGGTATCCCTAAGAATATCCAAATTCTCAAACACTCTCTGCTTCATTTGGAAAAATGCTGCACTCGCGGAGCTCAGATAGCGTTATATTTCAGTGTCAATGTTGACTTTTGTGGAGATGTGATTACCAAGGTAGCAGAAATTATTGACATTTTCTAATGTTACATCATTAAGCTGTATTTCTGGCATTGCAGAGGGATTGGCTGGTACCTGCTGAAAAAGGACTTTGGTTTTCTTGATGTTCAGTGAGAGGCCAAGCTTTTCGTATGCTTTTGCAAAGGAGTTTAGAATGCCTTGTAGATCTTATTCTGAATGAACACAGACTACATTATCATCAGCATATTGGAGCTCATATGGTAAAATGTCTTCAGGAACTGGAGTCGCCGATAGGCTGAGAAAGGCGGTATACAAGTATAGTAAATAAATAGTAAATAAATAAATACAGAATCAGAATTTGGTACCAAAAAAGCTACCATGTTGGAAATGGGTAAACTAAAAAGAAATGGGTAAATCAAAAAGAGACACCTGAATGCCAACCAGCCAGCCTTGGATAGACCAGTGGCAGGGAGTGGGGCGGGAAGCACCAGCGTAAGATCTAGGAGGCCTGATGGACAGTGCACAATAACTGAAGTTATTGTGAGAGCACAATCAAGCTCTCTATGTCCTGCTAGGTTCCTCAATACTGTCAGGAGAGCTTTTTTTTTTTAACCACTTGTGGAAATGTAGTCAAAAACACACAAACTACCTAGTTCTTTTTCTTCCTCTGTTATTTCATGCAGCAGTAACAGAAGCAGGTATTCTTATAATTTATGTTTAAAGAAGGACCCAGAAGCTAGAAAGAATATCAGGAAAGTAATTTCTTATAGTAATGCTCTTCAAAAATTAAATTACTTATTTAGGATCTTAATATAATCCTAATCTATAAATCAAATAACAAAAAAGCAGATTGCATCAGTCTTCCAGAATGAAAAATCATGTTTATTGCATTACACTACTGCAATACAGTTTCAAAATCTAGTGTTAGAATATAATGAAACAGTAACATTATTTGGGAACAAATTGAAAGCCAAGAGTTTGAATTACAGACATGTACGCGTACACTATACCTTTTTAGAAATACACATGATTCAAAATTTTAAATCTTACGTCACAATGTCATTGGCTATTACAAAGAAAACCTCTGTAAGCTTAAAAATGGAAACAGCTAAAAGGATCTTACAATACCACAATATACCAGGTAAAGGTGGTCAAGATTTAGGAATCCAGTGGCAATTCAAAGGGAAAAACTAAAGGATGGAAATCTAGCTAATGCCCCTCCACTGATGAAAAGCACTGAGCTCCGAAATCTGTTGTGGATAAATCTCCAAATTATTAAAATACAATGGGAAGGAAGCACAAGAGATGAAAAAATGCCCCCTCCAAATATAACTGAGAGAATCTTTCTTTTGACAGATGGACCACAGTAGGATTTCATCCTAAATCAGAGTTAGGAAAACTGGACCATGAGCTGAATGATGACTCCAATGCCTGAAGCTCCCAAGTTTCCAACCTTCCACTTCTTTTTTTTTTTTTAAAAAACAAAACATCTAGGGTGTTTTTAATTGAAAAGTTGTAAAGAATCTCTAAGGAGGTGATGACTCACTTATTCTTTACCGAGCCATGCATCAAACCCCCATCAAACCATCAGCCTAGACACAGACACAAGGGGTGAGGTCCCTTCACTTTGTATTTCCCACTCCACACTAAAAGAATAAAAGTCCATCATAATTTAAAACATCATTATTAGTGCACAGCTCCCTTTCCCTTATTTTTTATTAATTATATCACAACTAGATTAACTGTTTATCAAATTTTGGTACTAAGAAAGTGGACTTAAATACTCGAAAAGCACCAGATTTCATCTGACCTTGGAAGCTAATCAGAGCCAGTTCTGGTTACTACTTGGATGAGAGACCAGCAAAAAATATCAGTAGATTATATTTCAAAGGAAATAACTGCCTAATCACTTTTGAGTATCTTTTTCCTGAGAAATCCCTATGAAATTCATGAAGTTGTCATAAGTTGACAGGTAACTTTGAGGTGTGCATGCGCCCACAACTAAGGAAATAGTCAAATTCTAATATAACACTCAGGTTGATGGGAACCCCATATTTGGTAACTGTTTTTTATTAGAGACGTAATATGTGGTCTTATTAGAGGTAATCCGTTTTTGACAAGTCTTAAAAATTGAAGATACTATTTTTATCAGACTTTACAAACTAACCAAAGCTGCCATTCAGTGAGGAACTCTCCAGAAGCCAAAGACATTCTTCATAAAGCTAATATTAGCATAGCTTGCTCGTTTTGGGTGGGGGGGGGGGGGTGACAAAGGACACAGCAGGACATGACACACACAATACAACTTAAAAGGGACATATTTAAACAAAAGGATTAAAACAAATAGAAGAGCACTCAGAAATGTTGGAATATTTCCATCAAGTAGAATCCAACAAAACTGTCAGCTTGTTTTGACCCAGGAATAAGTTATCAAAAATTTGTTAGGCATCAGAGTTAACAGTATATCAAAATGAGTGGCAGCAGCTCATACTCTAAGAGCTATTTTTAAGACTCTGTGTGTGCTCCTGTGAGAGTGACGTGAGGCAGTTTTCGTCCCCAATTTTGAATTTTAATAGCTGCCATGACTACAGTATTACCTTTTCACCAATAAAAGAAATCAAACTGAAGACAAAGAACCTCACATGCAATGTGACATCCTGGCATTAGCTGTTACCTATAATGCATTGTGTGTTCACAAACACTGGACTGACGGCAAGGATGCAGAATTAATATACAGTGCCAGATTTCCACTACAGCAGAACTCTTAATTTTTTTTAATTTAGAAATCTTTCTAAATCAAGAGGAGAGAAAATATCAGAGGAATGCTTAAGCGGTGAAGTGAAAGAAATTTCCATAGGGAACAAAAACAGGAAGAAAAAAGAAGCAGAGATTAAGATTATAAAAATCATAATACAGTAGTTTAATGGAGTGGATGTAAATTTCATGAAAATATCACCAGTTACTGTATTTTTTTTTACTCTAAAAGGACAGTTTTTCAGCAAAAATAATTGTTAACAAGGGTTGTCATCTTTGTTGCAAGAGCTCAATTGGCTACCTGGCAGTCAATTTCCAGTCAGAATTCACAGCAGTGGTAATGACCTATAAAGCCCTATATAGTTCAGATTAAGGTCCAGGATAAACAAGTATTGCATCCTCCCATATAAACTTGGCCATGTATTGAGATCTTGCTGAAATTGCATACACACATTTAATTGTCATGGCTTGGTAACTTAGAAAAATCAAACCACTCTTCAATTTAATCTACTTTTACACATAACTAATAACATGGGGTCAACTCACATTTTAATCATATACATCAGTCATCTCCCCTTCTCTCTATCACACATTGTCCACCTTTTTTAAAAAAATCACAAAGAAAAAATAGTAGTGCTGTTGGTTCAAACTTTGGGGTTTAAGCCACCAAGGGCAGACAAATAAATTATAGGATAAGTTAATAAACAAAAATTGAGGTACATTAAACCACTAAAATCTACTTCCCACAAAGGGTGCATAAAAGGGGTTGTTTCTGCAGAAAGGAATCAGATGAAGCATTTGCTTGCCTCAGGAAGATCTCAGATTTGACCTGTTCATTTAAGCTGGTTACATGGATCATTATTTTCACACATTTTAAGTTATCCTTTGCATGCCAACATATAAATGTTGAAACAAATCTATTCAGATATGTAAAACCTTTTCTTTCAAAAGAACTGCTTCCTCATGGCACAAAATATAAGTAAAACATCAGTATATGTAGCCAGTTCCAAATCTAGAAATTCTTTCCATAAATTGGGATAGGGCACAATGTTAGACTTAGGTAAGTATTCAATCTCTTTTGCTTAAAGGACACCAGAGTATACAACAAAGCCACTGACCTAAAACATTCTGAAGCAATGCCGCCCCCTTCTGGACATTCCCACAACGTGTGAGCATGCTTTATTTTTAAACAAAGGCTCTAGGTAAGGTTTCCCACAAGAAGGCTAGAACTAATATGTATACATTTGTTTTTCAGTTTTACCCACTCATTTAGAGATCAGAAGTACTTTATTAAATATCATTTAAAATACATATATTAAAACAAGTTGAGCCCATATAATAACATCTTAATAAGCAGAAGAAAAAAAAGACACCCCCCCCCCCCCCAAAAAAAAGAGAAGATTCCCCACCTTTCAAGGTAGAGTATTCCACTGGAACATCTCTTACTATCTGGAAGTTCTTAGGTGGCATCTCTTTTTTGCATTCTAGAAACAAGTCTACATATTTATTTAAAACGTTTATATTCCGGCCTTCTCACCCTGAAAGGGACTCAAGGCAGAACACAGCATGTATACGGCAAACATTCAATGCCGGAACAACAATTCATTATATGCATACATAAACATTAAAAACATTTGTCTCAATACTAAAATACACTGTTTAAAACCGTCTTGATCATCTGCATCTAATCTAATTGGCCTAGTAAGGTATTGCTGCTTTATTGCACATACATGACTCTAGAATGATACAAGTCAAAATCCAGTCTCTACAATCTTCTAGCCATTTCACTCAGAAACTATCCAGCCACATGCATATTATCATCCTATACAAACATGACTGCTTTCAGTATAGCATCACAAGTACCCCAAAAGCCATATTCAACTCCCAGGTTAATATCTAATCAAGACCAAGATCAGCATGAGGACAAGTAAACATCATAGCATGGTAGTCTAGATATTGCTCAACTACAATTGCTATAATCCCTGACCTCTGTCTAGGGTAGAGGAGATTTAGATGCAAGAAACACCTATAGGCAGGGCTTGCCCTACTTTTAGGAAAAATAAGGCAACCTCATGCAGGCAGCAAATAGGAGGAACAGCAATGGGGATGTCCGTACCTGTTTCTTCTGAATCATCAGCCCTTACCCATTCCAAAGGCTACAATGTCTATCCTGAACTTCTTAAGCAACCCGTTGCCCCTAGAAATGCCAGCCTATCCCCCTGCAAAATCCATTAAATAACAAAAAGTACAAGGGAAAAGATGTTACAGTCATCCTCAGAATGTCAGAATGATTGCCCAAACCAGGTTTTGTCGGCTTGACATGGGCTCTTTCTATTATGGCTGACAATGGGTGGTTTTGAGAATAGACTGGTTGCTTCTGACCTGTGCAACCTGATTGTGTAGGGAGGGGAAACATAAAGTTTTCTCTTTCAACGTTCTATTGCTTTCACACTAGTGTCACAGAATTGCAATTATCTTTGAAAAATCAAGTAACATGCAGTGAGACTTTGCATTTCATGGCCTGGCAGAACTGGCATAATGTAGACCAAATCCAAAATATCCAAGAAACATTCCCCAGCTAACATACTGCATATACTCATGTATAAATCAACCACCTGTATAAGTTGAGGGCAATTCTGGGGGCCAAAAGTATGGATTTTGATATGACCTATGGATAAGTCATTTTGTGGGTAAAGAAAATCACAAATGGCCACCTTGAAAATTATTGTTTAAAACATTTTGGTTGGGTGCACATAGTATTACCATTTTCTTCTGAAATAAATTAAGAGGAAAACTAAGGCACTCTAAGCAATCTACAGGGCTAAGTGTGTAGCACTCCCTCTGCTGGCTGAAGTGCCATTCTTCCAAGCGAACACAGTAACAAAGGAAATAGGACACAATTTCATTTTACTGACTGCTATGATAGATAAAGAATAATATACAAGCAGAGAAAATTATATTTCAAATTGTAATTGCTGTCATAAATACTATACATATTATAAAAATGATGAGTATATTATTATAAATAGAAACCACAAAGATCTACATAATATGAAGGCCTACATCTTAATTTCAAGTTCCCTGTCATACAATAGTAACTTGAGTTTTTCAATTTAATATATTTTTTAAAGTAATAAAGCATTCACCAATGCTCTGTCCATCAGCTGCTATGCCAGATCCTGTGCCATTCCTCAATTAAATCCAACAAACCAAACATGGCCAGTAAATAAAACCTGATGTGAAATTGAGCTTGTTGCACATGTTCCTTTAAAAAGAAAAAGTTGAACACATGTATCGTAATGTACAATATTTACATGGAGGGGGGGGGTTGGTTTTACACCTGGCATGGATACAATTTCTATTTAGGAAATATGCAATTATTGACTACATTATCACTCCACAAAATCAAGAAAGCAAGTAAACTTTACATAGAGGGAACCAGAAAGATAAAGGTGACCGTTGGTTCTCAAGAGCCTCTAAAAATCCAAATTTGTGAATTACTGGATGCATTATAGCCCTCTTAAATACCCTAAAGACACCAGATCCTGCCTAACTTTGGACACTAAGCAAGGTCAGTCCTACCTAGTGCTTGGACGGGTGACCAACTAATATCAGGTGGGTGGATGGGGGATGTATTTCAGAGGAAAGAACTGGCAAAACCAAAGTAGATTCAACTGCTAAGTGATTTTATCCATTGTACACAAACATTCACATGCACTCATAATCTTTTCCAAATAACTGGCAATCATTCCAGTGCAGGTGTTTTGGCCACTGTTCAGTACTAGAGGAGGAAAGAGGGAGAAGTACAACCGAACAATTGGAGGTACCCTAGCACAAAGTTAAACTGTAACAGTCACAATACTCATCAAAACAGGTGCACTACAGGTATAGCATGTTTTATACTTTAACAAATTCATTATTACTATGACCAATTATTTGTATATTTACAAACCTTATAACATTATTTGTGCCGAATATAGTTTTCAAAAAAATGCATAAACTGTACAAGGAACTTGTTTTGCTATCATCAAAATATGAACACTTTGAAAATCAATATAGGCTGGCATTGCAAGACCAATTCATCAAACAGCAAAGCCATGGCGATGTTCTGACAGTATGTTATACAGTAAAAATAAATAAATGCATTATATAGATAAATCTATCCTTTTTAGTGAAATACTTGACTCAGATAGCAAAAATGACTCATCAATCATGGCTGCTTAAGTGTCCAATCCCATCCTCCGTCTCATTCAGTTTTAAGAATAACAACTCAGAAATCATCTCAGAGTAAACAACTAAGCTTGAATCTTGCTCTCGGGACAAGCATGATAGAACTGTATTATTTAATCATTGTCAAACTAATATAAAAAAGTTCAAATTTCTGAGAAAAAAATCAAAGGATATGCAATATTATAAATATAATTTGAGAAAGTATACCACTGATATGAGGAGTAATCCACTTATTCACATATTATGCTGAGATAAAGTCAGGCTCTCAAGAGATCAAAGGTGGGCATCTCAAACACTTGAGGTTTCAATCCAACCTTCTGGGCCCTACATTTTGCTATTTCTGAACTTTCTTACAGGACAATTGAAATGTCCCTCTTTATGGTCAGCTGCTAGCAGTAAGAGCGTCAAGCTAAAATATTGTGGCATTGCTGGTCTCATTCTTTTGGTACTGGCCCAATTGCTAATAGGAGTTTAGTTTGGCCCACAAAATGAAATGATTTTCCTACCCTTACACGAGATTAACACTTCCAGATGAAGAGCTCATAAAGGTACTAATAAAAGCATTGCATAGCTATTCTGTCTTTCCTTCTAGTTTTTTATGGTGAAGAAAATAAGCAGTGGAGGAGGGGATGAGAGTGTTCTAACTGATCCAGGCCTCTTCCACACAGCCATATGACACAGAATATCAAGGCAGATAATCCACAATAACTGCTTTGAACTGGGTTATCTATTACCCCTTCCACACAGCTGTATGAAATCCACATGGAACTGGATTATTTGGCAGTGTGGACTCAGACAGCCCACTTCAAAGCAGATATTGTGGATTATCTGCCTTGATATTCCAGGTCTTATGGCTGTGTGGAAAGACCCTGAGTCCACACTGCTATATAATCCAGTTCAATGTGAATTTTATACAGCTGTGTGGAAACAGCCTCAGAAGAGCACATATCTAGAAGGAGGACTGAGATACTCTCTCACTCTTGAAACTCTAATGTGTTGGTACATTTTATATTGACGTCTAGTGCCATAATCCCAAGAAAGCAGAACATCTTGGGCCTCTTCCACACAGTTGAATAAAATCCCACATTATCTGCTTTGAACTGGAATATATGGCAGTATAGACTCTGACAACCCAGTTGAAAGCAGGTATTGTGGGATTTTCTGTCTTGATATTCTGGGTTATATGGTTGTGTGGAATGGCCCTGGGAATGAATATCATAAATGTTTTGTCTTATCTTCTAATACAAAAGCCACATAAACATAAAGAGTAAGAAAAATAAGTTTACACCAAGTTAATCCCAAGTTTCTGAAAAAAAACTTTCTGGTAATTAGAGAAAACATGCAGAAGAAGATGAAATAAGCTATTTATACTTTTTAAAGTGCAGCCTTGAGAGTCCTTCATAATCTACCAATTACTCGAAAGAGCAGGTGAGTAGTACGCAAGGTCATTTAAAGGATTAGATATTTATCAGTTTTGGGATGAGAGAAAGCGGCAACAGGAAATGCTGCTAAAGAGAAAAACTGTATTTAGATCCAGTCTGCAGGACTCATCCATAAGCCTAACTGCATTCTTCCTCAGGTGTGCACTATACTCTGTTATCTCAGGGCCCTTCCACACAGCCCTATATCCCAGAATATCAAAGCAGAAAATCCCACAATATCTGCTTTGAAATGGGCTATCTGAGTCCACACTCAGATAATGTGGGATTTCCTGTCTTGATATTCTGGGATATAGGGCTGTGTGGAAGGGCCCTCAGTCCATTGCTCTGAAGGGACATGAGTTCATGCAGAATGTTGCATTTCACAGGCCTGAAATTATACTGCCACACTTTTTGAAGCATACATTGATAATAAGATTGGGGAGTTCAACTAGTATCCTCAAGCTGCAGGGAGAGGCGAGTAAGAAATAAAGTTGTTGTTGTTATTTGATATACAATATGATTAGTACACAGCAAACAAGATCACTATGTTGGCTTTTGTACTGGATCACACATCGGACACTTCCCAAGTGTAAAGGGCTGTGATATATTGGTGAATAATGTGTGCAGATCCCAGTAGGGTAGCTTTTGCAGCTGACAAATGATAATTTTGTCAATGCTGATTGTGTTTAAGTGTAGGCCATGGTCTTTAGGCACTGCACCCAGTGTGCCGATCACCACTGGGACCATGCTTACTGGTTTGTACCAGAGTCTTTGAAGTTTGATCTTTCAATTTTATTTATTTATTTATTTACGGCATTTATATGCCGCCCTTCTCACCCCAAAGGTGACTCAGAGTGGCTTACAATATATATTTTCATACAATATATTATATTATTAGTATAGTACAATATCAGCATATATTACTATATTGCACTATACCATTATATTGTAATATTATTAGTAATATTACATGTAATTAAATATATAATTATAATTTAATTATAATTAAATCCTAATATTGTGACAGCTTTTCCAGTTGTTTCTCTCCAATCCTGCTGTCGCCTGGGATTGCAGCATCGATGATAAATACTTTGTATTGTCGAAGTATTTCATGGCGGGAATCACTGGGCTGTTGTAGGTTTTTCGGGCTGTATGGCCATGTTCTAGAAGCATTCTCTCCTGAGGTTTCACCTGCATCTGTGGCAAGCATCCTCAGAAGTTGTGAGGTTTGTGTCAGCTCACAACCTCTGAGGATGCTTGCCACAGATGCAGGCAAAACGTCAGGAGAGAATGCTTCTAGAACATGGTCATACAGTCCGAAAAATCAACAACAACCCAGATCCATACTTGGTTTTTCCCCACGATCGTGAGATCAAGAGTACTGTGCTCCAAAACTTCTGTCAGTCTGAATTCGGAAGTCCCAGAGTAGTTTGACGTGTTCATTTTCAGTAACTTTTTCTGGCTTGTGATCCCACCAGTCCTTTGTCGCAGGAAGGTGGTATTTGTGGCACAAGTATCAATGGATCATCTGAGCAACAGCTTGTAGTCTGTCTGCACGATCTTCTTGCAACAGCTGAGAATTCAATCTGCTTCCTTGCAGAGTCTATACTTGAGATCTGTTGTCAACTTTTTAATTCTGGCTTTTTTATTATTATTATTTGTCTGTATATTCGTCTTTTTAATTCTGGCTTTTTAATTATTATATTATTATTCGTCTGTGCTCAGAATGGGAATTTCAACTAGCATTCTGTGCTCATACGTTTTCAGCAATCCTACATAAAATCAAAGGCAACTTTGCAAAGATGTCCAATTAAAAATATGACAACTTCTTAGTTTAACTTTAAATTGGTCCAAATCTGAAAAACTAGGAACAGAATATAATTATATAGAAGCTTCAATTGAGTCCTACTGTGTGCTACTGTGAAAACATATCGTCTCACGGTCCAGAACAGATAATAGCATGAAAGATATGTATTTTCTAATTTAAAATATTAAAGCGTACCATCTCACGGTCCAAAACAGATTTTTAAGGATTGAATTGTGCTGGTTAAAATGGCAGACATATAAATTCTTCATGCGGCTCCCTCCACCTGCTGACCAAATATGGATAGTACTACTATTAAATAGGAATTAAATCGCATCGGGATAATTTGAAACAGCCTAAGGATAGACAAACATGGGCCACGGAGATGGTCTCATTTCTGCACCTCAATCCTGGTGGGCGGTTTCAACACATCACCAATGTGTTAGGAAGTGATATGGTGCCACTTCCTTTTTGTCTGTTTCAGCTGGTTCACAGAGGTTTGTAAAAGTCACCACAAGTTGAAATGGCATGTTTTCAGGCAGTCTGGAGCCATCCTAGGTAAATTGGGAATAGAAAATGCCACCTAGCCAACTTAGGCCCTCCAGGTGTTTGGGACTTCAACTCCCACAATTCCTAGCAGCCTACCGGCTGCTAGGAATTGTGGGAGTTGAAGTCCCAAACACCTGGAGGGCCTAAATTGGCCCAGGATGATGTAGAGCCAGCCTCCTGCTTGGTGTGTTCTTCCATCACTTCAGCCACATCCAACACACTCTGACCTGTCTTGGTTTTCATCTGTGACCTTATGAAGGGATTTGTGTCCCAACTGTGAGGGAAAAACCAGGGGTGCAAACAAGGCCCGCCTCGCCTCACCTGCCCAGGTTTCGTGCTTTGGGATGCGGTAGTACTGGTTCCCGAAGGGGTCGCTGCCCACATACTCTTTGGCCGGACCGAAAGCGCGGAGCTTCACGGAGCGTAACAGCCGCCAAACCGCGCTCATGGCGCCGAAGCTCTGACAGGCCGCAGGCAAGACACGCCTCCTCAGAGAGGCCACGCCCCTCGCGCGCCTCACGCCCCGAACTCAAAGAAGCTCCGCCCACAAAGGAAAGAAACCGTTGGGCTATACGCCACGCCCCCAAACTTGTTGAAGCCCCGCCCACTAAGGAAGACACTACGCTACGAACACGAAGAAGCCCCATCCACAAAGGGGAAGGCAACGTTGGGCTACACGCCACGCCCCCAAACTCCATGAAGCCCCGCCCACTAAGGGGAGAAGAATTGAGCTACAAGCCACGCCCCCAAACTCCATGAAGCCCCGCCCACTAAGGGAGAAGAATTGAGCTACAAGCCACGCCCCCAAACTCCATGAAGCCCCGCCCACTAAGGGGAGAAGATTAAGCTACAAGCCACGCCCCCAAACTCCATGAAGCCCCGCTCACCAAGGGGAGAAGATTAAGCTACAAGCCACGCCCCCAAACTCCATGAAGCCCCGCCCACTAAGGGGAGAAGATTAAGCTACAAGCCACGCCCTCAAACTCTATGAAGCCCCGCCCACTAAGGGAATAAGATTAAGCTACAAGCCACGCCCCCAAACTCCATGAAGCCCCGCCCACTAAGGGGAGAAGATTAAGCTACAAGCCACGCCCCCAAACTCCATGAAGCCCCGCCCACTAAGGGGATAAGATTAAGCTACAAGCCACGCCCTCAAACTCTATGAAGCCCCGCCCACTAAGGGGAGAAGGATTGAGCTACAAGCCACGCCCCCAAACTCCATGAAGCCCTGCCCACTAAGGGGATAAGATTAAGGTACAAGCCACGCCCTCAAACTCTTTGAAGCCCCGCCCACTAAGGGGAGAAGGATTGAGCTACAAGCCACGCCCCCAAACTCCATGAAGCCCTGCCCACTAAGGGGATAAGATTAAGCTACAAGCCACGCCCTCAAACTCTATGAAGCCCCGCCCACTAAGGGGAGAAGGATTGAGCTACAAGCCACGCCCCCAAACTCCATGAAGCCCTGCCCACTAAGGGGATAAGATTAAGCTACAAGCCACGCCCTCAAACTCTATGAAGCCCCGCCCACTAAGGGAGAAGGATTGAGCTACAAGCCACGCCCCCAAACTCCATGAAGCCCCGCCCACGGAGAGAAAAACATTTGGGTTGTTGTAGGTTGTTCCGGGCTATATGGCCACGTTCTGGAGGCAATTTTTCTCCTGACGTTTCGCCTGCATCTATGGCAAGCATCCTCAGAGGTAGTGAGGTCGTTCTGAAGGAAGAGAAGCCTTGCCATGGAGTGCCTTTCCATGCACGGGCCCTCCTTCCTTCCTCCAACAACCTACAACAACCCAGTGATTCCGGCCATGAAAGCCTTCGACAATACAAAAAACATTTGGGCTTCAAGCCCCGCCCAATGACCGCCACAAAGCCCAGCCCACAAGAGAAAAACCTTTGGGCTACAAGCCACGCCCCGATCTCTATAAGGCCCCGCCCACGAGTGGAGGGAGAGAAGCCTCCCACAGGGATGATAAAAACATCAATTCATCCGGGCGTCCTCTGGGTAACGTCCTTGCAGACGGCCAATTCTCTCACACCAGAAGCGACTTGCAGTTTCTCAAGTCACTCCAGACACGACCAAAAAAAAAAACGAGAGAAGACAGTTGGGCTACAAGCCACGCCCCCGAACTCCATGGAGCCCCGCCCACGAGAAAAGGCACTATTGGGTTATAAGCCACGCCCCAAATCCCATGAAGCCCCGCCCACGAGAGGAAAACATTTGGGTTACAAGCCACGCCCCCAAACTCAAAGAAGCTCCGCCCACTAAGAGGGAGGCACCTCGTCCATCTTCCTCATGGCACAACCCATCCCGAGACTCTTGTGCCCTAGAGATAGTAAAGTGTAGACTGATCCGTCGTGTTGTGGACTTCGTCTCCCAGAATCCCTTCTCATTGGCCAAGGCAGCTGAGGCTTCTGGGAGTTGAAGTCCCAAAACCTGGAGACCTGAGTATTTTTTACATATAGCTCTAATTTCACTTTGTGAACTTCTGGAATTTGTAGTCCAGGGAGGGGTATTTGTATTCTCTCACCCACGGAGCTTTGGACCTTGTTGAACTACAGATATTTAGAAAGAGACAAACTGAGGCAGCTTAAATGGATAGGAATTCCTGTCAGGTGATCCGCGTCGACGTCGAAGCAACAAGGCGCCCTATTGGCCGAGAGGCAGCTCTCGCAGCCAATGGCGGTCTGAGAGCCACTCGTCATGGCGGCGCCGGGAAGGCTGAGGTTTCCGGATCCCTGCCATGCTGGGCTTTCTCTCCGCCCGCCAAGCGGGTTTGGACGATCCGCTAAGGCTTCGCCGGGCTGAGTCGACCAGGAGGTATTCCTTCTCCTTTGCCTGAGATATCTACACAAGGGCACGGGCCAACTTGGGCCCTCCGGGTGTTTTGGACTTCGACTCCCACCATTCCTAACAGCCTCAGGCCCCTTCCTTTTCCCCCTCAGCCGCTTAAGCGGCTGAGGGGGAAAAGGAAGGGGCCTGAGGCTGTTAGGAATGGTGGGAGTCGAAGTCCAAAACACCCCGAGGGCCTAAGTTGGCCCCTGCCTGATCTACACTGTACGCCAATACCACACAGTGGTATCTTCCATTGAAACTGATAATAAGGTTTCTGGACATCATTTCTTAGGGGTTTCCAGTCTTTCACCCAAATTTATGTGCATGCTTCAAAATGCAACTCTATTTATTTATTTACCCTATTTGTACCCTGCCTTTCTCAACACCGAAGTGAACTCAAAATGGCTTACATAGAGACAATTATTCAGTCATAATACTTACTTACTTAGACGATCCCTCATTGGCCGAGTAAGATAGTCTTCCAGGATCAGAATTCTTGTGAGTCTGTAGGTGGCTATAGAGCCCTATTCTTGCTCTGCATCTTCTTCCGCAGTGAGGGCATTGGTTTCCAGGTGGAAGGCGGTCTCGATCGGGGTTGGCTTGACGCGCCTTCCTCTTGGCACTCTTCTCCCTTTTGCCCTCCATTTGTGCCTCTTCAAATTCTGCAGCACTGCTGGTCACAGCTGACCTCCAGCTGGAGCGCTCAAGGGCCAGGGCTTCCCAGTTCTCAGTGTCTATGCCAGAGTTTTTAAGGTTGGCTTTGAGCCCATCTTTAAATCTCTTTTCCTGTCCTCCAACACTCCATTTTCCATTCCTGAGTTCGGAGTAGAGCTTTGGGAGACTGTGGTTGGGCATCCGGACAACGTGGCCAGTCCAGCGGAGTTGGTGGCGGAAGACCATCGCTTCAATGCTGGTGGTCTTTGCTTCTTCGAGCACACTGACGTTTGTCCACCTGTCTTGCCAAGAGATTTGTAGGATTTTCCATAGGCAGTGCTGATGGAATCGTTCCAGGAGTTGCATGTGACGTCTGTAGACTGTCCACGTTTCACAGGCATATAGCAGGGTTGGGAGGACAATAATTAAAGAAAGGAAAAATGGCTCACAACAATAAGTCGACAACAGACCCCAAATGTAGACTCTTCAAGGAAGCAGATGAAACAAAGATCACTTCCTCAGCTGCTGCAAGAAGACCGTGCAGACAGACTACAAGCAGAGGCATAATACTGTTGCTGAGATGATCCATTGGAACTTGTGCCACAAATACCATCTGCCTGCGACAAAGGACTGGTGAGATCACAAGCCTGAAAAGGTTTTGGGAAATGAACACGTCAAACTACTCTGTGACTTCCGAATTCAGACTGACAGAGTTTTGGAGCACAACACTCCTGACCTCAAGATCGTGTTAAAAAACAAAGTATGAATCGTCAACGTTGCAATTTCAAGTGACAGCAGGATTGAAGAGAAACAATTGGAAAAGCTGACACGATATGAGGATTTAAAGATCGAACTGCAAAGACTCTGGCACAAGGCAGTAAAGGTGGTCCCAGTGGTGATCGGCACACTGGGTGCAGTGCCTAAAAACCTTGGCCTGCACTTAAACACAATCGGCACTGACAAAATTACCATGTGTCAGCTACAAAAGGCCACCCTACTGGGATCTGTACGCATTATTGGGAAGTGTCCAACATGTGATCCAATACAACAGCCAGCATAGCGATTTTGTTTGCTGTGTACTAATCTTGTTATGTATCTAATAATAATAATAATAATAATAACCCTGCCTCCATCTCCCCGAAGGGATTCGGGGCGGCTTACATAGGAACAAGCCCGGAAAAAACATCGGTTAGACACGACACAATGGAATAAAATCAATATACTCAAAAATAAAATAAACACATCACAATATCACAACACAATATCATAAAAACAGTCTCTAGCCTGATCTGTAATAGTTACTGAGCTCGAAGGACTAAGAGTATGTGAAATAGTTTCAGGACAGGGCTAATGGATAAGTGAAAAATCCGATAAAAGTTAGGGCTGGAAGGGTAACGTCATTTGGTATTAGAATGCCATATCTATAGGGCAGAGAGCAGTGCTAAAGTTCAGGAGGTGTTGGTAAATTACAGCTGGGGGAGCATTTATCTGATGAACTGTTTAGTCATTGGCACAGTGGGACATCAATGTTTTTAAGTTCTTACGAAAGGTGGACAGGGTGAGTGCCAATCTAATCTCCCTAGGAAGGGAGTTCCTTACAATGCATGCAATTCCAAAATATTAATATTATATTAAAATTAATAATACATATATTACACATTTAAAAACATTCCACTCCATATTAAAATCATGCCATCCATAATCATAGTCCTTTCTGCTAATGCCAAACTCTTGGTCTCTTGCGTTGCAGTATGTGTTTCGTTGAGCTGCCCCCCCCCCCCCCCATTGTTTAAAAGGTGCATCACTAATTATAATTAGAATACCTTATGTTTTAAAGGGTGCTGAGCTTGGAAATAAACAAGGACAAGTATGTAGAAAGGATCCATGAAAGTGGCGTCAATACCTTGGATATTGAACATATTGAAAATCGATAGTACGTATACTCTGATTTGTTTTATGATAAAGCATATTTTAAAATATTCTTACTTTTTATGTTCCCTAAATGAATATGGTAACAAAATACAGTCTTTCTCTTGTTATAATTGTCACAATATTTTTAATGCATAGAGCTCCCGGTGACGCAGCAGATTAAACTGCTATGCTGCTGAGCTTGCTGACTGAACTTACTGGTTCGAATCTGGGGAGCTGGGTGAGCTCCCGCTGTTAGCCCCAGCATCTGCCAACCTAACAGCACTCCATACAGTCATGCCGGCCGCATGACTTTGAAGGTGTCTACGAACAACGCCAGCTTTTCGGTTTAGAAATTGAGATGAGCACGAACCCCCAGAATCGGACACAACTAGATTTCACGCCAAGGAAAAACCTTTACCTTTTTACCTTTTAATGTGTGGATTTATAAAATTTTGCAGCTTGCTACCATTGAAGTTAATGCTGTTCAGCAGAACCAGTTATCTTCAAATTGGACATTTCCAACACTGAAACTAGCATTTTCAAGACAGTTGTCTTGAAACCGTATAGGTGTATTGGAATTTGTGGTTCTCTGAATATGCTAAAGATTGAATGTTAGCAGACTTTGCATATTTAAAAAAATACAATTGAGCATCCTTTATCTGGAATTTCAAAATCAAAAATACTCCAAAATCATCCACATGGGAAGTTGAATAGTGACACCTATTGCACCTCAGCTAGGGTTGGCAGAAGCTGGGCCGAACAGCAGGAGCTCACCTCCCTGAATTTGAAAGGCTGACATTTCAGTCAGCAAGCTCTGAAGCTCACTATGTTATTTTAGCTTATAAAATTATAATTGCATGTTTTAATTTTGTTCACTTAACATACAATATGCGTAATCAGGTCCTAATCAGTTTAACACAGGACTTTTGTTATCTAAGTGAGGCATTCCAAATATTGTTGGAAGTTAACTTCCAGCATACTTCACCATTGGTTATGCTAACTAAAGGAGAGGGGAAAATATTTGAACTTACCATCCCTAATTGAGTTTTTAATCTTAACATTTTATTGGATTTAGGACTGTATTTTTAAAAGGCAGAATTTATTGTTTCAGAATGGATTTTTAATTTGTTTCCTTACAGTATGTTATCAGGTGGTTCAGATGGTGTAATTGTACTATATGACCTTCAGAACTTGAGCGGAAATTCATGCTATACCTGTAAAGCAGTTTGCACTGTGGGAAGGTATGTATTCTTTACAGGATCAAATGCTATAAATATATTTTCATTTTTGTTATCTATTTTAGTTTATAGCCAATAAGTGGGGTATTTTTCAGCATACAAAGTCCTAAGCAGATGAGGGTCATAGTATCTAAAAGTCTGCCTCATCTGTATAAGACTGTCTGAAATTTGAAATTCTCAGTAGAGTCACTTTGTATGCGGCCAAGTTGATGAAAAGTTTCCCTTTTATCAAATATTTATAATTTCTGGAACTATTTTCCAAAGGGCATTAGGCTGTCCCATAACTGTATTGTTCCATGTGCTCCTTGATTCTTAGAACAAGTTTTAAGGTTGTCTTTTGGCACATGTCTTAATGTTATTTTTAAAGTGTTCAGATAGGTTTTCACCTGGAAACTCATTGTGGGATCATGGGCAAGTCATATTCCATAACTTGAGGGTGCACAACAGCAATAGCAAATGTGATGATTACCCTGAGAGATGAGAGTGGATAAGTAACTGCATTTAATTTAATATCATAATGACCTAATTTTAGTCAAGCACCTGTTACAGTACTAATTAGAGTCTAAATGGCCAGAGTAACGGGGGCACAGACTTCTTTTAAGTAACCAATTTGCTATCTGAAGCAAATAAGATTAACTTTATGAAATGTTACACATGTTTCCTACATGAAAGGGGTGGGCAAAATGCAGCCCTTGGGATATTGTTGGGCTTCAGCTCTCATCAGCTCTAGCCAACATACCCAATTGGGTGGAATGCTGGGAATTGCAATCCAGTAACTTCTGGGGGGCTGCCCTTACCAATTCATAGGGCCTCATCCCATGAGCGGCAGGTAAGCAGTGGAAAGCAGAAGGAACAGTGTTACACTTGAGGATATTTATGTCCTTCCTTTAGGTATTATTTGAAAAAAGCAGAGATGGACTCTTTACTTGGAAAGTGTCTGTGTTTATCAAATAATCAACAGGAACAGGGGAATGTGCAAGTAGAAAGTGTTCTTCCTTCTGGAGTTTCTCCTGATAATCTTCTTTGAAGAGGAAGATGTGACTTCAACAGATAGGAAGGAATCGAGAGGACAACCTATGGAGAAATTAATCTTTTGATATCACTTTTTCCTTCTTCAATAAACATAATCTTTTTCTTTCCTTTCTGTAAGAAAGGTTCAGCTTTGTGAAGTCCCATTCTCGGCAATGACTGCCAATCTACCTCCCCATACATAAAAGCCAGATTCCAGGTTTCTTGTGACCAGTACTACTTTAATTCTTTTGCCTCTCTACTTTCCTGTAATGGAATGGGTTTTCTAAGACAACAAACCATGACATTTTCATTTTACTTTACTATAGGCATCCTTCTGTTTCCTTATTGTCCCCATTCCATTTTTCCATTGTAGACACCAAAATTATTTTCAAGAAGGTTTCTGCCTCCACTGCTCTGGATGTACGTTCCCAGTCTGTGGTGTTCCAGATGTTGTAGAGTCTAACTTCCAGAATGCCTAACATTTGAGCTGTGCTGACAGAGGGCCCTTCCACACAGCCCTATATCCCAGAATATCAAGGCAGAAAATCCCACACTATCTGGGTGTGAACTCAGATAACCCAGTTCAAAGCAGATATTGTGGGATTTTCTGCCTTGATATTGTGGGATATAGGGCTCTATGGAAGGGCCCTGAGGCTTTTGAGCTTTGAAATGCCGCTTCACTGTAGAATTAATGCTGTTTGATGCCACTTTAATGGCCATGGCTGAATCCTACAGAATCATGGGATTTGTAGCTCAGTGAGGCACCAGCACTCCTTGCAGGGAAAGCTAAAGACCTTGTAAAAATACTACTCCCATGGTTCCATAGTGGTTAAAGTGGCGTCAAACTGTGTTAATCCAACAATATAGATACACTTTGAAATCAAAAACACCTGAAAGACCAGAGACTAAGGGCCCTTCCACGCTGCCCTTTATCCCAGGATCTGATCCTAGATTATCTGTTTTAAACTGGAATATATGTCCCCACTGCTGGATAATCTGGGATAAACAGATAATCTGGGATCAGAGCCTGGGATAAAGGAGAAGTGTGAAAGGGCCCCTAGAAACCTGATGTAGGGCGTTTCCACACAGTGCTATATCCCAGAATATCAAGGCAGAAAATCCCACATTGTCTGTGTGTGAACTCAGATGACCCAGTTCAAAGCAGATATTGTGGGATTCTCCGCCTTGATATTCTGGGATATAGGGCCCATAGTGATCATGGATGGGGAAAATGGGATGATCTAGATGAAACGTGGACTACAGTTCCTTTAGTCCTGGTGAGCACAGACAGAGGTGAAGAATGGTGAGAGGTATAAGATCTGAAAGGCCACAAAAATCCCCTGCTTTAGCTCTTTCCCCCTGTTTCCCTGACACTGCAATGGCATTAGTGCTGTCATTGCCTTAGTCTTTCCCTGCAGAGATGTGCTTCTTAGACCCTTACAAGGTTTTATCTTTTATTTCGGGATATTCAGGTTTATTGCATAGAAGTATGGCAAGTTGTTACTGCCTTTTGTCTACATTGTCTTTCAATGATTGTGTTTCAGAAGCCACCCCGATGTTCACAAGTTCAGCGTTGAGACAGTTCAGTGGTACCCCCATGACACTGGCATGTTTACATCAAGTTCCTTTGATAAAACACTGAAAATCTGGGACACAAATACATTACAAGTAAGTAAAATTGAATTATTGGATCCAGTAGTAGAAGATACTTAGCATTTTCATTGTCAAATTGTTTCCCAGCTCAATGACATATTTGCATTCTAGCACACCCTTGTTTTCACAAGAGGGTGGCTGTATTTGGAGGTTTGCTCAGGCAGCACTTACAGCAGGATAAAGCTGATTCATTGAATGAAGCCATTTTGTAAAGATTACTTGGTAATATTAAGTGAGCCAACTCTAGTGCAGGCAGACAGTAGAAATGCTAGAGATTCCCTCCCTGCATTTCCATTTTTTAGTCCAAATAATTGTTTCATTCATGATTAACTTATAGTTTTCCTGCCGCTTTCTCTTTTTCTGTCCATAATGAATGTTTTAATTCATACTGAATGTTACTCATACTGAAGATATTTTATGCTGCTACTTTAGTTAGTAGGATTGAATTAACTGTTGCAGCATTAATCCTGAGGTCAAGATGTACCAATATAAGTGTGTGACTCCTTCCTTGACTTTGATGGCACTTACAAAACTGTGGCTTAATGTTACATTTTAATTTGTTCATTTGTAATTATTGTGTGGGAAAGGATTCTTAATGTCTTGTTAGGATTTAAGTTTCAAGTAGGAGCTTAACCAACATGTTGTCTTTCAACTGACAGCCTGCAGATGTGTTTAATTTTGAGGAAACTGTATACAGTCACCATATGTCTCCTATTGCTACCAGGCATTGCTTAATTGCAGGTTTGTATTCATTTCTGCTTCTTCTTTTGAATGCCACATTTATTTTAAGTGGTAATAGGTATAAGCAGCTTATGCAAAGACTCCCTTCCAGTTTGATCCAGATATGTCATCCCACATTAGATCATTAGCATGATATGAATGTTCTAACATCTGGTTTCTTTGTAACCATTGATTATTGCAAAATATTGCCTTTTAAGCCAGTGATATTATAAGTCTGTGGATTTTAAAGATTTCTTCATTGAGTGTTGGTGTTGTGTCTCATCTAAAATTACACAATGTGGTGGCTGAAAGAAAGTTCTGTGGATACTCTGGATAAAAAGATTAATAAATTGGTCCTAGAGCAAATAAAGCTTATTTTTTTCCTAGAAACCAAGATGACAAAATTCATTCTGTTGAACAATAAAAGAGAGGACTCACTAGAAAGGACAATCATTCTTGGAAAGGTAAAAGGCAGTAGGAAGAGAGGAAGACCACAATACAGATTGATAGACTCAATTAAGGAAGCCATCTCTCTGAATTTGCCATACCTGAGGCAGGACTATTGATAAGAGAAAGACTTGGATTTTTTTTTTATTATCGAGTCACCATAAACTGAGACTGACTTGATGGTAGTTAAGACCAAGTAGTGTGGTTACTACTAAGAAAATTGGCTCTCCTGATCACAGCAGAATATTTCTGACTCAAAAGTCATAGTACTGTGCTACTTCAATATTTGCCTGGTTATCACAATGCCTAGACATTTCCATAGTAAAGGTAAAGGTTTTCCCTTTACACTAAGTCTATTCTTGTCCAACTTGGGGGGGGGGGAGGGGTGTTTCTCATCTCCATTTCTAAGCCGAGGAGCCGACGTTGTCCTTAGGCACCTCCAAGGTCATGTAACCGGCATGATTGCATGGAGCACCGTTACCTTCCTGCCGGAGCGGTACCTATTGATCTACTCAAATTTACATGTTTTCAAACTGCTAGGTTGGCAGAAGCTAGGCCTAAAAGCAGGAGCTCACACCACTCCCTGAATTCAAACCGCTGACCTTTTGGTCGACTCAGCAGCTCAACAGTTAAACCAGCTGCATTACCGGGAGCTCCAGACATTTCCATATGGTTATATAAATTAAAATATACGTCATGTTTGATGTGGGAATAGGAAAAATCAAAGAGTTCATCTCAATTTCCTTGATCTGCTCTTGTACCACCTCCAAATAAAATGTTCAGTGTAAATATGCACCACTAGTTCTTGTTTTCATTTATCAGTGTTTCAGATTCAGCAATGGTCGAGTGTCAAGAGAATTGTTTAGCTCAGGGATGACTCAGATGGGTTAAATTAATATTAAAAGTAGTTTTCAATATTGTATAGTATACAACCAGCCGAAGTTGACTTTTGCTTTCCATTCTTTTGATAACCAATGCTTAAATGTGCTTCTGATCTTTAATAAATTCTTGTTTTTTTTCTGTTACAGTTGGTACCAAAAGCCCCAAAGTACAGCTTTGCGATTTGAAGTCTGGATCTTGTTCTCACATCCTGCAGGGTATTTCTTTATTGGAAACATAAAAATTCAACAATAACTACTTTGAATAAACTTCACTGTGCAAAGAACTGCTCTGAACGCTGTGTTCTTTGTAAGAAACATAATTGATGTGTTTAGTTCCATCTTTCAAAATGACTCCATAGATTAAGGTCCTCTTCTGTGTATGATTATGACACTGTGGCTCAATAGAAATGGAAGTGTTGCCATTATTAACACTGTTAGCTATTTTTTCAGTTTTACTTCATTAAAATACATAGTAGGGAGTTTTCTTTCCAGATAGTGAAAATAAGTTAGCTTTTCGCAGTAACTAGTGATAATAGAAATGGTAGTCCACTACATCGGGAGTACTCCAGATTCAAAATCTTGTGTTAGATATTTTTGTTAGAGCACATTGGACTATAGCTAGTGAATCTCGACTATATAAACCACGAAATTAACATTTTCATTACAGAAAATGAGTATTTGTAGGGGGATATTTTAGATTTCTAGGCTTGAAGCATATAGTACAGGAGAGAGGAACCTTGTTTGTTGATTTACTCCATAATCAATCTGCTCTTAGTCCAGGAGAAATATAAAGAATCAAAGATTTGCTTGTGAAAGTGATTCTAGGACATGTTGAAGTCAGTGAGACCAAGTCAGTTTACAGTAGCTGATGGATAGCAAACTATCTCGAATACTTGTAGAGGATTTATTAGAGAGTTGATTAAATATTCAGAAATAGCTTATTTGTAAATTGAAAGATTTTCCTTTTATATTCAGTATTGTATACGAATAGCTTAACTGAAAAAAGGGTTAATAGCTGAACAATCCATCTAAGGCAGAGAATGCACGAAACCTTTTTTTCTGTGAATGCAGAAAGTCGTAACCTCAATCGTTATAAATTAAAAGCACCCCAAAAAGGAGAACTGCCAAGAAGTTCAGATGAGAGACTGCATTCCCTCTGCCAGCAGAATGATTATTACTAAGCTGTGGCATCAAGTGACCTATCTAATTATAGGGCTTTTTATGCTGTTCTTTGCAAATAATAAGATAGGGATTGCTAATCAGGAGTGAGCAAGCTGGTGCCTTCAAAATATTTTTCATCCTCCTCAGCCAGGCAATCAGTCTGGCCAGTAGCTGTCGATTATGGGAATTATAATCTAAAATATCCGAATGACAATGTGCTTATCCTTGTAATTGTACATCTGGTTTAATTTTCAAATGTGCAAATACCATGAAACATAATCCCTTCCTATGTGGACACAGTGCCAAAATACGATAGAAGCCCTGCCAGACAAAATAGGTGTGTACATTGAGACACATACTTAAGCGAATCAAGGCAACGAAAGGAATGTTAAGCCTACATATTTATGTGTTGTCGAAAGCTTTCATGGCTGGAATCTCTGGGTTGTGAGTTTTCCGGTCTGTATGGCCATGTTCCTGAAGCATTCTCTCCAGATGTTTCACCCACATCTAGGGCAGGCATAGATGTGGGCCTGCTAAAGATGTGGGCGAAACATCAGGAGAGAATGCTTCTGGAACATAGCCATACAGCCTGGAAAACTCATAGCAACACTATATATTATCATTTGCTAGCTGTTTTCTTCTTTGCTTGGTCTCACATGGGAAAATTTTATGCTGGGAATATGAGGATTGTGTAAAGGAAATACACTTTGTCCTGATGTTTTGTCTCCTTTACACAAATAGGGAGAAATAACTCTGTTAGGGCTCTTTTGAGATGGACTATGCCAAAATTGATGGCATGTAAGTGATCCAATGCACACATCTAAGGATTCATGTGTTTTCATATTTTTAGGTCACAAACAGGAAGTTCTAGCAGTATCTTGGTCACCACGTTACGAGTACATTTTAGCAAGTGCAAGGTAAGAGAGAGAGAAAAAGTACAGGTTGAGTATCTGTTATCTGAACATCTAGATTGCTCCAAAATTCAAAATTGTTCACAAGGGTGGCTGGGATAGTGACAACTTTGCTCCCTGCCTCAAGCCATGAAGAGAGGCCGGCAATCAATATAATGTATTATTATTATTATTATTATTATTATTATTATTATTTCTTCTGATAGTGTACAGAAATTTGTTTCATAAACAAAATTATTTAAAATACGTATTAAATTACCTTCATAGAATCATAGAATAGAATCAAAGAGTTGGAAGAGACCTCATGGGCCATCCAGTCCAACCCCCTGCCAAGAAGCAGGAATATTGCATTCAAATCACCCCTGACAGATGGCCATCCAGCCTCTGTTTAAAAGCTTCCAAAAAAGGAGCCTCCACCACACTCCCGGGCAGAGAGTTCCACTGCTGAACGGCTCTCACAGTCAGGAAATTCTTCCTTATGTTCAGATGGAATCTCCTCTCTTGTAGTTTGAAGCCATTGTTCCACGTCCTAGTCTGCAACAATGGCTTCAAACTACAAGAGAGGAGATGTGTGTAGAAGTGTTTATGAAACATACTTTATTTTCCTGTTTTGATTTAGAGCCCATCTCAAAGAAATCTCATTATGTATATGTAAATATACCAAAATATCCCAAAATACAAGCATTTCAGAGAAGGGCTCCTCAACCTGTAGTAATAATTAAAATAAAAGTTACCTATTTTTTCTACATTTGTTAGTAGTTTTGTAATTCTAAATTGAAACATGACTAATTTCTCTTCGTTTATGTTTGATAAGCCTTTCAATTGGAATGTGAATGTAGTTTTTTAATTTGAATGATCAGTATTTATGTAAGGAACATGAAAGTAAATGCTAAAATTATTATGATAACCTGCATATTTGCTCAAAGAAAAAGAAAGGTTTTTAACTCATCATAAAACTAATTTAGAACTAAATATATGTATTTGGTTGTCATAGCTAGACAAAAGGGAATTGAATATATTAAATCATTAAACATCATAGAATATGTAGTTCTCTGAGTTTATGGATGCGATTTACCTATTTTTGTGGTAATTGTTTCATTTTTATGTTCACTGTTTTAAATGTTTTAAATACTTTGAGGATTCACATCAAACATGTAGCTGATCAATCAGTAAAGATGCAGCTATTAAATTTGTTGTTGAAGGCTTTAATGGCTGGAATCACTGGGTTGCTGTGAGTTTTCTGGCCTGTATGGCGATGTTCCAGAAGCATTCTCTCCTGACGTTTTGCCCACATCTAATACCTCCCAACAAAGGATCCCCTTAAGCAGCAACTAGCCAGGCTTTGAAGCTGCAAGACCATTAAATTCTAATCAGTGTGGCCAGTTGCAACATTTACACTTGCCACAAACAAACAAGAGTTCCTTCTCCCACCCTGGACATTCTACAGATATACAGTATAAACCTCACTTGCCTAGTTTCCAGCAGACCTCTCAACCTCTGAGGATGCCTGCCATAGATGTTGGTGAAACGTCAGGAGAGAATGCTTCTGGAACATAACCATACAGTTCAGAAAACTCTCAGCAACCCAGCTATTAAATTGTTACATCTCAGAGCAAGGAGATATTTGTGTTTCATGTTTTGTTGTTGTCCCCTCAATTCATAATGAAGTGCATGGCACATGTGCTAAGAAACGGATCATTGCTGAGATCCAGAACATTTAGGGGTTTTTCTCCTGTTATAGGCACACAATATAGTTAGGGACATCCTTTACATTTTGGAAAATTAACAGCTGATTTGCACTTTAAGTGTGGAGGTCAATTTTATTGTATGTGGATAACAGAAGAAAACGAAGAAAGAAATTTGAATCCAAAATAAACACATCAGTTGTGACTTTGTTAGAATGCACTGAAACAATTGCTCTTCTTTGTAAATTAATATAGGCATTTTCTTCTTTTGTTTCCCTCCTAGTGCTGACAGTAGAGTGAAGTTGTGGGATGTGAGGAGGGCTTCTGCTTGTCTGCTTACTCTTGATCAACATAATGGTGAGAAGTCAAAAGCTTCTTCCGAAGCAGGTAATTAGTATTTTTTGGCAGCACACTTCATATCAGTGTTATAGGATTAGTATCATGCATTTTCGCATCGTATCAAAAGGGATCCGGTGGCTCAGAATAGGTAACTTGGCGAGTGCTGTCATTCCTCTACTTTTCCTGGTGTTGGGGTGCAAGACCTTCGTGAAAGTGGAAAAACCATGGATTTGGGGCAAAAGCCTTTTTTCACATAAGAGAACATCACTCTACATATCCCAGCAAGACACTATGAGTAGCTTCAAATAGAATAGAATGAAATAGTTTTGGAGGAACTATAGATAACTGGAGATTTGTTCTCTCTAGGAGTCTATATCTTCCAGAATTACTCTATAGGTAACTTCAATTGGAAGTCAATTATAGAATTGCACTGGAGGGCCTAGAGATTTCTACTGAGACCATAATAATAATAAACTTTATTTATACCCCGCCACTATCTCCCCAATGGGGACTTGAAGCGGTTTACATGGGGCCAAGGCCGGACAACATGTTACAGCAAAATAAAACAAGAACATAAACAACAAGCAACATCATCAAAATTACATAGGGAAAAAAAGTATAAACACAGTAACAAAATAGCATTCCAATAAACACAATCACGATAACAGTGGGCGGGCCATATGTACAGGATAAAATGATTTTAAAACTCTAATGAGATAAAAATAGGAGCAGGTTATTTGCAGGGAACTCATAAAAAACACTCAGGGTTGTGGAACTAACTATTCATCAAACCTGTGAATAATCAAACCTACAAAAGTGAAATCTTATGTGGACAGCCAACTGCACTGGGAGCTAAATGCAAATCAATCTCTCTCTGTGTCTGCCTGTCTATTCATATACACACAGATGCATTAAAGGTAAAGCTTTCCCCTGACATTAAGTCTAGTCGTGTCCAACTCTGGGGAGTGGTGCTCATCTCCATTTCTAAGTCAAAGAGCTGGTGTTGTCTGTAGATACCTCCAAGGTCATGTGACCAGCATGACTGCATGGAGTGCCATTACCTTCCCGCAGAAGCAGTACCTATTGATCTACTCACATTTGCATGTTTTCGAACTGCTAGGTTGGCAGAAGCTGGGGCTAACAGCGGGAGCTCACTCCCCAGATTCAGACCACCAACCTTTTGGTCAGCAAGTTCAGCAGCTCAACAGCTTAACATGCTACGCCACCAGGGGGCCCTTACACATAAATATAAGCAGACACACATATAAAACTATCATTTATTTTAAAAAAACAATTTGCAGCCTTTGTCTTAATTCCATGTAGTCATCCACCTACTTTCCAGAGCTTTCTGCGAGTTGGCAAGAGTGAACTTTATGTGAGATGGAAAGAGGCTCTTTTCATGGAAACCCCATCTGGGCCAAAAAAAAAAGGGACCGAGTTTGAGAGAGGGAGCTGCAGCGAGGAAAAGAGTGATCCCTGCCCACTTGGGGTTGTGTCTCATCCTACCGCTGGGTTGCAGCTCTGCCCACAGTCGGCAAATGTCCTTTAAGAGATTGCCCCCATTACAATGTGGTTGACAGAAAAAAGTGCCCCAAACCTGTTTTAAATCTCTGTGGTTATGATTACTCAAAAATCTGTATGTGTTTCAGGTACATGAGTGAATCATTTAAACTATTATTTCAGTTTGATAATTGAGGATGTGTCAAATTATGTCTTAGTGAAACTAAGGGAAGATGAACCTGATGAAATTTGACTGGATTATACTCTTGTGTCCCTGTTTCTACTCCCACCCCACAAAAACTCAGATTACTAGAATCCTGTTACTAATCCTTATCTGTATTCATAGTGTTTATTTCCACTGTGATTTTCAGATTGCTCATCATTGCCTTGTTTGTTAATTGTGATTGGGATTCATAAGAATTCTAAGCTCAGTAAACTTGAATTAATTACAGCAATAGTCTTCAGCCTTTTTGGACTACTTTTCACCAAATCTCTGCTTTCTCTTTTTACTCCATATGCCTTTTCTTCTTGATTTTCTTTCTCTCTTAGGATTAGAATGCTAGTCAATTCATCAGTCATGATTGAATAAATAAGGGGGTTTTGTAACGTATTTCTCTTCCCATAGCTGTATCGGTTTATTGTATATCATTGTAATAAGGCATTTAATGTTTACCTGTGTCTGCTTATATACCGTAGTCCCCTCAGGGAGAAGGACAAAATATAAATAAAGTGTTGTTGTTGTTGTTGTTATATAAGGCCCTTCTGGTGGCCCAGTGGGTTAAACCACTGAGCTGCTGAACTTGCTGACCAAAAGGTTGGCAGTTTGAATCTGGGGGGCAGGGTGAGCTCCCACTGTTAACCCCAGCTTCTGCCAACCTAGCAGTTCAAAAACATGCAAATGTGAGTAGATCAATAGGCACCACTTCTGCGGGAAGGTAACGGCTCTCCATGCAGTCATGCTGGCCACATGATTTGGGAGGCATCTATGGACAACTCCGGCTCTTCGGCTTAGAAATGGCACCACCCTTCAGAGTCAGACACGACTGGACTTAATGGCAGGGGAAACCTTTACCTTTACTTACTATATTACTGGGGCCAATGATTTTAAACTTACGTAAACTGGAATTAGTGATGAAGAAAGGAGGTGGCCAAGTTCACTGCTGATGGAAAAATTTTTTAGAGTGGTTAAAACAAAAAGAGATAGGTAAAATTAAAAAAAAACACTGGAGACTTGTCTCTAAAATTAAAATGCATTTCAGTGCAGGTAAATAGATCAATAGTAGGGCAAAAATATCTCAACATATATTTAAAGTTTAAATACAAATAACAGATATGCCGATGGAATCTACATTGGTAATGACTGATTAAGAAAGAGGTCTTGATCTTGTGATAGAATAAAGATCATTCAATGAAAATGCCAATTTGCTATGCAATTTAACAAATTAAATAATTAGAAAAGCAATGGCAAATAAAACTGGCAAAGCAGATCTGAAATGTTTGGTATCAGAAGCGTTTTGGAGTTGGATAATTTTTAAAAATAATTTAGAATATTTGTTTATATATAATAAGATAGCTTAAAGATAGGACCCAAGTCTAAACACAAAACTCATTTATGTTTCACATACACCTTATACACATAATCATGCATGGAATACTGTGTATAGTTCTATTCAGCACATTTCAAAAAGGGTCATACTGTAAAACAATAATGAACAGCTCAACTATGGGGAAAATGACTATTTCTGGAATTCTTAGTTCAGAAACAAGTTGAGTAAGGAGAAATTTTTCCACATATTATGTGTCATTAAAAATGGAATCGTGTTGCATTTGGTCTCAGTCTTGGCAAAAAACACTGCTATGTAACACAAATTGGAGGCCTTTCCCCTTTAAATACTGCAGGGTTTTTCTTGCAACATAGCAATAAAATGTTGTTGGGTTGAATTTAGTTTGCTACTGCCATGAACTTTATCTGACCTAAATTGTTCACATTTTCTTGACAGTAAATACTGCTCACAATGGAAGAGTTAATGGCTTGTGCTTTACAAATGATGGGCTTCACCTTCTGACAACTGGTACAGATGACCGCATGAGGCTCTGGAACAGCTCCAGTGGGAAGAACACATTGGTAAGATGCTGTAGTTTTATCTGTAATGCAGAAGGTGGTGGGGAGAGAAGTGTTTGGGGAGGGGCGGGGGGGGGGGGTTGCAACCTATGGCCTGTGCAGAATAAATTCACATTTAATACAGTTAGCTGTTCCAATAGAAGGAAAAGGGAAGAGGGGCCAACCAAGAGCAAGATGGATGGATGTTATCCTTGAAGTAACTGACTTGACTTTGAAGGAGTTGGGGGTGGCCACAGCCAACAGGAAGCTCTTGCATAGGCTGGTCCATGAGATCACAAAGAGTCGGAAGGAATTGAACAAATAACAAGAATTGATGAAGTGTTCAAGAATGTTTAGGGGTTAAGTGGTATGTTTAACACTCCTGTTTTGTTTTGTTGTGTTTGTTTTTGTAGCTATGTGCAGAGTTTGTTTGCAAAAGGTACCAAATGAAAAATGACTTTTAGGTGGCAGTACATTGTTGGCTAGGAGTCAAATATTAGGCGTAGATCAAAACTATAAAAATGTATCAAATTGCTTTGATACAGGGCTTGGAAAATTGCATTTTATAGTAAAATAATGTGCTGTATATACTCAAGTACAAGCCTAGTTTTTCAGCTTTTTTTAAGCTGAAAAAGTCCTCCTCGGCTTATACTTGAGTCAAGGTTATTTATTATTTTCCTCTATTATTTTTATTACATTTATAATTTTACTCTATTATTATTACATTTATTATATTACCTATTTATTATTGTTATTACATGTATTATTTTATGATATTATTACTAGTATTATTACATTTCCATTATTACTATTATTATTATTACATTTATTATTTTATTCTCTTTATTATTATTGGAAGGATGCGCATGCACATTTACATTGAAGAAGGTTAGAATAATGGTTTAATCAGATTTGGGCAGTCTTATCTTAAATTACAGTTTTATGTAAATATTTAATCTACTGATGCCTCAATTAATGTAATTTTATTGGTATCTATTTTTATTTTGAAATTTACCAGTAGATGCTGCATTTCCCATCTTCGGCTTATACTCAATTCAATACGTTTTCCCAGTTTTTTGTGATAAAATTAGGTGCCTCAGCTTATATTCAGGTCGGCTTATACTCGAGTATATACGGTACATTCTCAAATTTTGTTAATTGTTCTTGCAACATTTGTTCAGATGGATTTGGTTCATTTTGGAAACAAACTCCACACACATAGATGAATGAATGAATGTATGAATAGATAGATAGATAGAAAGAAAGATAGAAGATTTAAAATATGATCTTTTGGGTTCAATAATGAATTTATTTAAAATATTTGTGTTCTACTTAATGTATTTATATTGTTGAGCTGTTCACGTCTAAAGAAGATATTAAAACGAACTTGGGAATGAAATAGTTCTACTACAGGCTAAAAATGTTAGAGTAATTGATTTAACTTCTATTCAAGGTGGAGTGAATAAAATGCACATTGAATACCAAAATCCATGGATGCTCTTCTTTGTTACAGTCAATATAACACCTTGTCCACATGACTAACATGAACGAGACAGAGTGATAGCTGTATGCTTTGATGACATCTTGGGGTTAAATTGCATAGTTTTGCAACTTAGGAAAGCTTTCCCATGACCACACCTAGTAAGTTATAAACAGGTTTTTAATTTCTTACATTTTATTCCAAAAAGAAAGACAACAGCTGATATTCAGAAAGATAGTCTCAGCCAGTCTTGAAAAATTACCTCTTATCTAACTTGCACAATGGTTCTTCTACATGACATAAATTCACAGTAATTTGCTAGTAGGTTCTATGTAATTTTGAGTTTTTTTGGAGATCCTACTGAACATAAGGGAGACATATTTTTTAAACTATATTCATGGAAGTCCTAGATATGATCCCTGGCTTCTCCGGCAGGATGGGTGGGAAACTTTCTTTCCGAAACCCTAGTGAAACAGTAGCAGTCAGTGAGGACCAAAGTGGGCAGCTTCAGAAGGCATAGGGAAATAATATAATGAACCTTAAAAATAAACAAATGTGGTGAAAAGGAAAGAAAGTTACCAAAGTCCATTGCATTTTATTTTTCACTTTAGAATACAATACAATACTAATTGTATTGTATTCTAGAAGCTCCTTAGAGCTTCTGGAATAAGTAGGGAAAATACATTTCTTGCCATCTTTTTTTCTGGCAGGAGTCATAATACTCATAAAAATAGGCTTGGGGGTCTCATAGTGTCTATGTGATGCACTTTCCCCATAACTGCTATAAATCGTTTTAAGCTAAATGGACCAATTCAATAAAAGGCAGCTTCACATCCATTTGTTTCATTGAATATCAAGATTGATAGTATCAGTGACAGCAGATCAATAAGAAGTTCAGAATTCAATCTGTCCTGTGTTTTCTATAATGTTGCTGCCAAATCTCTAGTCAGACCTCTTACATTTATTGAAGTTTTTTGTGTTATTTTCTTGAATAATAAAAATCAGGTTATGTTTTCTTTAAATGAGAGAACTATATTTTTCTGCATCTTTTTAAACTGCTTAATCATGCAAGATATTTTTCTAAATTCTGGTAATAATTGAGAAGGCTATTGTGGAGCAATGGCAGAATAACAAAATAATATATTTGACAGTCCAGTTGTCGGGATTGAGTTCCATTTTTAGAAAGTAATGAACTATCAACAGATAGACATTATGTCATATTAGGAGCTAACTTTGTCATCTTCCATGTTTACAGGTAAACTATGGGAAGGTGTGCAACGAAAGCAGAAAAGGACTCAAATTCACTGTCTCTTGTGGCTGTAGTCCAGAATTTGCATTTGTGCCGTACAATAGTACTATTGCCATTTATACAATTTATTCCGGAGAACTAATGACTATCCTTAGAGGACATTTTAGTTCAGTTGACTGCTGTGTATTCCAGCCTTATCTTCAGGTAAGCACTTTGCATGATTTGAGTGTTATGCATGTTGCAACAAGATTCTGCATGTGGATAATCTTTCTGCAGGATTTTTTTTACTGTTTCTTCATGCTATGAATGATTGGAGTTGTTAGGGCACTAGTCCTTCTGATTTATATTGTCTCATTTGACAAGCAGTAGCTTTCCAATATGAAAGGATTTTCTTTATCTGCTGTCTCCAGTTGGATTTGCTAGCATTCAAACTTGGGACCTTCCTTTAGGCAAGATATTTGCTCTGTCACTGAGGGCAGGCTTTACCCTATCCTATTTGCCACCTTTATGCCTTGATCTGAAATACAGGCAATCCCCAGGTTACAAACAAGATAGGTTCTGTAGGTTTATTCTAGGTGACCACTGAGGTCTCTTGTTTCTCTACATTTTCTGTCACACCTTATATTTAAGGTATAAGATGGTTTCCTCCATAATCCAAAAGTTTCCAAATCAAATGCAATAACATTTAAATTTTAATGAGGTATATTTCCAATTCATGTTTGTCTTAGTCAACATGTGCCTTTCAATATTCAACATTTCTTAATTTTTTAATGGCAGGAGCTGTATAGCAGTGGCAGAGATGGCAATATCCTTGCCTGGGTGCCCTCTTTGAGAGAGCCGGAACCAGATGATACATCTGAAGAGGTAAATAGCAAGACTAGGTTTAGAGCATCTATATGAAAGCTAGTGTGCATTTTCACTGTGCACTTGGAAACAGTGTAAGAAAATATTTGCACTGAGTGAAGTGATAGGTGTCACAGCTCTAAAAATTTGAACATAGTCTTGGATCTCAATTTGTGCTTGGATCTCAATACCTGTGACACAGGTATCTTATATAAATGTTAGTAGTGTTATTTACTGTGCAGATGATGTAATACAGTCTTAGGTTTCAGGATACTGTGTGGCCACTGTTATGTGTACAAAATAAGACACATTGTCTGCATGGCCAAAGCTATTATTTCTGGCTTAGTTTTGCTGGCTATCTAAACCCCCATTGCTTCTGCTCACTATTCTATTCTTCACTCAGCCATTTTGCCAGAAAAACTAACATTTTAAGAATGAACCAAAGAGTGAAGTGGGTTGCAAAACTGAAAAATAATTGGCTGAAAGGTTATATTTGTTTTTAGCTATTTAAGTGCCTGAGAAAAGGAGCAGACACCTAGTAGGAATGTTTTTTAAAGAAATATTTGTATCTATTAATCCAATATTACCTAAGCTAGAACAGGTTTCCCCTTGACATTAAGCCTTGTCATGTCCAACTCTGGGAGGTGCTGCTCATCTCCATTTTTAAGCCCAAGAGCTGGCGTTGTCCGTAGACACCTCCAAGGTCATGTGGCCAGCATGACTGCATGGAATGCCGTTACCTTCCCACCAAAGCAGTACCTGTTGAGCTACTCACACTTGCATGTTTTCAAACTGCTGGGTTGGCAAAAGCTGAGGCTGACAGTGGGAGCTCCCCCAGCTCCCTGGGTTTTAACCACCAACCTTTCAGTCAGCAAATTCGGCAGCTCAGTAGTTTAACCCCCTGCGCCACCGGGAGCTCCTTATACGAATATACATAACTGTTAAAAATGGAAATGACAGATACAGGCCAAAAGAGTTCCCATTGTCAAACAATCTTTCCACTGTAAGATGGTTGTTCTTCCTTTTTCTTTTAGTTGTCCCAACAGCATCAACAGAACCCTGCATATAAAGATGCCTGGAGCAGCAGTGATGACGACGATGGATGAATTCCTAACAAACTGTGGACAGTTGTGCACTATTTCCTGAAAGAACTGCTGAAGGCAAGGATAAGGGACCTCTGACTCATGAGCCAAAATCAGACTGCCTCACTCAGTCTGCAGGACTTCATACAAAGGGAGAGAGGGCAAGAGAGCCAATCCTTAAGGTGTGCTCCTCAAGGCTATCGCTTGACCCTGTTTGGTTTGCCCTTCATCGTCCCCAATTGGAGAAATCTTCAGAAAAGGCCAGGGTGGTTCAGGACTCATCTGATCTCTGGAGGAGCTGCTCATGTGTCCAATAGGTATGGCCAATGCATACTTGAGTCCTGGAACTGAGGAAGGCACTTTTAAAGGACATCAAGCATGGACTGTCCATGCAAAGTCTGAGATGGAAAAGGACTTAAATAGGAACCTAATTGTCTCTACTGGTGTCCTGAGTCCTAAACTGTAAAACATACCATTTTATAAAACATTTACTTTTATGTTTGTGTTTTCTGCTGTTCTTTTTATGCCTTTCTGTTTTGTCATTCTCAAATTTTAGCTAAAAACCCATTTTTATTAGTTTAAAATAAACTGGGGAGTCCTGCTCTTCTTTTCTGTTTGTCCAAAAGGCATTCTACATTGTATTTTAGGAGAACATATACTGTTCTTACATGTTCATTGCGTCTATATCATATCATGGGTGATATTACTAAATTATGCCTTTTCCTTTTTGTTGATATTGGGAATTGCTGTAGGAGACTGGCGTGTCATTTCTATATTGTCAGCACACAGAGATCAGTTGCTTTTCTTCAAATTGGCTTGTTGTGAGTTTTCTGGGCTGTACAGCCATGTTCCAGAAGCATTCTCTCTTGACGTTTCACCCGCATCCATGGCAGGCATCAGAGGTTGTGAGGTCTGTTGGGAGACAAGGACAAGGCTGCGTTAAACAACCTTCTGCGTTAATATGAATAGACCCTGTGTGTCATATGCTTGTCACAGAATCCATTCAACTCCAAGTTGACTCATGTGGCCTCTGTAGATGGGTCCCAAGAAGATTTTTCTGTTTCCAGTTCTGAGACTGAAGATGATTCAGTAGCCTCAAATGAAGACAGTGTTGATTCCTCAGACCAAGCAACAATAACAGTGGGTGGCAAAACCAGTGTTTGAAGTCGACAATCTTAAAATTGTCTTAAGAAAATTTCTTAGCTTTAGATTCAGATAAAAAAAATTAGGTGATATAGAAATAACAAAGCCATAAATGAATACTAAAACTTGTAAGCCACCTTGAGGCACGAGGAGAACTGTTTAAGAAATAATAAATAAATAACACTATATAACAAAATTTGAAAAAAAAACTGTTCCTGGTTGGAAAGTGTTATTTCCTGTTTAATTGTGTGATGCTTACTTTAAAAGTAGTTGTTAAACAGAAACATCATTTTTATGGCTGCCACAAACTACATTGAATTGGTTCAGACTCTGTGAGATATTCATTGGAAAACCAAAACAAAATATGCTGCAGGATGTCCCTCAAAAACAAAGTTTTTGCAACTTAATAAACTTGATTTATTTATGTCACACATTTGTACCCCGTCCTTCTCGCCCGGGGGCGGGGGGGGGGGCACGACTCAGGGTGGCTTCACAACAAGCACTCATTTGAATGCTAACCACTATTATAAAACATATTAACATATTTAAAGACAGTTCATTAAAATATTAAGAAACATTTTATTAAAATCACTCTGGTTTAAAATCAGTGCCTGGGATAGTCCGTTGTCATACATATCACATTGAGTATTACTCCCAATTGCTGCTACTGTTCAAATGCTTGGTCCCATAACCAGGTTTTGAGGGTTTTTTTCTAAAGTACAGGAGGGAGGTAGCCAATCTGATGTCACTGGGGAGAAAGTTCCACAGGCGAGGGGACACCACTGAGAAGGCCCTGTTTCTTGTCCCCACCAGTCATGTTTGCAATGGTGCTGGGATCAAGAGCAGAGCCTCTCCAGCTGATCTTAAACTTTGTGGTGGTTTGTAAAGGGAGATACATTCAGACAAATAATCTGGGCCAGAACCATTCAGAGCTTTAAAGGTTAAGACCAGCACTTTGAATTGTGCTCAGTAGCAGATAGGCAGCCAGTGGAGTTGGCGTAACAGAGGAGTTATATGCTCTCTGTATGCCGCTCCAGTGAGTAACCTGGCTGCTGACTGTTGGACTAGTTGGAGCTTTCGGGCAGTCTTCAACGGCAACCCCATGTAGAGTGTGTTGCAGTAATTTATTCGGGATATAACGAGTGTGGATCACCGTGGCCAAGTCAGACTTCCCAAGTTACGGGTGCAACTGCCGCACAAGTTTTAGTTGTACAAAAGCTCCCCTAGACACCACAGATACCTGGGGTTCCAGGCTCAGCGAAGAGTCAAAGATCACTCCCAAGCTGAAAACCTGTGTCTTCAAGGGGAATGTAACCCTGTCCAGCACAGGCTATTCCCTGTTCAGTCGTGCAACTGACCAGGAGGACCTTTGTCTTATTCTCCCATATATTTTTTATGATAGAACCCATTAGGAAATGACATTTACAACCCAGGGACAAACATCTTGTTAGACCAGGGGTCCTCAATTTTTTTTAAACAGAGGACCAGGTCACAGTTCTTCAAACTGTTGGAGGGCCGGATTCCAATTTGAAAAAACATGAATGAATTCCTATACACACTGCACATATCTGTAGTGCAAAAAAACCACTTAAAAACAATACAATAATTAAAATGAAGTACAATTTTAACAAATATAAACTTATTAGTATTTCAGTGGGAAGTGTGGGCCTGCTTTTAGCTGATGAGATAGGATTGTTGTGTGCTTTTAAGTCATTTCAGATTTAGGTTGACCCTGAGCGAGGGCCAGGTAAATGACCTTGGAGGGCTGTAACCGGCCCCCAGCCCTGTGTTAGACAGTGTAATTAGTTGCTGTTATTTAGAAAATGCCAACTCAATCAATTCAGCTTTCAGTGTTGAAAAGGTTTAAGGACTTGATTGAGACAGAAAGAGAGTTTTCTAAATCCCAAGCTGTTTATTGGCTTCAGGAAAAATGGAAAAGATGTCATGAACCATTTGTCAATTCCATTGGTTGATGATCCTGTCTCTCATTTATTTTCTTATGCTGTTCTCCCATGGAAAGGTGATATAGCACTGAAGGATGTAGATAAAAATTAATAGATGCTGCATGCAGAAAAGCAAAGGAAGTTGCAGTGTTGTCCATCACACCTTTAGTAACTGCATCGCTGTTTGTAAGAGCTGGAATGTTATGGGCTCCAGGGATGATATTTCTGCTCAGATGTTACTGTGTGCACTGGACAAATTAGAGAAAGTACTGCAGGCTGTGGCTGATGCTAATGATGATGCTACGGTTTTTGCAGCCAGATCAGTAATGGCCAGATCAATAATGGCAACCATGAGAAGCAGGAGACCTTTGTGGTTAAAGCATTGGCACACAGACCAAAAGTAAAGGAGCAATATGATAACCACTTTTTTTGGTTTGGAGAGGAGGCTTCAAAACTGTTTTAGTAGGAAAGATAAAAGGTAGGAAAGATAAAAGGTACATGTTGCCAATGGTTCAAAAGACAAAAAGGGATTGTGTGCCAAAAGAAAGGGAGGAATAGAATCATAGAATTATAGATTTGGAAGAGACCTCGTGGCCCATCCAGTCCAAACCCCTGCCAAGAAGCAGGAAAATCGCATTCAAAGCACCCCCGACAGATGGTATCCAGTCTCTGTTTAAAAGCCTCCAAAGAAGGAGCTTCCTCCACACTCCGGGACAGAGAGTTCCACTGCTGAACAGCTCTCACAGGTAGGAAGTTCCCAAGACATTATTAAAGGGACATAATGAGAAAATATCATTACTATGTAATTTGATGTGGTAATCCAGGAAAGCATTAGACAAGGGCAATATATTTGTGCCACAAAGGCAATAACAATGGCAGCAGATGCCAATATGTAAGCATTGGGAAGATATGGCCAGGCTGCTCATTAAGAATGGTATTTAGTATTTATCATGTCAGGAACAAACCAAACAGTTGTATTGTATTTTTTTTAAAAAAAAACATACAAAGTTTGCAAACTTGGCATTTTATTAAATGTCATTTGACCAGTAGCTGGAGTGCATCTGGTGTTGCTATAAGAAGGTCCTCCATTGTGCATGTGGCAGGGCTCAGGTTGCATTGTAGTAGGTCTGTGGTTTGCTTTTCACACTCGCATGTCGTGGATTCCACTTTGTAGCCCCATTTCTTAAGATTGGCTCTGCATCTCATTAAGAATGGTATTTAGTATTTATCATGTCAGGAACAAACCAAACAGTTGTATTGTATTTTTTTAAAAAAAAAAAAACATACAGAGTGCAGTCTGTTCAGCACCTTCCAAGTCGCCCAGTTTTCTGTGTGCCCAGGAGGGAGTCTCTCATTTGGTATCAGCCATTGATTGAGATTCTGGTTTTTAGGCTGCCACTTTTGGACTCTCACTTGCTGAGTTGTTCCAGTGAGTGTCTCTGTAGTTCTTAGAAAGCTATTTCTTGATTTAAGTCGTTGGCTTGCTGGCTGATATCCAAACGGGATAGGCTGGAGATGTCACTGCCTTGGTTCTTTCACTATTGCTTGCTACTTCCCAGTGGATGTCAGGTGGTGCAATATCGGTTAAACAGTATAATTTCTCCAGTGGTGTAGGGCACAGACACCCCGTGATAATGTGGCATGTCTCATTAAGAGCCACATCCACTGTTTTAATGCGGTGAGATATGTTTCACACTGGGCATGCATACTCAGCAGCAGAGTAGCAAAGCGCAAGGGCAGATGTCTTCACTGTATCTGGTTGTGTGCCGTTACGCCCAGACGCTTTAAAATAAAACTTTGACGTGCTGCTATCTATGTCTGGGCGAAACTGCTGGGGTCTTTCTTTAGGCAGATTGAGCTTTCTGGAATAACTGAGTCCACTTCAATTTTAAACAATAAACAGGGTATTTATTAACAAAGTCCTTGTAGACTTGGCTCAGCTTATTAATGTTACCAAACAATCAATGAGTACAAGTTTTCTTATATACAGATATTGAGGCACCTTTCCTCCAAAAGGTATAATGAATTGTGGAATTCTTCTACCCTAATCTTGAGCCCCTATGGTAAGAAAAAGCAGGTTTTTCTCCTATCTATAACTCAAAATCAGCTTTGGAGGCAAATGCCCAATACTATCTATCTAAATACTCAATAGCTCTTCTATTGATCTATCTATAATTTCTCTATAGCATAATAAACTCTATCTGTATTCAATTATTCCCTATAGCTCAACAACTTAATTAAACTATCTATATCTATCTATCTCTATCTATCTATCTATCTATCTATCTATCTATCTATCTATAATCTATAGGTCTCAGTTAAACTAAATTACTCAATCTATCTATAACTAAATTATTTTCTATCTATATCTAAATTAAACTCAATTACTCAATCGTTTTTACAATGATATTTTCTGAGGTACCTTGTCTGCCAACAGCACATCATGGATTCTTCCTAAAACTGAAGGGGCAGGGAGACCTCCAAAATGGCTGCTGGAAACAGGGGCGGGCCCAAAGAGCCACTCTTTGGCCAATTATTGCGGAGGGCCTGAAAACTGACTTTCCTGCCTCTGGCTGCTAACTTTTTAGGCCTTTGCAGAGGCTGCAGAGGCCTAGGCGAAAGGCAAGGGGCAACCAATTTAAGCAACCCAAAAAGACAATAAACCCAGTCTCCTGGGAGACGGAACAGGTTGTGATCCCCAGGTTGTGCCAGTCAGCTTTTGTATGATATTGTTTGATATGTGCTGAACCTGACACAGCACATCGAAGATGGCTTTGAAAGGCAGGAGATCACAGGAGCTGTCAGCAGCTTATGATACTGTAAACCATTGCCTCCTCCTGAGAAAAATATATATCACAAAATATTACCACCTCACCCGCCTCATAGGAAATCTGCTACAAAACAGGAGCTTTTTGTTGAATTCTAGGGCCAAAGAAGCAGATGGTGAAAACAGAAGAACGGCCTGCCTCAGGGGAGCATGCTTGCCCCATCAATGTTCAACATTTACACAAATGACCAGCCACTGCCAGAAGGGACAGAGTTTTCATCTGTGCTGACAACTGTGCCATCACCCTCAAGCAGGGAGCTTTGAGATGATTGAACAGAAGCTCTCCAAAGCTCTAGGTCAGTGATTCTCAACCTGTGGGTCCCCAGATGTTTTGGACTTCCACTCCCATAAATCCTAACAGCTGGTAAACTGGCTGGGATTTCTGAGAGTTGTAGGCCAAAACACCTGGGGACCCACAGGTTGAGAAACACTACTCTAGGTGCTCTTGCTGCCTATTACAGGGAAAACCAGCTGATTCCTAATCCATCTAAAACACATGTGCTTTTCATCTTAAGAACAGACACTTTCCACTTTGTAGCACCTCAAGCTCTGAGGATTACCTGGGAAGGAATCCCACTGGAGCATTGATGCACACCCAAATATCCAGGACCATTCTCTAACCTGTCACAAGCACTGCCTGAATATCAAGCAAAAAGTGGGCACTAGAAACAATATCATAAAGAATGGTCAGAGTTGGAGTTGAAGACAGCTGTTAATTTATAAGGAACTGGAAACCAGAAAGTGGATTTCCTAAACAGGCACAAAATTAGCTCTGAAAGTGAAATTTGATCCAGTAAATTTTAAATGGGCTGCAAAGGCAATATGAGAAGTTTTCAGTAAGTCTGTTTGTCTCTGGAGATAATTTCAAATTACTAAGATTGATTTCAATATATGGACATATGAGAAAAGAAATGGATGGTGCATTAGCAGTGATGCGGCCAAAACGCTGAGTGTATGCTATGCCAATAATGCAAAAGGTGCTTAATAAAATAAGGTTTCTGGGAGTTCAGGTTGTGTTGTTGGCTCCACGTTGGCCTTGAAGGCTGTTGTTGCCCTTTCTGAAAAGCATGTCTGTGGAGAATACATTCCAGTCTTTTGATTTGTTCCAGAGAGTAACAGTGCTGAGTGAGGTCAACCTGCAGGAGTACAGTCAGTCTGCAAGGGGTTGTCTTTAAAAAAGAGTATTTCCTACGTCCTCACAAAACAATCTGTGACAGTGGTGAGACTGAGAGGGGAAAATGTTTTATTGGCTTTTATATATGTTTTTATATTGTTATGGTGATTGTTTTTCATTGCTCTTTTGTGAATGTATGGCATTGAATTGTGCCAGCCTGTAACCCGCCTTGAGTCGCCGTATGGCTGAGAAAGGTGGGCTATAAATAGCGTAAATAAATAAATAAAATCCCTCTCCTGAGTATGTTAAAATAGTTTTTTTTTTTTTTTCCAGATTATCTGGACTCAAGTTTCCCATTCAGAGTTGAGGCTTCCCTCAATGTACAGCATTCAACCAACAGGTCACTCTATTTCGCTTCAAGGAATTTTGGTGAAGTAGGATTCATCTACACTGTAGACTTAATGCAGTTTGACATTATTTTAACTGTCATGGCTCAATACTATGGACTCAGGAATTGTAGTTATACAAAGCCTTTAGCTCAGTGGTTCTCAACCTGTGGGTCCCCAGATGTTTTGGCCTTCAACTCCCAGAAATCCTAACAGCTGGTAAACTGGCTGGGATTTCTGGGAATTGTAGGCCAAAACACCTGGGGACCCAAAGGTTGAAAACCACTGCATTTAGCCTATAATGTCAAGGAGTGCTGGTGTCTCCCCAAACTATCTCTTCCAGGATTCCATAGTATTCAACCATAGTACTTAAGGTGATGTTAAACTGCATTAGTTCTGCAGTGTAGATGCACCTGTAGTTCCTCTTTGTCTCTTGTGTCACTTCCCTATAGACTTTAGACAGGAAAGATGGAGACTTGAGGAGCTTTTTTCGTGTCAGGAGCAACTTGAGAAACTGCAAGTCACTTCTGGTGTGAGAGAATTGGCCATCTGCAAGGACATATCAGAGGAGACACCCGGATGTTTTGATGTTTTACCATCCTTTTGGGAGGCTTCGCTCATGTCCCCGCATGGGAGCCAGAGCAGACAGAGGGAGCTCTGTGCTGTCCCCAGATTCGAACTGCAACCTTTCAGTCTTCAGTCCTGCCAACACAAGGGTTTTGCCCATTGTGCCACTGGGGGCACTTGAGGTGCTGTGAGTCTCCTAGAAAGAACACTGCTGGAACATGAGCATACAGCCCGAAAAACTCACAGCAACCCAGGATTTCCAGCCATTAAAGCCTTTGTCAATACATGGAGAACTGAACTGTATTTTTCTTCTGAACACACTGAAGCCCCCCAGAGCTGCAAGACCAAAGGATTACCTGCCTCCTCCACCTTTTTGGGTGCATCTACAATATAGAATTAATGCAGTTTGGCACCACATCAACTGCCATGTCTCAATGCTGTGGGATCGTGAGCATAGGTGATAGAGAAAAGCAACAGTTGGAGCCTAACACTGAAGTTTGTCTTGTGGAAGCGCTGTTGGAATACTACTCTGCACTCATTATAACTGCAACAGCGGTGTTGAGCACACTGTTTTCATTGCTTTTCCCACAGAAACGGCTCATGCCCTGTGGAGGTGCAAAAAGTGCCAACCCTGCACTTGTTTCTATGCTAGCTCAAAGCCCTTTTTTGTTTACATTGGCTATTTCATTGTATTTGCCTTAATTTACTGCTGTTGTGTGTTTTAAATGTGTTTTTTCTCTATTAAAGTACACGCTGGCTTGGTTATCTGCATTCATGCAGAGCAGTTTGAAATACTTGACTCACAAAATTACAAAGTTGGAAGAGTTCCCAAGGGCCACACAATCCAATCCTCTGCCATATAGGAACACACAATCAAAGCACTCCTGACCAGGGCTGTAGCCAGAAAAAAAATTCGGGAGGAGTTGAAATTTTCGGGGGGGGGGGGGGGTTGAAAATGTTGTGGGGGGGGGGGGGTTTGAAACCTGCCTCCTTGCTCACGCTGCAACAAAGAGCACAGCAGGGGGCAAAGCAGCCTTCAATAGCCTGCAGCTCCGCCCCTGTCAGCCACCTCCACCAAGTCTGGCCTCCTTAATGAGAACATTCAACACACACACCCCACAATGACAGTAATAATAATAATAATAATAATAATAATAATAATAATAATAATAATAATACCTTTATTTGTACCCCGCTACCATCTCCCAGAGGACTTGGTGCAGCTTACAAGAGTACAAATACAACAGTAAAAACAACAACAATACAGCAAAATAACTCAAAAACAAGGCAATAACATTAACAACACACCATGACGCAATTAAAATCTGTGGCAGGGCCAAATGTAATAATTAAAATTAAAAAGTGCTGGGCATGACCAGGTGAAAAGGGTAGGTGTTTGGAGGGGGATGGGCATGCAGATATCCTGCCTCTCTGATAAAGTGCGTTTGGGGACATAATGCTTGGAGTTTCCTTATTCTGGGAAGGCACACTGGAACAACCACGTTTTCAAGCTCCTCCTAAAAATTGCCAGTGATAGGGCTTGCCTGATGTTCTTAGGGAGAGAGTTCCAGAGTCGAGGGGCCATCACAGAGAAAGCCCTATCCCTCGTCCCCGCCAATCGCGCTTGCGATGAAGGTGGGATCATGAGTAGGGCCTCTCCAGATGAACAAAGAGATCATGTGGGTTCGTACACAGAGATGTGGTCACGCAGGTAGGTGGGTCCCAAACAGTGTGAATAAATTGTCAATATTTGCCTGAGATAGTGCTTGCAGTTCTGGAGGGACTCTTAATTTTTTGCATCTCATAGACTTAGCATGGGGATTTGGTTAACCAGTTAAAATTCATGAGTAAACCAGGTTTTTTAAAAAATCTGAAACATTTTGGGGGGGGGGGGGTTGAACCCCTAACCCCCCCCCCCCCCCTTGCTACAGGACTGCTCCTGACAGATGGTCATCTTGCCTCTGCTTAAAAACCTCCAGAGATGGAGACTCCACTACACTCCGAGGCAGCATATTTCACTGTCAAAATAAGTTTAATCATTGTGAAATTCTTCCCAAGGTTTAGGGGGAATCTCTTTTCCTGCCATTTTAATCCATTGTTTCATGCCCTAGATACCAAAGCAGCAAACCTGCCCCCTCTTCAATGTGACATCCTTTCAAAAATGGCTATTATGTCCCGTCTTGACCTTCTTTCCTCTAAGCTAAACATACTCAGTCCCCTTAATGAATGAATTACAGTGCTAAATGAAATAATTGCCTGCCCAAAGAAAGGTTTCATACATAAATTAATGGTTTTAGATCGGCTGATATTGTACCCATCAAACATTTAAATGGTTACTAGTCAGATACAAAATATATTATGTAGCAACAAAGCATGAGCGAAGGTATTTTCTTGCAAATGTAGCATGGTAATTGTCTTGCAAACCTAGCAAACAGCTGTGTAAGATCAACATATAATTGAGAAATTCGGTTGCAGTGAGTTTTCTGGGCTATATAGCCATGTTCTAGAAGCATTCTCTCTTGACGTTTCACCCACATCTATGGCAGGCATCCTCAGAGGTTGTGGGGTTTCTTGGAAACAAGGCAAGTGGGGTTTATGTTTCTGTTTGAGGCAAGTGTGAATGTTGCAATTGGCCATCTTGATTCGTACTGAATAGTCTTGCAGTTTCAAGGCTTGGCTGCTCCCTGCCTGGGGGAATCCTTTGTTGGGAGGTGATTAGCTGGCCCTGATTGTTTCTTGTCTGGATTTACCTGTTTTTGAGTATTAGTCTTTATTTACTGTCCTGCTTTTAGAGTTTTTTAATACTGGTAGGCAGATTTTGTTCATTTTCATGGTTTCCTCATTTCTGTCGAAATTGTCCACATGCTTGTGGACAAGTGCAACTTTCAGCAAATCCAACAAATGCTAAGATCAGCAAAGAACAAGAGGGATCCTCTCACCTCTGCAGGAGTCTACCGTATATCATGCAGCTGTGGAGAAGTCTACATAAGGACCACCAAACGCAGCAATGCTCAAATATGAATCAGGGAACATGAAAGGCACTGCAGACTACTTCAACCTGAGAAGTCAGCCATAGCAGAGCACCTGATGAACCAACCTGGACACAGCATATTAGTTGAGAACACAGAACTTCTGAACCACTCTAACTACTACTATGCCAGACTACACAGGGAAGCCATTGAAATCCACAAGCATGTGGACAATTCCAACAGAAAAGCGGAAACTATGAAAATGAACAAAATCTGGCTACCGGTATTTTAAAAACTCTAAAATCAGGACAGCAAATAAAGAACAACACCCAAAAATCAGAGGGAATCCTGACAAGAAACAATCTGGGTCAGCTAATCACCTCCCAACAAAGAATACTCCCAAAGAGAGAGCAGCCAAACTTTGAAGCTGCAAGGCTATTCAATACTAATCAAGGTGACAAATTGCAACAATAATACTTACCTCAAACAGACAAGAATTCTTTCTCCCGCCCTAAACACTCCACAGATATATAAACCACAGTTGCCTTGTTTCCAACAAACCTCACAACTTCTGAGGACGCCTGCCATAGATGTGGCTGCAATGTCAGGAGATTATTTGTTTGTTTATTTATTTACAGTATTTTCAGCCTGAAGGCGGCTCAGGGCAGCAGACAGATAGGCAACAATTAGATGCTAAAATGTACATACATACATATCAATTAAAACATTTAATATTACATAATAAAAATAATATAAAACTATATTAAAACCAATTAAAAACTCTAATAATCAATATCTTCCAGTTCAACTGGAATGCTTCTGGAACATGGCCATGCAGTCCAGAAAACTCACAAGAACCCAATTTCTAAATTATATGGTGATCTTGTATAGCTGTTTGCTTGGTTTGCAAGAAAACATATTTTGTATCTGACTAGTAGCAATTTAAATAGTTGATGGGTGCAGTATCAGCAGATCTAAAATCATTTATTCATGTATGAAACCTTTCTTTGGGCAGACAATTATTTCATTTAGCATTATAATTCATTCATTAAGGGAATTGAGTATGTTTAGCTTAGAGGAAAGAAGGCCGAGACAGGACATGATAGCCATTTTTCAAAGGATGTCACATTGAGGAGGGGGCAGGTTTGCTGGTGCTTAGAGCATGAAACAATGGATTCAAATGGCAGGAAAAAAGATTCCACCTAAACATTGGGAAGAACTTCACAATGATTAAACTTATTTTGACAGTGAAATATGCTGCCTTGGAGTGTAGTGGAGTCTCCATCTCTGGAGGTTTTTAATTAAGCAGAGGTAAGATGACCATCTGTCAGGAGTACTTTGATTGTGTGTTCCTGTATGGCAGGGGATTGGATTGTATGTCCCTTGGGATCTCTTCCAACTTTGTGATTCTGTGAGTCACTTATTTTCAACTGCTCTGCAAGAATGCATACAACCAAGTCAGTGTGTACTGTAATGGAGAAAAAAAAGACATTTAAAACATATAACAGCAATAAATATAAGCAAATATAATGAAAAAGCCAATGTAAAAAAAGTGTGGGGGGGGGGGGGGCGTTGAGCTAGCATAGAAACAAGTGCAGGGTTGGCACTTTTTGCACCTCCACAGGGCATGACCCTTTTCTGTGGGAAAAGCAGTAAAAACAGTGTGCTCAACACTGCTGTTGCGGCTGTAATGAGTGCAGAGTAGCACTCTTGTGTATTTCGATAGCACTTCCACAAGACAAGCTCCAGTGTTAGGATCCTGCTGTTGCTTTTTCTCTATTATTTATTTATAATAATCATCATCATCATCTTTATTTATACCCGGCTACCATCTCCCTGAAGAGGACTCGGGGCACTAACATGAGGCCAAGCCCAAAGATCAGCATAATAAAATACAAAATGAAAGCAACATTATTTACAACATTTCTACCCCATCCTTCTCAACCCCTGAAGGGGAACTCAGGGTGGCTTACAATGCCGGCAATTCGATGCCGACAACATACAAAATACAGTACAACAACATTATTCAAGAAATAAAGCATTAGATTAAAATACATTAAAACATTATTATTGTTCATCAAGTAGCCGGATCCAGATCTAATTGAGTGACCGATGACTCAGTCCAAAGCCTGTCTTTGTCAGAGTTCAAACATTGTGAATACTGCCAAACCTACTGTCCAAATGGCTGGTCCCAAAACCAAGTTTTGAGCTTCTTTCTAAAAGAGAGGAGAGATGAAGCCAAACTAGTTTCACTAAGGAGAGCATTCCACAACCGGAGGGCCACCACCAAGAAGGCCCTGTCCCTTGTCCCTGCCAAACGTGCTTGCCAAGAAGGCAGGACTGAAAACAGGGCCTCCCCCGGACAATCTTAAATTCCAAGGCAGGATGTAGAGGGAGATACATTTGGACAGGTACACTGGGCTGGAACCATATAGGGCTTTATAGGCCAAGACCAGCTCTTTGAATTGTGCTCGGAAGTGCTCCTGCAGCCAGTGGAGCTGACATAACAGAGGGGTGGTATGTTCCCTGTATGACGCTCCGGTGATTAATCTGGCTGCCGCCCGTTGGACTAGTTGGAGTTTCCAAACAGTATTCAAAGGCAACCCCACGTAGAGTCTGTTGCAGTAATCTATTTGGGATGTAAAAAGAGTGTGGGCCACTGTGGCCAGATCAGACTTCCCAAGGTACAGGCACAGCTGGTGCACAAGTTTTAACTGTGAAAAAGCTCCCCTGGCCACCACCGAGACCTGGGGTTCCCAAGCTGCAAACCTAAGTCTTCAGTCTCTATCCCCTATCCTTACGTCAAAGGGTGCATCTACACTGTAAAATGAATGCAGTTTGACAACACTTTAACTGCCATAGTTCAATGCTATAGATTCTTGGTGAGACATCCGCATTTTTGGCAGAGAATGCTGAAAACTTTGTAAAACTACGACTCCCGCGATTCCACAGCATTGGGACATGGCAGTTGCTGTGGTGCCAAGCTACATTCATTCTTCTGGAACATGGCCATACAGCCCAAAAACCTCACAGCAACCCAGTAATTCCAATCATGAAAGCCTTTGACAACACATTTATAAATTACTATAATGGAGCATTGAATTCAGTTGCAAATATTTCCCACTTTTCTTCACCTGATGCTCCTGCTGCCTCCAAGGATGTAAGAAATCAAGAGAATTGAATGTTACCAGACTCAAACACGTGTTGGTTTGGGAAGAGTGAAGGCACAGCAAAAATGATTTAGCAGCAATGAATACATTTGAATACACCCAGTGAACATAATTAATGGGTTTTTTAAGCAAAATAGATGGAAAGTCATTTCTGCTTCTTTACACATTTGCATTTAATATTTATTATTTGAATTGCATCAGAACATCTGAAAAGACTGAGCCAAGCAAATATTGACTGCTTGTCTATCACTCCACAAACAACCTGATCTCTGAGTGTTTTCACCCTCACTTTATATGATGTGTCATGGGGGGGGGGGGGAGGATATGAAAACACATTGGATACACAGAGAACACAAGTTCTTCCAAAGGGGATGCACAGAATGAGTACACGCTAGACTTGGAACCATTGTTTTCCAGTTATATGCAAAATACAAACACTTTCATACCTTAGAATTAACACAGGGTGTGCCTTAGTTTTCTCAACAGCTAATTAATATTGCTTTATCTTCCCAAGCTTTAAATTGCCATTCCTAAGCAGATCAATCTGATTCAATTTGTAATGACATAGTTATGGGAGGATTTGGGTAATTTCCTAATGACAGGAAGGGTCAGAGCATCTCAAAGCAGGTCTAACACTCAGCAAATTGGAGAGGTATTTCAAGAGCGCAATCACGTAGCTTCTCCATTTTGTTGTTACCAATCTAAACATCTCTCTCAAGCTTTCCTTATGTATTTTGAATCCATATCTCTTATTATCCTTGATCTTTCTGACTTCCTACATTTTGTATGTGAAAACGTCTTACAGTTTTCTATTACAGTAGACTCTCAGTTAACCAGAGCTCAAGCAACCAGAAGTTTCAAATAGGCAAAAAAAGGTTAAATAAATAATGCATACTGTTTTTATAACATAATAAAACTGTATGAAGGGTTAGAAGGCATGATCATCAAGTTTGCAGACAACACCAAATTGGGAGGGATAGCAAATACCCCAGAAGACAGAAGCAGAATTCAAAACGATCTGAACAGATTAGAGAGATGGGCCAAAACTAACAAAATGAAGTTCACCAGTGACAAATTTGTTTATTTCCTGCATTTGTAACCTGCCCTTCTCACCCCCAGTGCAAGGAACTCCACTTAGGCAGAAAAAAGGAAATGCAAAGATACCGAATGGGGGACACCTGGCTCGACAGCAGTACGTGTGAAAAAGATCTTGGAGTCCTCATGGACAGGAAAGTGAACAAGAGCCAACAATGCCATGTAGAGGCAAAACAAGCCAATGGGAATTTGGCCTGCATCAATAGTATAGTGTCTAGATCTGGGGAAGTCATGCTGCCCCTCTATTCTGCCTTGGTCAGACCACACCTTAAATCACACTATGTCCAATTCTGGGCACTACAATTGAAGGGAGATGTTGACAAGCTGGAATGTGTCCAGTGGAGTGTGACTCAAATGATCAAGGGTCTGGAGAACAAGCCCTATGAGGAGCAGCTTAAGGAGCTGGCCATGATTAGCCTGAAGAAGAGAAGGCTGAGAGGAGACATGATGAGGGCCATGTATAAATATGTGAGGGAAGTCATAGAGAGGGGGGAGCAAAGTTGTTTTCTGCTGCTCTGGAGACTAGGACACGGAACAATGACTTCAAACTACAGGAAAGGAGATTCCACCTGAACATGAGAAAGAACTTCCTAACTGTGACAGCTGTTCAGTAGTGGAACTCTCTGCCTCGGAGTGTGGTGGAGGCTCCTTCTTTGGAGGTTTTTAAATAGAAGCTGGATGGTCATCTGTCAGGGGTGCTTTGAATGCAATTTTCCTGCTTTTTGGTGGGGGTTGGGCTGGATGGCCTACATTGCTGTGGTCCACATGGGGGTTCTGTGTGGAAGGTTTGGCCCAATTCTGTCATGGGTGGGGTTCAGAATGCTCTGTGATTGTAAGTGAACTATAAATCCCAGCAATTACAACTCCCAAATGTCAAGATTCTATTTTCTCCAAACTCCACCAGTGTTCACTTTTGGGCATATTGAGTATTTGTGCAGAGTTTGGTCCAGATCCATCATTGTTTGAGTCCACAGTGATATCTGGATGTAGGTGAACTACAACTCCCAAACTCAACGTCAATGCCCACCAAACTCTTGTAATGTTTTCTGTTGACCATGGGAGTTCTGTGTCCCAAGATTGGTTCAATTCCATCATTGGCGGAGTTCAGAATGTTCTTTGATTGTAGGTGAACTATAAATCCCAGCAACTACAACTCCCAAGTGACAAAATCAACTTTTTGAGTGAAGGACATACATTGGCCTGATAGGTGTATTGTGTCCAAATTTGGTGTCAATTTGTCCAGTGGTTTTTGAGTTCTGTTAATCCCACAAATGAACATTGCATTTTTATTTATATAGATGCATTGCATTTAGTCCTTATTTGCTTTTAATTACCGTATTTTAATATTAATATCAATTCAATAGAGTGTTATGCCTATTTTTAAAAAAGTAACTCTCAGACAACCAGAAACTACATTTATCCAGTATCAACCACTTAGTCCTTATTTGTTTTTAATTGCTGTATTTTAATATTAATATCAATTCAATGGAGTGTTATGCCTATTTTTAAAAAGTAACTCTCAGGCAACCAGAAACTACATTTCTGAGTTCTATTGTTTGCAAGGAGTGGTTCAACTCTGCTTGCAGACTTTGGGTTGCCCCTGAATGTAGCACATTCTTAGTTGTTACAGTTGTGGTATGTTTTTTGTGTGTGAGAACTGTCTCAGGATGCCCTTTGGCTGTTTGGCCTCCGAAGCAGGCAGACCTGGGATTAGCATGCAATGAAGCGCTTTGTCTATTTACTGCAAGGGTAGAAATTGCTGATTCCAGTAGTCCACGGTCATCATGTGGGCTGGGATTCCTAACATTCTACCCATTCTGTGCTTTGCCTTCTGCTGCAATAGCAAATTGTAACTCTCAGCTGTGTCCTCTTCCTACAGCAATTAGCCTCCACTGCTACCCAGTCCTGATAACTGGGAACTGGAAAGGAATGTGTCTCTTTAAAAGATAAAAAATACCGTACAAATAATCATAGGTACATCCCTTGATACTTTAAAATTTCTGCTTTGAAGATGGAAATGATCACTGTGATAATTTGGAGTGCTGATCTCATATATACCATTTTGGTGTAGCAAGTTGGCCTTTTTCCTTTTCAAATCTGAAATGCCTACTTTCACTAAACTCATTCAACCTTTCTAGGCACACATAGAAGGTCACCAAGCCTAGTGACCTTCCACTTGTCGTAGTAAATGAGAAACAACTCTTTTCACACACATCCCAAGCCAAACATGTTTCCTTCTAATAGGAGACCTCTGTGAGTTCATGCTTTGTAGACAGTATTTAAGCATATACAGGAAACACTCAAGTAACTGCAGAGTCCCCGGTGGCGCAGTGGGTTGAACCCCTGTGCCAGCAGGACTAAAGACCAACAGGTCGCAGGTTCGAATCTGGGGAGAGGCGGATGAGCTCCCTCTATCAGCTCCAGCTCCTCATGCGGGGACATGAGAAAAACCTCCCACAAGGATGATAAAAACATCAAAATCATCCGGGCGTCCCCTGGGCAACATCCTTGCAGACAACCAATTCTCTCACACCAGAAGCGACTTGCAGTTTCTCAAGTCACTCCTGACACGACCAAAAAAAAAAAAAACCTCAGGTAACTGCCACCCATAGAGATTGGTAGATGCTGGATAAATAACTATTTGCAAAGAATTAAATACTTGTATTTGTTTATTTTACCCATAACAAAGGTGTAACTACATTACATCATATCTGTGACTAAAGTCCCTTTTGCACTGCCATATAATCTAAATTATAAAAGCAAAGAATTCACATTATTTATATATGAGTCCACACTGCCATATTTTTATTGCTTATTCTTTCAATTGCTTCAGACTTTTAATGACCTCCTGGACTAGCCCACACCAGATCTCTCTGTTGGCCGTCACCACCTCCAACTACTTCAAGGTCAAGTCAGTCACTTCAAGGATAACATCCATCCATCTTGTCCTTGTGTAATAAGAAATTAAATGTGCAGATTTGATACATGTGGATTTAATAATGATGTGTGGGAATGAATGGAAGAATGGAAGTTGTTTGAGTGGAGTTAATAATTTTGGGGACACCAGTATAATATTAAGGCCTGCAATGACTAACTACCTGCTTGCTGGACTATATTTAAGAGTTGCTAAACTCTGATAAGAATTGGGACAGTCATAACAGAAATGTTTACAATGTTAAGAAGGAAATCAACATAAGATCAACACCAATCAAGAAGATCAATATCTGGCCAGGAAATTGAGATGGATCCAGGATGGAAGAAGTCTATCATTCATTTAAAACTTTGGGACTACATCAGCAGAATATTCTTATAAAAGACTCAATCTAATAATGCTCAAAGTGGGGCAGACCTGAGGAGTCTGTTCTGCTCCATGGAAAGGAGAAAGATAGTGTACCTATGGATAGTGGCAGATTTGCACAGGAGCAGTCTGGTCACTTTGGGGCTTCTTTCTCAAGGGAAGAGGAAGAAGTGTACTTTTGGAGTCTTAGATTTTGTGCAGGGAGTCAGGTTCTGCTGTATGGAAAACAGAGATCTGGTCCTTGGCATTGTTCTTAGGGAAGAAGTATTGGTGTTATGGCAGTTTAGGAACTATGCATTGGCAGGCTGCAGGAAATCAGGGTCTGGCCTAACAGGTGCTTCTCCAAGGAGGGAGAAAATGATATGGTAATATTTGAATGCCTGAGGATGAATGCGTGTACATGTGGTGTGAATGTTGAGTGAAAATGTAATTCCCCTTTGTTTATTTGTTAGCCATGTAATTGTAAATCCAATATAGTTGCATAGAATTTATATGTCTGTATGTCCAATGTCATTCTATGTCTAAATGTTTTTCTGTAATCTGATGTACCCTCTCACACTAGTAATTGCAATAAAAGAACCTATGCTTTAAAGTCATTGAAAAGTCATTCATGAAACCTGGTCGGCCCCTCTTCCTTTTTCCTTCCTTTTTCTTTCCTTCCTTTTTCCTTCCCAGCATAATTGTCTTCTCCAAGCTTTCCTGTCTTCTCATTATGTGGCTAAAGTACTTCATCTTTGCCTTTCATAACCTTCCCTCCAGTGAGCAGTCAGGCTTTATTTCCTGGAGTATAGACTGGTTTGATCTTCTTGAGGTCCAAGGCACTCTCAGAATTTTCCTCCAACACCACAGTTCAAAAGCATCTATCTTCCTTCACTCAGCCTTCCTTATGATCCAGCTCTCACCTCCATAGGTTACTACAGGGAATACTGTTGCTTTAAATATGCAGATCTTTGTTATCAGTGGGATGTCTCTACTCAGGCCTTATTTACACTGCCATATAAAATCCAGATTGTCTGCTTTTATAATCTGGATTATATGGCAGTGTAGACCCAGCCTTTATAAAGGATGAGCTGATCAAGGAATAAGGGAAACTGGCAGGAATGCCAGAAGGCTAGAAGACGGAGGAGGAGCATGAGCAGCCAGCGGTGTGTGAGAAGACGAGGAGGATGAGGCAAATGATAGGAAAGTGATAAGACAACGAGGACAACAACAACAACAACAACAAGAAAACTGCACAAGAAAGGACAATAAAGAAGAGAAAAAAGACTGAAGTGATTAACAAGAGAAGGGAAGGAAGAGAAGCTGGAAAGATAGAATTGGATTTAGGAAAGACTGACAGAAAGTCAAATGAGAGCAAGAAGAGCACAAAGATAATAAGGAAAATTGGATTGGAAAACTAGAGAGCACAAAATATCAAATAAAAGAAAAGAAAAGAAAATAATATGGGACAAGGACAAGGGCTAAAAAAATATGGCAACTACAAGATTAAAGTTGGGGAAAGCATTAAAGGATTATGAAGGCCTAGCACAAAGAGCATCCCTAGCAGAAGAAATTAATATGAAATATATGTGAGAAATACAGAAAATATCTGAAAAACAAGATAATCTACAAAAAGAATGACAACTAATGGCAGTGAAACATGATACACAACATAAAGTAATACAGGAAGAAATGCTGGAAATCAAAGAAGAATTGAAAGAAGAAATAGGACTCATGAAGGATGAATTAACTAGAACTCTAAATGACATAAAGGACTTAAGATCAGACAACTTAAAGATAGAAAAATCTCAAATTAAAATTCAAAAAAAGGTGGAAAGTTTGGATAATAAGAATGCAAGATTGGGGAAAACTCAAGAGAGACTGCAACAAGGTGAATTAGAATATGAACTAAGATTTAGAAATGTTCAAGACGAGGCAAAGAAAAATATCCATCAGATTGTGGTGCAGCTGGTAGCAAAACTATTACACTTTACTGAACAAGAGTCATAAGCAGAAGTGGATCAAGTCTACAGAATCCAAACTAGCTACGCAAAAAAAACCCAACAACAACAACAACAAAAAACAGCAAAGTAGCACAAGGTATTATTGTTCAGTTTGTTAGGAAAAAGATCCGAGACGAAGTACTAAAACAAAACAATTTAAAACCAATTTACTAAAAGGATTCTAAAATTGTCATCCTTAAAGAATTTCAACTCTCAATAGGTGAAAAAAAATATTTCTTCTTGACGGATGAATTTAAGAAACTACACATAAAATATAGATGGGAGAAATATGAGGGGATTATGGCCACATACTGAGGAGAAACATTTTGGCTAACATTGGAGGAGAAGGTAAAGGAGTTTCATAAAAGATTGATGAAAGACATAGAATCCAAGTCCCCACAACAATCTCCAGTGAAAGGGAAGAAACCAAAAAGACACAGATTCCACTCTCCAGAGGAAGAAGGAGGAACTACAGATATACTACTAACCAATGAATATTGCAAAGAAGGAGAGGATATAGACAACCCGGAAGAAGAATTAGATGTAAACAATGAGTGATTTTACACAACAAATAAATAGTTACTCAAATAATGTGAATGGTCTTAACTCCCCAAACAAAAAATAAATAATTTTTGATCAAATCTTGAAAGGTAAATACAATGTGGTGGCCCTCCAGGAAATGCACATTACCTAGAAACACGTAACTTATCTTGCACATAATAAATTAAGGAAAGAATAGTATTCTTCTGGTGATGATAAAAAAAGAGGAGTTGTACTATATGTAGATAAGAATATCCCATCAGAATTGCAGTTTAAGGCTCGGGGGGGGGGGGGGGGAGAATGATTGCAGTGAAGATTACAGTTGGGCTGGAGAAGATTACAGTTGCTCTGCAATATTTATGCTCCAAATTGCCTGAAAACCAAATTTGTTAAAGTTTGGGAGAAGTAGATCTTGATGTTTGGAAGCTGAAGTTGCTAGGATTCACCTACGATCAAAGAGCATTCAGAACCCCGCCAACCCCCATGACCAACAGAAAATGCTGTGTTTTCTGATGGTCTTTGACGAACCTTCTAACATCCCCTTGCAACCCCCTCCCCAGGAGTCCCAACCCCCATGTTGAGAAATGCTGCTAAAGGTGTCACATTCCTACCATATTTAGTGGCTGGCATGATGTTCTGTTAAACTCGGTATTTGTTTTTCATCTGACATACGTTTCTTATTCAGGCTGAAAAGTTCTACCTCAAACTTACATGTCCAAAGAACATCATTCTAGGAATCTTGGAGAAATAGCTATGTGTGCTTTAGCAAACGTCAAATAGGCACGTTTTGTTTATAGAAAAAATGATTTCCTCATGGCAACATTTCCACGAACATCCTTCTCCTTTGGTGTTTACATGATTAACATTGATAATAGCCAAGGCAAGATTGGGCTTCAGATCCCTAGATATCATTCTGGGGGTCTGTGTAACTTTCAGGGTAATGCATTCATTTATTCATGCAAAGTAGTTGTTAGAGCAACCAAACCCTTAATTAAACCCTCATTTCTACACTGACAATGGATGAGATGAGTCCCAAATTCTTTTAAATAGTTTTGCAACCAATTCTAGACTGGCAAGTAGCAATAGCTGCATTTCTGAAGTCCTCAAAGATGTCTTCTGATTGCAGCATGCCGTGTTTCCAAACAATTCTTCAGTGAACACCAAACTCAGAAAGATTCTGATCTTTCTACAGGGTGAGGCCTCCCAAACATGTCTCTGCAAATCTATTTTATCACCTGGTTCTTATTCTTCACTGTAGCTGAGCTGATGTAACCAGGGGTTCACTTGCTCGTGCACCTAACCTGACGCCTACATACTCTTTGTATGCCTAATTTATATGTTGTTCTCTTTCACAAGAGATGGAATTGGTAATTATAAAGCCAAGTTTTGTGTTATGAAAGCTATTATAGTAAAACTATGGAATTTTTGTGATTACCACTAGGAATTGTAATTTCCCCCCTCTGTGCTCTACTTTCATACTTCTGGGGATGTGGCCTCATTAAAGAGGAGAAATACAGTGTGATTCAAGTGCTGGCATGCACCGCTGTCTTCTGCCTTGCTGTGGGTGGTGAGGCAACAAGGTCGATGGGAGGAAAGTGTCTTTTCACACACTGTATGTCATCTTATAGCTTTAAAAATAGTGAAAATGTAACACTTCACTACTTTGTAGAATGTAACTATAACGGTAACAGATTGCTTGGGGTTTTTAATGTTTATACCAGGTTGATTTAATGCTTTGCCTGAACGTTAAATTGTATGTATGTCTTATGTTTCATGGTTTTAATTGTTTTTAAGTTCATAGTTAAATATGTAATAATTAGTTATTATGATTTCTTTGCGTACTCTATGTTGGCATTGAATTTTTGCCACTCGTATGTTTAAACCTCCAGCAAAGGATCGCTGCCTTGTAGCGGCGCTGGAGCTTGAGCACCTCAATGATGCCACGAGTGAAACCGTGAAGGGACACCCAAGACGGGATGGTCATGGCAGAGAGGTCAGACCAAACACGATCCCTGGGGGAGGTAATGGCAACCCACCCCAGTACTCTTGCCATGAAAACTAAATGATCACTACAAGAGATATGTCTGTATGCTATCGGAAGATGGGACTCCAAGGTCGGAAGATGGTCAAGGAGCTGGGGGTGGTGACAGCCGACAGGGAGCTCTGGTGTGGGCTGGTCCATGATGTCACGAAGAGTTGGCAGTGACTGAATTAATAAACAGCAACAAATGTTGTAAACCACTTTGAGTCCCTCCAGGAGTGAGAAAGGTGGTCTATAAATACAGTAAATAAATAATAAATAAAATATTTTGTTGTGTGTTTTTAATATATGCATTTTAATAGTATATTTTATCTGTTTGTTTTAATCATGTTTTATCCCTCCTCAAGTCATGAAAAGAGGCAGGTAACAAATAAAATTATTATTATTATCAGATTCACAACAAGATTAGTACATAGCAAACAAGATCACTATGCTGGGTTTTGTATTTGATCACATGTCGGTCACTTCCCAAGTGTCTAGGACTATGTGATGTATTGTGAATAATGTGTGGAGATTCGAGTAGGGTAGCCTTTTACAGCAGACAAATGGTAATTTTGTCAGCCCTGATTGTTTTTAACCCTAGGAGCCAGAGGCTCTTCTCTTTCTCTCTCCATCCTATCCTTCCATCTCACTTTCCTTACTCCTTCTCTCTCTCTTTCTCCTTACATTCTATCCTTTTGTCCTTCCTTCCTTCCTCTTTCCTTACTCCTTCTCTCCTTCCCTCCCTCCCTCTTTCTCCCTCCTTCCTTCCCTTCCACCCTTTGGTCCTTCCTTCCCTTTCTCCTTCTTTCTCCTTCCTTCCTTCCTTCCTCCCCTTTTGTCTTTCCTTCCTTCTTTTTCCTTTATCCTCCCCTTACTTTCTTCCATCCTTCTCTTCCTCCCTCCCTCCCTTCTCTTTTTCCTTCCTCCTTCCCATTCATCCTTTCTTTCTTTTGTTTTGTCTTTCCTTCCTTCCCTCTTTCCTTCCTCCTTACCTCTCCTCTTTCTCCTTCCATCCTTTCCTTCCACCCTTCCCTCCTTCTTTCTTTCCTTTATCCTTCCTTTCCTTCCATCCTTCTCTCCCTTTCTTCCTTCCCTTTTTCCTTCCTTCTTCCCTTCCTTCCCTTTTCTCTTTCCTTCCTTCTCTTTTTTCTCCCTCCTTCCCTCTCTCCCACTTTCTCCCTCCATTTCCTTCTACACTTTCATCCTTCCCTTTCTTCTCTCTTTCATTTCTCCTCCTTCCTTCCTTCCTTCCTTCCCTGGTTCCTTCATTCCTTCCTTCCTTCCATCACAAAGCAGCCAATCCTCCTAGCAGGGAGTGCTAGCTTGCGGCCCCCCAAGTTAGAAAGTTTGCTCATCCCTGGTGTAGATGCACCCTAAATCTTCCTTGCTTGCATACATTTTAAATTTATTTATTTATTTCAAATATTTGTACCCTGCCCTTCTCTATTCCCGAAGGGGGACTCAGGGCAGCTTATAGCTGTCAACAATTTGATGCCCCCCATATACAAACAGATAAAACAACATTTACATAATAAGTAAAACATTAAAATTAGATTAAAAACATTTAAAATAGTGCAAATTGCATTAGTTGGCCATGTCTTAGTCCGAGTTCTATGATCAACAACCTAATCTGAAGCCTGTCCATTTTCCATAGCATTGTTGTCATTTTTATTGTCAGCCTTCTATCCGAAGGCCTGGTCCCATAGCCATGTCTTCAACTTTTTCATGAAGGGAAGGAATCAGTTGACCTAATTTCGCTGGGGAGTGAGTTCCACCGGTGGGGGGCCACCGCAGAGAAGGCCCTGTCTCTCATCCCCACCAAGCGAGTTTGCGACGAAGGTGAGATCGAGAGCAGGGCCTCCCTGGAAGATCGTAAGTTTTGAGGTGGGACGTAGGGGTAGATACGCTCGGACAAGTAAGCTAAAATACCTTTTCCATTTCCATGCAGTGTTTTTTCCCCTCCCATTCAGATTTACTTCAAATATCAGATATTCACTGAAGGAAAAATATCATCCAAATACCACTTTAGGTATAAGAACTATGAACTGGGGTACAAATATCCGAAATAAATAAATAAAATAAATAATTGGGATTATGGACTTTCTTGCACTGCATAGTTACAGTGCTTTGATTCATTTTCACCTGTAGAATTCTGGGATTTTTTAAATTTAGGAAGTATTCTTTAGAATTCTTGGCAAGAGAGCTCTTGCATGTCTTCTAACTTTGAAACACAGGATTCCATAGGATGTTTCCATGGCAGTATCGTAAAAATTAGAATTTTGTAGTGTGAAAAGGTCGCAACTCACTCAAATGGCATTTTAAATCATTCCTCTTGTATATATAGTATGTAAATCACCATGATATATAAACTACCATGCTAAAATTGATTTGAAAGCCATGATCTGAACTAGCCCTGCTATTAAGCAGAGAAAGACAGCCACCTCAGGCAGTGGATGTTGGGAGATGGCAGTAAAGGAAGACATAACTGGGTTGCACATGACTTACCTTGTGTATTCTAAATAACCCAGTAGTTCCCAAACTGTGTTCTGCAGAACCCTAGGGTTCTGCAAAACATCTTTAAAATCAAATTTTAAATGGATGTCAGATGTGTTCACAATGGTCCACGCTCTCGTTACATCCAGGATAGACTACTGCAATGCACTGTACATGGGGTTGCCTTTGAAGATTGCTTGGAAGCTTCAATTTATTTATTTATTTATTTATTTGATGCACTTATTAACCGCCATTCTCAGCCCATAAGGGCGACTCATGGCGGTGTACAGTACACATAACAGACAATTACAAAAGCCAGTTTCAACGACATATAACAACACAACAATTTACAGACTACACTAAAAATCCGCTTCGTCTCTTAGTAGAATCATAGCCAGTCTCATATTCCTTGTTCCATTCCAGTTCTCATTACCATGTAGCTTTGTTGTTTAGCACTTAGTTAAATGCCCTCTCGAACAGCCATGTCTTAAGGCTTTTTCGAAAGGACATGAGGGAGGGTGCCTGTCTGATGTATGCGGGGAGAGTGTTCCACAGCCGGGGGGCCACCACCGAGAAGGCCCTCTCCCTCGTCCCCGCCAGCCGTGCCTGTGATGCCGGCGGGATCGAGAGAAGGGCCTCCCCAGACGATCTGAAGGTCCTCGTGGGCTCGTAGGCCAAGATGCGGTCAGAAAGGTATTTTGGGCCGGAACCGTTTAGGGCTTTGTAGGCCAAAACCAGCACCTTAAATTGGGTCCGGTAGCAAATCGGCAGCCAGTGGAGCTGGGACAACAAGGGCGTTGTGTGCTCCCTGCCACCCGCTCCAGTTAGTAGCATGGCTGCCGCGCGCTGAACCAGCTGAAGCTTCCGGGCCGTCTTTAAGGGCAGCCCCACGTAGAGAGCGTTGCAGTAATCCAGGCGGGATGTGACAAGAGCATGTACCACCGTGGCCAAGTCAGACTTCCCGAGATACGGGCGCAGCTGGCGCACGAGCCTGAGCTGTGCAAATGCTCCCCTGGTCACCGCTGAAACCTGGGGGTCCAGGCTCAACGATGAGTCCAGGGTCACACCCAAGCTGCGAACCTGCGCCTTCAAGGGGAGTGCGACCCCGTCCAGCACAGGCTGTAACCCTATATCCCGTTCGGCCTTGCGACTGACTGACCAGCTTCAAATAGTCCAACAAGAGGCAGCCAGGTTAATAACTGGGGCAGCATACAGGGAACATATGTGGACCCATTTTCTAGATATAGCTTGACTCTGTGTACCTTTGTTCGCATATAATTAAAATATTATCAGCATATCTTCCTGCTGTCCTCATTTGATGGAGAAAGTCCTGACTGATTGCTTCTGTCATTACTTTCGCCTCCTCCTACATTCCCATGTTGTTCCCAACTTCTGCAAGTTGACTTCAAATTGCAAATGTACCTTATATATATGAGCAGGACAGGAACACAGAGGATGGACCATAGATGATGGGATGTGAAGTACCTTCACCCACTTCTAGAGACCAATGCAACCCCCACCAATGATGGATCTGGACCAAACTTGGCACAGAGACCCAACATGGACTACTTTGAATATTGGTGGGGTTTGGGGAGGATTAACCCATGATTTTGGAGATTGTAGTTCACCCACATCCTTATGCATTTTCTAATGGGAGTATTCATAAAAACAAAAGGAAAGACTGTCTTTTTTTCTAATATATACCATTACAAATTACCTAACTGATATTACCTTACATCCAAAAACAAACAATGCCTTTTTCAAATAACCCAAGCATGTGGGTAATAAATATGAGTTAAAACAAAATACAGTTAAAGCCATGAATAGAGGGACAAGTTTGTTTAAGAAAGTGAACCATCCCATAGTTTTCAAAAGCCACATTGTTTTGACTTGAAGCCCTAATTATAGGTCTCCTCTCACAGCCTATGTAGACAAATGTTTCAGTTGTAAATAAAATTAAGGGCAATGAACTTTTTTTCTAGTGAAATTGGTACTCAATTTTAATTTTTAATATAATTATATTTAAATTCTCCCTCAGAATTCTAAAGTGTTTCAATTTACAATACTTCCTCTTACAGATTTCAAAACTTTCTTCTTCTTCTTCTTTTCTCTCATCCTCTTTCTTTCTCTCTCCTCCCTACAAAGCTTTAAAAAGACTTCCAACAAAACTAATTGAAAACCTCATTTGGTGACTATCTCCCGCCCAATGGAAAAGCACACATCAAATACTTTGGTCCAACTAGTCATTGTATTCTAAAAATAATGTCATGAAACAGACCCGCCTGAAGACAGGAATTTCCAGTGGGAAAAGATCATTATTCCAGTTTTGGACCTAAGAAATTGAAACCAGTTAAGTTTGCTAACCAACACGCCTACTCTCACTCAAGTGACTGATGATTTATTGGATTTTTCAAGTTAGCAAACTGAACCAATGTCTGGCTGCTGTGATGGGCTGGATGAGGGCCAACTAGCTGAAGCTAAATCCAGACAAGACAAAGGTCCTCCAAGTCAGTCGCTTCGCCTGTATAGGGTGGCAACCTCTGTTGGACGGGGTTACACTCCTCCTAAAGACACTGGTCCACAGTCTGGAGGTCCTCCTGGACTTAGCGCTGATCTTTGATGCTCAGGTGTCAGCGGTGGCTGGAAGGACTTTTGCACAGTTAAAGTTTGTGCGCTAGCTGCGAGTGTACCTCAAGAAGTCTGACTTGGCTTTGGTGGTCCATGCCTTAGTTACCTCAAGATTGGACTATTGTAATGCACTCTTCATGGGGCTGCCCCTGAAGACAACCTGGAAGCTGCAACTGGTGCAAAGATCAGGTCAGGTTACTAACTAGAGCAAGATACAGGGAGCAGTCAACCCTCCTGTTTAAACAGCTCCACTGGCTGCCAATCATCTTCCGGTCCCAATTCAAGGTGCAGGTTATCACCATTAAGCCCTAAATGGTTCAGGACCTGCCTATCTGCATGACCGCATCTTCCCGTACGAACTCACACAATCTCTCAGATCTTCTGAGGAGGCTCTTCTCTCGCTCCCACCTCCGTCTCAGGTGCAGTTGGTGGGAATGAGAGAGAGAGCCTTCTTGGTGGTGACCCCTCGGCTCTGGAACTCCCTCCTCAGGGAAATCAGGCCAGCACCCTCCCTATCCATGCTTCGTAACGAACCAAAGATGTGGATGTTCTGTCGTGCATTTGATTGAACAACTCCCTTGACTGTTGGCTCTAATTCATGGCCTAAATAGACTATGTCCCTGACCCTTGCTGCTGCACGTTTTAAAGACATAATGACCCTGTTATAATCTGCTCTATCTTTATATTGCAACACGATCTATGCAACTTACTGATTAGCCTTTTTTTCTAACCTGTATGTCTTTGGTTGTTGCTTATGACGGTTGTTTTATTGTTTTATTATAATGTTGTTTTATATTGTTTTATATTACTGTTATACTTTATATAGTATAAGTACCGAAAGCACAATAATCCCAATTAAACAGCTCAGGGGTACCGAAAGCACAATAATCCCAATTAAACAGCTCAGGGGAAGATCTCAGGGGCTCACATGTCTTTACACTAATGCACAGAGCATGGGAAATAAACACGACGAACTCCAACTTTTAGCACAACACCACACATATGATATCATAGGCATCAATGAAACCTGGTGGGATGACTCCTATCGCTGGAATGTAGACATCGAGGGCTATAACCTCTTTCACAGAAACCGAACAAAGGGGAGAGGAGGAGGAGTAGCCTTATATGTCAAAAACTCTTATGCTGCAGAAGAAATGCATGACAGCAAACCGGGAAACCAGCTTGAAAGCATCTGGATAAGAATCAAGGGAACTGGGACTCAAAAAGATCTTGTTGTAGGAGTCTACTACAGACCTCCAAGCCAGGAGGAAGAACTTGATGAAGTCTTCTGCCAACAGTTGACCAAACAGGCACAGAGAAGAGATGTAGTAGTCATGGGCGATTTCAACTATCCCGATATTTGCTGGAAAACAAACTCGGCCAAGAGTACAAAGTCCAACAAATTCCTCGCTTGCCTTGCAGACAATTTCATGGCCCAGAAGGTAGAAGAGGCAACAAGGGGATTGGCTACTCTTGATCTCATCCTAACAAATGTGGAGGACCTGATCGATGAGGTTGAAGTGGTAGGATCCTTAGGGGCAAGTGACCATGTGCTCCTGCAATTTGAGGTACAAAGAAAGGCCGAAACTAAGACAAGTCAAACCCGCATTTTGGACTTTAGGAGAGCTGATTTCCAAAAAATGAAGGAAACACTGAGCAGCATTCCATGGATACAGATACTAAAAGACAAGGGAGTTACGGATGGATGGGAGTTTCTCAAGAGTGAAATACTCAAGGCGCAGTTGCAAACAGTGCCAACAAAAAGAAAAAATAGGACAAGTGCAAAGAAGCCAGAATGGATGTCCAAAGAACTTCTAACTGTGCTGAGACACAAAAGAGACATGCACAAGAACTGGAAAAAGGGAGAAATCACCAAAGAAGAATTCAAACAAATAGCCAACAGCTGTAGGGAAAAGGTCCGCAAGGCTAAAGCACAAAACGAGCTCAGGCTCTGTGTCCAGAGGAGAGCGACTAAAATGATAAAAGGTCTGGAGAACAAGCCCTATGAGGAGCGGCTTAAGGAGCTGGGCATGTTTAGCCTGAAGAAGAGAAGGCTGAGAGGGGATATGATAGCCATGTATAAATATGTGAGAGGAAGCCACAGGGAGGAGGGAGCAAGCTTGTTTTCTGCTTCCCTGGAGACTAGGACGCGGAACAATGGCTTCAAACTACAAGAAAGGAGATTCCATCTGAACATGAGGAAGAACTTCCTGACTGTGAGAGCCGTTCAGCAGTGGAACTCTCTGCCCCGGAGTGTGGTGGAGGCTCCTTCTTTGGAAGCTTTTAAACAGAGGCTGGATGGCCATCTGTCAGGGGTGATTTGAATGCAATATTCCTGCTTCTTGGCAGGGGGTTGGACTGGATGGCCGATGAGGTCTCTTCCAACTCTTTGATTCTATGATTCTATGATTCTATAGGCTATGTTTTAACTCCGTGTTACTGGGCTTGGCCCCATGTAAGCTGCCCCGAGTCCCTTTGGGGAGATGAAGCCAGGGTATAAAAATAAAATTGTTGTTGTTGTTGTTGTTGTTGTTGTTACAGCAGCAGCAGCAGCAGCAGCAACAACAACAACAACAACAGATGAAACTATGGATCTCATCGCAAGCGGTACTTTTCGGTAGCATGCACCAGTTCACCCATTGACTCTAATCCCATGACGTGGAGCAATTTCCGGTGAGGCTCTGTCACAAAAGTATAGGTGAACCAGCACATACCACCATGGTGACAATGCAGGAGGCTTTCCATGTTGAATAGAAGTTAACGAAGGGAAGCCAGGCAACCAATGCTTCCCCCTATGGAATGGGGCAATGAGTGAGTTGGGCAATGCGGAGCATGGGGCAATGAGTTCCCCGCGGCCCCTTCAGTGGGCACTGCTGGATTTGCCATGATGTATGGCAATTCTGACAGCCCACCTGATGAGGTTATATGTTGCTCTGGTACTGAAAGCCTAAAACACTTCCCACGTGAACGCCATCCACCTTACCAAGGCCAATTTAAACCTCATGAATCCCATTATCTCCAGATGCTCTGCAAGGAAGAGCAAAGTGAAGGGAGAACCCTTTCTTCAAAATTGCCTTCCTAATTTATGCCACAGAATTAAGGTCATTGTATTCTGGCTCATCTGGGAGGAGAATGGACCAGACATGGGCAACCCTTTTCTAAAAACATTCAGCCCTTGTCCCTTTAGGGAAAAGGCTGTTTTGCAAATGGTTCAGTTTATGCAAGCTCCTGAAACCAAAAACCAGGATTGGCACTCATAAGTACACCTCCCTTTTGCAGAATATACTCAAAAAATGAAAATGCTGGCAACTTACAATACATACATACATACATACATACATACATACATACATATATATATATATATATATATATTTGATGTGTTTGAAGGCACAGTGTCTATATATTTGGGAAATACAAAAGTAATTTATAATTCTTTTGAATTGGAAACTCACTCAGAAGCAAAGTCATAAAATGGGGAAGTCTCATGAAAACAATTTACATTTTGGAGTGGTGCTATCCTTGTGAAGTAATAAACAGACATGGACAGCAAGGGGTAATGGACAGGTAGGGAGACGTTAAGGTTGAGGTGATGCACTAGACCAGTGGTTCCCAAACTTTTTTGACCAGGGACAACTTAACCAGGGACCACTCTCCAACACTAGTACCATAAAGGTTACAAATCAGTTTTTGGTTAACTTTAGATTCAGTTTTGTTATTTGCAGTGCTGTTTTTTTTTTAGATCAACACCAGCATCTGAACTGAGCTTTAAGCAAATTGAAAGCCAATGCAGTTCTTGGGAGTCAGTGATGTATGTTCATTAAAACATTTGCCAGTCCTGAGGGGTAACATACATATTATATAAAAGCCCTATAGAGCATCATCTTAAACTCAACTTACCTTCCTAAAACTTCAGTATTTTTCTTGGGGGAAGAAAACAATGGCAAATGATATAAACCAATTCCTACCTCTCATCTTTGATTGCTATAAGGTTATGGATCAGGTTCTCCAACAATCTCAAAGTCCATCTTCTCTCAATCAAGTTGTATGACTTTAGTCCATTAATATTATCACTTTTTCTAGACATGTTGATACTAGTATTAGTGACTCTGTCCATCAATTGTGTATTGTAAATATCAAGAAAAGTAGGGGACTCTGTAATCTGAATATTCTGACAAGTAGTTAGTGCGTTTTTTTTATTATTTGGTTCTCATGAGCTACTTTCTGATATGTAAACTATATGTGGATCATAATTTTCATAACCCTTCCAGAGGCAATGAGTGTTTTTCAAGCCATTTTCTTGAATGCGGAAATGCATTTGTATGGGGAGAATGGGCCAATCCCTATATAATTTAGTAATCCGAAATATGAATGTCAATAATTCAATTTTCATGATCAAAGGCTTTTGTTACATACAGGGAATAAATAATGACTAGGTTTGATTTGTTGGCATTCAATAGTCCTCTGATTGCACTGGCTAATTGCCAGTTAACAAAACAAGACTCTCTGATCTGTAGATACATACTAAATAATAGATTTGTTGATGTGTGTTGTTAGGATTGCAGACAGGGTTTTTGGCACACTGGGTAAGAAGAGACCTGTGCTACTGAACATTTCGTTCTGGCTTTGGAATGGTAATAAGGTATGTTATGTTCTACTTTTTCAGATTCTGTGCAAAGCTTAGAGAGACAAGTGTGTCAATCTGTGTCAATTAGAATTGTAAAGGAACTTAAGATGTGGAAGCAATGTCTTAGCAAAGGTTTTAAAGAACTGATGGGTAAATCCATCTAAAGTGGAAGCTCTTCCAGATTTATGTTTATTACATTTTTTATTTCCTCACCTGTAATTAATAAATTTATGAACAACTTGTACGACTCATTACTTAACTCTTCTTCTCTCACCTTTTTGGTGAACATAAGATGTTCCTTCTATGTAGCATGTTGGGGGAGACATCCTCATGAACTGAGACTCTTGCACTTCAGTTTAGTGTTTGGTAGAAGCTGTTCAACGTCCAGATAACTTGTGCTTTTAGGGTGCAATTGGTGAAACACATGATTACATCTCCAGCTTACATTAGGCTTTGGGAGCCATCAAATATTGTAATGGGCAGGCATAAGGTACATATATAGTGCAGAATATGTTCTCTAACTGCTTAATGTGCATTTTCACATTGTTCTCTGAATGTGCAAAGATTCTGTATGTAAAAAAAACCTCTCACAACCTCTGAGAATGCCTGCAACAGATGCAGGCGAAACGTCAGGAGAGAATGCTTCTAGAATATGGCCATATAACCCAAAAATCTACAACAATCCATTTCATATCACTTTCCTCGCTAAAACTCAGTAAAGATTTTTTTAAAAAAAATAATAGAGTGTTTCAATTGGGTTTCAGTACTTAAGGCTGTAATCCTTATGTACACAGTAAACCCCAATGAATACAATGAGGCTTATCGTCAATGCATATAATTGCTCATCCTGTTGCTGAAATATAACACATGTGAAGGGAGAAAATTAATCTTATGCTTATGATGTTTGTGAATTTTTCTAATTGTGTGCTTACTTTCTAAAATCTGCCTTTTTATTGTTGATGTTAATCACAAGTGAAAAAGATAAAAATCCGATATTTCAATTCTAGACAGAAATTGCTCTGGAAAGTGTATAAAGTATGATTTGTAACTAGCTTGATGATCATGCTGCTATTCTGACGACAGCTTATACCAGAGAGTTTCCTGCAAGAATACATTGGTCCCAACCTGTCTAGTTCTGCTTTTCTTGGCAGAAAATTCTTATCACTGATCAAATCAAAACATTCATTTGGAACATAAGCAACCTAATTTATTGCACCACTTGCTATTTCTGTTACAAAGAGACCTTTCAAGTATATGAAAGTTATATTTTCCTTGTTGAAATGAGCAACTTGAGGGGAACATATTTGAAATCCAGATATTGATTTCTATGATAAAGGTGAAAGGAAACATGCTGCCCTAGATACTCATTAATGTCTTATCTGAAACTCTGTGTTCCAAAGCCATTATTGCAATATTATGAAGACATTATTGTAAACAGTCACTGTAATTTATGCACCATCTGAAAGGTATTACTTTGTAACAAGGGGATTTCAAGGGAAAAGTGTAGCATTCTTCTGATGGCTCTTATATATCAATAAAATAAAATGTAACCTCTGCGCATCTGTCTACATCATTATCTTGAGCTCCATGAAATCACACACATGTGAAACATGGCATGGATACTAAGGGGTATGCACTTTAGGGTTATTTTGCCTTTAATAAGATAGTGATTAATTTTAATTCACCTTGCATTGCCATTTCTAGGTGGCAGACTTCCCGAACCACCAGAGACAAAGTTAAAAGATATTCATTTCTCCAGAGAGTCAGTGGGCTTTCCTTTCCTGAGAGTGTTACTTGCCCAAGTTTACCCAGTGGGTTTCCATGGCTAAATGGGGATTTGAGCCCCCTTCCTCCACAGTCCTAATCCGGTGCTCAAATCACTGGCTCTCATGAGGGACCGCATGACTTTATATAGCACTTACTAGGGAATACAATGCAGAGGATGAACATAGACTTGTGTCTCACTGATAAGCCTCCCTTGGACATATATATATATATATATATATATATATATATATATATATAGGTTGGACTAGATGGCTTTTTGGTCTAACCCAATGTGGCTCTTTCTTCAGATGTGTTTACATTTGGGCTTGGTGAGACACAGTTCTTTCCAATTTTGATGCACGTGTTAACTACATTTGGACTACTGCTACTGGGATAACTCGTATCACAAATCACTGTTGTTGTGCATGGCCATTGTTCTATAGAGGTTTCCTATATCACTTTAATATTTCCTTTTTTATGTCCAAGATGCCCTTTCTCTATAAAACATACAGATACACATAAACATAGTTGATAACACTCTGTGTCCCTAATAATTTGGATATGGTCTACAAAAGGAAGAAAAAATCTGTTCATCTTTAAAATACTATAAGATGACTCTAAGGCTGGAGACAAAATTGCTGGAAGAAACATTAACAACCTTAGATACGCAGATGATACCACTTTGATAGCTGAAAGTGAAGAGGAGCTGAGAAGCCTTATCTGAAAGGTATTACTTTGTAACAAGAGGTGAAATAAGAAAGTGCAAAAGCTGGGTTGCAGTTAAACATACCCCCCAAGATTCTGGCAACCGGACTGATTGATAACTGGCAAATAGAGGGAGAAAACACGGAGGCAGTGACAGACTTTGTATTTCTAGGCACATATATTACTGTGGACGCAGATTGCAGCCAGGAAATAATTTCCTTCTTGGAAGGAGAGCAATGACCAATCTCGATAACATTGTTAAGAGTAGAGACGTCAAACTGAGAACAAATGACCACATAGTTAAAGCAATGGTATTCCCCATAGTAACTTATGGATGTGAGAGCTGGACCATAAGGAAGGCTGAGTGAAGGAAGATGGATGCTTTTGAACTCTGGTGTTGGGGGGAAATTCTGAGAGTGCCTTGGACCATGAAAAGATCAGACCAGTCCATACTCCAGGAAATAAAGCCCGACAGCTAACTGTAGAGAAGAATATTAGAGGCAAAGATGAAGTATTGTCGAAGGCTTTCATGGCTGGAATCACTGGGTTGTTGTAGGTTTTTTCAGGCTATATGGCCATGTTCTAGAGACATTCTGTCCTGACATTTTGCCTGCATCTATGGCAAGCATCCTCAGAAGTAGTGAGTTCCAGAAGTGAGGCCTCACTACCTCTCAGGATGCTTGCCAAAGATGCAGGCGAAACGTCAGGACAGAATGCCTCTAGAACATGGTCATATAGCCCGAAAAAACCTATAACAACCCAAAGATGAAGTACTTTGGCCACATAATAAGAAGACAGAAAAGCTTGGAGAAGATAATGATGCTGGGGAAAATGGAAAGAAAAAGGAAGAGGGCTGACCAAGGACAAGATGGATGGATGGTATCCTTGAAGTGACTGGCTTGACCTCTAAGGAACTGGGGGTGGACACGGCTGACAGGGAGCTCTAGCGTGGGCTTGTCCATGAGTGACTGAATGAATAAACAGCAACAAGATTATTTGTCTTTTTGCAACAATAATAACAGAGCTATTCTCTCTAAGATGCAATGCTAAATATCTAGGGCATGTTTAATCCACTGGTCCTTCTTTTTCTTTTTTTAGGATTTCTAAACCTACATCTACTGTCATGACATTTCATTTCTTTGCAATGGTAGTGTGCCTACTTGTTTTGCTATTATCTCCAAACAATCTTGTTGACTTCTTAATCCTTTTATAACCCATTTCTTCATTCTTCTATCATAAATAATATTATTAGATGTATAAAGAACATCTGATATTGGCTGAAGTACAATTTATAATAAAAGGCTATTTCGCACGTGTATTGTAATACCAGTGACCCACCCTTACAACACAAATCCCACCTACGAGTCTCTAATTGCTTTTGTAGTAGATTGCTATTTGTATCTTAAGATTAATTTGATAAATATATTTCTCCCTATGCTTCTGAACCATTATGGTATAACAACATATAATTTCAGCTGATCATAGCATTAATTACCTTTATTGACCTGAGATACCAAGAAAGGTAGTGCAGGCAGCCATGGCAGCAAAAGTGATAAGCATGTAAAGTTGTGATGTTGCAATGGTGCAGGCCTCATGGTGTCTTCTTATAATAGCTTTTCCCCTATAGAGTGACCTATAAGGCATACTTTTCTGAGTGCTGGAGATTATATATAAGGAGTTATTTTGGCTGTGATGTCAATGATAACCTTGCACCAGAGCAAAGGAATATTTATCTTGTTTCTACAGAGAATCAAACAAAAGGCTAGATGATCTTCAGTGGCATCTCCACCCACAAAAAGCTTTTCCAGTTGTCATTATTTTAATCCTACACACTTCCTTAATTCTTAAAAGATTTGCCATTAGCAGGGTGGTGACTTTAACCTGGGATTATGTTGTGAAGAAAGAGACAAACCAGTTCAGAGTACCAAAGAGTCTGACTTTTACGTCACATTATTTCTCTTATGGAGTAGACTTTAAATGCCTCAAGAAAGTTGGGTGCTTGATTCTGTGCAATATGATAATAATTGCTTAGCCTGCACATAGGAATGTCATACAGCTATGTTTTCATGTGGATAAGATTGAGGAAGCTGTGGATTATGGCTCAACCAATATGGCTAATGACTGGGGATAATGAGAACTGAGGTCTACCACCACCCAGATGACCACAGCCTAGGAATAATGGTGATGCACCAAGTGGAATAATTAGATTTGTGCAGGATTTACTTAGGTAGGGAGAAGACATTGACTGCAACAAGTGTGCTGTTTCCAAATGTGCGATTAATAATGTGAATAATAGTTATACAGCTTGACGATTCATAAAGCAGAATTCCAGAATCCTCCAAAATTCAAAATTTTCCAAGTGAATGGCTGAGATAGTGACACCTCTACTTTCTGGTGGTTCAGAATTGCAAATTTTTGTTTCATGCATAAGGTAATTAAAGATATTATGCATACAATTACCTTTAGGCCATGTCTATAAGGTCATATGAAACTTAAAATTAATTTTGTGTTTAGACATGTGACCCTTCCACAGAACCATCCCCAAGTTATGTTGTTATGGACCTGAAAATTTTCTAAAATCCAAAAAATCTATAATACAGAACACTTCTAGTCCCAAGCATTTTGGATAAGGGATATTCAGCCTGTATCTCACAAGAACACTTGCACACAATATGAACTAAGAAGACTTTACATGTAAGAGGCAGCAAGTGAGCATACTTTTTTCCAGTAATCCTTTGGTACACTCCATTTTCCAACAAAGGTTAAAACATGCTCGCTAGTGCCTCTCTTTTTTTTTCTTTTCTTTTTTTGGAGAGCTGACATTTCTTTCCTCCAGTTATTTCCTCAATATTTCACTTTGCTCACATGGAGGAGTAGTACCGCAGTGTTTCTCAACTGGGGGTCAGGACCCCTGGGGGATCACGAGGGGGGTTTCAGAGGGGTCGCCAAAGACCATTGGAAAATATAGTATTTTCTGTTTGTCATGGGAGTTCTGTATGGGAAGTTTGGCCCAATTCTATCATTGGTGGGGTTCAGAATGCTCTTTGATTGTAAGTGAACTATAAATCCCAGTAACTACAATTCCCAAATGTCAAGGTCTGTTTTCCCCAAACTCCACCAGTGTGCACATTTGGACATATTGAGCATCTGTGCCAAGTTTGGTCCAGATCAATCATTGCTTGAGTCCACAGTGCTCTCTGGATGAAGATGAACTACAACTCCGAAACTCAAGGTCAATGCCCACCAAACCCTTCCAGTATTTTTTGTTGATTATGGGAGTTCTGTGTGCCAAGTTTGGTTCAATTCCATGGTTGGTGGAGTTCAGAATGCTCTTTGATTGTAGGTGAACTATAAATCCCATCAACAACAACTTCCAAATGACAAATCAACCCCTCCCCCAACCGCACCAGTATTCAAATTTAGGCATATTGGGTATCTGCGCCAAATTTGGTCCAGTGAATAAAAATACATCCTGCATATCGGATATTTACATTACATTTCATTACAGTAGCAAAATTACAGTTGTGAAGTAGAAACATAAATAATTTTATGGTTGGGGATCACAACAATATGAGGGACTGCATTAGGAAGGTTGAGAAATACTGGTGTGCATAAAATAAATGAGGGGAGGTCAGAACTTGTTATGCTAATTGATGTATTTCAACAGAGTGAGCGCGGGCGGGGGGGGGGGGGGGCAGAGTTCCACCTTGTCTTCTGTGCTATGCTAATAATATAATATAATATAATATAATATAATATAATATATTTTATCTACATATTCATATAATATATACATAGAATATTTATAATATTATAATATAATAACTATAATACTAATCTCAGTTCTTGTGGGTTTTTTCGGGCTATATGGCCATGTTCTAGAGGCATTTCTCCTGACGTTTCGCCTGCATCTATGGCAAGCATCCTCAGAGGTGAGGTCTGCTGGAGCTGGGAAAAAAGGGGTTTATATATCTGTGGAAAGACCAGGGTGAGACAAAGGGCTTTTGTAAGTTGGGCTGGGTGTGAGTCTTTCTACTGGCCACCTTGATTAGCATACAATGGGCTGACTGTGCCTGGAACAAACTCTTCTTGAAAGGTGATTAGATGTCCCTGCCTGTTTTTCTCCCTGCTGTTTTTGCTGTTGCAATTTTAGAATTTTTTAATACTGGTAGCCAGATTTTGTTCATTTTGATGGTTTCTTCCTTTCTGTTGAAATTGTCCACGTTTGTGGATTTCAATGGCTTCTCTGTGTAGTCTGACATGGTGGTTGTGAGAGTGGTCAAGCATTTTTCTGTTCTCAAATAATATGTCAGCCCATTGTATGCTAATCAAGGTGGCCATATAGCCCGAAAAAACCCACAAGAACTGAGTGATTCCAGCCATGAAAGCCTTCGACAATATAATACTAATAATTATAATATTGTATTATAATTATATATTCTATATTACATGTAATATTACTAATAATATTACAATATAATGATATAGTAAATATAGTAATATATAATACTGATATTGTACTGTGCTAATAATATAATATATTGTATGTATATATATCTTGTAAGCTGCTCTGAGTCCCCTTCAGGGTGATACGGTCACCATATAAATGCAAATAATATCTATATATCTGTATCTATATCTATATCTATCTATCTATCTATCTATCTATCTATCTATCTATCTATCTATCTATCTATCTATATCTCATAAATTCATCCAGCCATTTCATTACATAGAATCATAGAGCTGGAAGAGACCTTGTGGGCCATTCAGTCCAACCCCTGCTGAAAAGCAGGAAAAGAAGGAAAATCACATTCAAAGCACCAGCCTCTGCTTAAAAGCCTCCAGAGAAGGATCCTCCACCACACTCTGGGGAAGAGAGTTCCACTGTTGAACAGCTCTCTCAGTTGGGAAGTTCCTTCTAATGTTCAGGTGGAATCTCTTTTCCTGTAGTTTGAAGCCATTGTTCCATTACATTGTTCCACTTTCTCCAGGGCAGCAGAAAGGAAGCTTGCACTCTCCTCCCTATTACTTCCCCTCACATATTTATACATGGCCATCATGTCTCCTCTCAGCCTTCTCTTCTTCAGGCTAAACATGACCAGCTCTTTAAGCCGCTCTTCATAGAGCTTGTTCTCCAGACCCTTGCTCATTTTAGTCGCCCTCCTCTGGACACATTCCAGCTTGTCAACATCTCCCTTCAATTGTGGTGCCCAAAATTGGACACAGTGTTATCCCAGGTGTGGCCAAATAAGGCGGACTAGAGGGGTAGCATGACCTCCCTGGATCTAGACACTATACTATTGATGCAGGCCAAAATCCCATTGACTTTTTTAGCTGCTGCATCAAATTGTTGGCTCATGTTTATGTTCCTGTCCATGAAGACTCCGAAATCCCCAAGCATCCCCAATTCTGCATCTTTGCATTTCATTTTTTTCTGCCTAAGTGGAATATCCTGCATTTATCCTTGTTGAGCTTCATTTTGTTAGTTTTGGCTAATCATCTCTCTAATCTGTTCAGATCATTTTGAATTCTGCTCCTGTATTCTGGAGTATTGGCTATTCCTCCCAATTTGGTGTTGTCTGCCAACTTGATGATCCTGCTTTCTAGCCCTTCATCTAAGTCATTAATAAAGATGTTGAACAGGACCGGGCCCAGGACGGAACCCTGCGGCACTCCGCTCGTCACTTCTTTCCAAGATGAGGAGGAAGCATTGGTGAGCACCCTCTGGGTTCGTCCACTTAACCAATTACAGATCCACCTCACTGTAGTTTTGCCTAGCCCACATTGGACTAGTTTGTTTGCCAGAAGGTCATGGGGGACCTTGTCGAAGGCCTAATTGAAATCCAGATACGCTTCATCCATGGCATCTACCCAGCTTGTAACTCTATCAAAAAAAGAGATCAGATTAGTCTGGCATGACTTGCTGTTGATAAAACCATGTTGACTATTCACTATGACAGCATCCTTTTCTAAGTGTTTGCAGACTGCTTCCTTAATTATCTTTTCCATTATCTTGCCTGGTATTGACGTGAGGCTGACTGGACGGTAATTGCTTGGTCGTCGTTTTCCCCCTTCTTGAAGATAGGAACCACATTGGCCCTCCTCCAATCTGCTGGGACTTCTCCCGTTCTCCAAGAACTCTCAAAGACGATTGCCAATGGTTCCGAAATAACTTCCGCTAGTTCCATCAATACTTTTGGATGTAGTTAATCTGGCCCTGGGGACTTGAACTCGTTTAGAGTGGCCAGCATTTCTGGATGACTTATTTCCCAATTTGGGGTTGAATTTCCCCTATTCCTTCATCCATTCCATCTTGCTGAGGTTGAGGATGGCTTTCTTTTTGTGAGAAGACTGAGGCAAAGAAGGCATTAAGCAGTTCTGCCTTTTCCCTATCCCCTGTCATCATTGCCCCATTTCTACTCGCATAGGCCCTATCACCTCCTTGTTCGTCCTTTTTCTATTGCCGTAAGCAAAGAAGCCCTTTTGATTGTTTTTAATGTCCCTGGCAAACCTGAGTTCATTTTGTGCTTTAGCCTTGCGAACCTTTTCCCTTCAGGAGTTGGCTATTGGTTTGAATTCTTCTTTGGTGATTTCTCCTTTTTTCCACATCTTGTGCATGCCTCTTTTGAGTCTTAGCACAGTTAGAAGTTCTTTGGACATCCATTCTAACTTCTTTGCACTTGTCCTATTTTTTCTCTTTGTTGACATTGTTTGCAATTGCACCTTGAGTATTTCACTCTTGAAAAACTCCTATCCATCCATAACTCCCTTGTCTTTTAGTATCAGCGTCCACCAAATGCTACTCAGTATATTGTTCATTTTCCCTATCCCATGTCAGCATTTCTCTGTCTTCCCAAGAGATTGGCAGCAATGATGGAATGCTTCCAGAAGTGATGTTTGTCCATATTTCACAACCTTATAGGTAAAGGTGAATTTATTTATTATTTATTTACGACATTTATAGCCCTCCTTTCTCAACCACATGGCAACTCAAAGCAGGTTACAGATTGGCACAATTCGATGCCATGCTTTCATAAAAGTGTGATTAAAAACAGTGAAAATAACAATATAAAAACATATATAAAAAGTATTAAAACAAGTAGTCACCGACATCATCTTGTTAAAATTGTTTTTCAGTAACATCATCTGGCCATTCCATGTTCATCATTCATAGTTTCATGTTATCTATTCTGCTGAATTCTCAAAAGCTTGCTCAAAGAGCCAGGTCTTAATTTTTTTCAGGAAAGTCAGGATGGAGGGGGCCAATCTAATATCCCTGGGGAGGGAATTCCATAGGCAAGGGGCCACCACTGAGAAGGTCCTGTCCTTCATCTCTGCCAATCACACTTGCAAAGCAGGTGGGATTGAGAGCAGGGCCTCCTCAGACGATCTTAAGCTCCTAGATGGTTCACAAGGAGAGATACGTTCGGACAGGTAAGCTGGTTTTTCTTCTGACATTAAGCCCAGTAAGGAGGGAGCTGATCTAATATCCCTGGGAATTCCATAGGCGAGGGGCCACCACTGAGAAGGTTTTGTCCTCTGTCTCTGCCAATTGCACTTGCGAAGCAGGCGGGACTGAGAGCAGGGCCTCCTCAAATGATCTTAACTTCCTAGATGGTTCATAAGGAGAGATAGGTTCAGACAGGTAAGCTGGTTTCCCTCTGACATTAAGTCCAGTCGTGTCCGACTCTGGGGGTTGGTGCTCATCTCCATTTCTAAGCCGAAGAGCCGGCGTTGTCCATAGACACCCCCAAGGCCATGTGCAGGCATGTAGCCGGGGAGGGGGGCTTGAGGGGCTTCAGCCCCCCCCCCCGAAATTCTCATGGTGGTTCGTGAAAAGGCCTTACTGGTGCATTATTTAAACTGTTATGTTTATTCATATCATGATCTGATCACCATACTCAATATATCCCATATGCATGGGGGTATTGGGGTAATGATAAAAAAAGTTTGCTAGGTCAAACCCTCTTTCACTCAGACTCAGCCCCCCCCCCCCAATCGAAATCCTGGCTATGGGCCTGGCCATGTGGTCAGCTTGACTGCAGAGAGTACTGTTACCTTCCCACCTGAGTGGAAGGAAGGCTGAGTGAAGGAAGTGGTGTTGGAGGAAAGTTCTGAGAGTGCCTTGGACCCAGGCCGTAGCCAGGATTTCGTTTCGGGGGGGGGGGGGTGAATTTTTTTCAGGGGGGGTTAAGGGGGGTGAGTTTCGGGGGGGGGGGGGCTGAGTCTGAGTGAAAGAGGGTCTACCCTAGCAAACCTTTTGTATCATTACCCCAATACCCCCATGCATATGGGATATATTGAGTAGGGTGATCAGATCATGATATGAATAAACATAACAGTTTAAATAATGCACCAGTAAGGCCTTTTCGCGAACCACCATGAGAATTTGGGGGGGGGGGGCTGAAGCCCCTCAAGCCCCTCTCCCCCCCCCCCCCCCCCTACATGCCTGCTTGGACCGCGAGAAGATCCAACCAGTCCATACTTCAGGAAACAAAGCCCGACTGCTCATTGGAGGGAAGGATAGTAGAGACAAAGATGAAGAAAGGAAAGCTTAGAGAAGACAATTATGCTGGGGAAAATGGAAGGTAAAAGGAAGAGGGTCCGACCAAGGGCAAGATGGATGGATGGCATCCTTGAAGTGACTGGATTGACCTTGAAGGAGCTGGGGGTGGTTACGGCCGAGAGGGAGTTCTGGCGTGGACTGGTCCATGAGGTCACGAAGAGTCGGAAGTGACTGACTGAATGAACAACACATACTCTATAGTAGTCTCAATACAGCTCGACATCGCTTTGGGATCCGGGAAGCGGTAGTTTTCCAAGGCCGGCAGCTTTCTCAGCTCAAGTGTGTGGGCGCTCCTCTGTCCCCTCCCAAAGTCCCAGAGCAGATGGGTCACTGGGCTCTCCCCCTCCCCTCCCCGGCTCCTTGCCCGTGGGGGTCACGTGGGGGCGAGGCGGATCCCAGGGGCGGCTCCTCGGGGAGAGAGGGCGGGGCCGGGAGGCGCCACGCGGGGAACACCCCGGAGCCGCGGCCTTTTCTCGGCGCACTCGCGGGACCCGGCGGCGCGGAAGCCTCGACCCCGCGCTCCTCGGTCGGACACGGTGAGCCAGCCCCCGCCCTCCCCCAGTCAGTGGGCCTCTTACCCGCCCGGACTCCCCTTCCTTTTCCCTTTGACAGGTTCACAGCAGGTGCTTTAGGCTCCCCTTCGCGCGCGGGCGTGCTCTGCCTGCCCTCTTTCCCGGGGGGAGACAGCAAGGCAGGAAGGGGCTTTGGGGGGTTCGGGGGTGGGGTGTGGGAATAGTTGGTGCCCAGTAGCAAATGGGAGAGACCCACAAGCCTGCCTTCAGCTCTGACATCATCGGGAAGCCAGTCATCCCACTTGTAAACAGGGCAGCGGAGAAACTATTGATCACACTCGAGAATGAATCCATTTTCAATCCGGTTGCTGCCTCTGGGTTTTGTAGTTCAGGGAGGAGCCTTGGACAGCCTCGCTGAACTACAAACCCCACAATTCTGCGGAAGGCAGAAGCCGGATTTCAAGTGGGTTCGTTCTCGAGTGTGATGAAGCAGGAAGACAGGCTGCCGCTGCTCTCCTGCCGCCTTCATCCCCGAGGAAGGGCCCCTCTCCGCACTCATCCTTTAATGCGATTCCAAGCCGGCTTCAGGCTTTGTGGCGGCGGCTGCTCACTAGGCAACGGTCTGCCAAGGAAAAGCAAGCCTTTCCGTGCTTGGTGGTCAGGATGCCCCATCCGGGACTCGCTCCAAACCGGCTCCGGGATGCCCCCCCCCCCCCGGTCTTGATTGGAGATGCGCTTTGTGGCAAACTTTTGGAGATCTGGGTTGCTGTGAGTCTTCCGGGCTGTGTTCCAGAAGCATTCTCTCCTGACCTTTCGCCCACATCTATGACAGGCACCCTGAGAGGTTGTGGGGTTCACTAGGCAAGTGGATCTGGGGTTTCTGTGGGTATTACAGGCTGTATGGCGATGTTCCAGAAGCATTCTCTCCTGACGTTTCGCTCACATCTATGGCAGAAACCCTAGAAGTTGTGAGGTCTGTTGGAAACTAGGGAAGTAGATCTGGATTTCTGTGAGTCTTCCGGACTGTATGGTGATGTTCCAGAAGCATTCTCTCCTGATCTTTCGCCTACATCTATGGCAGGCATCCTCACAGGTTGTGGGTTCTTTTGGAAACTAGGCAAGTGGATCTGGGTTGCTGTGAGTCTTCTGGGCTGTATGGCTATGTACCAGAAGCATTCTCTCCTGACCTTTCGTCTACATCTATGGCAGGCATCCTCAGAGGTTGTGGGGTCTGTTGGAAACTAGACAAGTGACGTTTATATATATATATCAGAGGAATGATCAAGGTGAGAGAAAGAACTCTTGTCTAGGTTGCTGTGAGTTTTTCTGAACTGTATGGCCATGTTCCAAAAGCATTCGCCCCTGACGTTTCACCTGCATTTATGGCAGGCATCCTCAGAGGTTGTGAGGTCTGTTGGAAACTAGGCAAGGGGGGGGGGGGTTATATCTGTGGAATGTCTAGGGTAGGAGAAAAAACTCTTGTCTGCTCGAGGCAAATGTGAATGTTGCAATTTGCTACCTTGATTTGCATTTAATGGCCTGACAGTTTCAAGGTCTGGCTTCTTACTGCCGGGGGAATCCTATGTTGGGAGGGGATTAACTGGCCCTGAATGGTTCTTGTCTGGAATTCCCCTGCTTTTAGAGGACCTCATTACACTTGAGCATTTTTCCACTTTCATCCACTTTATGGGAGGCATCCTCAGAGGTTGTGAGGTCTGTTGGAAACTAGGCAAGTGACGCTTATATATCTTTGAAATAATGGTGAGGGAAAGAACTCTTGTCTCCTTGAGGGAGGTGTGAATGTTGCAATTGGCCACCTTGATTAGCATTGAATGGCTTGTCTGCTTGCTGCGTGGGGGTCCTTTGTTAGGAGGTGTTAGCTGGTCCTGATTGTTGCCTGCACCTTCAAGGCCTGGTAAGTTGCTGCCTGGGGGAATCCTTTGTTGGGAGGTGTTAGCTGGCTCTGATTGTTGCCTGCAGCTTCAAGGCCTAGCTGGTTGCTGCCTGTGGGAATCCTTTGTTGGGAGGTGTTAACTGGCCCTCATTGTTGCCTGCAGTTTCAAGGCCTGGCGGGTTGCTATCTGGGGGAAGCCTTTGTTGGGAGGTGTTAGCTGACCCTGATTGCTGCCTGCAGCTTCAAGGCCTGGTGGGTTGCTGTCTGGGGGAATCCTTTGTTGGGAGGCATTAGCTGGCCCTAATTGTTGCCTGCAGGTTCAAGGCCTGGCAGGTTGCTGTCTGGGGGAATCCTTTGTTGGGAGGTGTTAGCTGGCCCTGATTGTTGCCTGCAGCTTCAAGGCCTGGTGGGTTGCTGCCTGGGGGAATCCTTTGTTGGGAGGTATTAGCTTGCCCTGATTGTTGCCTGCAGTTTCAAGACCTGGGTGGTTGTTGTCTAGGGGAATCCTTTGTTGGGATGTGTTAGCTGGCCCTGCAGCTTCAAGGCCTGGCTGGTTGCTGCCTGGGGGAAATCCTTTGTTGGGAGGTGTTAGCTGGCCCTGATTGATCCTTGTCTGGAAATCCCCTGCATTTTTGGAGTCTTTCTCTTTATTTACTTTCCTGATTTTAGAGTTTGGAGATCTTACCAAACAGAACTGGTGTGGTGTCCTCTCCTACTTTTTCGCTCCTTCTCGCTCTCGTGGGGACAGTTGTGCCCCCTCACTTATCCCCCCCCCCTTTCTGCCAATGCCCCCGGGGTGCTCTGGGCTCCCCTTTGGGAGGCGAGGAGGAGGCGCCGCGCGCGTGCGCAGACGGGGCATCCTCGGGCGTGCGCGCGCGCGCTTGCTTGGCTGTGCGCCCTGATCGGATTAAAAGAAGAGCAGCGAAGGCGGCGTTGGCCCTTCTTCCTCCTCCTCTTCCTCCTCTTCCTCCTCCTCCAGCTCCTGACCTACAAAAGGGGCTCCTTCTCTTCTTGATTGTCCGCCCCTAAATAGAGGAAGCGCCCGTCATTCGACGCTCAGGTGCTTTGGGGTCCTCCTGGTTTCATGGAAGACGGAGCGCCTGCTCTTGCCCTTCTTGCTCTGCTTGCTCCTTTCGCCGCCCCAGCCTCGCCGCCCCCCGGGGCTGTTCTCGCCATGTCCCGAGCGGAGTCGGAACTTGCCAAAACAAGTTGACACCGAAGAGGAGGAGGAGGAGGAGCCTGCGTTGTGTGCCGGGCCCTCGGAGGAGGAGGAGAGGGAGCCTGAGATCTTATCTGCTGGGAACGGAGCCAGCCGGCATCCCAGGCGGGGGATTTCTCAGAGCGGAAAGGGGTGAGGACGGGGGAAGCGGGCGGGCCTGGGTGGGGACCCTTGGGTCTGGCCTGGCCTCTCCATTGAAGCTCCCCATCGATTCATAAAGAACTCGAGAAGTCTATCTACCTCTCAACTCCCCTTTTCCCTTTCTTAGGGAAAGGCAAGAGGTTAGACCAGGTCTGGGCCAACTTGGGCCTTCCCTCCAGGTGTTTTGGTCTCCAACGCCCACCATTCCTAAGAGCCTCGGGCCCCTTCCTTTTCCCCCTCAGCCGCTTAAGGGGGCGGGGGGGAAGGCCCAAGTTGGCCTCTGCTTGGTCTATAAGTCATATTTAGATAGGAAAATTAGGATGGGAGGCACCTCACCTGAAAACAAAGTGTGAAAAAGCTCTAAAACTAAGCCACAGGTGAAAGATGAGTCAATAATAATAAAACTTTATTTGTACACCACCCTATATTCCCCAAAGGGACTCGGGGTGGTTTCTAAGCTATAGGCCAGTGGTTCCCAACTTTTTTTTACCAGTGGCCACCTTGACCAGGACCACTTTGACCAGGGAGTACTTGACCAGGGTCCACCTTGACCAGGGGCCAACTTGACCAAGGACCACTTTGACCAGGGACCACTTTGACTAGTGGCCACCTTAACCAGGGACCACTTTGATTGGGGAGTACTTGACCAGGGACACCCTTGACCAGGGACCACCTTGACCAGGGGCCATCTTGACCAAGGACCGCCTTGACCAGGAACCACTTTGACCAGGGAGTACTTGACCAGGTAGTCTCTGGTCAAGGTGGCCCCTGGACAAGATGTTCACTGGTCGAAGTGGCCAGGGGCCACCTTGACCAGGAACCACTTTGACTGGGGAGTACTTGACCAGGGACTGCCTTGACAAGTGGACACCTTGGCCAGGGGCCAACTTGACCAAGGACCACTTTGACCAGTGGCCACCTTAACAGGGAACCACTTTGACCAGGGGTCGCCTTGACCAGGCGCCGCCTTGACCAGGGAACACCTTGACCAGGGGCCACTTTGACCAGAGAACATCTTGTCCAGGGGCCACCTTGACCAGAGACCACCTTGACCAGGGGCCACTTGCTGAGGGACCACTTTCCAACATTAGTACCAAAATGTTTAGGAATCAGTTTTTAATCAACTAGATTTGGTTTGGTTTTTTGGGGATACTGATTCCAAAAATTGCATTGGATAGACCACATCAGCTCTAGTTTCTGATATGCTATCATATGCTATCCAGTAGTCGCCATCTGCTCATCCACAGAAAACTCTATTTAATAATCTAGAGCTGCAGAACTTATTTTATAACTCTACGTCAACAGTATGACATAGTGACCAAACAAAAGCCAGGGCAATTCTAGCCAATGTCAACAGGTGTTTAGTATCCATAGCAAGGAAGGGAATAAATGCAGTCGGCCATCCACATTTACTGGGATTGAGGGCATAGGATCACCACAAAAACTAAAACAAACGTTAATTGCCATGTTTTGACGGTTGTATGTTCATTTTTCAGCACAACTTTATAGTCATCTGCTGGAAACTGAACACTGAAGAGCTTAGAGATTCCTAAAGGTGTTCTCTCTAGAAATTGCTAGGTTCCCTAGCACATCTAGAGGAAACTGACAATAGAGTTGCATTGGAGGATCTAATCCAGTGTTTCTCAACCTGTGGGTCCCCAGGTATTTTGGCCTACAACTACCATAAATCGCAGTTAGTTTATCAGCTGTTAGGATTTCTGGGAGTTGAAGGCCAAAACATCTGGGGACCCACGGGCTATGAATCACTGATCTAATCAGATCCTCCAAATTCAAAACTGCTAATGTGGAGGGACAACTCAACTGGGTTGCTGTGAGTTTTCCAGGCTGTATGACCACATTCCAGAAGCATTATCTCCTGACGTTTCACCCACATCTCTGGCATCCTCAGAGGTTGAGGGGTCTGTTGGAGACGAGGCAAATGAGGTTTATATATCTCTGGAATGTCCAGGGTGGGAGAAAGAACTCTTGAGGCAAGTGTGAATGTTGCAATTGGCCACCTTGATTAGCATTTGCAGCTTCAAAGCCAGGCTGGATGCTGCCTGGGGGGATTCTTTGCTGCAGGTGGGGTATGTGTGTGTGATAGCTGACAGTGATTAATTCCTGTCTGGAATTCCCCTGCTTTTTGGGTGCTGTTCTTTATTTACTGTCCTGATTTTAGAGGGTTTTTTTTAATACTGATAGCCAGATTTTCATAGTTTTCTCCTTTCTGTTGACATTGTCCACGTGCTTGTAGATTTCAATGGCTTTTCTGTGTAGTCTGACATGGTAGTTGTTAGAGTGTTCCAGCATTTCTGTGTTCGCAAACAATATATAGTGTAGTGCCCATCTGTTCTGCTTTGATCAGACCTCACCTTGAAAGTGTCCTGTTCTGAGCCTCACAACTTTTTAGTCACTTCATCATTGTGGTGACTTACATTTCACCTCTGCTCTTTTAGATCACTTTCACATACAGTGCTTTTAAGAAGCTGGAATGAGTGCAGGGAAGGGGTGACCAAGATAATCAAGGGTCTGTGAATCAAGCCTGAGGAAGGATGACTTATGAAGTTGGGTATCTTTGGGGAAGGCAAGGCTGAGAATAACAATATCGTCATCTTGAAATATCTTAAGGCAGTGTTTCTCAACCTTGAAGTCGGAACATCTGGGTGGTCACAACGGGGCTTCAGAGGAGCCACCAAAGACCATCAGAAAGTGCATATTTCTGATGGTTTTAGTATTCCCTTTGACATAGTCATTTGGGTTCATAGTGCTCTCCGGATGTAGGTGAACTGTATATCCCCTAAATCACTGTCAATTCATCCCAAGTCCCTCCAGTATTTTCTGTTGGTCATGGGGGTTCTGTGTGGGATGTTTGGCCCAATTCTCTCAGTGGGGTTCAGAATACTCTTTGATTGTAGGTGAATTATAAATCCCAGCAACTACAACTCCCAAATGTCAAAGTCCATTTCCTCCAGACTCCACCAGTGTTCACATTTGGACACATTGCGTATTCGTTCCAAGTTGAGTCCAGATCCATCATGGTTTGATTCTACATGGTTTGAATGTAGGTGAACTACAACTCCAAAACTCAAGGTCAATGCCCACCAAACCCTTCCAGTATTTTCTGTTGGTGATGGGAGTTCTGTATTCCAAGATTGGTTCCGTTCTATCGTTGGTGGAGTTCATAATGCTCATAATGCTTTTCAGCATTATGGATGGCCCATGGGGTCTCTTCCAACTCTATGATTCTGTTATTGATTGTAACTACAACTACCAAATGACAAAATCAATCCCCCTCCCCCCAACCCCACCAAATTTGGGCATATTGGGTATTTGTGTCAATTTTGGTCTAGTGAATAAAAATATATTCTGCATATCAGATATTTACTTTACATTTCATAACAGTAGTAAAATTAGAGTTATGAAGCAGCAAAAAAAAAATGTTATGGTTGGGGGTCACCACAACATGAAGAACTGTATTGAGGGGTTGTGGCATTAGAAAGGTTGAGAACCACTGTAATAAAATAATTGTTTCACAGTGGAGTCAACTGGCTCTGGGGGTGGAGGACTCTCCACCTTTGAAGGTCTTCTAACTGTGTTGGATGGGCATCTTTCAGGAGTCCTTTAGCAAGACCTTCATGGCAAGGAGTGGCTGAGGGGGGAAAGGAAAGGGCCTGAGGCTGTTAGGAATGGTGGGAGTTGAAGTCCAAAACACCTGGATGGTCCAAGTTTGCCCATGCCTATTCTAAAACAACGTTTAGCTTTCCTGCTGTACTGTTTCAGCAGTTCCTCTTCCACCTAGGGTTAAATTTCCTCTCCTTCTTGAAATCCCACCCATTACTCATTGTGATTAAGGGAAGGTTTAGAACCTTTTACCTATTTAATATTAACTCATATGGCCTGACAAGTTGAATGACTAGTGCGGAGTACTTATCAATGAGACAAGCTTAGAAATATTCTCCTGATGTTTAACACGCACTGTTTCCTGATAGCCATTGGGCAGGCTGTGAACCTTGCTGAATGCCTAGGAGCATGAATCAAATTAGTTAATTATAACAAGAATAATAAAATGGTCTACAGAGTCCTGTTTGATCAGCTGCTTTCTTCTTTTTTTTTACCCCACCACACCTTGGTCCTGCCATAAAGCAGATGGTGCCTGGCATTTTCAAAGTCCAACCTGAATGTTTCCTTTTTTCATGGGCAGGTCATCTTTAAATTTTCAAACTACTGGCAGTCCCCAAATTAGGAACAAGATAGGTTCTGTAGGTTTGTTCTTAAGTTGAATTTGTTTGTAAGTTGAAACAAGTACATTTTTAAAGTGTGATTCCAGCCAAATATAGCTTTGGATAACATAGGCAAGGGTTAACACCCCAGTGATGTTTCTTTAGTTGTCTGTGCCTTTCCCTGTTCAGAGGATTTCACCTCACTTTCTGTCCATGTTATAATTGGATTTTGAAAAATTTGGTTTGTTGTGGAAACAAAGGTTGTTGATAAAGTTTCAGTGGAGACCCCTTTCCCCCATGATAACTTCTCAGGGGTGAATTTCTCTTCCTAGTGAATGTCTCACCCGCATTCGTAACTATAAGTCATTTGTAAGTCAGATGTTTGTAACTCGCAGACTGCCTGTACTTTCCCTTTAGCTCTCCTTACTTGCCCAGCAATAGTCTGTGGATCCTAAAAGCTTTGTTCAAACTTCCAGCTATGAAGCAAATAGCAGAAGCAGATTGTTTCAACCTGAGAAATATCTCTATTAAGATATAGCTATAGTCACACACCTTGCACTTCATGCCATGCCCTCTCTCCATTACTGCAACTGGCACTTATTTTATTCCAGTGTTTACAATCCCTCCACGGTTAGAGGATCACAGCTTGATTAAGTCTGAGTTGATATTTTTATATGTGCATGGGTTTTATTTTATTGTATTTTAGATTGTGCTCACTTTTATGTTTGTTTTTAGGCACTTTGTGCCATCTGTAAATTGTCCCAAGTCCCTTCGGGGAGATGATGGAGGGATATAAGAATAAACTTATTGGGTTATTGTGAGTTTTTCGGACTGTATTGCCATGTTCCAGAAGCATTCTCTCATGAAGTTTCGCCTGCATCTATGGCAGGCATCCTCAGAGGTTGTGAGGTCTGTTGGAAACTAGGAAAATGGGGTTTGTATATCTGTGGAATGACCAGGGTGGGAGAAAGAACTCTTGTCTATTTGAGGTAGGTGTGAATGTTTCAATTGGCTACCTTGATTAGCATTTATTGGCCTAGCAGTTTCAAGGTCTGACTTCTTACTGCCTGGGAAAATCCTTTGTTCGCAGGTCATTAGCTGGACCTGATTGTTTCCTGTCAGGAATCCCCCTGTGTTTGAGTGTTGTTCTTTATTTGCTGTTATGATTTTAGATTTTTTTAAAAAATACTGGTAGCCAGATTGTGTTCATTTTCATGGTTTCTTCCTTTTTGTTGAAATTGTCTACTTGCTTGTGGATTTCAATGGCTTCTCTGTGTGTAGTCAGACATGCTAGTTGTTAGAGTGGTCCATTTTCCTAGTTTCCAACAGACATCACAACCTCTGAGGATGCCTGCCATAGATGCAGGTGAAATGTCAAGAGAGAATGCTTCTGGAACATTGCCATATAGCCCTGAAAACTCACAGCAACCCAGTGATTCCGACCATAAAAGTCTTCGATAATACAATAAAGTTTCTGTTGTTGTTGTTGTTTTTATTAATATAGTAGGTAGAAAAGGGAATATCAAACTCGTTCTTTATCAACAATGCCAGCTTTGCCGCAAGGAATAATGGCCACTCTAGATGTTTTGAATTTACTAGTATCAAATATGTATTTTTCATTATATTTATGTTTTATATGTGCAGGTGCACAATTGAAAAGGGAAGAGGCCCCAGGTTAGGGTTGGAACACTGTGTGTCCCTCTGGGTGTTGCATCTCACATCACATTGGCAATGGTGATGAATTATAGGAGTCACAATCTTGGAGCTATGTGATGTAGACATGTGACAATGTAATGGACTAAGGCAGTGGTTCTCAACCTGTGGATCCCCAGGTGTTTTGGCCTACAACTCCCAGAAATCCCAGCCAGATTGCCAGATGTTAGGATTTCTGGGAGTTGAAGGCCAAAACATCTGAGAACCCACAGGTTGAGAACCACTGGACTATGGGGATATTTGCACTGAGTAATGTAAGGTGAAAGTTGCAGATTTTGGTGAATTACTATTTTTTGGACTGGGAAGGTAGCTTTCTTCACGCAACCACCCTGGATCAAAAGAATAGGGGGAAAAAACAGGACTACCTATGGCTTTGTGGCATGGTACATAAGCAAATGGATAGATTTACTCTCTTTATCTGGTATGTAGATTTTGTGTTTTGCATTGGACTGTTAAATTCATAGAAATGTGTGAGATTCTTCAAGACTCATTTAGGCAGTGGGCTGGACTAGATGAAGACTTTATCTTTTCTGACACAAAGTGGTTATTTTAAATCCAAACATTGAAGAAAAATGGTATCAGGTTGCCCTATGAGTGATGGGTGTCGTCTTGGATTGTCATCACAGGGCTAGAAATGAGACATTTGAAATGTTCTTGTATTGTCTTTCCTTAGCACTTTAGACAAGGATTAGTTCTTGGGAGGCAGGGGAGATGGAGATGAATCATGTTGTTCTCTAAATATCGCTGAACTGCAGGTCGCAGTCATCTTAGTTGGCATATATAATAGGCCTGTTTGATCAAGAAAAAAATTGTTTCTAAATTCGATTCTTAATTGGGGTGTTTTTTTGTTTCGATATTAAAAATATTTACAAAACTTACCAAAAAAAATGTTTTGTTATTTACGAATTTTCGTAAATATTTACAAAACATTTTAGAAAAAAATTTTTTCTTGATCAAACAGGCTAAGTGTGAATGTTGCAGTAATGGTCACCAATGGCTTTCTCCCACCCTGGACATTCCATAGTATTAGAGATGATATATAACTCACCATTTGCCTAGTTTCCAACAGACCTCTGAGGATGCCTGCCATAGATGTGGGCAAAATGTCAGGAGAGAATGCTTCTGGAACATGGTCATATACAGCCCTGAAAAGTCACACAAGCCGGATGGCGCGCGGAGGCCGCTTGTGAGCGCGCGCGCGCCATCCAATGGGCTCCGGCTCCTGCGCCCCCCCTCCTCCTCCTCCTCCTCCCAGCTGGCGCGCGCGCGCTCACAAGCGGCCTCCGCGCGCCATCCGGCTCCGGTTCCTGCGCCCCCCCTCCTCCTCCTCCTGGGAGGAGGAGGAGGAGGAGGGGGGGGCGCAGGAACCGGAGCCGGATGGCGCGCGGAGGCCGCTTGGATGGCGCGCGCTTACAAGCGGCCTCCGCGCGCCATCCGGCTCCGGTTCCTGCGCCCCCCCTCCTCCTCCTCCTGGGAGGAGGAGGAGGAGGAGGGGGGGCGCAGGAACCGGAGCCGGATGGCGCGCGGAGGCCGCTTGTAAGCGCGCGCGCCATCCAAGCGGCCTCCGGCTTCTGCGCCCCCCCCCTCCTCCTCCTCCCAGCTGCACTTCCTGCAACACAGCTGGGAGAAGGAGGAGGAGGAGGAGGGGGGCGCAGGAGCCGGAGCCCATTGGATGGCGCGCGCGCGCGCTCACAAGCGGCCTCCGCGCGCCATCCGGCTTCTGCCACGGTGCACTGCTGGGGTTCTTGGGAGCGCCGGATTGGCTCCCAGGCTCCAGCACTGCAGCACCACTCAGCAGCAGCCTCCATGCCATTAACGACACGAGCTGAAGCTCGTAAAATACATGGGGCTGCTGCTTCGATATTTTTAAACCCTTCCGGGTTTAAAAATATGTTTTGATATCGCGTCGGATATTCAAAAAATAACGATTAAAAAACGAAAAACGAATTAACGAAACAAAACCGACAGGCCTAATATATAATATTGAGAGATGCTGCTAGATGCCATCAAGCGGGTATTGGAAGGATGCATGATCTCCCCCTATGAGTTGCAGTGATGTTGAGCACATCACTGATCTTAATGCCAAGATCCTTCTTGGGACACTAGAGTAGACTGAAAATTATTGTGTAGGGCAGTGGTTCTCAACCTGTGGCCCCTAGATGTTTCAACTTCCACAAATCCTAACAGCTGGTAAACTGGCTGGGATGTCTGCGAGTTGTAGGCCAAAACCCCTGGGGACCCACAGGTTGAGAATAACTGGTGTCGGGATTTGCACTTTCTTAGAGGCTGCATAAATGATGTCCCCATTGCACCCATCCATTCTGTATGCCACACCCAGGCCTTAGTCTCGCTTTTTTATTTGGTGTGTGGGAAGCTAAACAGTGGTTGGGCAATGAGTGAACTCAATACATTGTACAACTATGGGACTCAGCATAATTATGTGCTGGTGGTATATTTACATGACACTGAAAACATGTTGGATCTTGGCTTAAGTAGGGTGGAGATTATTTGTTGTGAATATTTACGCCAAATAATTTCATCTGAGCTGTGACAGAGCTTGGGGTGTATGCAGTCAAGAGACTGAAACATTTACCCAGACCTAATAGTCCTGGCCAAGCAAAGCATCATTGGTATTTCTATTTCTCTTGTGTTTCAAACAGTTTTCCTGGTTATCTCTATTGTTGGGGGCTTTCCTAGAAGGCTGTTGAGAATCTTCAATTGCTGCATATACTCATGTACAAGTATAAGTCAACATTTTGTATAAGTCAAGTGCACATTTGGGGCCAAAATTAAGCATTTTTATGTGACCAGTGAATTTGTGGAGGGCCATTCCATGGAGAGTAGAAAGTATCAATGCTGCTCCTCCTACTTTCCCATTTGGGCATTCAAAAACATCAGAAGTAGAAACATGGTGGAAAGAGTAAGGGGACTGTTGCTTATTTTAGGTTTTCCTGGGATGCCAGTGGTTCTCAACGTGTGGGTCCCCAGGTATTTTGGTCTACAACTCCCAGAAATCCCAGGCAGTTTACCAACTGTTAGGATTTCTGGAAGTTGAAGGCCAAAACATCTGGAGACCCACAGGTCTCCAGATGTTTTGAGAACCACTGCTCTTAAGTTAAGAGATTGTGACTTGCCCAAGGTCTCCCAGTGGGTTTCCATGGCTAAATGGGGATCCAGGTCCTGGTCTCCCAGAATCCTAGTCCAGCACTTAGACTGCTACACCAAGAGAATACATATCTTGTTGCCTAATAGTTTGAGGGGTGATTAAACCATTAGTAAGTACATTCTCCTGTATTGGCAATATCTAAATATAGCATGAATCACACAAAGAGAGCTTACAGGCTCTTTTAGTTAGAAGCCCACTCAGAAGTAAGTCATATTGAAATAAGTGGGGCTTGCCTCTGACTAAACGAGAATATATATTTCTCAACTACTTGTGCAATCCAGAGGAAGATATATATTAGCAATCTGGTGCCATTGCCTTGTAAGGGATAAAATCCTAGCCAAATATTTGACAGCAAGGTCTTCATAATGGACTCATAGATACTAAACTTGTATGACACTTTCTATAAGGGACACAATTTTACTACATCATTGTATGTAATGGCACTTGGATTTTGGTATCCACAGGGTTTGGGTGGGTCCTGGATTTAAGCAAGCAGGGTGAGTAAATATGTATGCTGTTGGCGTCAGATTGAAACAGCTCTGTGTTTTGCCAATGCCTCAGCGGGAGGTTGTGTGGCAATTGCAAGTTTACTGCTTTGAGACAAGGTGAAAAACTGTTGGGAGAACCTGTAAACCAATGTTTTTGTACTTCGGTAACTTTCTGGTTGGTTACTGCAGTATGTGGTACATGGAGCTATCACTTTTGGAAACAGTCAGTTAGTGGAAGGTAGAGTTGCCAAAGTAGTGTCTAATACTCTCAGAACAACTGTACTGGCTCCCAATCTGTAAATCGAAGTGCCTATTTTTCTGTATAGTGTGACTCCATATGTATAAGGCACGTATCTGTTGTTTCACTTACCAACATTTGGCAAAATGTGCCCTCTCTAGGTTTTATCTAGGTCCTCCGGCAAGACTGTGTAGTCTTTTTGGGTCAGAGGTCCTTCATTTATTTATTATTAGGTTTGCTTTTATTCTTGGTATTGTGTATCCAAGTGAAGTGCAAGAATGTATCCCTTGCAAATACTCCCCCTGAAGACACAGGTTCACAGCTTGGGAGTAATCCTGGACTTAATGGCTGAGTCTGGAACCTCAGGTTTCAGCAGTGGCCAGAGGAACTTTTGCACAATTAAAATTTGTGTGCCTGTTGCGCCCATACCTTGGGAAGTCAGACCTGGCCATGGTGGTCCATGCTCTTATTACATCTCATATAGATTACTGCAACACGCTTTATGTGGGGTTGCCCTTGAAGATGACCCAGAAGCTTCAGTTAGCGGCAGCCATATTTCTAACTGGGGAGCCTACTACTCCTCTGTTACGTCAGTTTCACTGGCTGCAAGTCTGCTACTGAGCCCAATTCAAAGTGCTGGCCTTGGCCTATAAAGCCCTAAATGTTTCTGGTCCAACTTACTTGTCCAAATGCATCTCCCTCTATGAGCCTACAAGTGCTTTAAGATCAGCTGGAGAGACCATGCTCTCTGTCCCAACCTCTTTGCAAGCATGATTGGTTGGGGATGAGAGACAGGGCCTTCTCAGTGGTGGCCCCTCAGCTGTGGAATTCCCTCATAGAATCATAGAGTTGAAAGAGACCTCATGGGCCATCCAGTCCAAACCCCTGCCAAGAAACAGGAAACTCACATTCAAAGCTCCCCCAACAGTTAGCCACCCAGCCTATGCTTAAATGCCTCCAAAGAAAGAACCTCCACCACCCTCCCCAGTAACATCAGGCAGGCCCCATCCCTCCTGGTTTTTAGGGGAAAAAATTAGACCTAGCTTTTTATGCAGGTGTTTGGTGAATAGGAAACTACAGAATAAGACTTTTAACAGCTTGAATAATGGAACATGGATTTTGTAAAACGTTTATGGATATGAGATCATGACTCGGCATTTTATATGGTTTTAATCTGTTTGATTGATTGATTGATATGTGTTTTAATTGCTTATATGTTTAGATTTTTTATATTTTGATTTTTTTTGGTCATGTCAGAAGTGACTTGAGAAACTGCAAGTCGCTTCTGGTGTGAGAGAATTGGCCGTCTGCAAGGACGTTGCCCACGGGACGCCCGGATGTTTTGATGTTTTGCCATCCTTGTGGGAGGCTTCTCTCATGTCCCCGCATGGAGTTGGAGCAGATAGACGGAGTTCATCTTCCTCTCCCCAGATTCAAACCTGCGACCTGTCGGCCTTCAGGGGTTTAACCCACTGCGCCACTGGGGGCTCATATTTTGATGAGATGTGTTTTATTGTTTACCTGTGCGGCATTTCATTTTTGCCGGATTTGTAAGCCATCTTGAGTCCCCTCCAGGGTCAAGAAAGGCAGGGTAGAAATGAAGTAGTAAATAAATAAATATGGGGGTCTGTTTCATGTGCTTATTTATTTGCATATCTATTGTTTAAGTATTTTTAGCATTACCTTATTGTGCATGTTGTTACTGGGCAGAATAAAAACACAACAGATTTTGGTGTGTATAAGCCACATATTATTGACTTGATATATGCAAGATAATCCATTATTTTTAGTTTAGAAACATCTGGGATAGTAATACCTTTGACTGGGATGCTGGTGAACCACTGAGAGTCATTGGACATTGCTAGGCTAGCTGTGCCAGTGATCTGACTTAGTATGAAGAAGCCTCATATGTCATAAAGGCAGTGAGGCGCCTGCTGTGGGAATGCAGGTGGGGGCAGAATGCAGAGGAGTTTTCTGGTTCATTCCATTCCCACAATGTATGTGGCGTGTCAGGCTCACATTAATAGTAATAAGTTAAACTGCCTGTTCTGCGGGGCAGTCGGAAAAACAGGAAACTGCTTAGATATCTTTGATTAGGAATGAGGATACACCATGTCGTCATTCCTGCATATTAGAACTCTCAGCTGAGGTATTTTTTTCCTATTTAGTTAACTTGCTCCTACTACAAACTCAGGATCAGTACTCAATTGACTCAGTAGTAGAGTGGGAACTGGAGCAGAATTGATGTCTTCACATCATCCAAGGTTTGATTGGGAAACTCTTGACAAACAGGCACAGGTAGATACCTTGTTTGGGGATGGGGGGAGGTTGTAATACTGCATCTCCCATCATCCCTCACCATTGACGAGAGCAGAAGGAAGTTAGAATCTAGGAGTATCCGCAGGGTTACAAGTTAGCTATTCGGTTCTGTCCAAAAAGATACTTATAAACAAAAATGTATAGATATTGATTGGAATGGGGGTCCCACACTCTGGATCTCTGATAAGCAATGACTTAAAATAAGACAGCTCCCCTGCACCCCTAACTATCCTACTGCAAGGTCCATTTGTCCTTGCTCCTGTGGCTCCTATGGCACTCAAAGAACAAATAGATAGAACAAATATATATTTCTTCTATGTGTTTGTGCAGCTGAAGCAATTGTTTCCATATCTCCTGTATAAGAAGTGTACAGTATGGCTGTCATATATGCATACATGTAATAGAAGAACTATGGAACGCCCTTCTTAGCGACATTAGATTGGCCCCTTCTTTGGTTGTATTTCGGAGGAAAGTGAATACCTGGTTGTTTGAAAATGCAGTGTAACAAACATAGGAATATGGAACGATTGGCTGGTGAGACTGGATCTTGATTTTAACTAAGAGATGCTAATGAGTTATGTTTTATTGACTTGGTAATAATTGTAGATTATGCCTTGTTTTTAATTGCTTCAATTGTTTTATGATGTTTTGAGCACTGAATTTTGCTACTGTAAACCGCTTTGAGTTGCCTGTGGGCTGAGAAAAGCGGGATATAAATATTTATTTATTTATTTACTTACTTACTTACTATAAGAACTAACTGTACTTCCAGCATCAAGGCATATCCTATAAGGCAGTGTTTCTCAACCTGGAGGTCAGGATCCGGGGGGGGGGGTCATGAGGGGGTTTCAGAGGGGTTGCCAAAGATCCTCAGAAGGCTGAAGGTCTCTCCGCCTGTCCATCTCTTCCTTTTTTGGAAATAGATGGCGAATCCTCCCACCAAAAGCCCTTCTCCCTGTGATTAGCTGGCCTCTCAGCCAAGGAGAGGGCTGTTTCTGAGACTCTGAGCAGGGAAGGGAGAGCTGGCATGCTTGGTACATGGCAGCATGGTGCAGATGTGCAGGTGAGGGAGAGCATGTGAGACTGGAGGGAGGCTCACACCAGTGAGTTCCTTCAAGGCATGGGGGTTTTGTGTGGGAAATTTGGCCCAATTATGTCGTTGGTGGACTTCAGGTGGGCTTTTTTGATTGTAGGTGAACTAGAAATCCCAGCAACTACAATTCCCAAACTCCACCAGTGTTCACGTTTAGACATTTTAGAGTATTTGTGCCAAGTTTGGTCCAGATCTATCATTATTTGAGTCAACTGTGCACTCTGAATGTAGGTGAACTACAATTCCAGTACTCAAAGTCAATGCTCACCAAAGCCTTCTAGTATTTTCTATTGGTTGTGGGCATTCTGTGTGCCAAGTTTGGTTCAATTCCATTGTTGGTGGAATTTAGAATGCTTTTCAATTGTAAGTTAACTATAAATCCCAGCAACTACGACTCCCAATGATAAAATAATAATAATAATAATAGTAGTAATAATAATAATAACACTTTATTTGTACCCCGCTACCATCTCCCCAAGGGACTCGGTGCGGCTTACATGAGGCCGAGCCCAAACACAACAATACAAGCAATAACAACAACAAAACAAGCAATTAAAATAAAAGCAATACCCCCCCCCCCCCCCCCCCCCGGATGTATTTGCTGGATGTATTTTCATTCACTGGACCAAATTTGGCACAAATTGGGTATTTGTGCCAAATTTGGTCCAGTGAATGAAAATACATCCAGCATCCTGCATATCAGATATTTATATTACAATTCATAACAGTAGCAAAATGACAGTTATGAAGTAGCAATGAAAATAATGTTATCGTTGGGGGTCACCATAACATGAGGGTTTGTGTCATTAGGAAGGTTGAGAAACACTGCTATAAGGGTTTCTGTGGAAGATTGCAGGTCTCTTGCCTTGTGAAAAGGTGTGGATTTAGGGGAGGGATTTGGAATGTTTCTTCCAAAGGTGTAGCCTTCTGAATGTTTGCAAGTTTTAGTGATGGTGGGCGTGTAAGGCTTGGGGTGAGACTCGTCTCTCAACCCAAGCCTTTAAAAATGTTCAAACTGTGTAACATTAACATCTTAGACCTAAGCTTGCTGTTCTGTTCTTTTTTCGTAATGAACGTCTTTGTAAATAGGAAGGAAAAATTGCTTCACACTCAACTCTCCCTTCCATACTATGTGTGGAGGAGTACTAGCATACCTTGTCCTGCTGCTTCTTAGCCCAAAACTTGTGTGGGTGCAGCTTTTTAGACTCTGCATGAAAGCGGAGATCAAATCTGTAGCTGGTGTTAAAAGGAGATTATCTGGGCTTGAGCCTTTTTTTGCTTTGCTTGCTTTTGTTCATAGTACAACCTTCGTGTCCATGGGGCATATGTTCCAAGATGCTTCATGAATGCATGAAACTGAATAATTGAAAACTTTATATTATATTAATTTATTTATTTATGACTAAAGGACTGGTAATCATGGACGATGAATTTGGATTGCGACTTCAGTTACGAGATGCATTGGATGGTTATTGGTGGCCCAATAATTTGTATTGTATATGTGTTTTATGCTTTTAAACTGAATATTGTTGTTTTTTAAGTGTTGTAAACCGCAATGAGTCGCCGATTTAGGCTGAGATATTAGCGGTATACAAGCGCATTAATAAATAAATAAATAAATAAATAAATAAATAATAAATTCCCCGCCCTTCTCACCCCCGGAGAGGGACACAATGCAACTTTACAACAAGCAATCATTAGATGCCGAACACAATTTAAAATAAACAATCATAAACTAAACAGCAGTTAAAAACAGTTATAAACATTCATTTAAAAGTTCTGCCAGTTCAAAAATCATGGTCAAAGGCCAGTCCATTGCCAGTCGCATAAAATCATTGTCATTCAAATTGCTACAAAAACAAGATTTAAGTTTTTTACGAAAGGCCAATTTGACTGTATTTAGCCTGGGAGCATTGTATAGAATGTCACTGGAAAACCTAGGCCCCTTCTACACTGGGATCAATCACCTGACCTCAAATTTTGGTGTTCAGAATAAAAATGCCAACATTGTGTCATCTGAATTCTGTTGGTTGTAGTTGGCATTCTCTGATTTATACAGACACTTATGTGCCTTTGGTGTGCCATTAGGTAAGGGATTGTGTCATTATGCAATTCACTGGTGGACCCAAGCCAGTCTAATGGTAATAGCAAGGTGCCAAATGAATGGAACTATCAATTCTGCTCATATCTTCAGAAGATTTTTGTAATTGAAAATTAAAACAGTTCAGCACTATTGGCTAAATGTCTCAGGCTGTGCCAAAAAAGCACTTCTAACAATGTGAACTGAACTGTTGCACTGTAAATGGATGTTGTACAGAGGTGCCTTTGCCAAGTCTGATAGAATTTCTTGTCCTAAGAGGCTAAGTATTTCAAAGTTTAGCTCATGGGGAGTTTAGGAACACTCAGGATTATAAATTATTTAGGTTATTAAGTTTTGTTGACTCTTCCTCCGTCTAGTGGGAATTTGTTCATATGGTTAGCACATTTGTGTGATGGATGTGTGTGTCAGGAGAGACTTGAGAAACAGCAAGTCGCTTCTGGTGTGAGAGAATTGGCCATCTGCAAGGATGTTGCCTAGGGGAGGCCTGGATGTTTTACTATTCTGTGGGAGGCTTCTCTCATGGCTCCACATGAGAAGCTGGAGCTGACAGACGGGACCTCACCCCACTCCCGGATTCGAACCACCCTTTTGTTCAGCAGTCCTGCTGGCACAAGGGTTTAACCTATTGTTCCACTGGGGGCTCCTTTATAATTAATACTTTTTATAAATGTTCTTAACAGTTGGAAAAACAGCCAAAAATTAAGTACGTACTCTGTCCAATTCGGATATATGACTGCCATAAAATATTACAGTGAACCCTGAGTATCTGTTGGAATTTGCTTCCAGGATTCCCATGAATACCAAAATCAGTGGATGCTTGTGCCTTATCATATACTGTGGTGTAGGAAAGTGGTACCCCTTATATAAAATGGCAAAATCAACGTTTTTTTTTAGGGAGGTCTTTTCAACTTGTGCTTTTTAACTGGTTTGGATTCTAGGTTGCCTCCATCTCTGATTGCTGTTATTCTCCAAAATGTGTTGGCTGGATTTTTTTTCAGTTGCATGTTGGATTAAGACGGGTCTGGGGACTGCTGTCAGCCATAGCCAGAATGGCAATTGGTAAAGGAATGTAGTACTTGAAGCCCAAAAACTGCTCATTGCAGGGCCAGTGTTTTTTCTTCTTCAAGTCATTCCACTGCTTTAAACTTGTATAGCAGCAGGGGCCATTCCAGGTGATATGTAGCCTCTATTTATATCTTCGCAATGATATTTTGCCTCTTTTCAGAGTGCTCCATTGACATTTGCAGTTTGATGTTTAAATCTCCAGCCCCGAAGAAATACCACCCAGACATGCCCAGCGGAGCACTTCTCCCTCTATCCCTTCCAATCGCACATCCCTCTAGAATACCCCTCACTCCTGTCAGAAGAGAATATGAACCAAGAAGAAAGAAGGAGTTTGAGAAAGAGTCTCCTTCTCTGTGTGTACCTATACTCATATCAAAAAGGGGATGACCTGAAGGGAAGTCATCTATCCAGCGGTTGTTGGAAAACAATACAGTGAGACGGGGGAAGCCAACAGTGGTATGACCAGGGCTGGTGCCATCTCTCTGATGATGCAACCCAGTGTGGCCTTTACCCTCTCCATCTCTTTAATGACGCCACTGGTTAGCCTATGGAGGTTTTTGAAGATTTTTCTTGGGAAAGTCCTAACACTGCCTCTCTGCTGAGCTAGATTGGGGTGGGCAGATCTATCAACCTGTTGGTGGTTTACTGTAGACATACAAGAAATGTAGTATTTAACAACTGCAACAATCCTACACATCCTAAATTATACCCTTCAAATTAGAAAAGCATAGAGAAGGCAGTGGTTTCATGTGTGGCAACTGCCAGTTATTTCAAGTTCTACTTCTGGCTGCTTTTATTCAAAGTGTGCAACAGGCTGTGGCGTGAGGTTTGAGTAAAAGCCAGAACACGATCTGCACCCTGATTTCCTAACCTCTACTGAACTAAGTTAATTAATAAACTTAGAATCATAGAACCCTAGGATTGGAAGGGACCACACGGACCATATAGTCCAACCCCCGATATGCAGGAAAAGCAAGATCAAAGCACCTCGATGGGTAGCCATCGAGCCTCTGTTTAAGAGCCTCCAAAGAAGAGCTTCCTCCAAACTCTTGAGGTAGTGAATTCCACTGCTGAATAGCCCTTACAGTCAGTAAGTGCTTCCTAATGTTCTGGTGGAATCTCCTTTCATAGAATTTGAACCCATTGCTCTAAAATCCTAGTCTCCAGGGCACCTAAAACAAGCCTGCTCTCTCTTCCTTATGACATCTTTTCACATATTTATACATGGCTATCATATCACCTCACATCCTTCTCTGCAGGCTAAACATGCCTAGATCTTTAAGCCACTTCTCATAGGGATTCATGATCCCCAGACCATGTTGCTGTCTGCTGGACATGTTCCAGCTTGTCAATTTCTCTCATAAATTGTGGTACCCAGAATTAGGACACATTGTTCCAGGTGTGGTCTAACCAAAGCAGAATAGAGGTGTGCCATTACCTGTGTTGTAGGTTTTGCACTGACTAGCCAACCAACATATTAACGCTGTCCCATCTAGTTTGTGAGGATGTCAAGCATTTTGCAGATCCTAGTTCTTATTCAATGCTTTCCATACAGTCTGATCTAAAAGTATTACTTCTCCTGCTTTGATCAGTTTGAGAAATTGATATAGACCTATATTGAGCTGTGAAAAGATGCCTTCTTTCTTTGTGTGTAGTTCTAACCACACTCTTTCATTAAAAGATGGAAAGGAATCTAGCTCTAAGCTTGATGCACATTAATGGTAATGTTCATGACAATCAGTTATTCAGATACAGTTAGGAATCATTTCTAAAATGGCTACATAATGTTACATGAATACCGATTAAGTTCCAAACATTCTTCCTTTGTTTCAAATCATCAGCCACATGGGGCTGTTATGGAAACTTTGGGCATTGCAGAAGGTTATGGGACATATTGTAGAGCATGCAGAAGTCAGGTGGATATTACCATAGGCTTTGAAGTTTTGCAGTAAGAAGTGGAAAGATCTTTAAGGGAAATATAGCTGTTGATGGAATTTTTCCATGTGAAGAAATCTTGAAAAACCTCTCATTCTATGTGACATACGTAGCTTGGGAAACTCTGTTGTTTATTTAGTAAATAAATATGGATGAAACGTTTTACTAGTGTCTTTCTTATCCTTTTCTTATCCTTTCCTAGTTTGTTATTGATGCGAATGTTCTCAGAGAGTTGGCAGAAACTTTTTCCATGTTATTTTCGTATGGATCCTAATTTGTCCTGTTGGATCCTATTTCTCAGATTTGTGTTGTGTTTTAATAGTTTGCCCATAATGTTAAAATCATTGCTGTGTGCAATCTCTTCAATTGCAAACAGTTAGAATATCAACACATATTATGAGTCAGAGGAATAATGAATGAGGATTCCCACTTGTTGGCTTTGGTATAGTACTGGAGTTAATACTGATATTTTATTTTCAAACATATTAATGGCGTAACATGGGAATTTTGCAAATGACCGAACAGAGAGTAAGTTTTATTTTGATGTTAGCTACCAGCTAAGGATGTATTCCTCTCCCTGGAAAGTTAGGGCCCTTCCACATAGCCATATAACCCAGAATATCAAGGCAGAAAATCCCACAAGATCTGCTTTGAACTGGGTTCTCTGAGTCCACACTGCCATATATTCCAGTTCAAAGCAGAAAATATGGGAATTGATTCGGTTATGTGGAAGGGACCTTAGTTAATGGCATTGACTCTCCTTTATAGGTAAACTATGAAGGAGAGACTTCCAAGAGCTTTGCTCATCAACTGCCCTGCTTAGATCTCGCAAACTTGGGTAGTAGCTTTCTCAACTGAATCTATTATCTTTTCTTGCTGTATCCCATTTTATTATTATTTTGTTTTCTCATGAGTCATGTTGTTTCATGACATGTTCAAAATATGAAAGCCTCAATTTGGTAATTTTTCAACAGCACCCAATTGTTTATCTTTTGGGCAGTCTATGGTATCCCTATAATAGATTAGTTGGTTATTTTCCTCTTTGTTCACTATTCAGCTTTCCCACTCATGTATAGAAAGCTACCGGACAGCAGTAGCATTATAAACAAAGAATCTAGTCAGACAGAATGACAATGGTGTTCTAGCTAACTCTTTTTACAATATTACTGTGTAGAATGAGGCACCTTTTAAACCACTTCTGGATGTTTTTTTACCATAAAAATATTTCGCTGAGACAGTCCAAAATGATAGAAATGGCAGTATACATTTAATGGGTTGCTGTGAGTTTTCCAGGCTGTATGGTCACGTTTCAGAGACATTCTCTCCTCATTTAGAAAACAAATACATAAATATTGTCACTAATATTCATCAGAGGTCAGCATGTGTGTTCACTGTAATGCGGGGTTGAAAACATATTTTCTTGGAATACAGACCAGTGCTGATCTGTGAATTATTGAATGCTGGTCACCAGCAGGTTTGCTGGGCATTGGGCCCAAATATTGTGCCAGTCCTTGGCACATTGGGGGGAAAAAGATTTGGTAGTCCTTGTGATTGGATAGATTAAGAAGCACTGTACAGGCAGTCCCCAAGTTATGAACAAGATGGATTCTGCAGGTTTGTTGGCTTCAATATTTACAGAGCTTGGTTACATCTGCCTGAGTTAAAGACCCACTTAGTTTGCTGGCAAAGGGAGGACAATGGATAGTAGATACTTTAAATTCCATCTTTAAATTGATCTCCAATTCAGAGGTTGTGAGAAGCATATTTTGTAATCATTTCGGCATTTGTCAATCACAAATAATTGTGTAATCTTTCTTTCAGACATCCTTCCGCTTTAGATTTGTAGTGACACATGGTTCAGTTTCAGCATCTTGTTGGATAATTTGATAGTCAGGTTCAAGATTGCATGTCTGATCAGGGTTTTGATATAAAATGTAGCTTCCATGAGAGCCGATGGGATGTAGTAGTTGAGCATTGGACTATGGCTCTGGAAACCAGGGTTGAAACCCTGCTCGGCCATGGAAACCCATTGGGTGATCTTGGTCTCACTCTCTCAGCCTCAGAGGATGGCAAAGACAACATCCCCTCTGAATGAATCTTATCAAGAAAACCTCATTATATGTTTGCCTAAGGCTGCTGTAAGTCAAAAACAACTTGGAAGGTATGGAACAACAAAAGCAAGGCTTCCACATTTCCTATTGCAAAACAAGGTGAGGTTTGCTTCCATTTGCGAATAGATACAGACACAACTGTGCATCCTGTTGATTAATACTTGAAACTGGTTAAGAAATTTCTTCCCCTGCAAGTAGAACCACATAGCTAGCTGTATTATTTTTAGCACATTAAATGAGTTCTTGGAGGCAATAGCTTCTCATTCCTTCACTTGGTAAATAGAAACTGGTTGTTATATATACTGTTGGTAGTAGTCCCCCATTTATGAGTGTGTGTGTGCGCGTATGTGTATGAGAGAGAGCGAGAGAAAGGGAGAGAACAGTTTGCACTTAAGTAATTGAGGAAGCTGATAAGAAGTTCTATTGAGCAATTGCCTGTTAGTGGAAGAAAACTATTTCTGTTTAAATAGCTTGAGTTCTGTGTGTTTATGTAGTATCAGTAAATGCATACGCAGATATGCCGAAGCTTTCGTGAACCTTATCTATATATAACTCTTTCTCTCTCACTATTCCATGTGAGCACCGAAATGGTATTTTTCCAGTGCACACTTTGCATTGAACAAGCAGGCTTCTTATAAGCACATGGAGGAAGAAAGATAAGAGAAACCTATATTTTGTGTAGACTGGGAAATATTGGGTCTATGTTGGGTCTCGTGGATCGTTGCTCTCTTTAGAAGCCAGAGCAGCAAACTAGGGGTTGTTCTTGGTTTACAGTTTGTTGACAGTTTGAAGGAGTAGCTAACCAGAACCTCGCATGAATCAGAGTGAGTGAATCAGTGGATAGTAATGAGAAACAATTTGGCATATACAGAGCAAAGGTAGCTGTGCTGACTTTATAAAAAGGCATGAAATCTGTATTAAGGGGATACTTATTGCAGACAACTGTAGGTCAAAATAGTGTGTTCCGTTTTGAATTCTATAGAACTCTACAAAATAGGGTGGAAAAAGCAAACTAAAAATGTGTGAGGGAGAAGAGTGAATGAAGGCAAAGTGGTGTCTTAAGGGTCCATGTAAGAGATGGCATCGGGCATTCAAATTAGTCCCCAAAGGTGCTGATCCAGAGATACTTTCAGGTTACACCTGTAGCTTTCTGAAGGACTGATGAAAAGAAAGATGTTTGATCCTCTGTTGTTTGAAATATAAAATCCAGTTGTTAATGAATATGCACCATCACTACGTCTAGTGTTAGTACCCTGCTTTTCAGTGTGGTTTACAAATGTGGCTAAATCAAATATAGTTAAAATATACAAAAGCTAAACATCAAAATGAAATCTAACTATTGATAACACTAAAATACTTCAAAATATATAATTAAAATGTCATGATTAATTAAAATGTGACTGTAGCATCTTAAAAACTCATTATTGAAAAATAAGTAAGTTCATTAAGAATTTTTTAAAACCCTATGTGAAGTGAAGTCAAGCAGGGAGGGAGTTCATGCTAATCTCTCTAGGAAGGTCTTTCTGGGCTCAGTATTGTGTCCCTATCAGTCATGCCCGTGATCGAACTGAGAAAAGGGTCTAGACTTATATGGGGAGACACAATCTGCTACACAACCTGGACCTAAGCCATACAGGGATTTACAGGTCATAACCTGCACTTTGAATTGTGTCCCAAAACAGAAGAACAGCTATTGAAACTGGCATAGAAAGGCGCTTGTAAGAAAATCACCCAGGTTCTTTAGGACATGGAAACTTGAAGCAGAGGGAAAGTTTTTATAACAGCAGATATGGAAACAATATTAAGCCATCTGGAAAGTATTCCAGTCCTTGATTTGAATGTCTGCAGTTTCATCCCATGTTTCACTTGAAGGTTTAAGGAAATCTGTAATCTATAATCAGGTATCTACTTGATACAGATTTAAGATCTTTTCATATTTTTTTCATGTCAGGAGTGACTTGAGAAACTGCAAGTCACTTCTGGTGTAAGAGAATTGGCCCTCTGCAAGGACGTTGCCCAGAGGACGGCCAGATGTTTTACTATCCTGTGGGAAGCTTCTCTCATGTCATAAAGTCAACACAATTACCTTTGCTCTGTATATGCCAAGTTGTTTCTCATTACTGTCCATTCATACACCCACTCTGATTCATGGAGGAAAAAAGCTGCAGGGTTTCTCCACACATGCATTGTGAAAAGTATTTGCTGGTTTTGACAGCATGTAGCAAGTTGGGAAAGTATTGCGTAAAGTACTCCTTTCCATCCCCATAGTAATCTATAACTACTGTGGCCAGCTGCAAAAAGGAGAGGCTTCTTAAACTCTGCTGTGTGGAGGAAGACATTTGTCATGCTTGCTACACCTGGTCTTCCTTCGTAAGGAGTTCCAGAGCCTGGGAATGGCCACCAAGAAAGCTACTTTCTTGATTCCTCCTCAAAGGTGCTTCTGTGGGTGAGATCCCAGAGATCTCAAAATTTAGGCAGATTCCTAAGGGAATCTACCAATATCTGGCAGAATGAAACAAACAACCTGTAATAAGCACCTCCATGTCTTGCATGGGGTAAGAACCAAGTAGACCCCCATATGCCTTAGCTTTGGCTATGAAAGGGGAGTGCTGTTGGTGTTTATAATGCTGTAACATCTGGAGAGGTACCCAATTTGCACACATGCTCATGTGCTGTGTCCAGCTCTGGGTACCACAATTCAAAAAGGATGTTGACAAGCTGGAAGGTGTCCAGAGAAGAGTGCCAGAATGATCAAAGGTCTGGCAGTGAAGCACTATGAGGAACAGCTTAGGGAACCAGGTATATTTGGCTGAGAGGAGACATGATAGCTATGGTTCAATATTTGAAAGAATGCCACATTTAGGAGGGGGCAAGCTTGTTTCTGGTGCTTTGGAGACTAGAACATGGAGCAATGGATTCAAATAGCAGGGGGGGGGGGGAGATTTCACCTAAAGATTTGGAAAAACTGTGTTGTCAAAGGCTTTCATGGCCGGAATCACCGGGAAGAACTTCCTGATGCAAGGAGTTGTTTGATGGCAGAATATACTGCCTCAGAGAGTGATGGAGTCTCCTTTTCTGGAGGTTTTTAAGCAGAGGCTGGATTCTCGAGGTTTTTAAGCAGAGGTCTACTGCATGGCTCTTGTGGTCTCTTCCAACCCTATGATTCTAAGTGACAGGCTGCACCAATTGAAATTCCATCTGCTACATAACTATTAAAGGTGGGGACACCTTATCTATTTCTATTTATCCACCCCTCCCAGATACGCAAATATGGAGGTTGGAGTCCAGATGAAACTAATATGAACGCAGATGTCTATATTGCTAGTGTAATCTAGACATGGGCAAACTTTGACCCTCCAGGAGTTTTGGACTCCCACAATTCCTAACAGCCTACCTGAAGTCCAAAACTCCTGAAGGGCTGAAATTTGCCCATGATTGGTGTAACCTATCTCTGTGGCTAGGGAAGGTTTATACACTGACATAGTGCTTTGTTTCAGGTATTCTTGGTGTTTTCCTATGATGGTATGTCCACCATAAAAAAGATGCTGAAAAGTGATGAGAATCAGGTTTAAAAGCCCTGTGTGTTTCAGCCTGTAGTGGTTCTCAACCTGGGGTCCCCAGATGTTTTGGCCTTCAACTCCCAGAAATCCTAACAGCTGGAAAATTGGCTGGGATTTCTGGGAGTTGTAGGCCAAAACACCTGGGGACCCACAGGTTGAGAACCACTACTGTAGATGTTTTAAGGTCCTCTTCAGGGAACTGTACAAATAATCCAAAGGATAGCACATAAGTGCATCCATGCAGATATTATGAATGGTAAAAATAATGTTACTTTTTATCATTTTCTGGCAGCAGGGGCATACTTACATAAAGCATGTATACAGACATTTTTGAGCAAGACAATACCATTTACTTGCAACCCTATGACTGGAGGCAAAGATTTGTAGATCTTGTAAGAAGGAAGATATTAGAACAAATCAATCATGTACAAGGATTTTGTGGATGTGTCTGTGCTGAAGCAAATGGGAATCTCCGAAACCTCTTGATGTCTTTATAGGAATGAGAAAAACACATAGAGGATGTGAAGGCCAAGGTTCTGATTTTAAAATCAAATATATTTCCTTTTTTAGTGAGATCCTGTCACTTGAGAGTGTTTGCCTTTTCAGCACAAAAACTGAAATGTGTTATAAATGAGGCTGTTCCAGAAACTTGACTAAAAGTGAACCCATATTGCACAACTGATAACAGTAATTTATAATTTGGGAAGTGGTTCCTGAAATGTATTTATTTAACTCGCTTCTGACATGATAAATACTTTATTTATTTATTTATTTTGAGAAATTTATACCCAGCCTTTCTCCAAGCACTGAGCCAAGATGGTTACAACAGAATAAAAACCAGAGCTTCCACTACCACTTGTTTGGCTTAATTAAATGCTTTCTCAAAAAGGAATGTCTTCATACCCTTCTGAAATGCCATTAAAGAAGGAGCCTACCTTAACGCTTCAGGCAGTATATTCCATAGCGTAAATGAGCCTTCCCCGGTCCTCTTAAAGTGCGTTCCAGAAGGTGTCTGGTCGATACCAAGGTCTCCCTACTGGACCAAAGCTGTCTGCTAGGTTTGTATAAGGGGACACGATGTCTCAAGTAGCCTTGGCCAAAGCCGTGTAGGCCTATATAGGTTAAAACCAGCACCTTGAATTGGGCCCGAAAACATTTTGGCAACTAGTGGAGTTGTCTCAGTAGAGAGGTGGTATGTTCTCTAAGTTCAGCTCCTGACAGAAGTCTGGCTGCTGTCCTCTGTATGAACTACAGTAGTCCAAATGGGATGTAACCAGTGCATATACCATAGTGGCCAGGTCTGATTTCTCCAGGAACGGTCGCAGTTGGTGCATAAGCTTTAACTGTACAAAGGCAATCTGTACCAGGAAGCCCTCTGATGCCTGTCTCTAGTTAATTCTATAACCTCACTGCATAGAGATGGTATTCTTTAAAGTCACACCTGTTCTATGCAAATAACTATTGTTTCCTGTTTCCTTATCGGACTGAAATGTGTTGTTTGAGTCTTTTCAGCCAATTAGAATTTGCCAGCAAATTGAGACTTGTTTTCCTTTTCTCTTGTGGGCTTTATTGGATACTGTCCTAGGCTTAGGGGCATTTCCCCACCATGTTATGATGGTATTATCATGTTGATGCTTTCTGCAGCAAAAAATACAAGTGGATGCATGCAAGTGAGCGCAACATGAGGCTACAACATGCAAAGATTGGGCTCGAGGGTAGTTTGAGAGGGAGCAACTGAACCGATTGTTGCTGCTCTGGGGTGAAGTGTGCAGTATGACCCCCTGTATCTGCATTATCTGGCTCTGTGTAAATAAGTGGTCCCCAAACTTTGGTCCTCCAAGTGTTTTGGACTTTAATTCCTAACAGCTGATAAAATGGCTGGGATTTCTGGGAGCTGAGGTCCAAAAACACATGGAAGACCAAACGTTGGGAATCACTGGTATAGATAAACAAAACTGTGGGTAATAGCAAACTCTATTGAAATAAAGGGCTTCTGGCCTGAGATTACCATAGGATCTTGCTGGAGGACCTAGAGAATGCCCAGAGAGGGCATGTTTTGTGGGTAAATAAAAAAGCAACACTAGTTGCATAGATACTAGGATCATATTGTATTTGGTATTGTTGTTTTGGATGTTCCTGTCGTCATTCTTTATTATTACCCATACTGGCAAGGAATGATGAGGGATGAAGTCCAAAACATCTAACATCCTGTCCACCCTTTTTGTAGGGAGCACTTTTAATTGCACTAGTGTACTATAATCTCTAAATGAGAGCCAGTTTGATGGGTTAGCTATTGTGCAATTGAACCAGGACTCAGGAGACCAGACCCAAATACCGCACAGCCAAGGAAACCCATTGGATCACCTTGGCTAAGTCACACTTTCCCACCCTCAAGGGAACAATAGCAAAACCTCCTCTTGAAAAATCTTGCTAAGAAAACCCCATTATAGGCTCATATTAAAAAGGTATGGTTAAAGGTTTCCCCTTGACATTAAGCCTAGTCATGTCTGACTCTGGGGGTGTTGCTTATCTCCATTTCTAAGCTGAAGAGGAGGCATTGTTCATAAACACCACCAAGGTCATGTGACCAGCATGACTGCATGAAGCGCCGTTACCTTCCTACCAAGGGGGCACCTATTGATCTACTCTCATTTGCATGTTTTTGAACTGCTAGGTTGGCAGAAGCTGGACTAACAGCGGGAGCTCACCTCACTCCCCGGATTTGAACCACCAACCTTTCAGTCAGCGAGTTCAGCAGCTCAGTTTAACCTGCTGCCCAACCAGGGGCTTGTTCATGTTAGGATGGTGCTAAGTCAGATTTATTTGTCGTGTCAGGACAACCAGTCAAATTATATTACATTTCTAACAGAACAAAGCAAACAAACAGACAAAATACAAAATTTGTGAGTTTGGTAGTTGATTAAATGTCCTTTGACCAGTATCTGGCCACTTGGAGTGCTTTTGGTGTTGCTGCAAGAAGGTCCTCCATTGTGCATGTGGCAGGGCTCAGGTTGCATTGCAGCAGGTGGTCAGTGGTTTGCTCCTCTCTACACTCGCATGTCGAGGATTCCACTTTGTAGCCCCATTTCTGAAGGTTGGCTCTGCATCTCGTGGTGCCAGAGCGCAGTCTGTTCAGCACCTTCCAAGTCGCCCAGTCCTCTGTGTGCCCAGCGGGGGAGTCTCTCATTTGGTATCAGCCATTGGTTGAGGTTCTGGGTTTGAGCCTGCCACTTTTAGACTCTCGCTTGCTGAGGTGTTCCAGCGAGTGTCTCTGTAGATCTTAGAAAACTATTTCTAGATTTAAGTCGCTGAAGTGCTGGCTGATACCCAAACAGGGGATGAGCTGAAGCTGTCTCTGCCTTGGTCCTTTCACTATTGGCTGCTACTTCCCGGCGGATGTCAGGTGGTGCAATACCGGCTAAGCAATGTAATTTCTCCAGTGGTGTAGGGTGCAGACACCCAGTGATAATGCGGCATGTCTCATTAAGAGCCACATCCACTGTTTTAGTGTGGTGAGATGTGTTACACACTGGGCATGCATACTCAGCAGCAGAGTAGCACAGCGCAAGGACAGATGTCTTCACTGTATCTGGTTGTGATCCCCAGTAATGGCTAAGTCAGAAATGAACATAAGAAACAGAACAACTATAAAAGTCTCCTCCCTATGCAAAATTGAAATTGTGGCACAGCCATTTTGTAGGATCGCTATTCTCACATGGCTATAAGAAGGGGATTTTTATTTTTATTATTGTTATTTTAAAAAACTATCTCAGGGAAGAAGAATCAATCTTAGGTGCATAAGAAGAGGGCTGAATCAGTAAGATGGAAAAAAAGCAGGAGGGAGAACTTTGGGTGCTAAGAAGGGATCTGTCTGTACTTACCCATTTATTTATATATATAGGCATTTACTGGCTGCGTATATTAAAATACCTGAATGAGAAGTCTGGTTTCATTGGAAAAGCTTTTTACTCTGAGATAGTTTCTATATTGTCCTTATATCTCTCTGTAAACTTTCTTATCTATGTGTACCAGATTATTTGGATCTTGTATTTTGGCATGTCACTGACACTCCATCGGTGCGCGTGTTTCCCTTGCCTGCTTAGAAGTGTGTGTATATGAAGGGAAGAAAAAGAAACTGGAATCTTGTCTCAAGACTAAGGGCTTTCCTCTGCCTGCTTAGGAGGGTGTATATGAACGGAATGAAGGACTGGGAATCTAAAGGCGCATCTACACTGTAGAATTAATGCAGTTTGATATCACTAACTGCTATGGCTCAATGAAATTGAATTTTGAGGTTTATAGTTTGAAATGTTCTTGAGTCTAATCCTACTAAAGAGTTATGGGGCCTCACCAAACTACAACTCCCCTGATACCGTAGCACTGAGTCATGGCAGTTAAAGTGGTGTCAGACTGCATTAATTCTACAGTGTAAATCCCCTTGGGATTTATGTGTTCCTGGAAGGGGTTTCATCTGCTTGCTTAGGTGAGAGTGAGCATTCGTTGTCTTATCACTGGTAAGAGATATTTCTCTTCTTTGGAAAGAGTGAGAGCTGTTGCTTTGTAGTCTATTTGTAATGTCTTAGTGGTAAGTTGAGTGAAATCACTAAGTTTGTGGCTATGTCAGCTCTGTTGAAATGTGTCCTCTGGTCTCCTATTGGTTCCCAATGGAAGTGGTCCCCTATTTGCGTCAGTCTAAATTCACATCCTATGTCCAAGAACATAGCCATATTGTAAACCCAGAGAAGCATCTCTGTATTGCAGTCCAGTGACAGCTACACCGGGATGCCTAATTCTGTAGTTTTTTCCCCTCTATGTTCCTCATATTATGATACCTTTTAAAGAGCTGGTGGTACAATGTCACCAGCATGTATATACAAAGAATCATAGGATCATAGAGTTGGAAGAGACCTCGAGAGCCATCCAGTCCAACCCCTGCCAAGAAGCAGAAAATAGCATACAGCACACCCCTGACAGATGGCCATCCAGCCTCTGTTTAAAAGCCTCCAAAGAAGGAGCCTCCATCACACTCCAGGACAGAGTGGTCCACTGCTGAACAGCTCTCACCATTAGGAAATTCTTCCTAATGTTCAGGGGAATGTGCTTTCCTGTAGTTTGAAGCCACTGTTCCACGTCCTATTCTCCAGGCAGCAGGAAACAAGCTCGTTCCCTCCTCCCTATGACCTCCCCTCACATATTTATACATAGTTATCATGTCTCCTCTCAGCCTTTTCTTCTGAAAGCTAAACATGCCCAGCTCTTTAAGCCGCTCCTCATAGGGCTTGTTCTCGAGACCCTTGATCATTTTTAAAATATATTTTATTGGTTTTCTTAGAATACATCAATGCCTTCAATACTCTTGTATTCCATACTCAATTCATTACACCCTTGATCATTTTAGTCGCCCTTCTCTGGACACATTCCAGCTTGTCAACATCTCCCTTCAATTGCGGTGCCCGGAATTGGACACAGTATTCCAAGGCTGAAACTGTTCTTTAAAAAATTGCCGTAACACACACTAAAGAATGAAAAGACTCTAATTCATCTGTATGTGTATTGGATTCATATCAGTGTAGGTTTCCCTGTCATAAAAACCACACGTATAAATGTCAACAATAAGTGCAAGTATGTGATGGCTTTTTTAAAGTTTAAAGCAAATAATACATTGCTCACGATCTTTTATACTTGTTACGCATGTTGCTAGGTGATGGGATTGACTCTAAAACCTCATTTGCAAAATGTTGAGCAACTTTATAACAGTATTTCTCCTTCTTTCCCTTAACTGAACTTCCCTTTTTTTCTGATAACCTGAAGGAAGCTCTGGGGATTTTCTAGTCAAAGTGGGTAATTATTAAGTTCAATTTTGTGTGTAAGGAAAAGAAACCCTCTTTTATCCTCCTCTGCTTCTGGAGACTTGGGTTGTATTCTTATTCACCTTGCTTTAGGCAGTAAGTTTTGTACCATTTCTTTGGGTTGTGAATTGAATTTTAATTGTGCCCCCCCCCCCCCAAAGAGTAGGTTTTCTTTTCAGATATAACTTTATTTATCCACAGAGAGCTTGAACTCCTTAAACACTACCTAATTCTAAGCCTATGCTTCCATTTATTTATTTATTTATTTACTACATTTATATACTGCCCCTTCAGCCCACAGGCAACTCAGGGTAGTTTACAGTCAAAGACATAAAATACATTCAAAACAGTTAATTTAAATATAAAACCAAATCAATATCAATAAAAAAACACTTAGACCTACTTAGATTTATAATTTAGGGAAAGGCATTAAGAATTCTGCATCAAAGTGCTCATTCTTGTTTGCTTCCAAGATGTTTCCAACTTACAGGGATCCTAAGACAACCCTGTCATGGGATATATTTTTTTTGCAAGATGTGTTTAGAACGTTGCTTTCATCTGAAGCTGAGATGATGTGACTTGTCCGCAGTGACCTAGTGGGTTTCAATGGCAGACTGGGGATTCAAACCCTCGTCTCCCTAAGTCATAGTCCAGCACTCAGGCCACTATAGCAGGTTGACTCTAGCAATGACAAACCCAGAGATTCTATAGAATGCAGCTATATCAATTAAAGTGGAATAATTGGGTATCTAAAAGAGTCCCTGATGTATTGTATTGCACTACTGCAAAAAGGACCAGGAAGGAGGGAGTACAGAACAAATAAACTGATATCCTAAAGTAAGGGTGACCAAAGTCTGACTCCAACAGTGCTTACAACTCCTGAAATCAATTGTTGAGTTGCTTGGATCTTCCTTTTTGGCTCCTTCTACACTGCCATATAAAAAAAGTATTATCTGGCAGTGTAGACTCATATAATCCAGTTCAAAGCAGATAATTTGGATTATATTGCAGTGTAGAAGGGGTCTTTGTGGACCTAAAGGTGGATTAATTACTTCTCCTGAAATCCTCCAGAAATGGCATTGATTTTGTCCCATTGCACTGTGTAACTTTTATTAGAAGTTCTTTAAAAGTGGATCTCCATCCACTTCTGCTTGTATGGGGCTCATTTATTAAAGATTACAAAAAAAAAAAGCTCACTCCATATATGTGGCAGAGCATTAAATACTTGTTTCATGGGCTGATTATTGAATTGCTCTGTGAACCCTGCAGGTGACTGCTCGTGGAAAATGAATTGTTAATGCAAAACTTTCAGCACAGGCTATTGACCTATGCAACTAGAATGAGCAACTAGAACTAGAATGAATTTGCAACCCATTTGGGTTGCAAATTCAACTTGCTACACATCTTCCTGCTGCAGGGGTTGTTGATGGCCCAAGCTTTTGCTCTTGCTTCTGCTTTACCCAAACCTTTCTCCTAAAAAAATGCCCACCTATAATGTAATGTTCACCTAGCCAGACATCATTTGGGAACATCTCTTGCTTCAAAGTGCAGAGTATGAAAAGAATCTGCTCAGGGGATGGATGGGAGAGTCCAGTAAAGATAAGTTGGGTATTCTGTTGTTTAAATGGGAAGTGGAAAGCCCTGACTAACTGGCATAACAACATGACTGTCTATACTCACAGATGGTACAAGTTTTTGAGGTTTGTTGTGTGTGGGCGGTAGAGGAGGTGCAGGCCTGCAAGATTTCCAACAGAAGTGCTAGCTGATTGGATACTAGTTTTCTATTAGCATATTTCAAACTTGCACCTTGTTTTCCCAGGTTTAAACTTGAAAGGCCACATGTCCTAGTGAATACATTTTAAATAGGGTTTCTCAGAGACTTGCAGAGACATACAGACTTACAAATTAAGCCTGTGTGTTTATCTCACAATCAGTCACATCTCTGAAGCTTGGTAAATGAATGATACATTGGCAAGGAATACCACATGGTATTGCTTAAATCCTTTTGTTCATTATGACTAGAGTAGACCCTTTGAATCACTGGGATTTGTGTAAGATTCCATCTTCAACAGTTGACTGAACAAGTCTGCTGTAGTTAGGATTACCCAACAACCTATCCAACAACCTATGATAAAGAGAAGCTAAACCGTTGCTAATTAATTGTGGTTTCATTTCAACCATTTCTCATGCAATATTCCTGCTTCTTGGCAGGGGGTTGGACTGGATGGCCCATGAGGTCTCTTCCAACTCTTTGATTCTATGATTCTACATAGTTGCTGGTGGACATGAAGTCTAGTGTTGTTGTTGTACTTGCTCTACTAGTGGACTTCCTGTCAGCATTTGACTCACCTGGAACCCATTCTTCTGGACTTTCATGTCCAATCTCATCATCCAAAGAGGAAGGATGAGGGGTAACATCTGGAAATGGAGTGATTTTTTTTAAAAAAATAGTTAATTGAATGGAAAAGTGATATTGAGAGACTAACCTATTTGAAAAAGTTGTCAATTCTTTGGGAGTCCCAGAAGCCTCGACTGAGGATTCGATTCTATTATTAGATCTGGGATACGAATCATTCATCTCATTAAATATTGTTGGACTTTAGTTTCCACAGAAGACCTAGCCAGCATAGTCTATAGCAGTGGTTCTCAACCTGGGGTCCCCAGATGTGTTTTGCCTTCAACTCCCAGAAATCCTAACAGCTGATAAACTGGCTGGGATTTCCGGGAGTTGTAGGCCAAAAACATCTGGGGACCCCAGGTTGAGAACCACTGGTCTATAGAAAGACATGTTGAGAGCTGTGGTCCAACAGTCATACACACTCCACCTCTGCACTAGATGAATGTGATATCCTGAGTCAGCCCAAGACACTTTGCTGGTTTAGACAGCAGACGTGGTGGCATTCATCTTCCTATTCTATGTCCAAAATCTGAACATGCTAATGCAAGCATGGGCAAACTTTGGCCATCCGGAAGGGGTCTAAGGCTATTAGGAATTGTGAGAGATGAAGTCCAAAACACCCGGAGGGCCAAAGTTTGCCCATGCCTGTGCTAATGAGTTGTTTCAGGGGGAAAGGGCCATTTATAATGTGCTGGACATTTGTGTGTGTGCATGTGGTTTTAAAAATTTTGTTTAACTGTTTTTAATTGTATGGTAGTTTTATTGCTTTTAAACCTTTTATGTATTTCTTTTAGCCATATTTAAGCCACCTTGAATTATAAACTGGAAAAAGGCAGGATATAAATAAAACAATTCACAACAGCTCTTGCACCTTGCTTTAACACTGATAAGAAGGAAAACATCTACAGGGAGCTCATGTTCCACTGTTACCTTGTTCCACCTAATTGTAGGGCTTCCAATGAAAGGTATGTCTAATCTAGTCCAATATTCTGTTCTTACATGCTAGCAGAAGCCTTTTAGATGAATACAAGGGAGAGATGGAGGCCGGATATGAGCAGCACTATGACAGTCTGTACCCCCCAGGGCATCCCAGGCACTCCATCTCTCCCTTGTTCTCACCTGTGCATCCCAGGCACTCTGTGGCCAGTTAGTGCCCATTCAAGGCAGATACACACTCACACCCTCTGGTTGCTGTTGTATAGCTGAGCAAAGTCACTGCCCTTTTGCAACATACTGGAATATATTACCAAAAGACTTCTGTCCAACATTTCTGTAAGATACCATACAGATAGAAGATTACTATAATTAATCATATTCCTGATTATTGCGGTTTGTTTTAACTATAGCAGAGAATAATAATAATAATTAATGCAAAGACTGTTCTAAGAATCACTAGCAGTGTGAGAGGGAAGTTTAGCATCATTATTTTCTTGGAGGACCAGCTGAATTTGGCATCAGTTGCTCCGTGAACTTACTTGATTCTTAAGTTATCTGATGTGAGGAATTGGCAGTTTCTTTCCCATTATGTTTAGAATTGGCACTAGATTTGTGTCCATTGAATGCAGCTGTTTCTTTTGTGGAGACTTGTTGTGTATTGGCAGTCAGTAGCTCAAGGACAAGCACCACAGACTACCATTTTGAGTAGCATTGGCTTATGAAAGCCTGAAATTTAGTATCGGCTGCCAACTTTTTAATAAACACACAGATAGCTGCTGCTTGGGAGGAGATGCCTACATTTTTGGTGGGTTGGTTCAATATGGCTTCTGTGTAGAATTTGCAGATTGGTTCTGGAATGGTACTCATGGTTCTTTGATTCTGGTGGATCTGGAAGTTGTTCTGTAACTAATCTATACTGTGCACAAGAGAGAGAAAATCTGTGTGGTGTCATGGATAGAGAGGGACTTGACTGTGAAATTCGGAGTCTCAAAAACATTTAGACAGATCTAATTTTTTAATATTAAAAGGCTGACTTGGCAATTTCAGAAATTTCCACTTTTTGCTAGAGGTATAAGTTTTGAAATTATTACTTAATTTTTGTACATATGTGAAAAATAGGTGTATTACTGCACATAACTTTTATATGAGCCATTTCAGAATACTACATTTTTCCACTCTTCCTGAACAATTGCCACCCTTTCCATTCCTTGAAATGCTTCATACCTTCCCTGTCTGAATCATCAGAGGTCCAGAGGTCATAGTTGATGATGTGAGAGCTTAATCTTTGCTGTCAGTTTTTAAAGTGACAGAGTATACATACTTTTAAAAATAGCTGAATCTAGTTGCTTTCTTATTGCTCCCTACTTTATAGAGATACCCAAATCCTCATTAGTTTTCATAAGTAAAGAGCTGATCTAGAAACAGGATCACCATCCAGGGATTTCCAGATTCCTCAAGAAATACTTGGCTCACCTATATGATATGATTTCTTTTGCCTTTACAGATACTTCCTCAAAATCCAAATTCCTTAATTCCCATTCACTCCCAGGTCACTTCCTGTACTTTGTCATTTGTAGGTTTTCTTACATGCTGATTGAACCACATATTCTTCACCTGCTCACGCTTTCTTGCATTTGTCTTTCCTTTCTTTGTTGTTTATGACTACATGCTCCTTAGGTTATAAACTTGCCCTTTTATAATTTGTAAGTTGCATTGTCCGCTCTGGTAGTGTGTAAAAACCGTCAGATTTTAGGATTGCAGACAATCTGTATTGTTAGCTGAATTTGTCAGAATTATTTCTTTTCTGTGTTCAGATCCAGATATTTTAAGAAGTTGTAATGTTTGTTTATGCAGCTCAGTGTGGTTTCAGCTCCATTTTCTGAAATTTTGGGGACTAGAGAGCACTTAAGGGATGTCCTGAATTGTCAGTCGCAACACTAAAGAGAAAGTAACGGAGTTGTTATGTGCTGCCAAGTCAGTTTTAGGTTATAGTGACCTAATGAATGAGAAACCTCTAAGTCAGAGATGTATTAACTGCCCTGCTCAGGCCTTGCAGACTCAGGGCTGTGGCTTTCTGGTTGAGTCAATCTACTTATGGTACAGCTGCCTTCTTTTTCTATTGCCTTAAGCTTTACTAAATATCATTGCCTTGTCTAATGATTCATGTTATATTATGATGTCCAAAGTATAATAACCGCACAGTAGTAATTTTAGCTTCTAATGAGACTGCAGGCTTGATTTGCTCTTGAACGTTTGTGCTGTGTGAAAAGCCCCATTTTTGCCACTGCTATCTAGTTTGTTTTCCCCTACAAAAGTCTGATAGTTCTTGTGGCATAGCGGTTGTAGCATAATAGATAATGCCTTGTGATGTCAAAATTGGAAATTCAAGCAGTAATGCTGAAATGTGAAAAAGTAATTATTGGAATCCTTGTTCATAATTTTAATGCTTAGTAAGAAATATTTTATTTGAAGTCCATACTTTCAAGCTTTCTGTTGCAGGATGAAAGGCTGAAGAGCAGCATTTATGAATCCGTGCTGAATGTTCACTCTGATAACCCTCAACTAGCTATTTGAGTTATGAATTATAAGAACCATAGCAGGGAATGGTCATTGAGTATTGGACTAGGATCTTGAAGACCAGGGCTTAAATCCTTGTTTGACAATGGAAAACCAGTGGTTCAGCCTTGGAGGAAGGCAAAGGCAAACTGGCAAAACACATATACAAATCTTGCCAAGAACAATTTTTGCCAAGAAAACCCAGTGATAGGTCTGCCTTAAGACTGCCGTAAGTTGGAAACAACTTGAAGGTACACTAGACCACCACCAAAGTCCAGGATGTTGGACGGCACCCCATCAAGGAAGAATAATAGAATCATAGAGTTGGAAGAGACCTCTTGGGCTATCCAGTCCAACCCCCTGCCAGGAAGCAGGAAAATTGTATTCAAAGCACCCTCAACTGATGGCCATCCAGCCTCCAAAGAAGGAGCCTCCACCACGCTCCAGGGCAGAGAGTTTCACTGCTGAACAGCTCTCACAGTTCAGGAAGTTCTTCCTAATATTCAGATGGAATCTCCTTTCTTGTAGTTTGAAGCCATTGTTCCGTGTCCTAGTCTCTAGGGCAGCAGAAAACAAGCTTGCTCCCTCATCCTTATGACTTCCTCTCATGTATTTATACATGGCTATCATGTCTCCTCTCAGCCTTCTCTTCTTCAGGCTAAACATGCCCAGCTCTTGAAACCGCTCCTCATAGGGCTTGTTCTCCAGACCCTTGATCATCTTAGTTGCCCTGCTTTAGACTACTTTAGTATTCAGAAGCTGTACACACTTCAGCACAAATAGGGGATAGTTGTGTAAATATGTATCAGGAGCCAATTGCCATCCTGATTTCCTTCCTGTCTATTACTAAGTTCCTGTATGTATGGTTTGTGTGACTTGTTTGAGATATAGCTGCCTCTGCTGTAATGAATTCTAGGGAAATTCTGATTTTTCTTATGAAAATCCCTAGGAAATTATCTGGTTTGTAGTACATATATTTGGATTGTAAATTAGATTTTTTTTAAAGGAGCATGACCGAAATCATCCCAGAGACACTATCCATGCAACCAAAGGTGCTTTGGCATTTGGGGAAGGGGTCAATTACGTGGATTATCTGCAGTCTTTAAAGGACTTGTTAAACTCATGGCTGGTTTTCTTTCTTCTGCTGACACAGTTTCAAAGTTTGCTTTCTTTCTTTCTGGGAAGAAATGTTTGAGTGTTGCTAGGCAATTGCCTCTTTTCATTTTAGTTTGGCTACCGTTTGCTTTGCAAAAATTGGCATTGCTCATTTTTGCCATTAGCTGTGTGACTAAAACTGGGTGTTTGGTGGGGGGGGGGGGGGGAGTGGAGAGAAGTGGAGAAACTGCCTTGTTTCTTTGGCATTTATCTGGAAGTAGGAAAAGTTGATTTTGTTTTCCAGAACTGACTTTAGCACAACTCTGTTTGTGTTGCTCTCAGCCCGGGGTAAGATAGCTGAGCCTGCTTTTAAAAACATCTAATTGAAAATAAAATAAAACTTCAAAGCCTAATGGCTTTATGAATGCTCAAGATGGTAAGATGTTCCTGTCTTGTTTACAGAGTGATTTTCTTATTCCTCACCAGTTCTTTTCAGTCACTTAGTGAAGTTTGTGCCCAGCTTAATTGTACAGCCAATTTATGGCTGCTGAGCTGCCAAGAAAAGGCAGGTTCTTTTCAAAACTGCACTGAGGTTAAACAAGTCCAGTGTTGTAGAACTTAGCTCAAAGAGTCAGTCTTTGGGCTGCAAATTTATATCCACTTTCCTAGGAATAAACCCCATTGAATTCACTACAACTTGTTCCCAAGTTAGTCAGCACTGTCAGGCTGCATTTCTATACAGTTGTATGCATGTCTGTTCAGAAATAAGGCACAATGAATACAGTAGGATTTTTTCTGAATAGATGATTGAGTAGTAACATGATATCCCCTAATCTATTTTATCTGTTAATCTGGCTTCCTTCCGTTAGCCTGAAGTATTGTACATTTATGCTGTGCCCCAGTTTATCCTTACATGAACACTTTGAGATAGATAAGAATGAGAGAGAACCAAGGTTGCCCATTAAGTTTAGTAGTGCATTACTGTCATAGAACTGTTATCAGTTATTCTGTGCCATATCTGCTTTGATAGTTACAGTCTGATAACAATGGAGAACATTTCATACATTTTGGCCATTGCTTTTCAGTGGTGAGATGCATGCAAAGGCACATACATACACCTTTAAGAAGGAGTGAGCATGAATGGCTATCATGTTTTATATGTCTGCCCAGCTATCATGTGAAGCATAGGTCTGGGTATACATGTTTTCCTCCATGAAGAGTTGCACACTATGTCTTTCCCTCAGTAAACAACGGTCCTAGTCTCTGTCCCTTTGGGTCATTTCTACAATCATCCCTTGGGCATAACGGATTGGCAAAATATATTCTGCCATAGTTGGGTTTTTTTTTCATCACAAGAGCTAACTTTATTACTATGAGGACAATTAGAGGAATGAAACAAAACCCTTTTCTTTTGTGCCAGAAGTTAATTTGATTAGATAGAACAAATATAGCTGCATGTATTACGTAGATGCTACATTAATACCATTTTACTGCTAATCTACTCAATACAGTTCAGTTAGAATAATGATTTACAATTTAATAGACGCAATACAATGGGATAGCAGAGGGAAGAGATAAAATAAGCAAAATGCCTATACCAAGACTACTGAAAGACCATTTGGATACCAAGCCAGCTTTTGAATTATATGCAACATATATACATTCATGTTTCATAACATGCATGCATAAACTTGCATTATATATATATATATATATATCTCATAATTTCAAGGGCAAGATGGATGGATGGCATCCTTGAAGTGACTGGATTGAACTTGAAGGAGTTGGGGGTGGTGACGGCTGACAGGGAGCTCTGGCGTGGGCTGGTCCATGACGTCACGAAGAGTCGGAAACAACTGAACAAATGAGCAACAACAACACATTTCATAATTGTTGTTGTATGGCTTCAAGTAATGTCTGAATTATGGCAACTCTAAGAAGATCCTGACACAGTGTGTCCTTGGCTAGATTTATTCATAGGGGATTTGCAATTATTTTCCTCTGAGATTGAGAGAGTGTGACTTGCACAAGTTGACCTGGTGAGATTTCATGACAAAATGGGGATCCAAACCTTGGTCTGTAGAGCCACAGTCCAATTCTCAAAGCACTACTAACATTTGTTAAGTGAAATAATGAATAAAGATTGATTTTTTTTTAAAAGAGGAGGGACACTGTCTTAAATGATGAAATGTTGTCCCCATTCAAATTAAGGTGTACATAATTGGAGCCAATAATTTCTGTCTGAAGGAGTTACTACTTCCTGCAAAAGCCAGAATGTTTTGGGTCCAGTGAAAGAATGAGGAAAGATCTGAAATAACTTCTCACCCCAAGGGTAAATTCTTACTTGTAGAAATCTGCATGCTTAACTCCCTGTTTCCAAGTTATTCCAAAACATGCTGAATTGCACAGTGGGTTTGGATGTTCCTGAGAAGCAGCATACTTCTGAACACTTGAAATTGCTATATAAAAGCTGCTCACCATGCCATCTTAATTATAGCAAATAATCACAGAACAAGGAGCTGTGAAGTTGTGATGCTCATTAATTACAGAAAGAAGAGCCACGATTTGATGTAACGGACAAATTTTCCTTCTTATAAATGGCTTGACCAGTTCTTGCCACATCACAGATTTGTTTTAAAACCCTCCATTAAAATTTGTCCTTGCTGGCTCGGCAGCTGAGGGAATTTGCACTGAAAGTGCTGTTTTGGGAAGCTCATTGTATTAAACTGGAAGCAAAATTAGCAGGACAAGTCAACTGATGGAAAACATTACTTTAGAGTTTGTTTGTTTTTTTACTGTGGGTGTTGGAAGCCTGGACAAACAGGCTGGCCAGCTGCCCCCCCCCCCCCAAAGCTAGGAAGAATCTGGGAAGTGGGGCCATGTGGGTAGAGTTTAGGAAGGTCAGGCCATTTGTTAGTTTGATTACAATCCTGGATCAAAACAAAGGTCAGGAAGTAAACTCAGTATCATACAGTGAAAAATACCATCAAGAAACAGAAGGAACTATTAAGTACATGAATGAAAACAAAAAGCAAAGTAAAGTAATATGGAGGCAGGTGCTGTTTATCTTGCCTGTTATAGCCAAGCACACATGGAGCTACAGTAGGATTGGCTAGAGTAGCATCCCATTCTTTCCCAGATCAGAATTTTTTTTGGTTGTTTACTGCAGACATGCAGCTGCCACTTAATACCATGTCTGTGTTCTTTACCCAGCCCTTTTACTGTCAATTGCTAAAACACATTGAGGACAAGGCAGAAAAAGGGAACTGAGCAAGTATTAAAAGGAGCTTTGTTATTTGAGGTATGCTTGTATTGGTGTTATTAAAACCATGCAGAATCCTGAGTTTCGGAAGATTACTTCTCAAAGAAACTTTCTAAAGTAAGATATAAAATATAATATTAATCCTTTAGTATTTTTAAGTGGAGGAATAGATCGTCGAAGGTTTTTATGGCCGGAATCACTGGGTTGCTCTGAGTTTTCCAGGCTGTATGGCCATGTTCTCTCCTGACGTTTCACTCACATCTAAACTTCACATCCTCTGAGGATGCCTGCCATAGATGTGGGCAAAACACCAGGAGAGAATGCTTCTGGAACATGGCAATACAGTCTGGAAAACTCACAGTGACCTGGAGGAATAGATTGTTTGTTTCTCAAAATCCTTTATGTTAAAGTGTTGTGTAAACAGAAGAACAAATGTATAATTACAATGTGAAGTTGCAATAATGATGGTGGTGGTGAAGATGCCACAGAGAATTAAAGCTAGAGGGAGACACGTTAATAAAACCTTTAACAAATAGGGCCCTAGAAAGAAGAATGACACTAGAAGAGCCCAACATTTAGAGACACCCTGAAGTGAAATTAACACATCTTATGGAAAGCATCACATCTTCCACTTTCTGCAGTAACTTTCCATCTGTGAGGGTGGATTTGCTGCTTGGGATGTGTTCAAACAAGCAATCCTGTTAGTGTTTCTGGAGCTGTTACCTGGCAATAGTAAGAGTCCCAGCAATACATCCTTTGCATAATTCATTTAGACATGAAAGGAGTTTGGAAACAGGGCTAGAGCCAGTTTATATGCGATATGGTTTCTTAGAACAGTTTTGCAACCTTTGGATGCCAAATGCTTTGAGGTTTAACCCCCTAAACACTGATTCTTGACTATGTTGGCAGAGAATTCTACAAGTATCCATCTCATCCAACCCATGCCATGCAGGAATATACTACCAGAAGATATAGCTGAAGTCCAAAACATTGGGAGGGTCCAGAGTTCAGAAACCTTGTGTTAGAGCAGTGTTTCTAAAACTCTAGTCTTCCAGGTACTTGGACTCCATAACCAGGAGACCTCCACTGCATTGTCCAAAGATCAAGGATTATGGGAACTGGAAGACCAGAGTTTGGGAAAAACTAGGTAACAAGGAAACATGACAAAAGTAGCAATGCAGTAATTAATTCTGCTTCTGTTAAGAGTGGAAGCTCATGCCTTTTCTTCTGAAGCAGTCGCATGACAAGCTTTCATTTACAGTAATGTTGGTGATGGTTGAGATACTACACCTTGGACAGCCCTGAGCAGCTCAAACTATTAGGAAGAACCTCCTGACTGTGAGAGCCGTTCAGCAGTGGAACTCTCTGCCCCGGAGTGTGGTGGAGGCTCCTTCTTTGGAAGCTTTTAAACAGAGGCTGGATGGCCATCTGTCAGGGGTGCTTTGAATGCAATATTCCTATATCTAGGCAGGGGGTTGGACTGGATGGCCCATGAGGGCTCTTCCAACCCGATGATTCTGTGATTCTATGATTGTATGACTCTGCTACCATCAAGAAGGCTGATTTGTATCTTGTCTAGATTTTATGCGTGTTACAATGAAGCCAACTAACTCTAGCTATCAGAGAGATAGTTATTGTATTCCCAGTGTGGAGTGATTCTCAACCATGCTAGGCAAATCTTTACAATTATAAGAGATTTTGGGAGGGGTGCCAATTGTATTTGTCAGAGCCAAATGTACAGTTGAGGTAATCTAATTTTATGACTGATTTGTAGCCAAAATAGTTGTTATTGAGGGATGAGCCCTCGGAGACATTTGACTGAGTGATCAGGTGTGGCTCCAAACATTGTTGCTTGTTTTGCAAGAAAGTTTCTTCTTAGGAAGCAGGTCAATTATCATCCCTTTATTTGGTTACTACGTTGTGAATTCTGCTTTATGCCTTTCACTGTCTTGAAGCTTCATCTAAGTAAGCAGTTCTGAGTTCCCTTTGGGGCGAGAGAGAGCAGAATAAAAATATAATAAATAAATAAATAAATAAATAAATTTTATCATGTCAGAAGTAAATGAAGGGTACAGTTACAATGTATTTAAAAACACAAAGTTTAAAAACTTGGCATTATGCTAAATGTCCTTTGACCAGAAGCTGGCTACTTGGGAGTGCCTCTGGTGTCGCTGTGAGAAGGTCCTCCATTATTCATGTGGCAGGACTCAGGTTGCCTTGTAATCAGTGGTCTGTGGTTTGCTCTTCTCCGCGGACGCCACTTTGTAGCCCCATTTCTTAAGGTTAACTCTGCATCTCGTGGTGCCAGATCACAGCCTGTTCAGCGTATTCCAGGTTGCCTAATCTTCTGTGTGCCCAGGAGGGAGTCTCTGATTTAGTATCAGCCACTGATCGAGGTTCTGGGTTTTAGCCTGCCACTTTTGGACTCTTGCTTGCTGAGGTGTTCCTGCGAGTATCTCAGTAGATCTTAGGAAGCTATTTCTTGATTTAAGTCGTTGGCATGCTGGCTGATATCCAGAGGATGGGATGGAGACATCAATGCCTTGGTCCTTTCATTACAGGCTGCTACTTCCTGACGGATGTCAGGTGGTGCATTACCAGCTAAACAGTATATTTTATCCAGTGGTGTTGGGTGTGTTAATGCGGAATGTCTCATTAAGAGCCACATCCGCTGTTTTAACGTGGAGAGATGTATGTGGAAACATGAGAGAAGCCTCCCCACATGATTGTAACACATCCGGGCGTTCCCTGGCCAATGTCTTTGTAGACAGCTGATTCTCTCATACCAGAAGTGACTTGCAGCGTGCAACCAACCAACCAACCAACTAAACAATGAATAAATAAATAAGCTGGGCATAATCTTGCCTATATAAGAACAATAACAATAAATTGTATTTGTTACATGCCTTTCCTAATGACTCAAGATGGGGTACAACATAGCTAAAAACATAGATAAAACAGGATATCATTAACATATATAATAAAACATATAACAAATATTAAGCAGCAGTACTAATAAACTGGAAATGTATAATTCATAGTTGTAAGGTTGACTGGGTAGGCCTGTCAGAAGAGATAAGTCTTTAATTGTGTCTTAAATTTTGACAACTCATTTAGCTGTCAAATCTTTTTCAGCAGGCCATTCCACAGTCTTGGTGCACTAATGAAAAGGTCCTCAGGGTGATGGTTGCCAGTTGTGTTCTGGCTGGTTGATGTAAACATCTCACAGAGGACTTCACTGTATGGGGCAGATTATACGGGAGAAGACGGTCCCATAGATAAGCTGGATCGAAATCATGTAGGGCTTTAAAGATTATAGCCAACACTTTGTACAGTACTTTGCCTGAAAAGTAGCTGGCAACCAGTGGAATGATTTTTAGCATAGATGCAATATGTTTATTTCCACATGTACTCTTTATGCCCCTAGAATTTTTCTTCTGGTATGTTAGCCTGCCATGGAAAGAACAAGATCCTTTAAACTTCAGTTGTGAACTTTGGGCACACTAAGTAGGGATAGGCAGGCATGGGCAAACTTTGGCCCTCCAGGTGTTTTGGACTTCAATTCCCACAATTCCTAACAACCGATAAACTAACTGGGATTTCTGGGAGTTGAAATCAAAAACACCTGGAGGGCCAAAGTTTGCCCATGCCTGGGATAGAACCACTTATTTGAGCAGGGCTTATATCTGGGCAAGTCTGTTCTGGTTTTGATGTTTGCATTCCAAGGCATACAAAGATGAAAATATAAATGTGGCAGCATTTCATAACTTGTGATGAACTGCATGGAATAGAAAATATGATCAGTAAACATTTGCAAACCATAATGATAATCTAGGGCTCTACAGCTAACTTGCTTCCATGTAATGATTACTCTGACAATTTTGAGAATATCACTACATCCTCTCTCCTTTGCAGATTTTAATGTTGTATTCTGTTTATTTTTATTTCAGGAAGAATCCTAAATCCTACTTAGCACTGTGAAAATGGCACTTAACAATCTGACTTTGAAAGCTGCATCACTTTACGATGAATGGATTAAAAATGCCGGTGAGTCTTCCTTGATCCCTGGTAATGTCTGCAAATGGCAATTCTTTCCCTGTATGGAGAAGTGCATTAACATGCTTACATAAAATTGAACTGCAGATCTCTCTGTTGTAGCGGACTGAGGGACACTAAAGCTTGTTTGGATTGGTGTGAGGATAATAAGAAGGTAACATTTCATGTGTGGAACCCATTTGGGTGCTACTGGGAAAATCTTAAGCACACAATACAAAATGAACAATAGATTGCCATAAACATTAGGTTGTAATGAATTACATCAAAATAAGCTGGTGTAGCTACACTTACTAGTACGTCCTGAACAGCAAAACATGTTTTGTCAGTTTACTTCTTTTACAATTTGCAATGCATATTTGTATCTCAACAAAGGATATAATTTGAAATATTTAAAGTATTAATACATAAGTCTGTGTTGCCAACAAGAGTTTGAAAACTAACAAACCCACCCTGTACTTTGCAGTTTTGCTGGAAATACAGAAAAGAATGTTAGCAGATGAATTATGCATCAACACCATTTCTATCTACATTTAGCAACTCAGCATAATGTATACAAATAAGAGAATTTTGATTGTTATTATTATTTGAAAGACAACATGATTAGTACACACCAAACAAGATCACTATGTTGGCTGTTCTATAGGATCACACGTTGGACCCTACCCAAGTGTCTAGGACTTTATTATTATTATTATTATTATTATTATTAATCATGATGTTTATCTATACCCCACTTTTTCTCTCCACAGTGAGTCTCAAAACAGCTTACATTAAAAGCATTTCAATACAATTTAAAATGTTCAAATATGGAAAATTAAAACAGAATTCAATATCATTGGTATTAAAAAAAATAGTTAAAATCATTTAAAATATATTCAAAGTTAAAAACCACAGCAACCCCTGACTTGTTTGTGAAATCCTTCATCTTTAAAAGCCTGTCTGAATAAAAAAGGTTTTAGCCTGCTGCCGGAAGTATTGCAGGGATGGGGGCATTGTAGCTTCCTTGGGGAAAAGGGAGTTCCAGAGTTGAGGGGCAGCCACCGCGAAGGCCCTCTCTCTCATTCCCACCAATTTTGCTTGAGATGGAGGTGGGACTGAGAGAAGGGCCTCTTCTGAAGATCTCAGGGCCCAGGCAGGTTTGCGTGGACCTGAGCTGTCTAGGGCTTTAAAGGTCATAACTAACATTTTGAATTGTGGCCAATGGAGTTGCTGCAACAGGGGGGTTGTCCACTCCTTGTAGCCAGCCCCAGTTGGCAACCTGGATGCAGCTCTCTGAACCAGCTGAAGTCTCCGAGCACTCTTCAGAGGCAGCCCTACATACAGTAATTCAGACGGGATGTAACTAAGGCATGTACCACCATCACCAGATTTGGCTTCTCGGAACGGGTCCAATGGTCACTCAAGTTTTAATTGTGCAAAGGCCCTCCCAGCCACTGCAGATGAACCTAGGACTCCAGGTTCAGCGCCAGGTCCAGAATACTTGGGAGCATTAGCTGTGGACAGATGATATAAGTCATCTTAATCATGACCCACCACATAAGATCTTGAAGCAAAAGGCTAAGCAGAATAATGTGAGCATGGTGTAGCTGTTATAGATTGGAAATGGATCTGGAAAACTTTGGAAACATCTACTGCAGAATTAATGCAGTTTGACATCATTTCAACTGTCATTGCTCAGTGCTATAGAACCACAGGACTTGTAGTTTTCCAAGATCTTTAGCCTTCTCTGCCAAGGAGTGCTAATGCCTCGCCAAACTATAGCTCCAATGATTCCATAGTATTGAGCCATGGCAGTTAAAGTGATGTCAAACTGTGATAATTCCACATTGTCAAAGCAACCCTGGGTTTTGAATCTCCCACTCAGTCATGAGGTTTACTGCATGATTTTGTGCTAGTCAGTCTTCTTGGTTTACCAATATAATTATAAAATAGCAACAAAAAATCTTTCAAAACTGCATAGTTTCCATTTAAAGAGTTATTATGAAAAGAAGTAATAAAATGGGAATGGGAATCTGATTCAGGGTTGTGAATTACAGGTTTTGCTGTTTTACCATGGTAGAATATGTTGCTTTTGCAACCTGCAAAAGTAGCTGAGGCAAGCAATTAATGCACCTGTGACATCATCAGGCAATATGCAGCCCATTTATTATATAAAATAACAAAATGTCTTTGATAAGTGGTTCAGAACTAGAAAACCTTGACAAACCTCTTTTTAATCCCTTTCCAGATCCGCGAGTTGATGGCTACCCACTCATGTCTTCGCCTTTGCCACAGACTGTAATTATTGGCGCCTATATCTATTTTGTCACTCATCTTGGACCAAAGTTCATGGAGAACAGAAAGCCATTTGATTTGAGGCAAATAATGGTTTTCTACAACTTCGGTGTAGTGGCTCTTTCAATTTATATGACTTATGAAGTAAGTACTGTTAGAAGTAGGTTAATAAGTCATTAGGTGTTTTGCTTTGCATACATTTATTTCTCATTTTATTTCCTCCTGGTTCATGAGTTCATTGAAGATAAGTTCATTGAACCCAGGGGCTTATGTGACTCTGCGAACCATTTTTTACATCCTCATATGGATTGAATGGCAGAAGTGGGGAACTTGTTTTGAACTAGAGTTCCCACATTGTTTGCCATTCACCATGATACTTGGGGTTCTGAGAGCTTAAATCTAAAATATCTGAGAAGCAAAGGGTTAGATACCCTTCTTGCTCAAAATGCTCGAGTACGTTTTCCTTTAGCAAAGCTCAGGAATACATGCATCTGTACTTAGCCAGGTTTTGGGAAGCCACATTCCAGTGATGGCTGGCATCAAAGCCAGAAGAGTAGGACAATTATTTTAAAACAATATATTTTATCTTAACAGCTACACAATTACTGCATCGTGATTCCACTTTAGTTATAGCTGTCTCGTATGTGCTTTTGATGTTTGTAGTTTTGGAAGGAACTAGAGCACTGTAGCTAAGAATCCTAAATGCCTATTCCAGGGTCCTCAACCTTTTTAAGTAGAGGGCTGGTCCATGGGCCATATTACAATGTGAAACAACAACAACAACAACAAACTTTATATTCCGCCCTTCTCCCCTAGGGGACTCAGACCGGCTTACAGCATTTACATACATAGGCAAAAATTTATTGCCTTTACAATCATATACAATGAGAGACACAAACAAAGGCAGAGGCTTCTCCTTTCATTTTCGGCTTCTGGGGGCAGTGCTCATCTCTGGCTCTGTAGAGGTGCTTTCTGCATTTTCAAGCCAAGGAGACTACGTTGTCACCTCCTGGTTCTGTGGCCAGTAAGATTGATAGTACAAATAACAACTAATGCATACTATAAATACTATTCAGTAGGGAAAAGATGCCTAGTGGCTATGTTTATGCATACTTCACAACATGGCACATACCATCATAAAGAGGAGCAAAGTAATTAGGAAGAATTCATCCATCTTCTTTGTATATTTCTCCACATTTCTCAGGGCCCTTCCACACAGCCATATAATACAGAATATCAATGCAGAAAATCCCACAATATCTGCTTTGAATTGGGTTAACTGAGTCCACACTACCATATATTCCAGTTCAAAGCAGATAATGTGGGGTTTTATTCAGCTATATGGAAGAGGCTTCAGAAGCACAGAGTGAGAATGCAGTAAAATGACTTACTCTGTATCCTGCTCAATTCAACCTTTAGTGTGGGAACACTTAGATCTCTATGCATGCCTTCATAGGAGGTTGCACAATTTATTTATTTGCACTCTGAAATTATTTAGGGGTAAGTGTGGCTTCCTAGCATCAATCTTTTAAGTTATATTATTCCATGGTTCTACTTGATGCACCATGAGTGGCAGCCACAAAGATTCAAAGAGCAATTCCCATTACTTCCAATTTCTCAAAGAATTGGCTTTGAGCTAAACCAAGGTTGAAGGAAGAGTACCTTGTTTTAGCTCTACAATTTAAAGATGGTGAGCTTTGGAGCCTTAAAAATAACTTGTCAGGCCATATGAAGCCTGTGAACAGTGCAATCCCACCCAAACATTGTCTGACAGTGATTCTTCTGGTTTTGGCACTTTCTCAGTTCTGTTTGGAGATCTCAGGAAATGAACTTGAATTTGTTTGAATGGATATAAATATTTTGTTGCAGTGACAGTGGAAGTTCCTTTCTATTATTTAGGTTTTGTTGTTTTGTATACAATTGTAAAGGAAGATAATAACCTGACCTTTGCCTTCACTTTTGTTTTTTCTGTACTTAATCTGCTATCTCACCTATTATTTTCTTCTGTGATGTTTGGCATAACCTCTAATATATCATTTTGGCAATCTTCTGTAGGGTTTTCAGTATTGTCTGACTGCAATAAGCCTTGCAACAGCCTACAATTGTTACAAGCTGCAAGAGCTTATGAAAGCCTTCTTAATTAACACTTGTGCTCCTCTTTAATTATGTGTGGTCAGATTAGGAAAAATTAAAGTAGCCTCATTTCCAATATGTAGCTTTGTTGTTTAATTGCCTGGAAGAAATGTCTGTGTTGTCATGCCAAGTGGGCTTTTCATAAGCCTGTAGTTACAACCAGATTCATCTTGCAAGGTCTGTGGCCTTCGATTAAGGTGCATGGATTTCCATCTGTATTGCACGATAAGTAAACCCTATTTGCTAATAATGCAAATGTCACTAAGGGTTTGAGTATTTCAGCTAATAGTTGCACAAACTGGAGGGTAATTTAGACCCATAATTGTCTGTTAAAGTCTCCATTGTTGAATAATTTGGATTCCAGCCTAGTTTGTTGAGGCTTTTTTGTAGCTCTAAGTGAAGAGTACCCAAAATGTATTGTGTGCTTTCAATATACTTCCTCTAGCTTGGTATCCTCATAATGACCTAACGCTAATAAATATGCTGAAATGTCTTCCCTTCCTTGCTGCTGTTTGAAAACCAGGTCTAAATTAAGGCTTTCTTAACCTTCAAGAGCAGTTTTGGGCTTTCAGGGGTCAGTTACAGTGGAGAGAGAAGATAGCTGCCATGTGTCCCTATATCGCAGACATGGTCAAACCCAGGCCCAGGTGCAGCTCCTTGGACTCTTTTGTCAGGCCCTCCTTTCTCTCACCAACCTATCCTTCCTTCCTTCTCTCTTTCCTTCTTCTTTCTCTCCCTCTTTCTCCCTCTCTCTTCTCTTCCTTTCCACCCTTTTGTCTTTCATTCCTTCCTTCCATCCATCCTTTTCTTTCTTCCTCCCTCCCTTCTCTTTTTCATTCCTCCTTTCCTCCTGGGAGATGTTTATCTGGGAGAAGAGAAGGTAGAGAGGGAACATGAGAACCATGTTTCAAGATTTTCAAGGGTGTCCCATTGAGGAAGGGGAAAACTGACTTTCTACTGCTCTAGAGACCAGGGCACAAGGGAGCAATGGTTTCAAATGGCAGGGAAGGAGATTCGACTGAAAAGATTAGGAAGAACTTCCTGAGAGTAAGAGATGTTGGAGAGTGGCATAGGCTGCTTCAGAGTGTAATGGAGGCTTTTCAGCAGAGGCTGTCTATCGGGAGTGCTTTGAATGTGCCTTCTTGCACGGCAAGGGGTTGGACTGGATGGCTCTTGGGGGCCTCTTCCAGCTCTAGGATTCTAGGGTGATGTATCAGGAGTAGGCAATACAGGGTCACTTTTTCTTTCCCACCCACCATCTCATCCTGAGCTAGATCAACCCTTTTGTGATCCAAATGTTTCCCGTCTTTCCTTCACTTTCTGCCTCTAAAAGAGAAGAGAAGGGGGGGGGCAGAGAGGGGACTCGGGGAGAATTCCCACCCCACTCTGTCCCGCTATGCGGCCCCCAAGTTAGAAAGTTTGCCCATGTCTGCTATCACAGGTGGAAGACAGGATAAAAATAAAGTGTAAATAAAAATAATTTTTCCTGAGTTTACATTTGCTCATTCTGTTGATCAAGGCTTATCAATCAAGTCCATGGAAGGGCCACAGAGGTCTGTGAACTGGCTGTAAAAATAGGATTTCTTTAGATTTTCTTCCTATTGCTTGACTTTCTCCTATTTTAAAGTACAAACTTAGTTTTTTCAAGCATTAACTGCATTTTTTCATTCCAGACTAGTCTATATGAGGAAAATGTAGATGTTATCTCTGTGTTTTTTGGAGGGACGAGCTCCCCAACATTCATAAAATTCTCACAGAGCTCCATTGCCAAAGAGCAATGGCTGCTGATGAAAACATGCTCCACTGACTAATGACTGTACTATAGACATTTCTAGTCCTAATGTGTACCTACATAAATTGACAGTGTGGTTTTTCAAAATCATTCACTTCTTCCCACTTTCCTCTTCCTGCAGTTTCTTATGTCTGGCTGGGCTACAGGCTATTCATACCGCTGTGACTTAGTTGATTACTCCCGATCACCTATGGCTCTAAGAGTAAGTAATGCAATGAATTGTCATTGTACATTAAACTCTTGCAGTATGGTTATTCTACCTTATTTGCTCCTCCAAGAGTGAGCCTCTACTCAGCAAAATGTGGGTATGCAAACATTTTTACCCCCACCCAAACTATTGTACCCTCCAAATGATGGGGGTGAGTGGCTTCTATTGGTCACTTTATCATCTTTTAAAGTGCCTTTACCTCTTATAGTGATGTGTAATTAATAACCAGTCTCCAATTTAGAAGAATTGTGTTTACAGACCTATAGAAGGTGAAAAGGAAGTAGAACCTACCTGACAAAGTAGTTAGCAGCCCTGTTCCAAGCCTTGTCAGAGTCCTATTGGCCATTTTAGGGCCCACAAAGGCACAAAAGTGTTGCCTTTTAGTTCCTCACTATAGTGCCTGCCTGACTATTTGTGACCATCATTTAAATGTGTGTGGATGTTGTATGTTGTACATGAGAGGCATGGGTGCCAATCAAGTGACTCTTGATGTTAATGGAGGAAAGATCTGATTTTCCCTTGTCTCAAACAGTGCACTGCAAACTCAGGGAAGTTTTAAAAAGCTGCCTGTGAAACGGTGTCCAGCTGTTTAGAAAGCAGATATAAGGCCCTTTTTCCATTTCCCTGTAGATGCTTTCCTGCATTGCATTTCCTCCAGTCTGATGGATAGTGGCGAGATGTTTTTAAGCTCTTCTTCAAGTACTGCAGATTGGCAGTCTTCATGAGGTTTAACAAAGGTTTGTTTTGATATGTTTACATTTTGCTTTGCATTAACATTTGTGTTTTCTGCAGATGGTTCGTGCCTGCTGGCTGTATTATTTTTCCAAATTTATTGAATTGCTAGACACTGTAAGTACCAATAGAATTGGATTAAATAGAATTTAATAAACAAGAAGGAGCACAATAGTATAGAGTGTATGTATAGATATAAGTATGCATTCATTGCTACACATAAACACATATATTCTCCTCCAGAAAACAATGGTTATACATATTACCTTCACAGGGTGCTATCAGTTGGAGAAATTTAGATGCTTTTACTTTTTTATTAGGGCTCCCCAGTGGCTCAGTGGGTTAAACCACTGAGCTGTTGACCAAAAGGTTGGTGGTTCGAACCTGGGGAGTGGGGTGAGCTCCCGCTGTTAGCCCCAACTTCTGTCAACCTAGCAGTTCGAAAACATGCAAATATGAGTAGATCAATAGGTACCATTTCTGGGATCAATAGGTACCACTTCTGCAGGAAGGTAACGGGGCTCCATGCAGTCATGCTGGCCACATGACCTTGGAGATGTCTACGCACAACGCCAGCATAAATGGATATGAGCACCACTCCCAGAGTTGGACATGACTAGACTTAATAGCAAGGGAAACCTTTACCTGTACCTTACAAAAAGTAAAGGTAAAGGTTTTCCCTTGACGTTAAGTCCAGTCGTGTCCGACTCTGGGGTGTGGTGCTCATCTCCATTTCTAAGCCGAAGAGCTGGCGTTGTCCATAGACAACTCCAAGGTCATGTGGCCAGCATGACTGCACGAAGTGCTGTTACCTTCCCACCAGAGCAGTACCTATTGATCTACTCACATTTGCATGTTTTTGAACTAATAGGTTGGCAGAATCTAGGGCTGACAGTGGGAGCTCATGCCGCTCCCCAGATTCAAACCTGTGACCTTTACTTTTCTATTTTCTTTCTCTCATTTATGACATCAGTGAAATATGTAATTGATAACATTGACATTTTATGTTTATGATCTACAGAAGTGGTTTTAACTATAACTCCCAGAAATCCCAGCCAGTTTACCAACTGTTAGGATTTCTGGGAGCTGAAGGCCAAAACATCTGGAGACCCGCAGGTTGAGAACCATTAATCTATAGAGTGTCCCAAAAGTCACCATATATAGGGAAAATGTGAAACTGTATTTACAAAACATTCAATAACATATTAAAAATGTAATGTTGTTAATTTTTCCTATGTATGGAGACTTTGGGACATCCTGTGAAGTAATAGGCCTATGTATATTCCTGATTGTCAAGCCGTTCTTAAATCCGGGTTGTTAATCTCCAGTGATGAAATACAGTGGCAGCATAGCTTCCTGTTGACAGAGTAGCTTTCCCTTTCTATCAGATGGACTACAGAACCTGCTCCATATGATTGGAGACTTGTAGGTGGTGAGATAAGGAGGAGAAAGGTGGAGAGATAAGGAGCAGAAGGGCGTAGGCCCTTTAAAAATAGTAGGTTTACTCACATCATATTGGACGCACCCTTGACAACCACCAAGATGTCAAAGCATCCTTTGAAACATTACACTTCAACATGTGTGCCTGAAATAGATGAGGAATGACTTGGAACAAAACAAAAAACAAGAGTACAGCCCCATTCTCTTGGCAAAACATGTGAATATTTACACCTCTCTTTAAGCAACATTTCCTCATATTACTGTCTAATTAATTTGACTGGCTTGTGGCAGTTTGTGATGGTTTTATAGACTCTTAGCCACATATCGTGCAGCCTGATTGTATCTTAAAATAAACACAGAGATATAGTGAGATCTTCAATACATTATAGTATGCGTTCGTTGCTATTTGTACAGTTATCATGTTACATGACTTTGCAGTAAGCTCTTTTTCAATGATTTCAGGTCTTCTTTGTCCTCCGGAAGAAGAATGCCCAAGTTACATTCCTTCATGTCTTCCATCACTCAATTATGCCCTGGACCTGGTGGTTTGGAGTCAAATTTGCTCCAGGTATTTAAACATTCGCATTCTACACTGAGACTTTGTTTGAAAAGAAAATAGTGTTCAAGGGGTCGAGATTCTTTTTATTTTATTTTATTTTATTTTCTGTGCATTTATCTTACCCTTGCAGTCCTATCTACCAAGATAGATCCGTTGGTGAAGGAAGGATGCATTGCTTTTTAGTGTCAATCATGTTTCTTTTTAAAACTGCAAATATCAGTAATATATTCTACAGCATTATTAAATGAGTTAAGATTTCTCATTCATTTAAATTATTTCATTTTAGAACAGTGTTTCTAAGCCTGGGGGTTGGGACCCCTGGGGGGGGGGGGGTCACGAGGGTTTTTTAGAGGGGTCACCAAAGACCATCAGAAAACATATATTTCTGATGGGTCTTAGAATCCCTTTGGCAGGGAAACCTGAAGATCTCTCTGCCTGTCCTTCTCTTCCTTTTTGGAAACAGACAGTGAATCCTCCCACCAAAACTCTCCTCTACTGCGATTGGTTGGCCTCTCAGCCAATGGGAGTGCTGTTTCAAGTGGGGAGGGGGGAGTAGGCATGCTTGGTGCATGGCAGCATGGTGCACATGTGTGGGCAAGGGAAAGCAGGCAAGGCTGGAGGGAGGCAAGGCATGGAAGTTTTGTGTGGGAAGTTTGGCCCAATTCTATTGTTGGCGGGGTTCAAGGGGCTCTTTGATTGTAGGTGAACTATAAATCCCAGCAACTACAACTCCCAAATGTCAAAGTCTAATTTCCCCAAACTCCACCAGTGTTCGCATTTGGGCATATTGAGTATTCTTTCCAAGTTTGGTCCAGATCCACCATTTTTTGAGACAGGTCGCAGGTTCAAATCTGAGAAGAGGTGGATGAGCTCCCTCTATCAGCTCCAGCTCCTCATGCGGGGACATGAGAGAAGCCTCCCACAAGGATGATAAAAACATCAAATCATCCAGGTGTCCCCTGGGCAATGTCCTTGCAGACGGCCAATTCTCTCACACCAGGAGTCACTCCTGACACGACAAAAAATATATATCTTAAGACTGTATGTATGTATGTATGTATGTATGGTGTCAGACAGAAGAGAATAAGGTTTTACTGGTGCGTACAACTGAGATCTTAAGGACAATTTGTAAATATACTTGTTTTGATAAGAAGTTGAAATTGGCACTTCATCGTCTACCTTGCCGCTACCAATTTTGCCTTGGGCTGAGTTAGGTTCAAAGTATGCTTTTATTGTGATTGGTAGTAGGAAGCAATGATCGAATATGTAATGCAGCTAAAATTAAAACAAATAATCAGTGTAAAAATTGAGTTACAGATAAATCACGTGGATTCTTAAGTGCCTTGGTTTTTAGGTTTGTTCCTGGAGTTATTTGGGATGCTGATTCAAAAAATTGCATTGGATAGACGACATCAGCTGTATGTATTGTTGAAGGCTTTTATGGCTGGAATTACTGAGTTGTTTTCAGGTTATATGGCCATGTTCTAGAAGCTTTCTCTCCTGACATTTCGCCTGCATCTATGGCAGGCATCCTCAGAGGTTGTGAGGCAAAATGTCAGGAGAAAATGCTTCTATAACATAGCTATATAGCCTGAAAAAAACCTAAAATAACCCAGACCTCAATCAGTTGTAGTTTCTTAGATATGTGTGGGAGGTTTTTCCTCTTCTTTTGGCAGAGGCACAGCATAAGCTTTGGGATGCATGATTAAAAGGCTTTTCCTCTGCTGTGAGTATGATAAACACAAGATAGTAGTCTTCAAGCAGAAGCCGACAAGCTGTTAAAGTACTCACAACAGTCTTTTATTGTTGTTGCATCACAGAAAGATCCAACGAACTCTGGTCTCTCTCACCCCTCTCCGCATCTTTTCCTTTTATCTTCCCCCAGCCCCACCTTCACACCCAGCCTCCAAATCACCCAGCTGACACTCATCAACAAGCCTTGATTCACAGTTGGTTTCTCTCGGGATTAAGGAAGTATACTGTCTCCAGACCAAGGGCAGGGCCCACTGACTCCCTTACACTCCTTCAATATGGTTGTCATGATTTTCTATAGATGAGCAAATGATGACTGGTAGATGGCTCATCTTCTGAACAACCTCAAAACCTAGAGTTGTTAGGGGAAAACTGGTGCCATTTATGGAATCCGAAGGTCAAATATATTCAGCAACGAGTCTAACATTTGAGGCACCAAAATGTGTGCTTGCCAGTGTTATCTAAGCTTTTATGTCAGTTGTAATGGAGAGAGGGAACGGCATCTGTTTGGGTAAATATAGCAATAATTCTTTCTGGCATTTTCTGGCATTTTCTCTGCCAGGCTGACTAAAGAGAAGAGGTAACATTGATGATTATCCAATATTAGAATAGAAAATGTGTTCTACTAATGTATATAATTTTTGGAAAGCATAGTGTCTATATCTAGGGAAGTAATGCTACCCCTCTATTCCGCTTTGGTTAGACCACACCTGGAATATTGTGTCCAATTCTGGGCACCACAATTCAAGAGAGATATTGACAAGCTGGAATGTGTCCAGAGGAGGGCGACTAAAATGATCAAGGGTCTGGAGAACAAGCCCTATGAGGAGCGGCTTAGGGAACTGGGCATGTTTAGCCTGAAGAAGAGAAGGCTGAGAGGAGATATGATAGCCATGTATAAATATGTGAGAGGAAGTCACAGGGAGGAGGGAGCAACTTGTTTTCTGCTTCCCTGGAGACTAGGACACGGAACAATGGCTTCAAACTCCAAGAAAGGAGATTCCATCTGAACATGAGGAAGAACTTCCTGACTGTGAGAGCCGTTCAGCAGTGGAACTCTCTGCCCCGGAGTGTGGTGGAGGCTCCTTCTTTGGAAGCTTTTAAGCAGAGGCTGGATGGCCATTTGTCAGGGGTGATTTAAATGCAATATTCCTGCTTCTTGGCAGGGGGTTGGACTGGATGGCCCATGAGGTCTCTTCCAACTCTTTGATTCTATGATTCTACTAATATATATATATATATTTTTCATGTCAGACGTGACTTGAGAAACTGCAAGTCACTTCTGGTGTGAGAGAATTGGCCGTCTGCAAGGATGTTGCCCAGGGGATGCCCAGATGTTTGGATATTTTACCATCCTTGTGAGAGGTTTCTCTCATGTCTCCGCATGGGGAGCTGGAGCTCACAGAGGGAGCTCATCCGCACTCTCCCCGGATTCAAACCTCCAACCTCTTCAGTCCTGCTGGCACAAGAGTGTAACCCATTGCGCCACCAGGGGCTCCAATACATATAATGATGTGTGTTTTTGCACACCTGTCACCTCCCCACCCCAGTATTAATTGAACCACCACAAGAGCAAAAGTCCTTTAAGCCCTGGGAGTTACTCTGCTTAAGCAAGGCAGGTGCTCTAGCACCAAATATCCTTGTGGGTGGTGTTGATCATCATGGGATTATGGTTTACTCCATTGTGCTGCCACCTCTTTCCATTGTATTCTAAACAATCTCATTACCTGTGGAAATAGTTACAAAATATGACACCCCACTTAATACTTGACTTGTGCTGAGCATTTGTAGCCCTATTGTTTGGCTTTTAAAAATTATGAGGCTAATGATATTAATCAGTAGTGTTGGCCCAAATGTTTGTTGTGAGTCACTGATGAAGTTCCTGATAAATTCGCTTTAGACAGAAATTGAAGACTTTTGAAGTGAGATTGCCCATGTTTTCCATTAGCTCTCTTTTTTAAGTTAATTTTTATTCAGAAATAAAAGGGGTAAAGGAATCACAAAAATACAAAAAACTATGTTTATAGCATATAGCAGTGGTTCTCAACCTGTAGGTCCCCAGATGTTTTGGCCTTCAACTCCCAGAAATCCTAACAGCTGGCAAACTGGCTGAGCTTTCTGGGAGTTGTAGGCCAAAACACGTGGAAACCCACAGGTTGAGAACCACTGGCATATAGGATCCAAGACAATCCTCCTAGCATAAAACATACCTAAACATATAAATACATATGACAGACAATTACTTGGATTAATCTATTAACCTCATACTCATTGTTTACTGCCTTTAGCTCCTTGCTTTCCTACCCCCTTTAAAGAACACTATATATCAATACATCTGCTTTTAATAACACTAATTCACAACTAATAATAATAATACTTTATCTATAGACTCCCAAGGGGACTCGGAGTGGTTTACGCACACACAATGCTATAATTCAATTCAAAATAGAAACACACAAATACAAAATAATACAAAATAACAACATTAAACATTAAACAAAGGAGGGGAATTAACATTAAAATGAGGACATACTCAAGATAAAAAACATAATTACACTAGTAACATAATTAAACATTCACAGACATATACCCTGAGAGATCAAGCAGTAAGATACCTAAAAAGTGCCTATCATAGTTATTTTTTAAAAGTACCGTAACAGCCATAAGATACAAATAAGTTAGCCAGCGTTCCAATGCAGTTGATTTAGGGTGTAGTCATCCTGCTCCTCTCCATACGCTAAGGTGCATCAGTACATTTTCAGAAGTTTTTTTTTTACATCCAATAGTTTCCCACCATCTTTGCTGCAGGAAAGTGAAAAATAAGTTCTGGACTTTCTTAAAAGTTACTCAAGGATTTCTCCTTGATCAGCACAATCAGTTTATCCATCTCATCTAATTAATTATTAATTAGCCTTCTGAAGCTAATTTATTTTAAATTGCTTAATGTACTTTTAGCTGTTTTAAAAACACAAGAACTTTTCAAAAATGCATGCTTGGCTAATAATTTCATTAGGTTAATCAAGAAGGCAGAAATACGGGTACAAGATTTTGTCTTGACATGGAATAGAAAGAGTTGTTTCATTCCCTCTTTCTTGATTTTTTCCTTCCCCTTTAACTTCTTGGCAGATGAAATGATTTGGCAATCTTTAAAGCTTGCATATTTTTCTGTGCCTTTTTGGCTGGCCCAATGAAAGCAGTATGGAATTTGAAGTTTTCCATATGGCCTGTACAACTAACTGCTTTTTTGAAGAACCTTAGTATTCTCTTGCCATTTTTTACTTCTCCCCTTTTAAAAGTTCAAGATAGAAGCAAATGCAATTAACTGTTCACCTGAGCCACAAAACATAACTTTTAATTAGGCACTATCACCATGAGGACCGCTCATTTCTGTGCACTCAGCAGCAAGTAATTTTATAGGAGCGAATTTTCCACTGGAAGACGTGTATTGTTTTGGCTCCCTGGCTTTGGCAGGCTTCAGGCAAAATGTGGCAAGTGCTTGCTAATAAGCGTTTGGCTAAGAGGAGAACTGAAAACAGCATGACACATGTTTAGTGTTGCGTAATCTGCTTATTATTCTGAAATGATAGAATGGAATACCATTTCCTTTGGTTTTTCTTCCCATCAAGTCATGCATCAGAAATAGGGAATGGCTTGGGAGAGTTGATGCCAAGGTGTGCTCTGTGGGGTGAGTGGGTGTGGAGATGGCAAGATCCCAGTTCAAGTCACAGCCAAAACCGGGATGGAGACACTGACTGAGACACCCCATTGCTGTGTAAGATTTTATCTAGCAGGATTTTCTGCTTGAGTAGTTTGCATTACCCTGTTAAACTAGCTCCGTTCAAATTCTTAAAGCATAGTTGCTTATCATGCCCCATCGGACTTACGTTTTGGCTTAATGTAGTTGTTTTACTGGTTCCTGATTTCTTAATTTAAGCAGAAGTACTTAAAATCTTGTGCTTTCCTTGGGACTAGAATTCAAAGACATGGCCGTGTTGGTATGCAAAGGAATCTTATAGCGCTTTGGAGACCAACTAGGACAGTGGTTCTCAAACTTCCTAATGGCACGACCCCTTAACACAGTTCCTCATGTTGTGGTGACCCCCAACCATAGAATTATTTTTGCTGCTACTTTCATAACTGTAATGTTGCTACTGTTATGTATCGCAATGTCCATATCTGATATATAGGATGTATTTTCATTCACTAGACCAAATTTGGTACAAATAGCCAATATGCCCAAATTTGAATACTGGTGAGGTTGGAGGGATTGATTTTGTCATTTGGGAGTTGTAGTTGCTGGGATTTATAGTTCACGTACATCCAAAGAGCATTCTGAACTCCACCAACAATGGAAATGAACCAATCTTGGCACACAGAACTGCCATGGCTAACAGAAAATACTGGAAGGGATTGGTGGGCATTGACCTTGAGTTTTGGAGTTGTAGTTCACCTACATCCAGACAGCACTGTGGACTCAGATAGTGATGGATCTGGACCAAACTTGACACGAATACTCAATATGTCCAAATGACAACACTGGTGGTTTTTGAGGAAAATAGACCTTGACATTTGGGAGTTGTAGTTGCTGGGATTTATAGTTCACACCTGCAATCAAAAAGTGTTCTGAACCCCACAAATGAGAAAATTGGGCCAAATTTCCCACACAAAACCCCCATAACCAAAAGAAAAGACTGTGTTTTCTAATGGTCTTTGGCAACCCCCTTGGACACCCCCTCCACCCCCCACTAGTGAGAAAATAGACTTAATCTACAAAAGCTTATGCTATTAACCTTGTTCTCTCAGTTATTTAAGAAGCTATAAAACCCGTTGCATATTAATTAAACAATGTTGTGTGAGGGAAAGCTGAATTCCGATACTGAACTTTGGGCCCTTCCACACAGACATATAACCCAGAATATCAAGGTAGAAAATCCCACCATATCTGTTTTGATCTGCCATATATTCCAGTTCAAAGCAGAAAATGTGGGATTTTATTCGGCTGTGTGGAAGGGGCCTTTGAATATGCTTAGCTGAGACTTTTGATGTGCTCTGAGTCTGAGTCAAGCAATTATTGCAGAACAGATGAAAACCTTCAAGTCCCCCCAAAAGTACAGAGTGATTTCAAAGAGTTATCCATAAGTATTTCTCTTTAAACACAATTTCTCTGTAGTGCAACATTCTGTCTATTCTGTTGGCGCCATTGTGGAAAATAAAACGAATTAAACTGTTGCCATGAAATTATGGTCCCATGGCAACCATCCATGATCTAGTTGTAGATCTGTAATACAGGGCAAGTGTGCAGTATGGGCAGTCATACAATAAATACTTTTCTGGGTTCATGTCAGGGACATGTACAGGCAGTTCCCTATCTTGTTCAAGTTACGAACAAGATAGGTTCTTTAGGTTTGTTTTTAAGTTGAATTTGTGTGTAAGTCGGAACAGGTATATTTTTGAGGTGTAACTCCAGCTAAATATATATAGCCTTTGATAGCATAGGGAAGGGTTAATACCATTGAGGCATATGTCTTGCTGTATGTGCCCCTGGTCTTTCTGTCCCTGTGATCATTGGATTTCAAAACATTTGGTTTGTTGTGGAAACAAGGATCGGAGAGAAAGCTTCAGTGGAGACACCTTTTCCCCATGATAATGCTTCGAGGAGTGAATTTCCCTTCCGAGGGGTAGACTTATTTATTTACTTTGCTTATATACCGCTGTTCCTGTTGTTTCACCCCCGTTCTTAACTATGAGTCATTTGTAAATCGGACGTTTGCAACTCGGGGACTGCCTGTACATAGAATTTTAATTTTTATTGCTGCTTTAAAGACCATTTTGCATTTTTTTTAGTCCTATGTCTAAATGTATCTCTCCAACCCCACCAAAACCAGAATGTAATGTTTTAGTGAAATATCAACATTGCCACATTTGGACAATCATTTATTGGTTTAATAAACCAAGGTGCCAATGAACTTTTTCCCTCTGCATATATCCCTTCTGTGAGCATGCAGAAACAAAAACCTCACTCGTGAGCCATCAAATTAGCAAGCCTTTCATTAGCCATCGTCTTCCTGTTCAGATAAAAGAGAAAGTTATCTTAATTGGAGGATTGCTTGAGCCATGAAGAGACTATAGGCAAGAATAAAAGCTTATTGGTATCTTTGTTTATTAAGCTGAGAAGTGAGAATCTAAGCCAGTTCTCAGCTTTACATCTTCACCAGGCTAACTTTTGTCCTTCATTGAAAATGCCAATGTAATGTATGACCACATGTTTTATATTTAAGCATTTCTATTTCAGTCTTTATCTAAAGATATCAGGGTGGCATACAGTAAAACTAACCTGTCTGTTTTAAGCGCTGTCCAGAAATGAGAAATCCTGAGTGCTTTGAAATTTCTGACTCTTAAAGTTAGTGTAAACAAGTTGGGCAACACTTAGAATTGGACTTCATTTGACTTGAAAATGAGTTGACTGTGAAGAGAATCCGAAAATGAAGAATTCTTAAAAATAGCATGCTAAAAATGCCTGACTCTATTCTGAGACCTTTGTCAAAAGGTTTTTAAAGTCAGATGTTTACATCCAAAGTAATTTCAGAATGATAAGACTCCAAAACAGGATAAATGTTGATTAAGATTTACAGTGTCTGAAAGTGTACAAATTGTATCAATTTGCTACAGTTAATTATCCACAGCGATGGTCTGTTGGCTTCAGATAAAATTCCTAAGTTATCCCTTAGTGCTGTTTCTTCTCCATTCCCTCTGTTATCCTTCCAGCTGGTTTTGTTTACTATGCATTGTGCACACAAAAAGTGGTTAAAGTATAGGACTCGGGGAAACTCCAGTTCAATATTCATTAGGCTATGAAACTCAGCGGGTGACCTTGAACAAGTCACTGTCTTTCATTCTTATTGGGGCCAAGGGTTACTGGAAAGACAAAATTGCATCCTTGATCATCCTTAGATGATGAGTACAGTAATCGCGTTTTAAAGTTTCAAAGGGCTCCTCCAGATTTTTCTTAAGAACCATAAATTCTTGTTTTAAAAAAACCTCCTTGGGTTTTTCTGGTTGCTTATTGACTCTACTACCACTCAGTTTATTTTTTAAAGAGGCTGTTGTGGCATTTTATTGGATCTGCAGTGGGGCTCTTTGAAAGCTTTGGAGGTTGACTGTTAGCTGTGGTAATTGTATGGTTTGGAAGACAAATACCTTCCTGTAATTTAAAAAAAATCTTTAGGGTTAATAATATTAGAGTGCACAATTACTATACAGTAGAATCTCACTTATCCGACATTTGCTTATCCGACATTTCGTCATATCCAACGCTCTTATCCAACACCCCCCCCCTTTCCTCCAGCATTTCCTCTTCAATTAAAGGAGTGCCCCCAACTCTCTCCCCATTGTCACTAAGTGAAAGAGGCAAGATGAGGAGGAGGAGGAGGAGGGAGAAAAGGGGGGAAGGAGGCAGGACCGGAAGTGAAAGTGTCCACCCTCCTTCCCTCTGTGATTTCCATGCTCCTCTTCCACATCTGGGCACTTCCTGCTGGGCCGCTCTAGCCCTGAGACATTGCCTTGCCTTAACCCTTTGAGTCCCTGTTGTTAGTATTCTAAGGGTCTGGCGCCACATCGGATAGGTAACAGTAAGAAACTCTCTATTATCCGACATTTTCAATTATCCGACATTCTGCTGGCCTGTTTTTGTTGAATAAGCGAGACTGTACTGTGAAAAATGAGACTTTGAAATATCACTGTGTCTTTGCATTAAAATGACAAAATAAATGACATTTGAGCATTTTTATAAATAAAAATACATGCACTTCAGTTACAGATACCAGCATCTCCTGTCATATTTGTTCTTGCTGCTCTGATTTTTTTTTAATGTACATGGGATTGGATGATTGCATGGATAATGTAGACTTACTTTTGTGTCCTCTCCCTCTCTCTCTCTTTGCAGGTGGCTTAGGTACCTTTCATGGTATGCTAAACTGCATTGTTCACATTATCATGTACACCTATTATGGAATATGCTCACTGGGACCAGCCTATCATAAATACTTGTGGTGGAAAAAGCATATGACCACCATACAACTGGTGAGTAATTTTTCAAAAAATGAAATTGGAAAAATATATTTGGATGGAAATTAAAGTCTCTCAATTCTACATATGGTAGATGTGCAATCTATCAGGTGTCATAACCAGCACAAACCAGTGTGACACACTGGATCAACTCTGGTATAATGAGTCAGGGTAAATCCACCCCAAGTGGCATTAGCTCTTACGGGAGGAAGGACATGAATCCAACATGCCATGCTTAGAAATATTTCTATGCATGAAGATTAAATAGTTCAGTTTCTGTTCTGGCCTTACTTCCATCCCTTCAAGTATTTAAAAATTTGCCTTGTTATTTTAGAAATATTATTATTTAGAAAGGCCATAGGAGCTATCTACTGAAGACAAAGGGCCAAACTGGAAATAAAGGACCAAATATCAAATATTATAGCAATTCAAAAAGGGACAAAACAAAGCTGTCCCATTGTTAAAGATTGGAGATATTAATTACTAGATTATATCCAAATGGCCAAGCTGACAGATGGTAGAAGAGGAGGAAATAATGGAGAGTTTGAAAACAAATGGAGGCTGGCACTTGGGTATCTGGGAAAGAAGACAAAGGTAGATTTGATGACTGCCACAAAGGAGATTTAGGGAGAGAGGACATATTGGTAGTTACTGGTTAGTTATGTGATCCATATTGATGGGTGTCAGAGGTCATGGGTGTTGGGTTCATGGGTGTGGGGCTAGAGGGATAAGGGTATGCTAAGGTACAATAACTGTAGAGCTAATATCAATTTTCCAAAAGTTTAATGAGTGTTTGCTGTATATTGTTTTGTAAACCTGTTTATTTTTTTGTACATTTTTCTTTTTAATAATAATAATAATAATAATAATAATAATTATTATTATTATTATTATTTCTATCCCACTTTTCTCCCTAATGAGACCCAAAATGGTCCCTCCCTCCATTTTTCTCCCCCCCCCCCCTTTTCTTTTCTGATAGTTTGTTCTATTTCTTACAGACACAATAAAACAATTAAAACTCAAAAAAAGAAATGAAATATTATTCTTTGTATTGTTGAAGGCTTTCATGGCCGGAATCACTGGGTTGTTGTAGGTTTTTTCGATAACAAAATTAATTAAGAATAATATTGGGTTGTTGTAGGTTTTTTCGGGCTATATGGCCATGGTCTAGAGGCATTCTCTCCTGATGTTTCGCCTGCATCTATGGCAAGCATCTCTCCTGACGTTTCGCCTGCATCTATGGCAAGCATCCTCAGTGGTAGTGAGGTGACCTCACTACTTCTGAGGATGCTTGCCATAGATGCAGGTGAATGTCAGGAGAGAATGCCTCTAGACCATGGCCATATAGCCCGAAAAAACCTACAACAACCCAATATTATTCTTAATTAATTTTGTTATCTTTAGGGGGAAAGGACTGGTATGTTTGTGTGTGCATGTAAATCTCAGCATTTGGGATTCAAATTAAGTAAAATGAATACTAGTTTCAGTAGGTGAATCATTTGGAGTGTGTGCATGTCTTATTGCCAAGGATAAAATGCTCCACTTTTACAGAACCACCTTTACATTTGGTGTATTATTAAAGAAATCATCTCTCCTAAACTCTAACTCATCCAATGCTCCCTTCACGCCTTACCTAAAAATGATTTCTCACACTCTTCTGTTCTAGGTCCAGTTTATTTTGGTGACTGTCCATATAGAACAAATCTACTTCATGGAAAATTGCCCGTATCAGTACCCAATCTTCATGTTCATCATCTGGCTGTATGGCTTTTTGTTTTTAATCCTATTTCTACATTTTTGGTACCATGCTTACACTAAAGGCCAGAGACCACCGAAGCATTTGACAAACGGCGTGAGCAATGGCATCAGCAAAAACAAAGCTGAATGAAGCACTCTGCCGCAAACGTGGAATGAATGTTTTGACTTGCACTACTTGACAATCAAGACATTTGGCACAACACACTGGACATTTTGTATACGGCTTTCCAAAACAAACCAATAAAAAGCCCTTGTATTTTTACTATAAATTATTTGAAATTTAATCTTGATGCAGGAGGGAGAGTAAACCTACTGATTAATATTCAGTGGCTTGCAATTTTCGTCAGTAATGTACATATTAGAATATTTTTCTCTATGTATCACCGCAATTAATACTTTGTGGCACTTCTAGAGATGCACTCAAAGATTCATTGTGGAAATGAAGTGTATCTGATAAGTATACAAAAATACTTTGAGCACTGACGGATACATTTATTTTAAGAAGCACTGCAAGTTATTATGCCTTTAGGCAACTTTTAACTGAACAGGAATACAATTCCATAAAACGATTTATGGCCTGTAAAACTGATTGTTAATACGTACATCTACTGTAAACATTAATGTGTTTTATACAAAACTGTACCATATTAAAGATTGTGATTCTTAAGTCTGAAAAATTATTTTGTGGAATTTTAAAGTGCTGTGGAATATAAAGTAGTGTGAAGCTGTAATATTATTCTCCTACTCTTGTCCGGACTATAAATACTGACATCCTCACACATAAGTCATCCGATCTGTGCCATTAGCATCTGATGAACTCATGTCTTCCAAAACCTATCTATACACATAATAAAAGGGAAAATATGTATGTCTGTGGCTGGGGTGCCCACTTCCACAAACAGGCTCCCGCTTCCACAAACAGTTTTAACCCACAGTGCTGAGGAGCCACCAAAAGCACTGCCTCCAATGACATTTCAGGTTATAGCGAGAGCCATGAACATATCCATGATCCCTGCCAATGTCCTCCACAAACACCACACTGCCCTCCACCCAAGTGAAGGCTTTCATTTGGGGACAATTTCACCCTAGATTTTCTGTTTATCCTCCACCACAGACATCTCAGTGTTTCTTACTCTCTCCATTGGTGTAGAATTTATTTATTTATTTAATTTTATTTACTTTGCTTATATACCGCTGTTCTCAGCCCGGGGGCGACTCACAGCGGTGTACAACATAGGAAGAACAAAATTCAAAACACATTATAAAAACAATTCACAATCCATTATACAAAAAGCATTATACAAAACATTGTCATTTGCATGATCCCACCCACTGCCTCTTCCTTAACCCTTTTCAACTCTGTCTGCATAACAAACTGAGCAGAACTGAGCAGCAACTAAACATACTGGAGGAGTTTGGGGGACTGACCCCACATGATAGAAGTTGGAGTTCACCCTGCATCAGGTCAGAACATTGTGACCCCTATTGACAGTGGATCTGAACCACATTTGGCACACAGAACTCCCATGACCAAAGAAAAATACTGAAGAGGTTTCGGGGGAATTCACCTTGATTTATAGTCATTGTAGGTACTGAGATTTATAGTTCACCAGCAATCAAAGAGCACTCTGGACCCCAGCAGTGATGGCCCTGGACCTAACTTAGCGCACAGAATCCCCGTGGCCAACAAAAAATGCAGGAGGGCAGTGATGGATCTGCACCAGATTTGGCATATATATACACAATATGCCCAAAACTGGTGGATTTGGGGTGGAATTGACCTTGACATTCATTAGTTGTAGGTACTGGGATTTAAAGTTCACCTGTAATCAAAGAGCAGCCTGAACCCCATCAATGATGGACCTGGACCTAATTTGGCACACAGAACTGAACGTACTTGGCACACCAACTGAATGTGCTGGAGGGATTTAACGGGACTGACCCACCATGGTGGGAGTTGTAATTAATCCTGAAGCTGATGATGAGCAAACTTGCCCAACATGACACACTTTACTGATGGAGTTTCTTGGGGTTAACCTGGCATGATGTGAGTTATACACCCACAACCTTATGCATTTTGTAAAATAAAAAAATGACTTCTAATAACCCGAGCAACGCCCAGTACCCAAGTTTGTGCTGTAATAAATGTATTAGCTCTTAAGAAAAGGATGGCAGATTTCAGGCTTGGAAGACATGCTGTTTGTTTGTTTTGTCAACTTGAATCTCTGATTGATAGATGTCAAATAAGGAACCGGGGTCAAGTGAAGCAAAACTGAGGAGAAATCATATAGTTAGAATAAATGCATAAAAAGGGTTCCCTAATTTAGTATAGGGGATTTTAATTTTGTTATGTGTGCTCTTGTTGGATTAGGAAGTTGGGGAAATCTGTTGCAAATTGCCCACAGAACCCCTGGCAGACATTTCTCTTCTTTCTGTCTATGCCTATCCAGTCCAACCCCCTGCCAAGAAGCAGGAAAATTGCATTCAAACACTTTGTAATTTGGGAGTTCATAGAATCATTGCCAAGGGCCATCCAGTCCAACTCCATTCTGCCCTGTAGGTAGACCTACACAAAGCACTCCCGACAGATGGCCATCCAGCATCAGCTTCAACATCTACACAGAAGGAGCTTCCGCCACACTCGCAGGCAGTATCCTCCACTGCCAAACGACTCTTACTATCAGAAAGTTCTCCCTTATGTTTAGATGTAATCTCATTTCTTTTCGTTTCAATCAGTTGCTCTCCATGTCCTTGTCTTCAGAGTAGGAAGAAAAAAAAGTATAGCTATCATTTTCAAATTAGTTTTGAAATTTTGGATCCTTCCAGATATGATTTGGAAAGTAGCTTTGTGTATTGTGCACTATGGTCCCTGTATCCCAGGCATGGGCAAACTTGGGCCCTCTGGGTGTTTTGGTCTTCAACCCCCATCATTCCTAACAGCCTCAGACCCTTTCCTTTTCCCCCTCATCTGCTTAAGCATGAGGCCAAGCCCAGCAATACAACAATGCAAATATACACATAAGGAAATAAAATAAAATACAAGAAACAGTATAAATAAACACATCAGACAATATAAAATCACAACATTTGAACACAGAAAATTGGTCACAGTGGGCAACAGTGGGTTACAGAAATTAAAAGTTTAAAAACACTGAGTCAGAGAGCAATGTAATGTATCTGGACAGAGGATCAGAGGGACAAAGTAGGGTTTAATTGCACTAACAGGTAAAATAAAGTGCTTCCGAGGGCATTTTATGCAGGGTTTGGTCAAGTCAGGGATTATTGTTCATTCATTCATTGAAGGCACACTGGAACAGCCAAGTTTTCAGACTCTTACTAAAGACTGCCAGGGTGGAGGCTTGCCTAATATGTCTGGGGAGCTGAGGGGCCACCGCAGAGAAGGCCCTCTCCCTCATCCTCACAAGTTGCACTTGTGAAGGTGGTGGGAGTGAGAGAAGGGCCTCTCTGGAAGATCGAAGGGATCGTGTAGGCTCGTAAAGGGAAATGCGGTCACGCAGATAGGTGGGTCCCAAACCGTTTAGGGCTTTGTAGGTAAGAACCTGCACCTTGAATTGGAACCGGAAAATACAGCAAGTTCTTTTGGCTCGATCTCTAGGAAAACATTTCCACTTACTGCGGTTTAGTTAAAATGCTTTTCAAAGCAAAACAGAGGCTCCCCCTGGGATTCCTTCTTAGTGTTTCCTGGCTCTGAACCAGTCCTTGAGAATGGCTTGGCAGAGAGTCCAAACGTAGTGGAAGAGCACATGCTTTCAGGCTCAGTTAGTTCTGGCATCACCAAGTAATGCTGGGAAACAGTCCAATAGAAGCTGGGTAAGACAATAGTCTCATTTAAGATAAGGCTGTTTCAAGGCTGACCCTAACATTACAGAATTATAGAATCATTGAGTTGGAAGAGATATCGTGGACCATCCAGTCCAACCCCTTGCCAAGAAGCAGGAAAATCGCATTCAAAGCACCCCTGACAGATAGCCATACAGCCTCTGTTTAAAAGCCTCCAAAGAAGGAGCCTCCACCACATTATGTAGACTAGGAAAAGAGAAGCCACTTGTCCTTGTAGCCTCCCTTTTGATTTGATTCCAAAGGAAATCACGTTGTTCGCCTTTCCTCTGAGGCTTATTTATTTGTGGTGTCAGGACAACCAGTCAAATTATATTACATTTCTAACAGAACAAAGCAAACAAACAGACAAATACAAAATTTGTGAGTTTGGTAGTTCATTAAATGACTTTGACCAGTATCTGGCCACTTGGAGTGCCTCTGGTGTTGCTATAAGAAGGTCCTCCATTGTGCATGTGGCAGGGCTCAGGTTGCATTGCAGCAGGTGGTCTGTGGTTTGCTCTTCTCCACACTTGCATGTCTAGGATTCCACTTTGTAGCCCCACTTCTGAAGGTTGGCTCTGCATCTTGTGGTGCCAGAGCGCAGTCTGTTCAGCGCCTTCCAAGTCGCCCAGTCCTCTGTGTGCCCAGGGGGGAGTCTCTCATTTGGTATCAGCCATTGGTTGAGCTTCTGGGTTTGAGCCTGCCACTTTTGGACTTTCGCTTGCTGAGGCGTTCCAGTGAGTGTCTCTGTAGATCTTAGAAAACTATTTATTTTGGGAATTTAAGTCGATGTGCTGGCTGATACCCAAACAGGGGATGAGTTGGAGATGTCTCTGCCTTGGTCCTTTCACTATTGGCTGCTACTTCCCGGCGGATGTCAGGTGGTGCAATACCGGCTAAGCAGTGTAATTTCTCCAGTGGTGTAGGGCACAGACACCCCGTGATGATGCGGCATGTCTCATTAAGAGCCACATCCACTGTTTTAGCATGGTGAGATGTGTTCCACACTGGGCATGCGTACTCAGCAGTGGAGTAGCACAGCGCAAGGGCAGATGTCTTCACTGTGTCTGGTTGTGATCCCCAGGTTGTGCCAGTCAGCTTTCGTATGATATTGTTTCTAGCACCCACTTTTTGCTTGATGTTCAGGCAGGCAAAAAGTGGGTGCTAGAAACAATATCATACGAAAGCTGACTCTGAGGCTGAGAGAGTGTGACTTCTCCAGGACCATCCACTAGGTTTCGTGACAGACCGGGATTCGAACCCCGTCCTCCCGAGCCGCAAGTCAGTAATGCAACCGCTTCGCCACGCTGCCTGCAGGTATGTAAATAAGAGCGATGACGTCCGCTCGGAGTTTCGCTCCTGGCGACCAATCACGTTCGAGCAAGACGCAGGAGGCGAAGGTGTGTTTTTTTGAATGAGGTTCCAAGGAAAGAACCGGGGGCGTCCCTCATGGCTGCCTCCTCCAATCGGTTGCCTCCAGGACGCTACGTCATGACTATTCCATCCAATCGGCAACCGCGGGAGTCTGATTCAAACTCCTGGGAAGCCTCTGCAGGTGCTGCCTGCCGGCCTCCATGCAGCCGAGCCTATGAGCGTGTTACTCTCCTGGCGAGCGATGGAGCCCCGGCTGGTGGGGCCTGGGCCTTTCCGGGCCACCCGCCTGGTAAGTCAAGGGCGGACTATCTAAACTACAAATCCCATAGCACGGAGTTAAAGGGGCGTCAAGCGACATTAATTCAACATTGTGGATGCACCTTCAGAGAGTAAAGTCGCAGCTTGGGCACATTATTATTATTATTATTATTATTATTATTATCATTTGAAACATAACAAGTTGAGTTCACAGCAGACACTCTACTGGCTGTTGAATTGGATCACACGTCTGACACTTCCCAAGTTATTTTTTATTATTTTATTATTTATTATATTTTATTTATTATTATTATTATTTGGATTTACTGTGCCCAGCATCCCTCAGCCACCATGATGGGAACTGTAGTCCAAGAAGTAACTTGTCCAAGCTGCTTATTATTGTATTTATTTACTAGCCGTCCCCCGCCACACGTTGCAGTGGCCCAGTCTGTGTATATGTGTTTTGTGTGTGTATATATATAGTATATATATATATGTGTGTGTATATTATAGTAAAGTCGCAGCTTAGGCACATTATTATTATTATTATTAGAAACACAACAAGTTAAGTTCACAACAGACACTCTGCTGGCTGTTGAATGGGATCACACGTCAGACACTTCCCAAGTTATTTTTTATTATTTTATTATTTATTATTTATTTTATTTATTATTATTATTACTATTATTATTATTATTATTATTATTATTATTATTTGGATTTACTGTTCCCAGCATCCCTCAGCCAGCATAATGGTAACTGTAATCCAAGAAGTAACTTGTCCAAGCTGCTTATTATTTTATTTATATACTAGCCGTCCCCTGTCACGCATTGCCGTGGCCCAGTCTGTGTGTATGTGTTCTGTGTATATATATTTGTGCGTATGTGTGTGTATATATTTGTGTATATGTGTATATATGTGGTTTTGTGCATACATTGTAATTTATTTATTTATTTTTTTGGCTTTTAAAGCCTCTTCTGCTGTGTTTTTCAGTGTTTTTATGAGTGATGGTCACTCGTTGGCCTGAGAGGTGTCTTGTGTCCAAATTTGGTGTCAATTCGTCCAGTGGTTTTTGAGTTATGTTAATCCCACAAACAAATGTTACATTTTTATGCCCTGACTAGCCGTCCCCTGCCACGCGTTGCTGTGGCCCACTCTGGTGGTCATGGGGGTTCTGTGTGGGATGTTTGGCCCAATTCTATTGTTGGTGGGGTTCATAATAATAAATAATAATAATAATAATAATAATAATAATAGACCTTTATTTATACCCTGCTAACATCTCCCAAAGGACTTGGTGCGGCTTACAAGAGGCCGAGGCCCAACACAACAGTAAACGACAACATAAATACTCTGTGATTGTAGGTGAACTACAAATTCCAGCAACTACAACTCCCAAATGTCAAGATCCTATTTTCCCCAAACTCCACCAGTGTTCACATTTGGGCATATTGAGTATTCATGTAGAGTTTGGTCCAGATCCATCATTGTTTGAATCCACAGTGCTCTCTGGATGTAGGTGAACTACAACTCCAAAACCAAAGGGCACTGCCTTCCAGCATTTTCTGTTGGTAATGGGAGAACTGTGTGCCAAGTTTGGTTCAATTCTATTGTTGGTGAGGTTCAGAATGCTCCTTGATTGTAGGTGAACTATAAATCCCAGTAACTACAACTCCCAAATGACAAAATCATTTTTTTTTAAGTGAAGGACATACATTGGGTTGTTAGGTGTCTTGTGTCCAAATTTGGTGTCAATTTGTCCAGTGCTTTTTGAGTTCTTTTAATCCCACAAACGAACATTACATTTTTATTTATATAGATGAGAGATGCTGGGAACTGGAGTCTAAAAGGGTAATTTGTCCAAACTGGCTGAAGGTAGCTGAGAAACTCAGTGCAAAACAAAAATTACACTGCTAACGTGGCTTTTGGGAATTGTATTCCAAAGGTACAGCTGTGGATACTGGAAAGCTGGAGGCAAACATAGTGAAATTGCCAGCTAGTGAATGCATTGGCTTGGCTAAGGATTTCTTTCTTAAAACACCTTAAATCAAGAAATAGTTTTCTAAGATCTATAGAGACACTCAAAGGAACATCTCAGCAAGTGAGAGTCCAAAAGTGGCAGGCAAAAACCCAGAACTTAAAGTCATGGCTGATACCGAATGAGAGACTCCCTCCTGGGCTCACAGAAGACCGAGCAACCTGGAAGGCGCTGAACAGACTGCGCTCTGGCACCACGAGATGTAAAGCCGACCTTAACAAAATGGGGCCACAGAGTGGAGTCTGCGACATGAGAGTGCGGAGAAGAGCAAAACACCTATTACAATGCAGTCCGAGCCCTGCCACATGCACAATGGAGGACCTTCTTATAGCAACACCAGGGGCATTCCAAGTGGCCAGCTTCTGGTCAAAGGGCATTTAATAGAATGCCAAGGTCTTAAACTTTGTTTTTAAATACATTACAACTGTAGCCTTGGTTCGCTTCTGATACAATAAATGAATAAATTTCTTAAAATCCTGTTTGGTTGCCTTTCACTCAACATGAGCAGCACAGGTTGAGAGTATCTCTTATCCATAATGCTTGGGACCAGATGTGTTTTGGATTTTGGAATATCTGCACATAATAATAATAATAATAATAATAATAATAATAATAATAATAATAGAGTGTGGATTGTTGGTGTTGCAATCCCAGGTGACAGCAGGATTGAAGAGAAACAACTGGAAAAGCTGACACGATATGAGGATTGAAAGATCGAACTGGCACAAGCCAGTCAAGGTGGTCCCAGTGGTAATCGGCACACTGGGTGCAGTGCCTAAAGACCTTGGCCTGCACTTAAACACAATAGGTGCTGACAAAATTACTCTCTGTCAGCTGCAAAAGGCCACCTTACTGGAATCTGCACACATTATTTGCCAATACATCACACAGTCCTAGACACTTGGGAAGTGTTTGATGTGTGATCCAATATAACAGGCAGCAAAGTGATCTTGTTTGCTGTGGACTCATCTTGTTGCGCACCTTACACAAATAGCCTGAAGGTAACTTTATATAATACTTTAATAATTTTGTGCATGAAACAAAGTTGGTGTACATCGAACCATCAGAAAGCAAAGACATCACTATCTCAGCCTCCCATATGGACAGCTTTGGATTTTGGAATATTTCAGGTAAGGGATGCTCAACCTGTTTTTGTTGCCTCATGAGGATGTATGACAAGCATCATTTTCTGGTCAACAGCACTTTTGGAAGCTCCATTGGTTCTACAGGTCAATTCTAGTTCTAACATGAAATGGAAATGTAATGTTATGTAAATATATAACGCTTTTATCTCTTTTTTTTCCTCCCATGCTTCAGTGGAACCAGACCATCGAACTCTTTCGAGAAGGAATGCCGTTACGGAGGCACCGCTGTCACTTCAAAATCTATGAGCGCTGCTTTGCTGCATCAGAAGCCGTAGATTGGTTGCACAGACTATTGAGGCACAACCAAAATTTTGGTCCAGAAGTCACCCGAATACAGACGGTTCAACTTCTGAAGAAGTTCCTGAAGAATCACGTTATTGAAGATATCAAAGGAAGATGGGGCAAAGAGGATTTTGAAGACAATGGTCAATTATATAGGTAAATTCCTGATTAATAGGATTTGGGGAGGCTGAAATCTGGATATAGTTTGGGCATGGGCAAACTTGGGCCCTCCAGGTGTTTTGGACTTCAGGTACCACAATTCCCAATAGCCTCAGGCCCTTCCCTTTTCCCCTCAGTCGCTTAAGCGGAAAGGAGCTTCCACCTGAACATTAGGAAGAACTTCCTGACCATAAGATCTGTTCAATAATGAAACTCTCTGCTTTGGAATATGGTGGAAGTTCCAGCTTTGGAGGCTTCTAAACACAGGCTGGATGGCCATGAATGGGCAGCTTTTTTTGCTATAGCGGGGAAAGTAATAACTGTTAGAAATACTAAAAATTAACTAGGTATTTTTGATTACAAAAATTCAAGTCAAGCGCTGAAAGGGTTAAATGAATGCAATGACTCAGCAAAAGCTGCAGTTCAATATTAGCAGGTGTTCCTGTAGCTTAGTAGCTGTCAGTCTGAGGTAAGCCTCAGTGGGAGAAAGGTCTCAGTCTGTGAGAAGGCCTCACAGTGTGAAGTAGGCCTTAGTCTGTGAGAGAAGCCTCTGTGTGATGTAGGCCTCACAGTGTGAGGTAGGTCTTAGTCTGTGAGAGAAACTTCTGTGTGATGTAGGCCTCACAGTGTGAGGTAGGCCTTAGTCTGTGAGAGAAACGTCTGTGTGATGTAGGCCTCACAGTGAGGTAGGCCTTAGTCTGTGAGGGAAGCCTCTGTGTGAGGTAGGCCTCACAGTGTGAGGTACGCCTTAGTCTATGAGAAGGCCTGGTGCGAGAAGCTTCATTGAAAGAAGCCCTAGGTTAAAGGCCTTGTGTGTTCAGCTGTGTGTAAAGCTACTATGTGAAGCTCCTGTGTAATTTCCATAATTTTTTGAGAGCAAAGCATAAGAAAGAAGTCCAATGTGGAAGCAACGAAGGAAGTGTAAAGAACTTTATTTGTGTTATAGAAACTTTGTTTTTGTAAATAGTCTAACCATATTATTTTACTATAAAGAAAAGCCTCCTATGGAAGAGATAACCTTGGTCAGATGTGTTTTTGGGTTGTTGTAGGTTTTGTGGGGTTTTGTGGCCATGTTCTAGAGGCATTCTCTCCTGACGTTTCGCCTGCATCTATGGCAATCATCCTCAGAGGCAGTGAGGTCTGTCGGAACTAGGAAAATGGGTTTATATATCTGTGGAATGACCAGGGTGGGACAAAGAACTCTTGTCTGTTGGAGCTAGGTGTGAATGTTTCAACTGACCATCTTCATTAGCATTTGATGGCCTGGCAGTGCCTGGGGCAATCTTTTGTTGAGAGGTGATTAGATGTCCTTGATTGTTTCATCTCTGTTGTTTTGCTGTTGTTATTTTTAAATACTGAGTTTTTAAATACTGGTAGCCAGATTTTGTTCATTTTTATGGCGTCCTCCTTTCATAGAATCATAGAATCAAAGAGTTGGAAGAGACCTCATGGGCCATCCAGTCCAACCCCCTGCCAAGAAGCAGGAATATTGCATTCAAATCACCCCTGACAGATGGCCATTTGTCTGTTGAAATTGTCCACATGCTTGTGGATTTCAATGGCTTCTCTGTGTAGTCTGACATGGTGGTTGTTAGAGTGGTCCATGCAGCTGTGGACAAGTCTACATAGGGACCTCTCAACAAAAGATTCCCCCAGGCACTGCCAGGCCATCAAATGCTAATCAAGTGCTTTGTGTGGGTCTACCTACAGGGCAGAATGGAGTTGGACTGGATAGCCCTTAGCAATGATTCTATGAACTCCCAAGTTACAAAGTGTTTGAAAGCAATTTTCCCGCTTCTTGGCAGGAGGTTGGACTGGATGGCCCATGAGGTCTCTTCCAACTCTATGATTCTATGATTCTATCTGTTGGGGGGACTTTTCCTGCATGGCAGGGGGTTGGACTAGATGGCCCATACGGTCTCTTCCAGCTCTGTGATTCAATGAACATTGGGCAAATGCTTCCAGAAGACATCAAGAATGCGCCAACCAGATATTGACGGAAAGATGAGTTTTCACTCTTTCCATGTACAGGGGAGTTGCCTCGCTACGAAGATTGTTTTCCCTGGCACAAAGTTGTGGGAAAAAGGAGAGTGAGTTATTACATAGCCGCACCTTCTGTCACTGTTCTCTCCCCCTCCCTTAGTTTTCTCCTGGTGTTTTTATGTGTGGTTTCTTTTCTCTCTCCTCATCATGTTAAGGAGTAGATGACAAGTTGTTTTTTGTTTTGTTTTTTTTTTGCAGTCAAACTGCTATTTAAAATTCCATGTGATATGTTCCCGGACCTGTCAGATGTGGATAAATGAAACTGTGGACACTGCTCCTGTGGAAATGGGGGGCGTACTGTACTGTCTTGAGTAATAGGCTACAATAGGATCTAAAACACTTGGTTTTAAAACACCAGGGTTTTTTGGGGGGGGAGGAGAAGAGGAGGGTCTCTGTTAGGTTGGTTGAGAAGGTGGCTGAAGCCTAATTAAAAGGTGAACTGGCACTTCTAGAGGCTCTCAAGAGCGTCAATTCATTCACATAAAGTAAAGGTAAAGGTTTCCCCTGAAATTAAGTCCAGTCGTGTGTGACTCTGGGGGGTGATGTTCATTGTCATTTCTAAGCAGAAGCGGCAGATATTGATCTACTAGCAAGAAGACATTGGTTATTATGTTTTAATGGTTTTTGTATGGATTTTATAATGTTGTTTTAATGTTTTAATTGTATATTGTGGATTGTTATGGCATCGAATTGCTGCCAATTTGTAAGCCGCCTTGAGTCGCCTTCGGGCTTCAGAAAGGCAGGATAGATATATCACAAATAAATAATAAATAAATACTCACATTTGCATGTTTTCGAACTGCTAGGTTGGCAGAAGCTGGGGCTAACAGTGGGAGCTCACCCTGCTCTCCAGATTCAAACCGCCGACCTTTTGGCCAACAAGTTCAGCAACTCAGTGGATATTTTGGCTAGAAAAAGCAGTCTAGGGAGACTGGAGGATCCTTCTTTTTTAAGGATTGGGAGCCCAAACATGACATTTTGTTGTTACATAAAAGTAATAGTACTGAATTCATCAAATGCTTTTTCAAACACTATTAAGGTAAAGGTTTTCCCCTGACATTAAGTCCAGTCGTGTCGGACACTAGGGGTTGGTGCTCATCTCCATTTCTAAGCCGAAGAGCCAGCATTGTCCATAAGACACCTCCAAGGTCATGTGGCCGGCATGACTGCATTGAGTGCTGTTATCTACTCACATTTGTGTGTTTTTGAACTGCTAGGTTGGCAGAAGCAGGGACTGACAGCAGAAGCTCACACCGTTTTCCATTGAACCTGTGACCTTTCAGTCAACAAGCTCAGTTTAAGCCACTACACCACAGAGGGCTCCCTTCAGACACTATTACAATAGTACAATGAGATATTGAAACATACTTTGTTTTGTTTACTATCTCATATACACTTAGGGTCGTATCAGGATACATTTTGTCCTTAATTGTTCTCAGCCCAATCCCAGCCTGAGATGGCAACCTGAGTTTTTCTAAATTTGAAAACTCAAAAGTCAGTCTTTAAATACGAGTTATCCCTTCTCTGCTAATCTGAAATTTGAAATGGCCCAAAATCATCCACATGGGTGGCTGAGATAGAGACATTTTTACTTTCAGATGGTTTAATGTACAGAATTTTTCATGCAAAAAAAATAGTAAATGTTGTGTCTAAAATTACCTTCAGGCTATGTGCATCACTCGTATATAGAACATAAATGGATTTCAGGTTTAGATTTGGGGTCCATCTTCAAGATATGTCACTATGTATATGCAAATATTCCAAAATATTTAGGGGGGGGGATCTGAAATTCAAGACATATCTGATTCCAAATATTTTAGATAAGGGATGCTTAACCTGAATTGAATAATAAACACTCTCTGAAATAAAAACATCTTTTAAAGGTTTTTCAACCTTAAATGCTTTAGTTGTTTTAGCGTATACCGTATGATAGTAACATGTTGTATCAATACTAGTACTAAATGCAAAAAGAGCAATGTAAGAATCTTTAATTAAACTAGCCAGACAAGGTAGCATTTCCAGATATGAACAGACTTGTCGGTATCAGATGTTTAAAATAATGTGGCAAGATCTTGGAGGGAGGTAAGGAAAAGATTGTCGAAACTGGTCTGGCATGGGTGGGTTCCTGCATTTTGGCTGCTGTCAGGGTGTGTCTTGTTGTTACTGCTATCTGGTCTCATCTTGACTCCAGTTCCTATCTTGTCGTCTTTGTATGCCTAAAACTTTATGCATTTAATGTAGTCCTATGCATCATGTAAATTTGCGGCATGCAGTTTTTCTGGCATACATGGCATGAAGGGGGCCCAGTTGTGTCTCAATCCGAACACTGAAAATTTCCCTCCATCCAGAACCAATCTTGTCCTTCCCACTCATTCCTTTTCTCCCCCCTCAGAAACGATCAGTGAGATTGGGAAGTCATTGCTTGTTTATGGCCTTCTGCTTTTTGAACTGATTTTTCTCTAAAGTACATTATTGCAGTGAAAATAATTTAATTCATTTGGGTTAATAATTAAGAATACTTCTTTTTTAAAAACAATCCAGCTGTTTTATTTAAAAAGGAACAGTGTTGTCGAAGGCTTTCATGGCCAGAATCACAGGGTTGCTGTGAGTTTTCCGGGCTGTATGGCCATGTTCCAGAAGCATTCTCTCCTGACGTTTCTCCTACATCTATGGCAGGCATCCTCAGAGGTTGTGAGGTCTGTTGGAAACTAGACAAATGAGGTTTATATATCTGTAGAATGATTACAGGGTGGGAGAAAGAACTCTTGTCTGCTTGAGGCAAGTGTGAATGTTGCAATTGGCCACCGTGATTAGCACTGCATAGCCTCACAGCTTCAAAGCCTGGCTGCTTCCTGCCTGGGGGAACCCTTTGCTAGGAGGTGTTAGCTGGCCCTGATTTTTTCCTGTCTGGAATTCTCCTGTTTTCTGAGTGTTGTTCTTTATTTATTGTCCTGATTTTAGAGTTTTAAAAATACTGGTAGCCAGATTTCAATCATTTTTATGGTTTCCTCCTTATTGTTAAAAAGTAAATAAAGAACAACACTAAGAAAACAGGAAAAATCCACAGCAAACCAGTAAAAAGGAACTGATTTTTATTTAAGCGATTTAATTATTTCTCAACTCCAGACAAGTTTCTATACCTTTTCAATTATCATATCAAGTCTGCCCAGTCCACAGGGCAGAAATTTTGTAGCTCTCCTAGAAGATGCTAAAAAATATGAGTCTTTTCTTGAACCTGCAGTTCAGGTACAGCACTGGTTCAGAATACGAAATAGAAGACTTTTCACCCAGGAAAAGGAAATGTGAAGTTCTCATGGCTATCATTTTCCCTGGAGGTTCTACTACATTTAGATTTCCTCTTTCATAAAACAAATTAGTAACACATAATGATAAGCCATTTTATGGTGTGACCTCCACTTATTCATTGTCCGCTTGGAACCATAACCCAGAGAAAGCAACCATAGAGTATAGAAACAAGCCAGAACACTTCGTTTTCAGATGACATGAGAAGCAAAGTTCTGTGGTGTAGTTAATTCTGTATTGGCTATTTCCACCCTTGAAAGACTATAGCTGCAGTTGAAAATGGTGCCAAGCTCTCGGACCCATGAAACCTATTTGGTTCTCCAGTGACAAAGAAGGACCTAAGAATTCTCCCAATTGCATGCCTGTTTTTGGGCTGTGGCGCAGCTAGTTAGTAGCCAGCTGCATTAAATCACTACTGACCAAGAGGTCATGAGTTAGAAGCCAGCGTGGGTCGGAGTGAGCTCCCAACCATTAACAGTCTAGTTTACTGTTGACCTTTGCAGCCCGAAAGACAGTTGCACCTGTCAAGTAGGAAATTTAGGTACCGCTTTATGCGGGGAGGCTATTTTAACTAATTTACGACACCATAAAAACCTTCCAGGAGTGTGCATAAGAATGAGGAAGTACTCCATCAAGGACTCAGTGTTACAAATGAACGGTGAAGTGACAGCTCCCCCTATGGCCAGAATCAAGCATTGAATCATGAAGCCGGAAAGCTGGAATGTTAAATTGCCTCTGTGTCTGTCTCTATATGTTGTATGTCTATGGCATTGAATGTTTGCCATGTATATGTGCATTGTAATCCGCCTTGAGTCCCCTACAGGGTGAGAAGGGTAGAATATAAATACTACAAATAAATAAATACCCTTAAGTGGACTGTATCTGAGTCAAGACATACCACTTACCCTGTTTCTGGGCCTGAGAACCACAAGGATTCAGTTCACTGACTTTCAGCTAGCCTATTATAGCATCCAGGTACGGTCTAGCACCTGCACAGCTTCAAACAACTCTGACAACAAAGAGACGTAGAGTGGATTTATTGACAAGGTTGCAGTCAATTAAACTCTGCTACTCAGCAAGCTGGAAAGTCTCTGTTTTCCTGGCAGAAGAAAAGCCTGGACATCTGGGAGTTTGTCTGGCTAAGCGTTGACTGAAGACAGGATACTGGAAAAGATTAGTCTTTCTACTTATAGGAACTTGCTTATGAAACCAACACAATGGCAAGGGCTACGAATGCATAACAGGCAGGTGGGGTGAAACAAAGGGCAACACGTACTGTCACCAAAGGAAGGAAGGAAGGCAGGAACGGACACTGAAGTTCTGATGTAATGAAGGGAAAAATGTGCGTTGGTGTGAGTTTTCTCCCACTTAACCCTTAAATCTTTTCCCCATCTTTCTATAGCAGTAACTTGCAAAAATAGGAATGGTCAACATTACGGTGGATTATAAGTAAGACAGGCTTCAAGCTCTCATTCATTTTCCCTTGTTAATGAAAAGTAGGGTGATTTCTTTTTCAGAAGTCACCACTCCATCTTTTAACATCATTTCAACAGTTTTTATTAAAAGACAAAAGCTAAAATTATGTATGGCTGGACTGAATTAATTTCTTGAAATATGCTTGCTAGTGATGAATGTGTCATACTAAGGTTGTGATTTGGAAGGTCTGTCTTACTAATGAAAGCATCTTTTGTTAAACATCTTTTGAGCACCCTCTCGTGGATCATTGAATTAGAGCACCATTTTTTGAAACCTGATTGGATGGGGTACACATTTGAAATACATATATTACTGTATATACTCAAGTATATGTCTAGTTTTTCAGGCCTTTTTCAGGCTGAAAAACACCCCCTCGGCTTATACTCAAGTCAAAGTTATTTATTATTTTACTCTATTTTTTATTATTTGTATTATATTTATCATTTTACTCTATTGTTGTTATTATTATTACAATTATTATTTTACTTTATTTTTATTATTTGTATTACATTTATCATTTTAGTCTATTGTTATTATCATTATTACATTTATTATTTTACTCTATTACTGTTATTACATTTCCATTCTTTTATTATTATTATTATTATTATTATTATTATTATTACATTTATTATTTTACTCTCTTTGTTATTATTATTGGAGGGATACGTAAACACATTTACATTGAAGAAGGTTAGAGTAATGGTTTAATCATAGTTGGGCAATTTTGTGTAAATATTCAAAAACATTTAACCTACTGATGCCTCAATTAATGCAATTTTATTGGCACCTATTTTTATTTTGAAATTTACCATTAGCTGCTGCATTTCCCACCTTCAGTTTATACTCGAGTCAATCCGTTCCCTCAGGTTTTTGTAGAAAAATCAGGTGCCTTGTCTTATATTCAGGTCGGCTTATGCTCGAGAATATATGGTAATTTAAAAAAAATACGGCATTTAGAGATGCATGAAATCTAAACATCATCTCATTTACTTTTGAAGCATTTTTAATCCTTCCTGCGTTCTAAAGACAAAGAAAAACAAGTAAAAGCCACATAATGGTGCTATGAATGAAACTGATGTAAGAGAAGGGAGTATGTGTGATAAAAGAGTTGTTGTTCAAACCATATGAAGGGCAACAGGTTTTCATACAGTGAAAGTATAATCTTCTTCAATCACTTGCACAAATAAAAAGCTAAGATATTAGTCTGCAAGTACCTTTATTTACAGCATTTATATACTGCTTTTCTCACCCTGAGGGGTGAGAAAATACTTTGCTTATTCCATTAATAAAATTGATACATTAATTACTAATCAATATATCCATTTTAATTGCTAATTGGTGCCATGGTGGTACATTGGGTTAAACTGCTAAGCTGCAGAACTTGCTGACTAACAGGTCAGCAGTTCGAATCTGCGGGACAGGGTGAGCTCCCCAACTTCTGCCAACCTAGCAATTCAAAAACATGCAAATGTAAGTAGATCAATAGGTACCGCTTCAGCAGGAAGGTAATGGCGCTCCATGCAGTCATGCTGGCCACATTACCTAGGTTGTGTCTAAGGACAACACCATCTCATCGGCTGAGAAATGGAGATGAGCTCCAGCCCCGAAGTCAAACTCAATAACACTTAATGTCAAGGGGAAACCTTTGCCTAATTACTAATCATTAACTAATTATGTAGAAGAGTTGTTAGTTTCTGACTTTCCATCCCATTTCCTTGTGTGGATATTGCTTCCAATATACCTATGTATGCTGCCTTGAGTCCCCCTCCGGGGTTGAGAAAAGCAAGGTATAAATAAAGTAAATAAATAAATATGTACTTTTTAATCCTCTGCATAAACCATCCCAGCTGTAGAAATAAACCATTTTGACAAATCTGGCCCATTGGATCAAGAGTTTGTTGTGTGCAAGCATGCACATCAATGGATTATGGCATTTCACAATGTTAACAAGATGAGTTTTATGTTGATTTTAAAGCAAGGGTCCCCAAATGAAGGCCCTCAGGTCGGATGTGCCCCCCCCCCACCATTAACTTTAGACTTAGGGTAAAGCTAAGTCTGAAATAACTTTAAGATGAACAACAACAACAATCCTCATTAACTTGACACTTTCATCTGCTAAAAGCAGGCCCACACATTCCATTGAAATATTAGTAGGTTTATGTTGGTTAAAATTGTTCTTCATTTTAAATATTGTATTGTTCTTTCATATATTTTTTTGCACTACAAATAATATGTGTGCAGTGTGCAAAGGAATTCATTCATGTTTTTTTCAAACTACAGTCTTGCCTCCAACAGCCTGAGGGACTGTGAAATGGCCCACAGCTTCAAAGGTTGAAGAGCCCCATTTTAAAGCATGCTGTCTCTCATGTTTTTTGTGCTTTTCTTAATTTTTAGGTTTCCTCCGTTCTCACCACTGAAGCCATATCCTAAGCGATCTCCTTATGGAAAAGAAATTGTGAAGTTTCCAAACTGGGATGATCTTGAAAGGGATACTTTCAGAGACCACATCCCAGTAAAGCCTATTGTGTTGGTAAGATTTCCACTTCTAACACCATCTTCTTTGCACTCTTGTTCAGAAGTACAAGGGTTATCCGGAAAATAAGGTTACAAGATTTTTTTTAAAATACAAACAATGAATATATTTTAATAAAACTTACATGGATTGTAGCATAGGTATTACATTAATTTTTCTACATAATCACAATTCAGTTCAATACATTTTGTCATCTGTGGGACGTGTTTATAATGCCTGTGTCATAGAAGCTTCCCTCCGCCTCTTATGTCCAGTTTGTCACTTCAATTTTCACTTCCTCGCCGGCAGAAAAGTGTTTTCCACCAATGTGTTTCTTCAATTTAGTGAACAGATGATAGTCACTGGGTGTGAGATCGGGGCTGTGAGAGGGGTGGCTTAAAATATCCCAACCAAATGAAGCCAACAACTCTTGTGTTGTATCAGCGATGTGCGAACGTGCATTGTCATGGAGACAGACTCCCACTGTCAGCAGCCCATGACGTTTGTTTTGTATGGCTCTGCGAAGTTTCTTCATGGTCTCATAATATATTCTGTACCCATTTTGTCACATGTTGTCTTGACATTACGTTCTCTCCGTAAACTAAAATGATTACACCATGAATTGCAACTGCGTTCATGCCCTTAGCATTTAGATAGCGTATTACAGCGCAAACTTGGAGGGAAACTTGGAGGGAAACGGAATGAGAACGCTCTTCTCTAACCTTCACCACAATGCCAGTCAATGAGCTACTGACAACTGGCACTGCTTGTTCACTTCAATAGAAGTGCCACTGTTTTGTGGATGTTGTTGTACTCAACAATTGAGACATTGTGTCCAGTCAGACCTTCATAGTAAGAGTATTCCACACCTGAGAAACCACAACACAACCGTTACCTTCCTGCAGAAGCGATATCTATTGATCTACTCACTTTTTGGCTCGTATTCGAACTGTTAGGTTGGCAGAAGCTGGAGCTAACAGCGGGAGCTCACCCTGCTTCCAAGATTTGAACTGCTGACCTTTTAGTCAGCAAGTTTAGCAGTTCACCTGTTTAACCTGCTTTGCCACTGGAGGCTCAGAAAGAGAAGTACTTCTTCACATATTTGATCCCCTGGTTAATGGAACTGAAATTGCAGCTCATCCTCTTTTGATCAGGGTTGTTACTGCAAAAGTCAAAACCTAGCCCTTTACCCACTCCCTCAGCCCTATGTTACTTCATTGCACTAGCCCTGGCCCACTTTGAAATTCTAGTAGTTTAATTTTGCACAAGGCAATAGTTTTGGGACTGGTTTTTAAATGTAGATGATTATTTTAATAGTGTTATATTTTATAATAGCTACTCTATACGTTCAGTGTTGGCAATTGAATGCTTTACCTATGTAGAAATTGCCCTAGGAGAGATAGAGATACAAATAAACATTATTATTATTATTATTATTATTATTATTTATTGAAAGCACTGCCATTGAAAATAAGACTTGTTAATTTTCCTCTTCTGCTTTAGAGTTCAGAAATGTGGTTCAAACGTCACAGTATAGCAATTGGGGAAGTACCATCATGCAAACTCATCCATCGGCGACAATTAACAGAAGCAAATCTGGAAAAGATATGGAAATCCATGACATTGTCACAGTAAGTATATTGCATTAGCCCTTCCTCTTATCACAGTAATATACAGTGATTTGACAAAAAAACCCTAGCTCAGCAGTAAACATCTGAAATCATTGGTTAGTAAATCTATAAACTGAGCTCTGTGTCTACATAATCTTCTTATTGACTTGTGCCCTCTGATTTGCAAGGTCATCTTTTTACAATCCAGTAATATACATAAACCATGCATTTTCTGATGCACCAGCAGTGTATTTGTTGTTCTGTTATATGGGAATGTCCGCCTTTTATTGTTATTACTAACTTTGACAAATTTATTGGAAAGAAAACGTAGTAATGTGATCAAAACAAAGTCTTAAATTTGCATTTGGGGACAGTTTATCCATTATGTGGTGAGAAGTGTTTGGATATTCTGTGTGTGTGTGTCTTAAGGGGAGAAAGCTGTAATGGGGCATGTGATCAGGGGCGTCAGGCTCTCTGCTTCTCACAAGCTGAGGAAGCAGCCTATCTCCAGATGTTCACAGATGTCTGCCTTCACTTTCCACTGGAAATACCACTGAGGTGAGCAACCAGAGCCAAAGACAGAGTTTGTTTGGCAATTCTTCAGACTCCAAAGAGATAAAGACCCAGGGCTTGGGAGAGGAAATTCAAGATAGGACCCAGAATAAGACTCTTCCTAGGTGCTTGGTTCCTAGTCTCAAGGGTCACCATTAGGCCAGCTTTCCTGATCTCCAGAACAGCTGTCAGGTTCTGAAGGACTCCAAGGAGTTTGGTTCCTCTGCACCACAAAGAGACTGCTCAACTTGCCATTGAGGGTCAAAACCTCTCCTTTTTCACAGACCTGATCGAATGGAGACCTGAAACTGGAAAAAGAGGATGACAATGTCTGAATGTATCTCTCCTTATGAACAATCTAGGAACTTAAGTTATTCTGGGAAGGCCCTGCTCTCGATCCCGTCTCCATCGCAAGTGCGGCTGGCGGGGACGAGAGACAGGGCCTTCTCAGTGGTGGCCCCTTGGCTATGGAACTCCCTCCGTAGGGATATTAGATCAGCCTCCTCCCTCCTGACATTAAAAAAATCTGGGTCTCTGAACAAGCTTTTGGTACCGCAGTGTAATAGATTAATATGGAACCAGGAAAGAGTGAACATGGAACAACATAGACAATGCTTTTGGAAATTGAATTAACAGGAAGTTACTGATGACTACTTGATTTTATATGTTTTTTTAATGATTTTTACATGGTTTTATAATGTATGTTAAATGTTTTTAATTGTGTTTATGACCGTCACTGCATTGAATTGCTGCCAATCTGTAAGCCGCCTTGAGTTGCCTTCGGGCTGAGAAAGGCGGCATAGAAATACTGCAAATAAATAAATAAATAAATGTAGGCTTTACTTGCAAGTGACTGATTGTTCTCCAAGTTTAAGAGTTCTCATCCAACTCATGGCCCTAGGGGACACTATATAAACCTTGCACTGTCTTGATTATATGCTGTAAAAGAGGATCGGACAGATGGACCATTGTGTTTTTTATATCTTTGGAGTTGATACACCACTGTGCTATGGAATACTGGTTTTTATCACCTTGGTAGCTGTTGTGGCCTGAGGGCTATAGTGTGCTCTTTCCCACTGAGAGAGTTGAAGTGTGTAATTTTACAAACAAAAGCCTTACAGGATTTCTTCTGTATTTTTCCATTCTCGATTTCAGACTATGCAATGTTACTATGTGTAATGATACTTCATAATCTGAAATGCATAGTCTCTGTGTTTGATGAGTTTGTTTTCCAAAGCAAGCTGCTCTTTTTCTGTTAGTACAGTAAGCTTGAAGGTGGATTCTGATGAAAAGCATTTGTGTTAAAATTCAGGTATTCCAGTAATTGTAGGTTGTCATTCTTTTTCAGCTGCTCTGCTAGTGTGCTCAACCTTTTTTCTGTATTTTACTCAGCTTGCAGAAAACATTAGGCGTGGATTCTCTCAACGACATGCTGGATACTAAACTTGTGAATCCCAAGCATATAATTCAGAATGTGTATAATGTCAACAAACAGGGGGTTGTGATTTTAGAAGATAAATCAAGTAAGTGCTCGCCTGCTTTTCCAGAATCTGTTTGCTGACATGATCATTTTGTGATATGTGTGTGCATAGCTAGCAAACATTTTTTTATGAGCTATACTCATGTTAAAGTAAAGAAAAACAATATTTTGTAATGGTCTGGTTCTGTGACAGATTTAAAAATGGGCTGGATAAACTAGGTGTAGGGTTGAATTTCAGCTGCACTTGGTAAAATTTCCTCTTCTATGAGGTTGTTAACATCTCAGAAGGCCACTTGAGTTTTGGGTGTTAAAAAATGAAAGTATTTTACTGGGATGAGAGTGCATGGTTTTTTAGAAATGGTTAGCCTCCAATTCTTATAATCCCTTGTCATTGTCTATGCTTGGTAGCACTGACAGGAGTTATTGTCCCAAATTATTTGGAGGGTACACATATGGACACTCCTGATATATTGTGTACTTTTATGTGCAATATGGAATGCAGCACTAACAACAACTGCAGGTCTAGGCACTATGTTTTTAATCTGTTTTAATTGTATATACAAGGGATATCCAGAAAGTAAGGTTACAAGATTTTTTAATGAATATATTTTAATAAAACTTACATTGATTATAGCATAGGTTAATACATTATTTTTTCACATAATTACCATTTAGTTCAATACATACAGTCATCAGTGTGACGTGTTTTTGATGTCTTTGCCATTGAAGTGTCCCACCGACTTTTTCAATCAGTTCATCACTTCGATTTTCACTTCATCGTTGTCGGAAAAGTGTTTTCCAACCAAGTGTTCTTCAATTTAGTGAACAGATTATAGTCACTGGATGTGAGATCAGAGCTGTTAGAGGGGTGGCTTAAAACATCCCAAACAAATGAAATCAACAACTCTTGTATTGCATGAGCAGTGTGCGGACGTGCATTGTCATGAAGGAGACAGATAGAGAGAAACAGAATGAGGGCACTCATCTCTAACCTTCACCACAACTCCAGTCGATGAGCTACTGACGACTGGCACTGCTCATTCATTTCCGCAGATTTTCCACTCCACTGTAGTGATACCAACTTGCCCCATGAAAATTCCTCACGAGAGCTACATGCTTTGTAACCTTACTTTCTGGTTGACCCTCGTATCTGTTTTTATTACTCAATGTGTTTCTTTATTTAAATTTGTAATGTGGCATTGCATTTTGCTATATCTGTAAACTGCCTTGAGACCCCTTTGGGGTGAGAAGAGCGTGGCAGAAATATAGTAAATAAACAAATAAATACTTTTCTAAAGTACATTATTCTTGGTGATATATTCTGATAATTTCTGCTGCATAGCTAATCACTCTGAGTTTGTACTCATTTCTTTGTTTTGTATAAGAAACTAATGCATTTATCTGTTTCAATAAAATCTCATCCCCTTTCAATGCTGCAGAGGAGCTGCCTCATTGGGTTCTGTCAGCAATGAAGTGCCTGGCAAATTGTAAGTATTAGTTTGACAGAAGTGAAGATTTTTCTCTCTTTCTGTTTTTTTTTTTAATTAATTTCACTAGGACAAACCTGTTACTCAACACAAGTGTTCCGCTCTATGATGTAAGAGGCACTGTAGTATGGTCCCCCTGCCTCTACTCTGTAACATTTGAAGGTCAAAGTCTTTTGGAAGGATGTTAGTCTCCAGCAGTGTTTCTCAAACTGTGCTCCTCTGGGTGTTTTGGGCTTCAGCTCCTACAAATGCCAGCCAGTTTAGGAGGTGTTAGGAATTGTAAGAGCTAAAGTCTAAAATATCAAGAGGAGCACAATTTGAGAAACTCTGGTCTACAGTAAGCTGTTTCTGCCAGCTCAGATTACCAAGGTAGTTGTCTGGTGAGGCAAAGATCAAGACATACAAGGGAGCTGCCGAGCAGTGAGTCATAAACCATAGAGTTGGAAGAGACCTCTTGGGCCATCCAGTCCAGCCCCCTGTCAAGAAGCAGGAAAATCACATTCAAAGCACCTCCGAAAGATGGCCATCCAGCTTCTGTTTAAAAGCCTCCAAAGAAGGAGCCTCCATCATACTTTGGGGCAGAGTTGTTCCACTGATGAACAGCTCTCACAGTTAAGAAGTTCTTCCTAATGTTCAGCTGGAATCTCCTTTCCTGTAGCTTGAAGCTATTCTTCCACATCCTAGTCTTCAGGGCAGTGGAGAATAAGACTGCTCCTTCCTCCCTGTGACTTCCCCTCACATATTTATACATGGGTATCATGTCTCTTATCATGGGATAAGATGCTGTTTCAGCTTTCTATCTATATCTGATGTGCCACTCCCTTCTAGCCTGTCACCATGGTCTCATTGATCATTGTATGAGTAAAATATGTCTTGCATTGTCGAAGGGTTTCATGGTCGGAATCACTGGGTTGTTGTAGGTTTTTTGGGACATGTTCTTATGTTTCGCCTGCATCTGTGGCAGGCATCCTCAGAGGTTGTGAGGATGCTTGCCACAGATGCAGGCGAAACGTCAGGAGAGAATGTTTTTAGAACATGGACATACAGCCCGAAAAACCTATAACAACCCAAAATATGTCTAACTTTGCATGACTGTAGTTCAGAGATGGCAGCCCTTGAGTTATCAGATAGGTACTATGCCTCTTGTTCTGGGTTTCTGCCCAGACAAGAAAACTAGTGTTCTTGGTTTGTTGACTATGGAAGATGGTCGACATGGAATGGACAGTGTGCATTAATTTCTTGATTCTATGACCTTCTCAAATGAGATATCTTGCACTATGGCGGGAGTATTGGCAGTCATTGATCACCCGTGAACCTCATCAGTGGTAGGGCCAATATTTCTCCTCCTTCCCTTGAGATCTTGTCTATTTTGCAACAGCCCTAGCTGAGCAATGGTAGAAAACAAAGGCTTTTCATCCCTGGTTATTGTAAATGGAACTGTCTTGGGCATGAGAAGGATCCTGCTCTCAGCTAACTTCAGATTTTTGAAATTTCTGAGTTTTGGAAGAATGAACCAAATGAACCTGCCTAGAAATTGTTGGTTGAGTAAATAAGGGGTGAGAAGGGCAGTGGACAAATTTGCGAGAAATAAATAAATAAATATTTGCCCACTCACCCCATGTTATTGGATCACTTTCCCTGATTCCTCATGATGGACTATGTTGACCAGGACTGATGGAAGTTGTAACCCAGTAGTAACTGGGGTGCCCCGTGCTTTCATCCAGTTTAGATAATTTTCAGCACCTATATAAGAACTACTTAAGGTCCTGTTTTAAATTCTGAAATAACATGCAAATAAGGAACCTGTGCCACTGAAATTCTTTCATAGTTGAAGACAATAACTTATTGTCTATCAACCAGTTCCTGCTTTAGAACTGGTTGATAGAAATAAGTTATTCTGGGCTATTGCTTTCCCATATTGTCCTAGACACATAAAACTATTTTTATGTGTTGTGAGTTAGTTAGTTCCTTCTTTCTTCAAAGTCACTTCAGTTTTTTTTGTCTGGAAAGGGGATTGGCCATATTTCTGCAATTTGCTAAAGTCAAATAAATATTGACTTCTTTTCTCTCTCCCTCATCTTCCTTAGGGCCCAGGTGTCCAGATTTGAAACAGCCAACTTACTCAGGGTTTGAAAGAGATGTCTTCAGAACTATAGCGGATTTCTACAGCCACATCAAAGAGCCCCTTCTCACTTTCCAGTTCTTTGATATCTTTGTTAGTGTATTGGGTAAGTTGTGTGTCTCCAGCACAGGGTCCACCAAGAGGCCATCGACTGCAGTAAACCATACTGAGAAACCTGAATGGCTTCAGCCTTAGGTGGACTTTTCACAATGTCCTTACGCTTCTCTCAGAATTGAAAACTGTTCCATCAAGAATCAAATGTTCTGAGAGTTCTTGTGCTGGAAATAGCAAATAAGCAAATAGGTTGAGCCAGTGTGAACCTGTTAAGAAAAAGAACAGTTGGCACATTCTCCCTCACTTTAGGATCCTGAAACAACAGAAATTCTTCCTATAAAGGAGGCATAAGGCACCAGAAACCTGTCTTATTTATTCATTGCAGATGAAGATAGAGCTTGTGACACAAGCCACTTCTTTTATTGTACTATATATCGATGTATTTTAATGTGTTGTCAAAACTTTCATGGCCGGAGTCATGGCCAGAGTTTTCCGGGCTGTATGGACATGTTCCAGAAGCATTCTCTCCTGACGTTTTGCCCACATCTATGGCAGGCATCCTAGGAGGTTGAGGGGTCTGTTGGAAATTAGACAAGTGAGGTATATATATCTGTCAAATGTCCAGGATGGGAGAAAAAACTCTTGTCTGCTTGAGGCAAGTGTGAATGTTGCAGTTGACCCCCTTGATTAACATTTAAGGGCTTTGCAGCTTGAAAGCCTGGCTGATTGCTGCCTGGGGGAATCCTTTATTTGGAAGTGTTAGCTGGCCCTGATTGTTTCTTGTCTAGAATTCTCCTGCTGTGGACAAGTCTACACCAAACACAGTGCCCAAGCACGAATCAAGGAACATGAAAGGCACTGCAGACTAAGTCAACCAGAGAAGTCAAGTATAGCAGAGCATCTGATGAACCAACCTGGCTATGGTCAATAGGAGCTAGGATTCCTTCTTAACCATAGATTGCAAATCAGCTCAGAACTTGATTACTAAGGTGCATAAACCTGATCAGCACAAATCATGATTGGTGCTATGATACTCATATGACAGGACATCAATTGTTACAGGGGAGCTCCCGGTAGTGTAGTGGGTTGAATCCTTGTGTTGGCGGGACTGCTGACTAAAAGGTCAGTGGTTCAAATTTGGGGAGCGGGGTGAGCTCCTGTCTGTCAGTTCCAGCTTCCCACGTGGGGACATGAGAGAAGCCTTCCACAGGATGGGAAACATCCGAGCGTCCCCTTGGGCAACGTCCTTGCAGACAGCCAATTATCTCACACCAGAAGTGACTTGCAATTTCTCAAGTTGCTCCTGACACGAAAAAAATATGTTACAGGAAGAGGAATATAAATATTCGACTAATCTTGTAATTGATTAAGAGATCAGTAGCACATGCATCTAGATGAAGCTAAAGAATGTGACTGATTCTGGTAGTTGAATGTAAGTCTTATGTTTTGACCAGGACTCTTGCAGAAGGAGAGATTGGCTATTGAAGCACTCCAGATTTGCTGCCTTCTTTTGCCACCACCTAATCGCCAAAAGCTGCAGCTGTTGATGACTATGATGGCCAGGATCAGCTCAAATAAGGATCTGCCACCACTCTCTGATACAGTTGGGACGAGAACACTGGTGCGTATGTGGGCTGGAGATGACAAGGCTTGTGGAATTGATTTGGAGAAGACTTGTCCATTGCAAGATGAGACTCATTTCCAAAAATCTGCAGCATTGTATTTAAGAGGATGTGGCCGGGAAAGATGTCTAGTCTCACTCTGCCTGCACTTTCTCACTTTCACTGCAAGCTGGAAACTGACAACACATATTTTGATTTCCTTGAAAAAAGTAATCAAGAACTGGCAGCTCACCCACTCCCCTTCTACATTCCTTTAATCTCCCTCCATTATCTGATATGGAGCCTGCTTCAGATAGATGAGAGTTGGTCTTAAGCATCCCTTACCCTTCATCAGGAAATTCCACTGTTACTCAGATTGCAACCTTGTGATTTTACTTGAAATTGTAAAATGCAGGTTGTCATGTTCATTTGGCTAGAGACATATAGGAGACATAACTGACAGTCGGTCTTGCGAAGCACCTATATTGTACTTGGTGCACTCTGAAAGAATGAACTGAAATTTATTGGGCAGTTCATGAAGAGAAGCGGGTTATATTGACCGTCCATATAGATCAGCGGTCCTCAAACTTTTTTAAATAGAGGGCCAGGTCACAGTCCCTCAAACTGTTGGAGGGCCGGATTATAATTTGAAAAAAAAAACATGAATGAATTCCTTTGCACACTGCACATATTTTATTTGTAGTGCAAAAAACACTTAAAAACAATACAATAATTAAAATGAAGATCAATTTAAACCAATATAAGCTTATTAATATTTCAGTGAGAAGTGTGGGCCTGCTTTTGGCTGATGAGATAGGATTGTTGTTGTTGTTGTTGTTGTTGTTGTTGTTGTTGTGTGCTTTCAAGTCATTTCAGACTTATGTTGACCCTGAGTGAGGGCCAGGTAAATGACCTTGGAGGGCCGTATTCAGCCCTTGAGCATTAGTTTGAGGACCCCTGATATAGATATTTAAAAACTGGGGATGTCTTAGGGAAAGAAAGAAGTGGCAACCCCAATTCAATATTTATCTTAACTAAATAAGCAGGCACACAAACCGGATTTTTAAGAGTTAAGCATTAATTGCTCTGGAACTGTATGGATGAATTTTCCAGTTTCTTTCACATTCATTAAAAAGAAACCCAAAGGTATTTTCCATTCCAGATATGAAGTTATTTGTGTGAGTTAGTGGGCTTTTAGGGGCAGAAAACCTAACTAAGACTTAAATCTCATCCTCTCTTATTGAACAGTAATAAATAAGAATGATGATATATGGTATGCTGTGAAAACCACCACTTCCGTTCTTTGATTCTTATCTCTTTCAGATGGTTCAAGCTTTTTCTCGCTGTATCCTATGTTCTGAGGATGAAGTTGACTTGGATGAATTACTAGCTGCTAAACTGGTGTCGTTCTTAATGGACAATTATCACGAGATCCTAAATGCTTCTCCTGCTTTGAAAACTTCAGTAGAGGAACATGTAGCTCATCTTCAAAGGGTTCAGGTGGGAGTTGCAAGGCAACATTTTTTTTCTCAGCGCAGGATCCTGCTTAAAACTAAAGAATATCTTTTACAGGAAATAAACAGATAATTAGTTCAGTGTTGCTAAATTTGATTAATCACTTTATTTATTTATTTATTTATTTATTTACAGTATTTATATTCTGCCCTTCTCACCTCAAAGGGGACTCATGGCAGATCACAATGCACACATACATGGCAAACATTTAATGCCATTTTCTAGTCTTACAGACAGATAGATAAAGGTATTTTTGGCATTTCCACTTTGGTGCCTGGAGGTTATACTTGATTCTGGCCACAGGGGGGAGCTGTTGCTTCATCACTATGATGCTGAGTCATTCGATCGTATTTCCTCCTTGCTTTTTGACCGCTGGCATTTTTTAAATGGTGTCATAAAATACCTCCCCGCTTTAATTTCTCTACTCACAGCTCAGCTGTTTTTGAACTGCTTAGGTGGACTGGTGGACTGTAAGCTAGGTTTAACAGTCGGGTGCTCAATCCAACTCTTGCGTTGAACTTTTAGGCAGTGATCTATTGGAGCTGATGATTAGATGGTAATTAACTACCTGTGCTACAACCCTGCCCTGTCTGTTTTTTTAAAATTATTTTTTATTAATTTTTAATACAGATAACACAATAATACAATACAAACCTTAGCCATCTTAAAAAAAAATATCAAAAACTGTTTACAACTTTTAATGGCTAGGATACAGGTTCCAATTGTGCTACCCTTTGCCGTATATCTCGATTATTTACCCCTTTAAACCCACCTTTCCCACCCTCTTCCCACCTCCCTCCCACCCCCATCTGGGTTTACTTAAATAAATCTTGGAGGTGAAGTTGAAAATTTCCTCTTATCAAAGTTTTATTTCTGTAAGGCTACCAAACTTTGGGGGTGGAAGGCAAGGAAGCAGGCTTGCTGTCCTAATATGATGCTTCAGTTATGTCAGGAGACAATTGCACCAGGATGGAGCTACCACCAAAAAAGTAAAATCCCCAAATTTGCTTCTTCTCTTCTCTGTTCATATCATTTTTATCCATGAATAGGCTGAAGTACAGACCATGAATGTCAAAATACAAACATCTGACCTTTCTGTTAAAAATATCTTCCCATTTGTTTAAAGCAGATCAAGTATCCTGGAGCTGATACTGATACAACTTTGCCTGTTCCATCATTTTGTCACCAAATCAGCACCGATGAATTTGAACATCAAAGAATAAACGGCTGTCAGGAGCCACTGGCAGGCTTGTTAGAAAAAATTGCGACAAATACAGAAATGTCCCGCAAAGAGAAGAAGAAAAGGTTGAAAAAGGTAAAGGAAATAGTCACATATCTTAGTAAAGTTCACTCCTCAATCTTAACAAGGATTTGTTGTTTTCCAGTGTATGTGAATACATGCCACTTAAAAAATTACTATCTTCTAGTCTCTCTTTCCCTTCCCCAAGATTTTAAATTTTGTTTCTGTGAAATTTGCTTTTGGGTTAGTCTTTGTGAATTTTAATGCTAGGGACTCATAAAAAACTTTCCTGGGCCTCCACATCCACTGGGAGGTGGGAGCGGGTTTGTTTTCTGCTGCCCTGAAGACTAGGACATGGAATAATGGCTTCAAACTACAAGAAAGGAGATTCCATCTGAACATTAAGAAGAATTTCCTAACAGTGAGAGCTGTTCAGCAGTGGAACTCTCTGCCCGGAGTGTGGTGGAAGCTCCTTCTTTGGAGACTTCTAAATAGAGGCTGGATGGCCATCTGTTGGGAGTGCTTTGAATATGATTTTCCTGCTCCCTGGCAGGAGGTTGGAATGGATGGCCCACAAGGTCTCTTCCAACTCAATGTGTCTGAAATACCTTAAGCACTGGAATGTGCTGTGTTGGGAGAGGGTGAATACATATTTCCCCAGAACAGGGTGCTACTAAAGAGCATAATGTTTCTAGGACAATACATTTACAGACTAGCAGGGGTGGAAAACCTGGCCTTCAATCTCAATTGATGTGACCAGGAACTCAGCCATTATGGACTTCCCAGAGGCAAAGTGCACCTCAGGCTGCAATACATGGCTGTCAGTGCTGATGTTCTAATGCAAAGAACATAGGGTTGTTGTAGGTTTTTTCGGGCTATATGGTCATGTTCTAGAGGCATTCTCTCCTGATGTCTCGCCTGCATCTATGGCAAGCATCCGTCAGGAGAAAATGCCTCTAGAACATGGCCATATAGCCCCAAAAAACCTACAACAACCCAGTGATTCCAGCCTTCGAAAATGCAAAGAACATATTTCCCCCTTTGGGGCAAATGTTATTTTATGTTATAAATTGGCCTCATTTTTATTATTTGTAATTTTTAAAAATATACCTTGAGGTTTTGAAGGATAAAAAACACTGAGGAAATAATAACAATAGTGTGCCATATTATCCAATTATATCTCTCTGATTCTTAAGTTCTTGGATAGAATCAGAATTGTCGGTGGTCTAACATTCTGGTCAGTAACACCTGAAACCATTGAGAGTGATGTCTATTGGAGGAGGCGGGCCCTTTCTTTCCCCTAGATGTGTTCACTGTCTATAGGTATGGAAGTAAACAAGAAAATAATACCTAACCAGCACTGCAGACCTTCTGGTTACATATTAAACAATTTTGGATTTGCCAGCAGTTTAACCTAATTAAGATTGTGGGTAGATATTGAGCTGTGCTTGAAATCATGGCAGACAGCTAAGCTATGGAGCCCCCATTGGCAGAATGGGTTAAATCCTTGTGCTGTCAGGACTGCTGACCAACAGGTTGGCGGTTCAGATCTGGGTAAGCTCTCTCTGTCAGCTCCAGCTCCCGATGCAGGGACATGAGAGAAGCCTCCCACAAGGATAGTAAAACATCAAACATCAGGGCGCCCCCTGGGCAACGTCCTTGCAGACAGCCAATTCTCTCACATCAGAAGTGACTTGCAGTTTCTCAAGTTCTTGACACTAGAAAAATAAGCTAAGCTGTGCCTCTTGCAAAAACTACATTTACAATGGGTAGCTTTCCTTCCACTTTTCTGGGGCTGAACATTTTGTGAGTAAGATCAGCAGCAAGGCAGATACTTGTGATGGGAAAAATGCTTCTCATATTTCTTAATATTTTAACCTATTTTCTGTTGTTAGAGGTTAAATCTAATTTTATTCTGCAACATTTTTTTGCAGCTCAAAATCCAGCACTAGAAGGTCTGCAGGTTTTGAGGAGGCAAAAGGAGGACTCAAGGCAGGAGGGGCAGGGAACTTGGTCTCTATTCAATTTCTTCCTGAAGTACAGGCAGTCCCCGAGTTACAAACATCCGACTTACAAATGACTCATAGTTAATAATGGGGGTGAGACAACAAGAAGTGACAGAAATCTACCCCTCGGGAGGGAAATTTCATAGAATCAGTTGGAAGAGACCTCATGGGCCATCCAGTCCAACCCCCTGCCAAGAAGCAGGAATATTGCATTCAAATCACCCCTGACAGATGGCCATCCAGCCTCTGTTTAAAAGCTTCCAAAGAAGGAGCCTCCACCACACTCCGGGGCAGAGAGTTCCACTGCTGAACAGCTCTAACAGTCAGGAAGTTCTTCCTCATGTTCAGATGGAATCTCCTTTCTTGTAGTTTGAAGCCATTGTTCCTCCTGAAAGAGTTATCATGGGAAAAAGGTGTCTCCCCAGAAGCTTTCTCACCAATCCTAGTTTCCACCACAAGCCAGATTTTTCAAAATTCAATTATTCAATTGACAGAAAGTTAGGTGAAATTTTCTGAACAGGGGCACAGACAATAAAGCAAACACCCCAAGGGTGTTAACCCTTCCCTATGCTATAGATAGATTGATTGATAGGGCTGAAGATACACTTTAAAAATCTGTCTGTTCCAACTTACATACAAATTCCATTTAAAAACAAACCTACAGAACCTATCTTTGTTCATAACTTGGGAACTGCCTGTATATGAACTTAACCTGTCATATAATCCAATTCAAAGAAGATAATTTGGATTCAGAAACTGGATTATATGGCAATGTCAATGGGGACTTAGACTAAATATATACTGGATTTCTAAGTAATGGCTTACGACACAGTGTTGGTTTAATGACAGATTCCCTCAGTCCTCAGACCTCCCTGAAACTCACTTTGGACAGTTTTCCATCACTTTGGAATAAGCTTCTAGTGATGGAAAAAAAGACACCACCCATCATTTCCACTGATTTCCATTGTTCTGTCAAAAAAGTTATTAGATCTGTTATTTTACAGATTTATGAAAGAATTTTTAAACTCCAAATCACAATTGCTCAGAACTATTGAGAGGGACTTTTAATTGTAATATAAGGGCTCTATACACATAAAAGTAGATTTGGCTAGCAGAAGTTTTGCATTTGGTTAGACACCAGGATGATGTCAAAAAGTAAAAATGGGCAAAAAGCAGAACTCATGTTTTTTTAAGCTTGCAAATGCTAAAAAACTAGGTGGTACAGAGTTGGCAGAGAGGAAAAACAGCATATCTAATAGAAAGAAAAAACTCAGTATGTTTAATGTGCAGAGATGAGAAGAAGCAGACCAGGGCTTCAAAGTATGGTATGGTTATGATTTAGATCTGTTGAAACCATAATGTCAAAAGAACGAGTAATTGAAAAGCAGGAGATTCTTGTTCACTCCTCCCATGGCTTAGGTTCAGTCTTTTTTTGAGTTAAACTTGGGGCTAGTAAAAAAATGAAGAATTCCTTTGACAGGCTGCAACAATGTTATTACATTCCTCTTAAGTTAAAAAATCAGGATTCGTTTTGTTTATATAATTGTATTTCTGGAGATTACAGAAACCAAAAAACAAAAACAAAAAACAAACCGTAAGTAGTGTGTGCTTCTGTCTTGGAACTGAAGTAGTGTGTGTCAGGATTTGACAAAACAAGGAGATTTCCCCCCTTGTGAGCACATATTGATAATATCTGCTTTAATGAACAAGTCACAGTTAAAATGGGTCAAATAATTGAATCTGTGCTTTTTCCTTCTAGTTTCAGAAATCCTACCCCGATGTATACAAGGAGCGATTTCCTACTCCTGAAAGTGAAGCAGCTCTGTTTCCAGAAAAAAGTAAACAGAAACCACTGCTGTTGCTATGGGCATTAAAAAAACCTTTCCAGCCATTTAATAGAACAAGAAGCTTCCGGATGTAGGACTGTGAATATGCTACTTCCACTAATGGTCAGATTTCAAAATGGCTGGAATTTTGTTAACTACTGAACACACTTTAACAATGAAAAAGAACTGGAACAACAAATTGCTCTGCTGAGCCATTATCAGTATTAGGTTAGATTCAGACTTAGGGTGCGTCAGTATTTGGATACATTGAGACTTAGAGTAAATCTATGATGTTATTATGTGATTTCATTCTACATCAAAGAACTAATGTAGCTTGACACCACTTTAACTAACATGGTGCAATGCTATGGAATCATGAGAGTTGTAATTTTTGGAAAATCTTTAACTTTTTATGTCAAGGATTGCTGGTGCCTCACTAACTACAAGTCTCAGGATCCATAGTATTGAACCATGACTTTTAAACAGGTGTCAAACTGCATTAATTCTACAGTGTAGATGTACGCCTAGTCATACTTAGAGCAGAGATACTGGAATCTGGGATGAGTTGGTCTTAATTATGGTACCATTGATTTCAATAGGTTATATGTAAGTATAACTACATATGACTTGTGCTTTTAAAAAAAACTGGACAGTAAAAGTTATCTAACAATGACCTGGTTTTGAATTCTCATATCTGAGATTAATAAGAAGAGGTATTTCAAAGTATCTTTTTTTGTGTGCACAAATCACAGTAAATCCAGGATCTTTCTAAGCAGTTTCTAGTTTATTCTAAACCTGAGCAGTTTCAGAACAAACTAAGTTTTTAAGCCATGATTTGATGATCTCGGCTTGTTCCAAAACTGGTAAACACAGTTGGGATTCCTAGGGGCACATCTACACTGGACATTTAATGCAGTTTCAAATCGGTACTGAAGGAGGTAGTTCCACTGTACACATTATTACAAAGGAAATTCTGGAACCAGTTTGAGGCCTAAATAACTAACCACACTGATGCATATGATGGGCTTTCTTTAGCACAAATTTGTGGGAGTTTATTGTTTGGCTGCTGCAGTTTGAAGCTGGCTTCAAACTGCATTAAATGGTCAGTGTAAATGGGGGATAGGTCAGTGCATATCAAATTTTAATCTTCCAGGTGTTTTGAACTTCAACTCCCAGAAACCCCAGAATTTTGAAGTCCAAAAGACCAAAGACTGAGAACTACTTCTATAGACATAATCCTCCCAGTGTGTGCTTTTAAAGTCATTTTGCATAGTGCAACTGAACTTTTCCACTTTGGGGCTCTCCACAGGTGAGAAAAGTCATAATTCTCTTAGATGTTGGAAAACGACACTTTCTCTATACTTTCAGCCATGGAACTGGATATAGGAGTGCTTTTCAACATGGAAAGAGTTGGTTGCATTGGGATGGAAAAGGTATGGGATGGAGATAAACTGGTCGACAGTTCCATTCTGCCAGGCTGATATTGAATCCTGGCTATAGTTTCTTCCATTTGTACCAAATGGGAAAGGATGTGGGGGCAGGGAATCCAAATTTCACAGTTGGACAGTTAGCTTAATGTGGACCATCATCCATTTGCATTATTTTGTTTGCTTGTAATAAGAGTATTTCTTAACTGTGAATTTAGCTGTCTTTGTTTGTGTTTCTTTTTAAATATTGGTTAATTAAGGACCCCCTAGTTTAATCACAGCTTGTGAGAAGGGGGTAAAAAAGGCTGCCTGTGGGCAAAGTGAGTAGAGATTGCCATTTCAAGATGTGGTAAATGTGTTTCTTACAGGAAGAATGAACTTTGTATGTATATGTTATTGGATTTCTCAAGGGTGTAAAATGCATATGAATGAACCTGAAATACTGGAATATTGGTCTGCTGGTTAACTGCAGATCAAATAGTTAACGAAATGTCAAACTACTGATTTTCAACACTGGGTCACATGTTTATGTGAGAATACTGATTTCTGAAAAGGGCTTACTAGTGCACTGCTTCCTAAACTGTAGGTCCTGACATCAAAAGGGATCCCTTTAGCTCAGTGGTATCCAACCTTTTTTTGACCAGGGACCACTTTGACCAGGGACCACTCTCCAACATTAGTACCAAAAGGGTTACAAATGAATTTTTGGTCAACTTTAGATTCAATTTGGTTATTTGGGGTGTTGATTCAGAAAATTGCATTAGATAGACCACATCTGCTCTAGTTTCTGATACAGAACTTATGCCATCCAGTAGTTGCCATCTGCTCATGCACAGAAAACCATATTTGATTATCTAGAGCTGATGTGGTAGTAGTAACTTTTTTGGGTAGGCAGCCAAAAAACCCTCCTGACAGCCCTGTTGCCTTTGTGCTATAAAAGGGTTTCACAAGACCAGTCGCTCTCATTGCCACTTGGTTTCGAGGCAACGGTGTAGTAATGGTGAGGCCGCAAGCCATATCTTCGTTCTTGCGGACCACTAGTGGTCCACGAACCACAGATTGGGAACCACTGCTTTAGCTCAACAGTAAATGTTTTATGGATATCACCTTGTGGCTGCTTTAGACATTTACACAGTGTGCAGTGTTTACAGTGGACTCTGCAGAAGATGTTTTAGCTATACTTCATAAAAAAGGAAAATCAGCCTGTTTAGCAAGCCTTGCAAATGCTGATTTGGTATCCATAAGTGTTTTATTTTTATACCTATTTCATTTACTTATATACCAGGGGTCACTTAAACATTTCTCAGGTCAAAACGAGTCACAAGTGAAAAAGTTTAAGAAGCCCTGTTCTAGTACATGGTAGGATCTTGCTTATGCAGCACAAGACTGATTGTGGGAAAATGTCTTGTCTGTTGGCTCTACAAAGGGGAAAAAATCATTATTTCATAAGTTTGCGTTATTTTTCACTTTCTTGAATACTTACCTTCATTACTTTGTTCAGCATTACATCACGCATGGAAGGCTTGTACAATTGTTTCTTACTGCTTACCATGCTGTGTCACATTGCCTGAGAGCTGAAGACCAAAATACACGGAGTCCCTGTTCTAGTTTGTACTTCCGTTTCATAGAACCCAACATGTGCCTATTCTTCATTCTCCACCAAGCATCCAGTACTATGGAGAATGTTGTGTTTGACATGGTTGATTTGATTGACTAATTGAAAGTCATGAGCTCTTCCTGGTTTGGACTATAAACATGCAAGTATAATAATAGCTACACATTGTGTGTTAGGAGTATAAACTAGGAATGACCTATATTACTATTTATCCTTAATATGTCTTTATTTGAGCTCAAACAACTCTGTAAACTAACTTAATCTGAAAGAGAATCATTGGCTGTAGGTCATCCAGTCAACTTCATGGCCGAACATTGATTTTTCAGACTGAATTCACAACTTCTAAAGGTAACTTCGGGGAAAGGAGGGAAGTTGAGGGGTTTGTGATGCACCCTTACTGAAGGACAGGGCACGTCTTTCTGATGTACATAATGAATTTTGTACTGCAAACATACATTTTGAATGAACCCAAATCTACTGCACTTCTAAAACATTTCAAGAAATAAAGCTATGATATTTTAATCTTTGTATTGGATTGTTTTCTTCATGAAGGTTTGACCTTGCCTTCCTTTATGGCTAAAAGTGTGTCACTTGCCCAAGGTCACCCCTGGCTGAGTCGTGATTCTAACCTTGATCTCCAGAGTCTCAGATTGTGACACCATAATGGAGGTGTATAAAGTAATGTCTTGTGTGAAAAAAAGTAGATATGGAGAAGTTTGTGTTCTCTGTCTCACAATGTCAGGACTTGAAATCATCAATTTGCGATGGATTCATGGGAGATTGAGAGATAACACCATACAAAACTAAGCTGTGAGTTGACTGTCACAAGATACAATTAAGGTTGGATACTTATATGGCTTTGAAAAGTGATTGGATAACTTAGGCGATCCCTCGTTGTCCCGAGTAGGATAGTCTTCCAGGATCAGTGTGCTGGCGGTGAGTCCGTAGGTGACTGTGGAGCCCTATTCTTGATCTGCATCTTCTCCCGCAATGAGGGCATTGGGTTCCAGATGGAAGGCGGTCCCAGTCGGGGTTGGCTTGATGCACCTTCCTCTTGGCACGTTTCTCTCTTTCGCCCTCCATTCGTGCCTCTTCAAATTCTACAGCACTGCTGGTCACAGCTGACCTCCAGCTGGAGCGCTCCAGCCGAGCACCAAGTAAGGAGCACTCCTTACTCAGCTGCAGGCCATGCCAGGCCTCACACAATCGATCTGAAAAGCAGGCTTATCTGCCTTTTGTATCGATTGGATTTTCGTTTCAGGAGGGCCATCTGAATGGACCGAACAAAACGGAAACTCGAATGAAATGAATGGGACAAATTTCGGGCCCATGGCTGGTATGGCTATGTAGCAACTCCTGTTTCGGAGGCAGAATGCTTCTGTATTTCATTTGTATTTCATCATGGGTAGGGAGGAGATCCAGGAGACAACCTGCTGTCAATCGAGACCTGCTTTGTATGACCGCTCAGAAAGATGAAAAAGGTCACCCAGGGCAAAGTGGCATCACTGATAGTAATGGCTGTCTAAAGTTCTCCCCTGCAGGTTGAGCAACAGCAGGTTATGCTAGGTACTTCACGGAATGAAGAACCCTGAAGCCTAAAAAGTTTTCCACTCATGCATATATGTTGATTAAAAGCTTCTAAAATTTATGCTAGGAGTTCGAGTCATGTGGCTCTCTATGTGTTGTCCAGTCAACCCCATACAGCAAAGCCAGTGGGTGAGGAATGGTGGGAGTTGCAGTACAAAAATGGCCACATGATTCCCATGCCTGCTTTATAATTGCACCCATATTCTGTTGGCAGCCTTTTCATAGGTAGCTGCTAGATTGGCCACTGTGCGAATAGAATGGTGGAACAAATAGGCATTGCATCCAGCAAGGCTGTTCATACGTTCTCAGTGCATCATCATCTGGAAGATGTGTGGACAAGATAAAACTCCATCACTCTGATACTGGTGTACATGGCAGAACAGGTGAGAGCAAGGCTGGTGCATATTGGGGTGTAAGGGAGGCATATTTTAAAATTAAAACTTGTGCGCCAGTTGCACCCATACCTTGAGAAGTCAGACTTGGCCATGGTAGTCCATGCTCTGGTTACATCCTGAATAGACTACTGCAACGTGCTCTATGTGGGGCTGCCGTTGAAGACAGTTTGGAAGTACAAATGGTCCAATGGGTGGCGGCCAGATTGCTCACTGGAGTGGTGTACAACCTGGCTGGCTGCCAATCTGCTACCAAGCACAATTCAAAGTGCTGGCTTTAGCCTATAAATCCCTAAATGGTTCTGGCCCAGCTTATCTGTCTGAACGTATCTCCCTCTATGAACCACCTCGAAGTTTAAGATCATCTGGGGAAGCCCTGTTCTCGGTCCTACCTCCCTCACAGGCTCGATTGGCAGAGATGACAGACAGGGCCTTCTCAGTTGTAGCCCCTTGACTGGAATTCCCTCCCTGGGGATATTAGATCAACCCCCTCCCGCCTGATCTTCCACAAGAGAGTGAAAACGTGGCTTTGTGAACAAGCTTTTAGAGAACTTGTGCAATAGATAGACTATTGGAACAACCTGGATTACACTCATGGATTAACTCTGAATGTATTGTTTTAAAATGTTTTAATTGTTTTAAATGTACTTTTAAATTCTATTTTGATATTTATTTTAGTGTACATTGTGTTTTAGGGCACCGAATCGTTGCATGTATGTAAAGCCACCTTGAGTCCCTACTGATGTGAGAAAGGCAGGGTAGAAATGTTGTAAATAGATAAATTATATTTGAGGGATCTGGGGCCCCTTCCACACAGATGAATAAAATCTCACATGAACTGCTTTGAACTGGAATATATGGCAGTGTGGACTCAGATAACCCAGTTCAAAGCAGATATTGTGGGATTTTGTGCCTAGATATATTCTGGGTTATATGGCTGTGTGGAAGGGCCTTGGGGTATCATGCCTAAGCTGTTGGTGGCTCTGAAGTCATTTCTACATGCTACTAGAAAGCTTAGCTCCGGTTGTTCCCCATGGGTAGCCTTGATGTAAGAGATAGAAGACTCCTCAGATGCTGGGAATCCCAGAATAGGCAGTCATAATTTCAAAGCAGACTTGCATTGGATGATCCAGTAAAAGAAATGGCACTAAAGCATTTGGGCTCACAGAACAGTGTACCTTTGTGAAGGGCACCTTTTGTGAAACCAAAAGGATTAACAGCAATACATTTTACCTGCCTTTCCCTAAGCCTCAAGGCATGGCACAACATAAAATTAAAATGCAAAATACAACCAAAAACAAAACAAATTAAATAAACTTAAAATTAAAACACACCCAATCACAAATTAATAGGTTAAAACCAACTGTTTGGGCCTGTCAGAAGAGATGGGTTTTTCATGCTTTCTACATCCAAACATCATGTTTAGCTGTTGAATCTCTTCTAGTAGGCCATTCTACAGCCTAGGAGCAGTTGATGAAAAGGTCCTCTGGAGGACAGTTGCAGGTCTAGTATTGGCCGGTTGAAATAAATGTCTCCAGTGGACCTGAGCGTACGGGGAGGATTGTATGAAAGCAGCACGAGATGTCTTTTGTTCCTGGCTTGCTTAAGTCAGTATCATGAGATCAGGAATGGATTAATTTTTTAGAAACATGAAAAAGAAACTCCCAAAACAGCTCTTTCACTACTTCCCATGGTTTTACATTTTGATTTTTTTTGTTTATTTCTAGGTATGCCTAGCACTGCCCTGGAATTTTTGGAGATCCTGGTGGTCAATGTCATCATGATTTAGTATAAAATCCCATTGGTTGGCTAGCTGTAATACTGATGCATGAAAAAAAGCTATCAGATGATACAACTGATCTTCAGAAGAGAAGGATGAGAGGAGACATGATGGCCATGTATAAATATGTAAGGGGAAGTCATAGGAAGGAGGGAGCAAGCTAGTTTTCTGGTGCCCTGGAGACTAGGATGTGGAACAATGGCTTCAAACTACAGGAAAGGAGATTCCACCTGAACATTAGGAAGAGCTTCCTGACTGAGAGTTGTTCAGCAGTGGAACTCTCTGCCCCAGACTGTGGTGGAAGCTCCTTCTTTGGAGGCTTTTAAGCAGAGGCTGGATGGCCATCTGTCAGGGGCGCTTTGAATATGATTTTCCTGCTTCTTGGAAGGGGCTTGGACTGGATGGTCCACAAGGTCTCTTCCAACTCTATGATTCTATGATCTGCAAACACTAGTGATTTCCTTTATTGCATATCTCCCCATATAACACTAGTTTTTCTATCCTGGAATACATTTGACCAAACCTGCATGACAGGACAGAAAATACTTTTTTAAAGTATTTGGGGTTTATTGGATGGAATTCTGATGCAAGATAAAGCCATTCAGGTTCTTTCCACCAGAGGTCAGTCTCATGATTGTTTAAGAAAGGAGCCTGCACAGTCTCTTTGAGATGGAGAGATATTACACAGAGGTGACGTTGTGCTCAGCCTTCTCCATCATAGTACCCTCTAGAAATACTAGATTTTAATTCGCATCATCATGAGGAAGCTGAGTGAGGGTGATAAAAACGTAGTCCCAACATATGCAGATTTGGAGAAGGATTGATACCTTCTCATGCCCTGATCTATTATGATATTTAAAAGTTAAGAACTGGAGGGAGCTTTTTAACTAGGTAACGGTAAAGGTTTCTATTTGACATTAAGTCTATTTGTGTCTGACTTGGGGGGGGGGGGGGTGCTCCTCGCCATTTCTAATCTGAAGAGCTGCCGTTGTCTGTAGACACCTCCAAGGTCATGTGGCCGGCTTGACTGCATGGAGCGCTGTTACCTTCCCTCCGGAGTGGTACCTATTGATCTACTCACATTTGCATGTTTTCAAACTGCTAGGTTGACAAGCTGGGCTAACAGTGGAAGCTCACCCCCTCCCCGGATTCAAACTGCCAACCTTTCGATCAGCAGTTCCTGCACAAGGGTTTAACCTAATGCGCCACCAGGGGCTCATTTAACTACTGAGTGCTAATGATCAGTGTTCAGATTTTTTAAAATGTCTGTATTTAAGACAGAAATAATACTATGCCAAAAATAGATCTCACCAAAACAATAAACTTTTCAGGCAAACTAGCAGATGTTCTGCTTCTGTGTGGTGTTTTGATAGTAGCACAGTTGCTTTTGAGCGTACTAGAATGAACTGCATAGGAGATATAGCAAAATGAACGTGGAAGCATTCCAACAGTAGGTCATAGGTGACAGAGAAGGTTATTTTAAAACATTGTCCTTGTTGCTCTATTTTAATAAAGTTTTGCATGACCCTGTGATTTAAGTAATCTCCACTATTCAAGATCTGCATCCGGACTAAGGGTGCCTCTGCACTGCAGAATTAATGTGGTTTGACACCACTTTAACTGCCATTGCTCCATGCTATGAAATCGTGGGAATTGTAGCTCTGCAAGGTCTGTAGCCTTCTCTGTCAAAGTGCTGGGGCATCACCAAACTATATTGACCCATGGCAGTTCAAGTATTGTTGAACTGCATTAATTCTACAGTGTCGATACATACTAAGTCAGTGTCAATACATACCCTCGTTTTTATTTTATGTATAGATTTGCATGATCACATTAAGCATTTTACAAAAAGAGCAAATAATAACAATAGTTTCTGGCTCCAGACCAACAGGTATTAATGTGGCAGGAGAAAAAGAGAGGAAAAGCATGCATAAATACGTACAAAGTGTGCAGATATCTCATGTATCTCTTGTATCATGGGATGGCAGGCTTTGTGTGCCCTCTGCCCTACCAACCAGTCGGCTTGCCTGTTTTACATTAATTTAGCGGTTATAATGCAAAATAATTTCTCCATTTCCTGTGGTTGCACAAGCAAAATCAATTTTAGACCAGCTCTGTCTGGACATATGTTCACATTATGAATGCTCTCTATAGTTATTAGAAGAAGGTGTACTGTACTTCATTTTGTATTGATGCTGAGCATGCAAATATCTTTGTTTGTCTTATTAGCAGATATGCTTTTGACCTTTCTGTCCTTCCCTTATGCCATCCAGCTCATTAGGATAAGAAGGGTTTTGTTTTGTCTTTTACCCAAGTACCTAGATCCTTATAAAAACAAGGTCATTGTTCAGATGACAGCAATGCACAACTACTGTGTATTGGTTCAGATTCATATGGATGTAATTGTCTCTCTAGGCAATTTAAAGAGGCAATCTGGGCAGGCTGAAATAGCAGCAAAGAAGTTGGCACGGAGGTCCACTTTTGAGGTGAGCCTGATCGCAGATTATTAAGATGTAGGGTTGCCAGTTGAATCTAATTCTGAGCATCACAGCTGTCTTTTTAACAGTCCGACAGCGATGGAAGGACAAATACTCCCCATTCTGTTATTTTATTAAACTATGGGTTTGATCAGCTCTGTGTTTCTTTCCCCCCATTTCCAGCCTTGACATTAATCTCACGATAGGAACAAACATTTGTTTCATTTTTATTTATCTGATACCCCATCTTTGCTGTATACTTTTGCAAACAGATTCATTACAGACAAGTAAGAGTGGAAGAAGGTTCAAAAATAAACAGCAAGAAAAATGGCCATCATAAAAATATAGCTTTTGATGCTATCCGTGTCTTCCCACCTCCCTTTTTTTTGTTAACAATAGACCAAAGGTAGGAATTGTGTAATCATCTAGATTATGTTAGACAGCAACACCTGTCAGTCCTAGCCTTTATCAGGAGGGGTTCACAATGCACAAACCTGTAATAGATCAATTTGTAATGAATCAATGTGGTAAAAAAGCAGTCTTCACAGCACATGAATGTTCATTTTAGTGCTAACACATTAATGTCAAAGCAAGAATGTTTATTAATATTAAACCATTAAAGAAAAATATACACAACGTATATTATTCTTTCAACACATCTTAAAATTAGCTAATAATTAGCTAATATAATTTATGTCAATAAACTTTAAAGGACCGAGCTAGCAGTTTAAGCCCAGGTCGAGGTGAGCTCCTGGCTATCTAGCCTCTTTTAGATAGCAACCTTGAGACCCAATTTTGGGGGGCAAGGAAAAATATGAATAAAATAATAAGAGTGTGCAAGGTTATTTACGGACTAAGCAATGTTCCTGGAAAACCATATGGACTCTGTAGCTAGGAATGCCTTTGCATACCTTTGGCAGGTTCACTGCTACCATTTCCTAGGGAAGGTAGGTATACAGTAGCTCATGCTTTAAATGCCTACCAGTTAGACTACTAAAATGTGCTGTGCTTCATATTGACTTCAAAGTGTTTGGAAGCTGAATTGAATTCTGAATGTGGTAGCCAGACTGTTTTCTGGTGTGCTCTCTGGCAACCACATTTCGCCAATCTTGAATCATATTCATTGGCTTCCGATTTGTTTCTGAGTTCAGTTTGAGGTTTGACCTACTAAGCTCTAAATGGATTAGGGTCATATAAGAAAGATTCTCTGCCCCCATGTGATGTTTGGAATTTGAGATCTACAGCAGAGAACCAACAAAGATCTTTTGTGTCTCTGGCACAAGAAACTAATGCTGTGACAGGATTTTATCTAGAGTTAGTAACTCACTTGTGGTATTCCATCCTTGTGGTTATTCTAGCAGATGACCAAGACTGTATTGTTTTGTGTGGTGTTTGAGGATTAGAACTAGTTTGGGAGTTGGATTTGGGGCTTGTTCTAATTTGGTGGCTTTGAAGTAAACAGTGGCTTTGAAGTAAATGCTTTTTAAAATGGGTTTGATCTATTTTTAAATAATTTTTTCCCCTCTGGCTCAATCTACACTATCCTATATCCCAGGAACCAATTCCAGATTATCTGGCAGTGTAAACTCATATACTCCAGTTCAAAGAAGATAATCTGAGATCAGATCCTGGAATATAGGGCAGTGTAAATCCAGCCTTTGCTGTCAGTTGCCTTGGAATACATAGTGGACTAAGAGGTGATAAAGAAAACTTTAAATCAGTTTCACCATGCTTCTTTGACCATATCTAACGGTTTCTCAGATAACATATGAAACATGTCCTCAGCCAATCAGTCTAAAGCCCTTGCTTATACATGGGAAGAGATCCTCATTATTCCTTGTTTCTTGTAGAACATGTTCCTTGTAGAACATAGAAAAGCTATCTTCTAGGATGAAAACTTCCAGAATCATACTGCCAATGCAGCCAGTTTAATAATAATAATAAAAAAGCTTCAAAACTCGTTTCGGATGTAGGCGGCACTGGTGGTTCGATTCTAAAGTCAATTCTGATTTTCACAGAAAAAATGTTCAAAACTTTTTGAAACTTCCAAGACTTCTGAATCCTTTCATTAACTGTTTGAAAGTGTTGTTTCTTGTTTCATTGGATGGTCTTTACTTTGAAAGTAGTTGTTTTACTCCAGGAGTGGGGAAAAAGAAGCGGAGGAAATTCCTTCCTTCTCCAGTTTAAAACTGGCTTCTCTGGCTTGAGCCAGAAGCAGGGAAAAGTGAACGGGAGGAAATTCACCCTTCTCTGGGTAATAACCGGCTTCTCTGGCTTGAGCCAGAAGAGGGGGAAAGCAAACGGGAGGAAATTCACCCTTCTCTGGTTTAAAACTGGCTTCTTTGGCTTGAGCCAGAAGCAGGGAAAAGAAAGCGGGAGGAAATTCACGCTTCTCTGGTTTAAAACTGGCTTCTCTGGCGTGAACCAAGGCCAGGGACCAGAAGCAGGGTAAAAGCTGAATCATTTCCGACTCACTTTCTGAGTTGGAAAAAAAATTGGCAAGACTAGCTTCAGAAGGGCAAGTGGACTTCCGATTTCTTTAAAAAGTTCAAAATCGCTTCAAAAAGGTAATTTTTCCGTCTTTATTCCAAATAACGAAGATTCTGACTGGACCTAACCATGCCTGGTGGAGGGATTCTGAAATTGTAGTAGGCAAAGTACATCTCTCTTGCTTTGGTTCCTTGCCCATCTTGATTTTCACTGAGTGGCAGAAATTCTTCAGGGTTTGCCAGCTGCACTTGAAGATGACACAAATCAAACCCATTTGCATGGAAAACATATGCCCTCCAACTGAGCTATGGCACTTTCCCAAAGCAATAGCTCTTCATGGGAGTCTAAATCTGTTGACATTGGCAAGTGAGATGGGAATATATTCAGAATTTAAAGGTGATGGTATACACATCAGAACATTGGACAATGTGCCTATTGACTCAGTCTCTCCCCCATCCCAACTCCAATTTAATTTAAACAAACTAGCCACTGAATTCAATGACATATGTCATGGAAACAAATGTTAAAAAAATAAAAAATATGCAAGAGTTTATCTTGTTTCAGGACTAGGATTAGTATAATGAAATGTAAACATTTGAAGGTCAATTGGCTAGAACCTTTACTTTGTTTTCTTGATTGAACTTATATCCTGAAAGGGAAAAAAAAGGTGCAGTCTATTCAGGTAAAAAACTGACAGTGATTACAAGTAGTTCCATTCAGGTAATAGCTTCCTGTTTCCATTGTACACAGGGCCCTTCCAGACAGGCCCTATATCCCAGGATCTGCTCCCAGGTTTTCTGCTTTAAACTGCATTATGTAAGTCCCACTGCCAGATAATCTGGGATAAACAGAAAATCTGGGTTCAAATCCTGGGATATAGGGCCTGTCTGGAAGGGCCCACAGAGAAGGGGAGCATGCCAGCCCACCTCTTCCATTGTCATTTCCACTTGTGAGTGGCATGAAGAAGAGACCCTCTTATATGTCTGAATTTTCACTATGCTTCTTGGAACACTGAAAGGCGGAACAGGTAGCAAAAGTTTCCTCTCCACACCCACACTCTGTATGATAGAATCATAGAATCATAGTGTTGGAAGAGAACACAAAGGAGATCCAATCCAAGCCCTTGCCATGCAGGAACACACAATCAAAGGACTCTTGGCCGATGGCCATCCAGCCTGTTTAAAAGACTCCAGAGAAAGAGACTCCACCACACTCCAAAGAAGCATATTCCACTGCCAAAGTTCTTCCTAACGTTTAGATAGAACCTCTTTTTCTACATTTTGGGTCAATAACTTCACATCCTAGTCTTTAAAGTAGCAGAAACAAGCTTACCCCTTCTTAAGGTGATATTCTTTAAATATGTAAAAATGGCTCTAGTCTTTTCTTCTCTAAACTATACATAACCAGCTCCATTAGCTGCTCCCATTTGGGCTTGGCTTCCAAGCATTTTACCATTGTTGTTCTCCTTTGGACACGTTCCAGCTTGTCAGCATCCTTCTTGAATTGTGGTGCCCAGAATTGGACACAATATTCCAGGTGAGGTCTGACAAAAGCAGAATAGAGTGCCAAGCTCTAGATCCACTGTACTTACCAGAATAAAAATATAGTACAACCCCCGTATTCATGTGGGATACATTCTGAAATTCGTGTGGATATGTGGAACCACAGATAATAGCAAACCTGGTACTGTCCTATTATCTGGGCAGAGGCCAAAAGGGGATGCCAGAGAAGGCTAGTCAATTTTAAGGGGCGGGGGGAGTTGAAGGAGGGAAACCATTTCCCCCATTTTCGCTAGTTATTCCCCCTCCCCACTTCCCATTTCATAAATGAGGGTTGTTTCCACAACAGCAACCTGGGTGGGCAGAACAACAGGAAAACAGAGGGAAATGGGTTCACTCCTTCAACCCTCCTCCACTTCCCTGTAAAATGGTCTATCCTTCTCTGTCTTTTGCTCCATTTTGGCATCTGCCCGGATAATTGAATAGTACCACGAACCCTATTGAATAGAAGGACTTTCAGTTGCAGGGCATGTATAAATGAAACTGTGGATCCCAGCCCCATAGATACAGGGGTTGGACTTTATTAAATTAGGCAGTGGTAGGAGCAAAAACACAAAGAGAGGGCTCTCAGCTGACTGTTATTTTCCTCATCTTGCACAGAACTGATACATAGCATCTGATTTACTGGGGGAGGGAATCCCATGGTCTTCCAGATGTTGCTGGACAGCAATTCTCCATATTTCTGAGGCAGCTGGGATTCCCAGAGTCCCACCTCTTCTCTACTTGGCACGATGCCTTGACTTTCAGCACATGATGCGGTGTCCCCTCTGCACAGAGGTCAAAAGCCTTCTCCCCTCCCCACCCTTTACAGTTGTATAATCCTTTCCAGACATTGTTCCCTCCTCTCAGCATAAGACAGTAAAGGAGCTTATGTGGCATAGCTTTCTCTCCAGCTGTGCATTCTCTGTGCTTAAAAAGGCATCTGTAATTCTCCACTGGCAGCCTGATAAATGTACTTACTCTCAAGTAAATTTCTTTACATTCAGTGTAGAACACTCTGATGCAAGCTTTCAATCCTGGTTCATTTAATATGCTCACAGCATACACATTCAATTTGGGATTTCTGGAATTTTTGACCATTAAGTCTGCTTCAACTTAAAAACCAGAAGACTTGGTCAGCCTTGCACAGGTCTTGCCAACTCAACCCTGTGGTTTGTTGCTTGAATCTGTCTCCTTGTAATGTTCTTCTACTACTTTAAGTTTTTAGAAAAAAGCCTTAGAAAAATATATTTTCTAATGAATTAGTTTGCCTTGATATATATCCAAAGTATTATACTCTACTGAATCATTTTGGCATCTAGAGACAGTTTACTCATAGATCCATTTGTCTTTTTGTCAGTCCAGAGTATCTATAGAATTCTCAGTTTATTGAATATCTATAGAAGGAGATCCCAGAGCTCATGGATTGGTACACACACACACACACACCAGTGGGAAGAGATATGAGAAATATCTGCAGACTTTGCCTCTCCAGCACTAGAGCTGCAACATTGGTAGAGACTTAAAAATGGGAATATTGCAGATTATCTTGTGTAAGGCTTAGGCAAGGCTTCAGATCTATAGGATCAACAGTCCTGCCAGATCCTCAAGCCAACATGGGGCAAAAAGTATACCAGGCTTGGAGCTGGTGCACATGATTTCCTTTCAGTTGATTTCAACAGAAGGGAAACCTTAAGGAGAAAATGTGGAACAGTAAAGAAGAAAGAAATGCCACTCATTCTGCCTTGCAACCTTCAGTCTGGCAAGTTTTTGGATGAAGTCCATATTCTTCAATAGTTGCATTTTTCTAGCACAACTACACTGTACTGAAGCCCTTTTTTGTTTGAAGCCTGATTGCACACTGGTTCACAGTATGAACAATCAATTAATCACCCAGAAACATTAAGGAACAGGGATATTATAATTAGGGTACAATCAGATTAGCAGTTGCAGCAAAAGGAAGCATTTACCCAGCAGGAGAAAACTGAAATAACAATAAAGTTACACACTTGCCAGGTTTCTGCTGCTGCTCTACTCACTATACTTTCACCTCTTTAGGAGTCAAATTTACCACAATTGCTAAGAAATCCTTGACTGTTTACAGATGTATGGCAATGCTGTTGGGACCCTCCACACCATGTGAGTGAACAAAGCATGGTCTCATCTTTTCCATTGACCTCCAAATAATGTTCAATAGAAATTATTAAGCATAACTTACATGAGTGAAACAGTTTTTATTTGTTCTAAAAATATGATGTGAGGCAAAGCTTCTTAGGAAGAGCATCTATCTAGCTATCTATCTCCTTTCATCCACTGGTGAAACCCTTTCCATGGTTGCCTCCTCACAATAGCCTCGGCCATCTGAGGTTCCGTTTTAGTTGCAAGGTAGCGTGACTGGCCTCTTAATCTGGAAATGAAGCATAAGCTAGAGCTATTGCTTTAAGACAGTTATTTGCAAACTTTAGTCCTCCAGGTGTTTTGGGTTTCAACTCCTGGAAGCCTCAACTGCTTCAGCCAATGATCAAGGATTCTGAAGGCTGAAGTTCAAAACACTTGGAAGGAGACCAGAGTTTGGGAAATATCACAGTGCAGTCCACATACCTGTAAGTGATCTAGCTCTTTCAGCTAATTGAGATTTTAAATCCATTTTTAAGAGCAGTTCCAAATTGTCAACAAAGCCAGACATGTTAAAACAGCTGGAATTCAGATACATGGTGAAACAGGAACAGTGATGAGGCCAAGGAGATCTTCCTGGGGAAGATGGCACAATGACAAGGAAGGTCTAGTTCTTGGTGAACATTGATCATGCCTCAGCCACCTGAGGTTCAGTTTGAGTTGATCTTCAGTGTTATCCAGTCTGCATAGATCAAAGAGAAGGAGCTGACATTCCTATGGTCAGAAGCTTGGCCTGTCAGAGCATAACATTAGTAGCCTCCTAAATATGTAGAGTATTTTTATTTTAAAAATTACCTTAATTTCCCTTTTGAGGCTGGACCAAAAAAATGGTCCTGGCTCTTTAAGAACTACAGTGTGTTCTTTTTCCCCTCGGGAAGATAGGGTGGAATATTACTATTATTATTACTATTATTATTTCCTGTATATATGCATTCCCACACCAATACTTACAGTATCCAGCCAGATCCACCCAGAGAAAAAGTGTTCTTGCCATACATCAAGGAAACCACTGACCACATAGGAAAACTGATGAGAAAATACAACCTACAAACTACAGACCCACTAAGAAAATCTAACAAATGCTACGTTCAGCAAAAGACAAGAGGGATCCTCTCACCTCTGCAGGAGTCTACTGTATACCATGCAGCTGTGGACAAGTCGACATAGGGACCACCAAATGCAGCACTGCCCAAACACGAATCAAGGAACATGAAAGGCACTACAGACTACTTCAACCAGAGAAGTCAGCCATAGCAGATCACCTGATGAACCAGCCTGGACACAGCATATTATTTGAGAACACAGAAATGCTGGACCACTCCAACAACTACCATGTCAGGCCACACAGAGAAGCCATTGAAATCTACAAGAACGTGGACAATTTAAACAGAAAGGAGGAAACCATGAAAATGAACAAAATCTGGCTACCAGTATTTTTAAAAAAAAAACACTCAAAAATGAGGGAACTCCAGACAAGAAACAGGGACAGCTAGTTACCTCTCAACAAAGGCAGTAACAAGCCACACCTAAAAACTGTCAGGCCATCAGATGCTAATCAAGGTGGCCAATTGAAACAGCCGCACCTAGCTCCAACAGACAAGAGTTCTTTCTTCCACCCTGGACATCCCACAGATATATAAACCCAATTTTCCTAGGTTCCAACAGACCTCACAACCTCTGAGGATGCCTGCCATAGATGCAGGTGAAATGTCAGGAGAGAATGCTTCTAGAACATGGCCATATAGCTCGAAATACCAACAACAACTCAGTGATTCCGACCATGCAAGCCTTTGATAATACAGTATCCAGCATTGCTTTCTAATATGGGAAAGAGTTTGGCTCATATTTACCAGAAGATTATGGCCGAATCCTCCAGCTGCTTCCATTTAAAGTTTAGGCTTTTCTAGCACTATAATTTCTATGCCAGATCACTTAAGCATATAGTTAACATAGGTACATAGAAACACATTCCTTGGTCTCTTACTCAACAAGATGAATGAGAAGATATAAGACCGAGGCTGCAAATCAAGAGGATTTCAGAGTGCAGAACTTAACTGTTCACACTGAACCAGTAGTCTCTTGAACAACTGGTGAATCTCCCTTCCTTGGCAGACTTGCCAAAGCTGGCTCAACAAGGTCAGCCCGCTTCTTCCTGTTCATTTTCTTGAAAGTTTTTGCACTCTCGGAGTCAGAAGGCACCTGTGTCCGTTTTCCTTAATGATTGCAGCCATTCTGTGCCTCATTCCAACAATCTGAAGTACTGGAGACTAAACATTTGACAGAAAGGCTGTAAACAACTTCCACTCATAAGTCTTTCACAGAAGGAATCCTTTAGAAGCAAGTATTTCAGGTAAGCAGCAGATCCGACAAGTTTTTAACTCACTATAATTGCTTTTATTTGTAATTTTAGAGGATATGGAGCAGATTGGGGAAAATGAACAACTGAGATTTTGTTTTACTACATGCTTGTGATCAGACTATTGTATATTATTTGTTCAAAGCTCCATAATATATTGGATTTTAACAAGTTTATTTATACTTTTTTGGCTGGGCTGCAAAACACTTTGCTATTGTTCTGTGTAATGTTGCAATTAGTTCAACGGTTGTCTTATTCTTGCATGGAACAAAACTGTATCAAAATCCAAATGAACAGTCTTCTAAGTAATCTGAGGCTCATGTCAGAGATTTGTGTGGTGTTTTCTTTAGGTCAGATGGGCAAATGTTAAACAGTTCTTCTGTTCTGAGCACAGCTTGTCTCTTTGTCATGCATCATCTTAGATGTCATGGTCTCATTGGTAAAGGTTGTTGTATTTGGCCAATTCGACACACTTGGAAAGGAGAGCTGATGGAATTTTACACAACTGGTTTGACTGAGTGTTTCATGCGTCAGTTAAACTTCTTTCTTATGTTCATTTCAGGCTTGACTGTTTTAGATTTTGCAAACAGTAGAAGTACCTAATAAATCAGTATTGGTGCATAGAAGCATCAAGGGGTTCTTTTAGAAGTTAAACAAAATGGATCTTATATTTTGCAACACACTTAACAGCACATTTATTGCACCACCAGATATGCAGCATCTCACCTATTTTGTGACCCTCTTGTGCCTGGTTGCATGCATTTGGAGCAAGCTTAATATGAGAGAACTATTATAAGAATGCAAGGTTTCTGCAAGAAATCAGGTCTTGTGGAACACACGAAGCCATAGAGAGCTTACAATGGCAGGCTAGTTATTGTAAGTTGAGAACTTAATTTTGCTGCTCAGCATTGCTTGGTTGGACAGAATGGATGAAGAGTGGCATCATGCCAGCTGCCACCCCAGCACTTAGTATCTAAGACTGATTGCTGCATGCACACTAAATGCATGCATATCCTCCAACATTTCATAGATAAAAACTGGGCCAAACGTGGTCAAGATAAAAAAAGCTATTAATGAAGAACACATCACTAGGAGAGGCTATCACAGCTTGTCTGACTTACAAGAAAGGGCAGGGTTCTGCCCTTTCTTGGTTCCCATCTCTAAGATATCTCATTATGTGCTCTGACTTGTAAGAAGCACTGCTTGAATATCAAGCAAAAAGTGGGTGCTAGAAATAATATCATACAAAAGCTGACTGGCACAACTTGGGGATCACAACCAGACACAGTGAAGACACCTGTCCATGTGCTCTGCTACTGAATACGCTTAGTGTGGAATAAATTACACCATGCTAAAACAGTGAATGCTGCATTATCACAGGATGTCTGTGCCCCACACCACTGGATAAATTACACTGTTTAGCTGTTATTGCACCACCTGACATCTGTCGGGAAGTAGCAGCCAATAATGAAAGGACCAAGACAGTGACATCTCCGGCCCATCCTCTGTTCAGATACCAGCCAGCATGCCAACAGCTTAATCAAGAAACAGCTTCCTAAGATCAATAGAGATACTCACAGGAACACTTCAGCAAGCAAGAATTCAAACGTGGTAGGCAAAAACCCAGCACCATAATCAGTGACTGAGACCAGATGAGAAACTCCCTCTTGGGCACACAGAAGATTGGGCGACCTGGAAGGTGCTGAAAAACCTGCACTCTGGCACCATGAGATGCAGAGCTAACCTTAAGAAATAGGGCCACAAAGTGGAGTCCATGACATTTGAGTGTGGAGAAGAGCAAACCAAAGACTACCTATTACAATGCAACCTGAGCCCTGCCACATGCACAATGAAGGACCCTCTCACAGCAATGCCAGAGGCACTCCAAGTAGCCAGCTTCTGATCAAAGGGCATTTAGCAAAACACCAAGTTTTTAAAACTTTGTGTTTTTAAATGCATTTTAACTGTATCCTTGACATGCTTCTGGCATGCTAAATAAATTATGTATATGCAAGTATTACAAAATCTGAAATAAAATCTTCCTCCCATTTAGTCCTCAGTTCTTTCAATTGCTGCAGAATTAGTTCAAAGTATAAAAACTCACATGTTTTTATGCTTGGGACAAGAAATGTTCTGTATTTTGGATTTCCCCCCCATATTTTGTAATATTTGCATATACATAATGAGATATCTTGGATATGGGACCCATATCTAACCACAAAACTTGTGTTCTGTAACAAAAAATGGGGGTGGGGCGTCTTTGAAAACCATTGAAGGAGTGATGTAAAGGAGTGATGACATTATTATGTCCCTTATGCAAGAGAGACACCATTGTGTCCCCAATACAGAGGTACAGAAATGGCTATGTACCACAGAGGGATTGGCACGCCATACCTCTATATGGACATGGCGGATTTCAGACCCCTGACACTAATGCTTCACACCATTTTGGCCAAGTATACAGGACATCATGACATAGGACTAAAGACAGGCCATACTCTCCAGATACATACACTGTTCCTACCCCACTGACCATGTATGGACATTACCCTTGAAGACAGGAAGGATGACATCGCCTGTAGCTGACCTCACCTGTAGATTACCTCACCCTTAAGAGTCTAACCAATCGCTTGGCAGTTATATAATCCTCCACTGTTGCTATACAGACTTTGCTGAAGAGCACCAAAACCTATATAAGCATTGCTTAGACAGCAATAAAAGGTCATCATCATTCACCTCTACACCCTGCCTCCCGCCTGGTCATTATCTCGTTCCCAACATCTGGTGACCGACGACGTGATAAGATCCAGGCATCCCATGCTTACCGCTGGAATAGCTACAAGGTGCGCACCCTTCAGTGAGTTTTCTCACTCCCACAAATCGTAAGTTATGGGATTAAGTATTTCAGTTTCGCAGCTGCGGCATGCACAAGAACTGTACAGGTTGTTAAAACAGGCAGGGTATTTTGAAGTAAATCAGGGCCAGGTAGAAGATTTACTTGGAGAAATTAGGTATCATTGTTTATGGTACCCAGAAGGAGGTTCATTGATCCCATCAGATTGGATCAGAATTGGTCAAACCTTTCATGAAAAACCCCAGGGGACAATTCAACAATTGTCCCTGTGGAAGCAATGTTGTGAAACAATCACTCTCTTGGGAGTGACAGATAATTGCCCACCCGTGGCTCCGGCCGCGAGTCAGCCTCTTCCAACTCAGATCATAAATCCTCTTTTTACCCCACTAGAGACAGAATGTCCACAGCTAGCCCTCCCTATCCTGCCTTCATGTGTCTTTGCTTTTGAATCATCCCCCGCCGATCCAAATCTCCCCTCTACTTCTCTTGAAAATAAACAGCCAAGTCTTGAGAAGTTTTTACAGCCCCAGCCACTGAGAGACATGATTCCTCAGACCATTCAAAATGCTGGGGGCCGAAAAACCCTTCATGACATGACAGGATTCGAGGAAGCTGTATCCTCGACTGAGCACATTCAAAACACAACAGCCATGATTCCAGACCTAATTTATGGCTCCGGCACATTCATTAAAGCAGCTGGCCGACCAGAGCTTCCCATAATGTCATTTGACCCCGAAACATGTGGGGTTAAACAATCCATTGATCATCAAACAATCATCAATATCATAATTCACCTCCCAGATTTTGAGTCTGAAAAAACGCATGCCTCTACAGAGGGTGTCACATAAATAAACAGTGCCCATACCACGTCTGGATAGACCTCTGTCAGGTCACAGATTAATACATCATTGATGAGACAGTTTAACAACCCCTCTCTCCAAAAGACAACATTAAAACATTTCCATTCAACAAAACATAAAGCTCCCGTATATACTATCATTAAATTTCTTAAAAAATGGTTTTCAAAATAAACTTCTGTTTAATCAGAAGTTCCAGGGTTATATCACATAAATAATCTAAAATCAGAGATCAATATAGAGAATCCTCATTCTTTTTAAAAGAGTGTTTTGATAAAAAAGCTTTCAAAGTTTTATCTTTGATAAAGATAGACAATACACAGTCCTCTAAAAATTGTCAAATTTCATCTCCTTTAATGCTAAACAATATTGATTAATTATAAAAGATAATAAAAGCCACTACAACTCTTTAAGATAGTTCTTTATGTTATACTAACCCTCAACTGAGAGATTGTTTGAGATTGTTTTCATTGTTATTGCTATTTCATAGCTATAATTTTTACTCATTGTTATTGTTTCATAATTATAAGTTTCCTACTGTCATAAATTGTGATAAAAATGTCTTACATACAAAACAGACTTTCATTTGCTTGATCAAGTTTGATACACATACCCATACACAACAATTTAAATACTGACAAAGTTGGTGTTGATTTCATAATCAAGAGTTGTGCTTCTTAAAATCTATAGTTCACAACTCAAACACATTCTAAACTCCACCAACAATAACATTAAATCAAACTTGACACACAAAACTTCTTGTCCCTTTCATTTTAAAGGGTCAATTATATATAAGACTCAAATTACCCTATATTCAACTCACACTTCTTCCTAAATTTTAATCACACCTAAACAATTACATGCTTGGTTTCCATGCCTTTCATCTGATACTTACAGATAAATCGGCTTCACCAAAACACACTTCTTACAAAACATTGGTTGACAAAACATGCTTACATGATAACATATCTTGCTATGTTATTACACTTTAAACATTCTCGCTTAATTCATTCTAAGATTGAGTTTATTAAGTCTACAAATCATAGCCTTGTTTATTTTCTTTTGATGTTCTTCTTCCTTTCCTATCACACTACAACACACTACAATCAACATTTTAAAAGTCTAATCTCAGCTTTCACTAGATTTAAACATTCTGTCATTGATTTTCCACAATAAAATCAACACTCACTTCTTACAGACAGACACACACCCCTATTCGTTACCCACATTTAAAAATTAATAAAACAATACTCAAAACCAGACATTTATTGCTTTATTCACACATCATATCTACCTTACACACTAAAATCCATCAGAGTCTCTCCCCTTTCCAAGCCGACAGACACGCTGCCCAAATCGGGGGGGCCGTACATTCCACAGGAGAGAGCTAGCCGTCCCAGGAACGGCCAGGCTTTGAGATCTAAACACACGCACACACACACACACACCAATGCCTCCTCCCTTTCTTTTGTCTTTTAAAATGACTTTTTTGATTCATGATTGTTTACCTTTTGATTTATGCTTAATTACTCTATTTTATGCTTTTAATTTGTCTCTTTTATATGATATTATAAGATGTCTTTAAATATGCTTTCATTCTGCTTTCATGCCTAATACTTAAAAACTACAATTCCCTTCCTCACACACCGATGCCCACTCTATACTATGCTGGTCAAAGACCATAATAAATCATTGATTGATTGATTAATAGCTCCCACAATCCTTCCTCTACGACAAAACACAACCCTATGAGTCATGCCTTTTCATCCTCAAACTACAAAACCTATCATCCCTTTCTCATTACACAATCACTAAAGTTTTCCAACAGCTTTATTGTTGCTCATTGCCTCACTCATCCACATATATTTCAACAGATTAAAACCACTTACTCATAACATTGCTCAAAATACATTCCCTAAAGATTTTAATACAACATTTTCTGCCTTGATCGAGTCTATTTTTCCTAAACTCCACCCACATTATTACCTTAACCTTAAAGATTCTAAAACTGCTTTTTTCCTTTTATGACTCTACATCAGTTCCAAAAATTTTACATCCATACCATCCTAATACTAAAGGTTAACCATGGCTTCCCATTATTGACCTGGGTTTAACACACTCAGTTTTTTTAAAGATGTTCAGTTAATCTGATCTCTTCATCATAGACAGTTTTCTGTCTCCAAGCCATCCCTATATACTCATGACAGACTTACAGACTATCTACATACAATCAACAGATATTTCATAAACACCCCATCCTCAATGAGATATCACAATTAATAAACTCCTAACTACAACAGTCATTTCAACATCAACCACTTTCTTTATACCTTTACATTCATGAGGGTCCCTCCTACAATAAAAACTACCACCAAACCCTCTTATTACAGCGCTACGCTTACAACATTCTACTCTTCCTACACATCTTTAACATTCCATACGATGGCCACACCAAACACAATTGCTGAGTGTTCAAATCATACCTCAGCAAACCATCTGCTTTTTCTCACACACAAAACAAAAGGGGGAGTCACCCCCTTCCTCTTTCCTGCTCGTTTTTGGGTTTCACTTTCCAATGACCTTCCTATACGTGTTATTTACCATTAATCATTTAAATTTAATTTTATCTGATTCTTCTTTCGTTACCAGGATCCAGAAGCATTTCCCTCTCCCTACCCCCTTCTACTCCTTTAATGCAGGTTGCCAGATCCGGAGTGAAAAGGCCCAGCCCCCCTCATCGCCTAGAGCCAAGGAGTTAAAGGAGACCTCATGGGCCATCCAGTCCAACCCCCTGCCAAGAACCAAGAGTTCCTGCTTCAACTGTCATAAACCTATGAACTTTACTTCTTAAATCAAGCGCTTTGGATTCCTGCTCACTACATTTGTCTCTGGAAATATGACGTGACACCAAGGCCTTCAAAATCCCATTCACCTTCCAGTCTATTCTATATATTGTTTCAAATCTCACAAATAATTTCAACAAAATACTTATGCATGTTGTTTTTTAATGACTTAGCTTAACATTTTAAGCAAAACTCTGTACCTGCTTGGTAAAACTTTTATTATCCAATTTGTTTACTCTACACAGCTATTGATGGCTATATAATAATCTGCTACTGCTACATTTGCCCATTGTTGTAAGCTTCTTGCTAGCCTCACGCTCTGCTGACCTTTCCCCTCCACCTCAAAGTGATATCCTAATACATGACCTGACTTCCTGTCGACTACAAAAAACAATTCAAATTGCTTTACTATTGACTGGCTGTTTAATCATATGCTGCCACATTCAATACATCTCATCCCTGTGGCAGCTTTACCAGCCACGGCCCCTACAAGCCTCTCCTAAACATGATGTCCTTTATACGTACAAATTGTTAAAAAAACAAAAAAGGGGGAGATGAAGGAGTGATGTAAAGGAGTGATGACATTATTATGTCCCTTATGCAAGAGAGACACCATTGTGTCCCCAATACAGAGGTACAGAAATGGCTATGTACCACAGAGGGATTGGCACGCCATACCTCTATATGGACATGGCGGATTTCAGACCCCTGACACTAATGCTTCACACCATTTTGGCCAAGTATACAGGACATCATGACATAGGACTAAAGACAGGCCATACTCTCCAGATACATACACTGTTCCTACCCCACTGACCATGTATGGACATTACCCTTGAAGACAGGAAGGATGACATCGCCTGTAGCTGACCTCACCTGTAGATTACCTCACCCTTAAGAGTCTAACCAATCGCTTGGCAGTTATATAATCCTCCACTGTTGCTATACAGACTTTGCTGAAGAGCACCAAAACCTATATAAGCATTGCTTAGACAACAATAAAAGGTCATCATCATTCACCTCTACACCCTGCCTCCCGCCTGGTCATTATCTCGTTCCCAACAAACCATAGCTTTCAAAAATGTTCTTACAGTGAGAAGAAAATGGTATTATTATTGCCTGTTATGAAGATTTATATTCCTAGAATGTAGCATCTTTTAGACCTATTAGCAGCTAAAGTTACCTGGAGACTTCTTACCCAATGGAGTTTCACTCAGGGATTCCTGGGTGAATGATAGTTTTGTGATTGATTGCACCTTGTTTTACATCAAATCTAGCTATTTTGTGTGTAGTTAGCTGGCAGGCAGATTTGTTTTTTGCGAAGTCTTAGACTTTGACATTGCATGCTTGAATGTTCATTATGCTCTTCTGTTTCACTGGAAACCCCTGTCCTGCAGTAGTTACTAGCTCAAGCATGTTGACCTTCAGTGTTTTGTTTTGGTTTTTTTGGGGAAAAAAGACATAGGAATCGTTGACTGAATGTTTGTTTAATCTCACCATGGATCTGGTTGTGCTAATTGTAGCAAAGAGCTGCAACAGCCTGATTTGCTATTCGAGGGATTGAAGGAAGATGGATACTTTCTAGCCTGCATATGTGCAGATGATAATTTCCAAAAGCCATCTATGAAACACTCCCACATAGCCCTGTAATGGGGAAAGAAGATAGTGATTTACTAGGAGCAGGAAAACAGGTACAGCTGGAACATCTCTGTGTTATACAGCCTTAATTATGAACTTTTTAAGGAACAGAGCCAGTTTGAGCCTTGAATGCCCCCTGGAGCAGTTAAAATATTTCAGACCCTGGGGACTTAGGGAACCCATGCATTGTGCATTACGGTACAGAATGCATCCCTCCTGCTTGAAGGAATCTTATCTTGAAGATATGTTGAACAGCACTGGATGATGGTTATTATCTTGCTTTAACTATGCTGGTATTTGCTTGCATGTCAGGGCTGTTGGGGGATGCCACTGTCTCTTAATATCTTCAACTTGTTTATCTTCTACTAGATTAATGGACTTCAGCTGCAAAGGGAGTTTAGAGCTACCAATAAGCTACAAGGTCATTCTTGTGAGATACTGGTGTAAAAGGAGAAAGTGAGGTATCTGAGATGCTTTTGGATTAATGGACCAATGAAGGAAAAACCTGCATGAGAGGAAACTGGTGTTGCTTATTGACAAATGGGGTGCAAGCTTGCAGAATATTTGAATTGCTTTACCTATAAATTTATTTATCGTGTCATCAGCAACCATTGTATTACAATTCTAACAGAGCAAAACAAACACAGAGATTAAAAAGAAAAAGAAAAAGAAAAAAAAACCACACAGATTTTGTAAATTTGGTATTTGGTTAAATGTCCTTTGACCAGTATCTGGCCACTTGGAGTGCCTCTGGGGTTGCTGCAAGAAGGTCCTCCATCGTGCATGTGGCAGGGCTCAGGGTGCATTGCAGCAGGTGGTCAGTGGTTTGTTCTTCTCCGCACTCGCATGCCGAGGATTCCACCCTGTAGCCCCATTTCTTAAGATTGGCTCTGCATCTCGTGGTGCCAGAGCGCAATCTGTTCAGCGCCTTCCAAGTCGCCCAGTCTTCTGAGTGCCCAGGGGGGAGTCTCTCATCTGGTATCACCCATGAATTGAGGTGCTGGGTTTGGGCCTGCCACTTTTGGACTCTCGCAGTTAAATGTACTGTGCAGTTAACCTCAGACCTAACATAAATTTTACTGTGATCAACTCTATTTTCTTAAATAAAGTTTCTAGAGTTTGAGAGAGATTTTATTTCCTGAGTTGGAGTTTGCCTGCACGTGACACTTGGGGGAGTAGGGAGGGAGCCCATGTATCTTAGATATGGAAGACAGTCCTGCTATTTGAAGGCATTCTTGATTAGTAAATATCCTTGCTGGGGTATGATGAGAGCTATAGTCCCAAAAGTAACCCGTTTCAGCTCTGTTTAAAGATAGACTCAAGGAAATACTTGAGAGTTGCCCATTTGTAATGAATTGTCCAGAAAGTTGATTAAGCTGATTATTATTGTATGCAGGTCCCTTGGTAACAATTTTGCCCATTCTGGGAAGCTGTATGGCACTGCTATTTGTATACATTACATGCATTGAAGTATATGTGTTCCTTGGCAATATTTCTTTATTAGGAAATTTGGTAGCAGAAGCAAAACTAACAGACTAGCAGAAGCAAAAAACCAAGATAGATTCTTACATTAAAGGTAAAGGTTTTCCCTTACATTTAGTCTAATTGTGAGAGCCGTTCAACAGTGGAACTCTCTGTCTCTGAGTGTGGTGGAGGCTCCTTCTTTGGAGGTTTTTAAACAGAGGCTAGATGGCCATCTGTCAGGGGTGCTTTGAATGCAGTATTCCTGCTTCTTGGCAGGGGGTTGGACTGGATGGCCCATGAAGTCTCTTCCAATTCTATGGTTCTATGTGTCCTACTCTAGGTGCTTATCTCCATTTCTAAGCTGAAGAGCCGGCATTGTCCATAGACACCTCCAAGGTCATGGGGCCAGCATGACTGCATGGAGTGCCATTACCTTCCCACAGAAGCGATACCTATTGATCTACTCACATTTGCATGTTTTCAAACTGCTAGGTTGGCAGAAGCTGAACTAACAGTGGGAGCTCACCCCACTCTCTGGATTTGAACTGCCAACCTTTTGGTCAACAAGTTCGGCAGCTCAGCGGTTTAACCCACTGTGCCAAGAAAGAAAATAATCTCAACATGTTTCAGCTAACTTTTAATGAAAAGTTAAACTATGTATATGTGAAATGAGACAACCAGGTCAGGTAAACTTTGTGGAAGTAAACAAAAATGTTTTGAAGCTTCCAGAGATCTAGTGAAAGGTTCTTCCAAAATGCATCTGGGGACAATCCCCCCTTTTCATCTACAAGAATAGGTGCTGTTCTTATAGGCTATGGAATTATGTAATATATGTGTTGATATTTTTCTCCATAATGAAATGCCACTTTTAAACACTGCAGGTCTCAGAAGCATTTAAACAGCAGGAATTGTAGCTCAAATTTTAAACATTTCTGATATTTTGCTGTGAGCACTTTTCAACATGGCCAAATCCTCCTGATGAGTAAGCTGGTTATAGTTCCCACTTTCAATAGTAGTAGCATGCTAATATTAATGTATCAATTATGATGTTGAATTAGCAGTCTTTGCTATTGGGGCTTCAAGTCCCCTGTTGAATCTTGCTTTTGATTCAGCTTGATTCCTTAGTGAAGAGGTGTCAGAAAAGCATATTAATTCTGGCTTTTGGGTGTTTTTTCCCCCCGGGTAGTAGGCTGGTGTAATAGATGAATTAAACCCCCCCCCCAAATTAATAAACTATAATCCTTGAACAAAGGGAATGGGGGCTGATGCAGAAACATGAAGCAGGAGGAATGGTGTTAAGGAGTTTAGGCTCAACACACATTTATCATTACTTCCCACCAATGAATTGGCTTTTCTTAAGGCAGAATTATGTAGTAATTTCAACCAGCAGATCTTGGTGGTGAAAGAAGGACAAAGTGTTGGAAGGGAAAGGTACGGGTATTACACAATCTATTCTGTACCCCTAATTGGGAAAGACTTTACCAGTGTCCAAGAAAGGATGTAGCTACAGAAGACAATGGCAAAATGGAGTCTTGATAAAAAAAAATAACGCCTTCTTTTGGCCATATGGGAGACATTTTGGGAAAATTCTCTTTACTTACACTTGGGAAATGCCTGTTCAATATGTTGGATCAATCAAGGATCTCCAGACCAGAATGGGGTGCTTATTTTTATTTGCCCTCCAATCTAGTACCTTCCAGTTATTTCAGCCAGCTGGTTGGGGATGGTGGGAACTGTGATCTATTTCCAGAGAATACCAGACTGGGGGGAAATAGTATGAGACAGCTACACTTTGGAGAAAATTGCAGACAGATAATATTTCATGCATATCTCATTTAGCAAATATGAAATTGCAGGGATGTGGGAAGACCCAGAGCCTGCATTATCCAGACCTCGCTGTTAAGCCTACTCTCCCACACCCAGATGTTACGATAGATTAGTTTATCTAATGGAAATGTGTATCCTCTAATAATCCAGATAACAGGGTTGACTCAAGCAGTCTACAGAGGGGAGAAAGTGTGTTCTATGCAAAAGGTGCCTCTAGGACAGTGTTTCTCAACCTGGGGGTTGGGACCCCTGGGGGGGTCATGAGGGGGTGTCAGAGGGGTCATCAAAGACTACCAGAAAACACAGTATTTTCTGTTGGTCTTGGGGGTTTTGTGTGGGAAGTCTGGCCCAATTCCATCAATACTGGGGTTCAGAATGCTCTTTGATTGTAAATGCACTATAAATCCCAGTAACTACAACTCCCAAGGTCTATTTTCCACAAACTCCACCATTGTTCATGTTTGGGCATATTGAGTATTCGTGCCACGTTTGGTCCAGATCCACCATTGTTTGAGTCCACAGTGCTCTCTGGATGTAGGTGAACTACAACTCCAAAACTCAGGGTCAATGCCCACCAAACCCTTTCAGTATTTTCTGTTGGTCATGGGAGTTCTATGTACCAAGTTTGATTCAATTCCATCATTGGAGGAGTCCAGAATGCTCTTTGATTATAGGTGAACTATAAATCCCAGCAACCACAACTCCCAAATGATAAAATCATACCTCCCCAACCCCGTCAGTATTCAAATTCGAGTATATCAGGTATTTGTGCCCTATTTGGTCCAGTGAATGAAAATACATCCTGCATATCAGATATTTACATTATAATTCACAATAGTAGCAAACTTACAGTTATGAAGTAGCAACAAAAATAATTTTATGGCGGGGGGGGGGGGGGGTCACCACAACATGAGGAACTGTATTAAGGGGTTGCGGCATTAGGAAGGTTGAGAACCATTGCTCCAGGACAAGACATTTATTTAATGCTACAGAAAGAGGGAAATGTCTAGAAAGAAACAAATGGCTAACTAAGGAGAGAGAAGCACTTACCTTTGCTAAACAGTGGATAGTTGGGTAAGTTGACATTTTAAAAGTGATTCTGTGAATTAGTTCTATAAGTCGTTGTTTGCAAATATGTCAAAATATTTTCAAAATCCAGTAGTGATGGTTTAACAACGTGTTCCAACTGTTTTTTTTCTGCAGCTATCACTTTTCTGTGAAATATTTTGTGTCCCTGTAACTGTCTTATTAGCTCCATGAAGCCCAGTAAAATCACAGAAAGGCTAAAACCTGAAAGGGCAGCTCTAAAGGAATTAGATAAGATCCTCAGGCATAAAGATTTACTTTTAAATACCAGTCAGAACAACCTTGAGCTATAGACCAGGTATGGGCAAACTTGGGCCCTCTGGGTGTTTTGGATTTCAACTCACACAATTCCTAGGAATTGTGAGAGTTGAAATTCAAAACACCCGGAGGGCCCAAGTTTGCCCATACCTGCTCTAGACCATATTCTGATTACTAAAGTTGGGCAAGAGAGAAAAGCTGGAGGAGACGTCTGCAGGTATCATAGACTACCCAAGTCAGGTGAATGTGAGGGAAAATTAAACCAGGACTTTACTAGAAGCCAAAATGACTACTAATTGGAAGACAGTAGGAATTACAAATGATATCCTGATGTGTTGGAGTACAACCAATTGCTCACCCTTGAACACAGCTCCAACCCAATATTTTCTTGTTTTCCATTTTGGCATTTTTGGCAACCCATGGTTTTTTTTTTGTCTCAGGAGCAACTTGAGAAACTGCAAATCACTTCTGGTGTGAAGAACTGGCTGTCTGTAAGGACTTTGACCAGGGGACACCCAGATGTTTTACCATCCTATGGGAGGCTTCTCTCATGCCCCCGCATGAGAAGCTGGAACTGATTAAAGGGAGTTGACCCCACTCCCCAGATTCAAATTGCTGACCTTTCAGTCAGCAGTCCTGCTGGCACAAGGGCTTAACTCAGGGGTCCCTCAAACTTTTTAAAGTGAGGGCCAGGTCACAGTCCCTCAAACTGCTGGAGGGCCAGATTATATTTGGAAAAAAAATGAATGAATTTCTATGCACACTGCACATATCTCATTTGTAGTGCAAAACACACTTAAACAGTACAATAATTGAAATGAAGAACAATTTTAACAAATATAAACTTGTTAGAAGTGTGAGCCTGCTTTTGGCTGATGAGATAGGATTGTTGTTGTTGAAGGTTTTGGGGGCTATATGGTCATGTTCTAGAAGCATTCTCTCCTGACATTTCGCCTGCATCTGTGGCAGGCATCCTCAGAGGCTGTGAGGTTGTCAGAACCCCTGAGAATGATGCAGGCAAATAGATGCAGGCAAAATGTCAGGAGAGAATGCTTCTATAACATGGCCATATAGCCCGAAAAACCTACAACAACCCCATGATTCCAGCCATGGAAGCCTTCGACAATACATTGTTGTTGTTGTTGTTGTTGTTGTTGTTGTTGTTGTTGTTTGCTTTCAAGTAGTTTCATACTTAGGTTGACCCTGAGTGAGGGCCAGGTAAATAACCTTGGAGGGCCGTATCCGACCCCTGGGCCTTAGTTTGGGGACCCCTGGCTTAACCCATTGCACCACCAGGGGCTCCTTTGAGAAATAAAATTAAGCTCTGGACCAGTGGAAGTGCCCATCCTCCCACCATGGGCCTTTTTGGATTACCTATTTTTCTACACAAAAAGAGGTAGCACTTAAAAGATCTCTTGCTAAACCATAATTTTGTTCTTTATTAACTCATAAGTGTCAACCCACCTTACGTCTTCAACCCTGACAGAATTCTTATATTGCTTCACATCACCTCAGATGTCATGCCCAAGGTTTCAATGAATTCTTTTAATACGTTGAGCTCTTTATGACTTAGCACTGAGTAATGAAATGATTGTAGAGCTGAAATGTTACTTTTATAGATCACAGTTACAAGAACTCCCTAGTTATCTTGTTAGTTGATCTGGGGATACTTGAAATTTTAGTCCATTTCCCCCAAAAGATCTGCTATAATGAGCCAGCAGGTTTGAGCCGGTCTCTTGCAAATTCATTCTGATACAAAGAACCATGTTCTGGTTAAGTTGCTAGAGCCTTCGATAGGAATGCAAAATGTTCCTGCTTGTCAGTAGATTTTCATTTGCCCCCCTTCTCTTAGAAAACACTGTGATCAAAAGTGCAAGCCATACAATGCGGCGATATTCTTTTTTCAAAGTTGCCGAACTGTCTGTTGAAGCAGTCAAATGAGATGTGAATTTGGTGGGCAGTGAGGAATAGCATGGGAAAAAGGGAGAGAGAGCTGAATATTCCTGGAGGGAAGAGGGCACAAGGTTACTGTGACCGTTGCTTGCACATTGCGCATGTGATTAAAAATCAAATCTGGAGCTCTGCCTTCAATCATTTCACTGTATCAAAGGACGTCACCTGTTACCCAGTTTGAAACCAAATCAAGCTGTGATTTCATCCCTTGCCACCCACCCACCCACCTCAGAAACCAATTCCAATCTAAGCAGCTTAGCGTAGGGAATATCTTTTTGTGTGTGCACGTATGGTATGTTATTCTGTTGCAGTGCTTTCTAGTCTTCAGGGCCAGTTAGACTTGTTACAGGGAAGTGAACCGATTGGCTGATCAACCGAGCTCCGTTTCATAAATTATGGCTCAGCATGTACTAGCACGAGTCCTGGGACTGCTGTAATCCCGGGGGCCTGTCTGTTCCTGACTCTATGCCTGTTTGTTCTGCGTCGTGCATGATGTTGCTTTGGAATTTCCTGTCATAAGCAGCTGGCTGTTGTATCTCCAGAAAGACTCGGTGAGTAACTCTGACTTTTCAAAAACTTTGTGGGTTAATTACACACTGTGAACGGGGGAGCTCATCGGCGCGGCAATTGCCATGTCAACATTAGAGGCTCCTTCAGTGGCTCTGGGACTGTGTGGTCTTTGTGAATTAGCATGGCACTTAGTAGTCTGAGGGGGGTGAACCTGCCGGCATATATTTATTTGAATGTACCCCCCACAATAGTGTTCTGTGTGTGTTGTCTCCTCTTGCTATAAAAGATGGGAGATTACTCTAATTGCACATTTTCTACACTGCTGCTTTTTCACGTCAAAAGGACAGCATGCATTTGTTCTTTAGGCAATATTGAATGAGATTGTTTGGGGTGGGGAGTGGGGGGAGGGATAGATTACTACATATGATATCAAATTCTTTGAAAAACAACCCCAAACTTTTTCTTTTTATGCATAGTCTTCAGTTGGTTTAGTGAAGTTTGAATCAACATGTGTATGATAGAATTCTACTTGAGATTTTCTTTATTAATGCCAGAAGCAATCTTGAAACTTGGCTGTTTTACTTTTGAGTAACCTTGCATAGTATTGACACCTGTTATGAATTGGTTCCTCAACTGAATTGGTTCCTCTTAACTTCTGTATGGAATCAAATACAGAGATTACAGTAAACATAATGTACTGCATACACTTGAGTATAAACCTAGTTTTTCAGCTCTTTTTCAGTCCTCAGCTTATACTTGAGTGAGGGTCCTGGCAGGAAGATGTGGGGCTGAAAGAAGGGCTTCTTTCAGGCCCACGCCTTCCTGCCAGGACTCTCATCTCTCTGCACAGCAACCCAGATCTCCTTCCTCTCCTCCTCTCTCATGAAGCACACACTTCCTCCTCCTCCTCCTCTCTCAGCACCAGTCTTTCCAACTTTTCCTTATTCATATACACACAGCATTTCCCCAAAAATGTATAATTAAAATAAACTATGGTGATTATTGGAAGTATACGTAAGCACATTTACACTGAAGGAGATTAGAATAACCATTTAATCAGAATTGGACAGTCTTATCTTAAATTACAATTTTATGTAAATATTCAAAAACCATTTAACCTCTGGATGCCTCAATTAATGTAATTTTATTGATATCTATTTTTATTTTGAAATTTACCAGTAGATGCTGCATTTCCCACCCTTGGCTTGTACTCGAGTCAATATGTTTTCCCAGTTTTTTGTGATAGAATTAGGTGCCTCGGCTTATATTTGGGTCGGTTTATACTCGAGTATATATGGTAATAATGCCTAGAATAAACTTTTTAAAAGGCATGAAAAATGCTATCTAGAAATTCCAATATAAGATTACAGTCATTAGCACACATACTAGGTTGCATGTCTAGTATATGTCCAAAGCACATATACTAAATCTTAAGGAAATGCCAGAGCAGTGAGTTAGGGGTAAACTCTACCTTTCTGTATGTCCAGACCTGAGTGAGAAATGTTATGCTCTCCTGAAAAGGTCTGAATAATTGATAACTAAAATACGTTATTTCTGGTTTGATGCATTATGGTTGATTGGAAAAACACATAATCATTGGCTGGTCCAAAAAGCTAAGTGGCAAAAAGCAATAACCTGGTTGTGATTTTTATCTTGATCCAGCTGTTTCTTTTTTAATACACACACACACACTGGGAATTTTGTATATAATCATGGCAATGCTGTAGAATTGTGGCATGTAATGCTGTGTGGATTTGACAGTCAAAGTGACTCTGGAGAGATTAAATACACCCTGTTTTTATACATGAGGATCAAGATTGCCCTGCAGTCTGGTTGAATTATCCCAGACAATCCCACACTGGCCCAATATTGTTCAAATTTTAAAATGCTTTCAGAAAACCCAGCTTCTCTTTCAAACAGTGAATAAGGCCGACAGTGTTTTGCTCTTCTTACAGAAAAGGCTGTTGGGCTTCATTAATTTCCTCAATTGTGATGTTCTAATAAACCTTTCCCCCCCAGAAATAAACATAGAGACATTCACTATTTATAATACTTTGTGGGAATTACTTTCCAAAAACAACCCAACTTCTTTTATGTGTAGTTTAGAAAAAAATGTACATGTATGTTGCTTTCTGAGAAGAATTCTATGTGTATCCAATATGTATATTTTAAAAATACAGTATAATGCAGGGAAACATGGCATAATCCAGGCAGCCCAGAGCCCAGTTTTTTTGTGCCTAGACTCTTCTAGGACAATGCTTCTGAGGTGGAGGATTTACTGTTCTAGTTTTCCAATGGGCCAGGGATTGCCGCTAAGTTGGTGCCCATTGGGCACAATTGTTTCTTTTTTTCATTGAAGCTTTCATAGGCCTGGCCTATGGTCAAGGATTCTGGGAGCTGTATTCAAAAACTTATAGGAAACACTTAATAAGTTTGGATATGAAATAAATGAATTGGTCAGTTTCCTACCCAGGAAACATAATGTGTTTCTGGGAATATATGCTATATACCACAAGATGAAAGTATATTTTTGGATTTGATTGCTATCTTTCCTATGTTGTCTTATCAGAAGACAAAGGTGCTCTTTGATTCAATATACATATGATAACAGATGCTATTTTTGATAGTAAGTTAGAGTCTATTTACCTGTGAGGTCATTTCTTATGTAACCAGCTAGGAGTCCCCAGTGGCGCAATGGGTTAAACCCTTATGCCACCAGAACTGCTGACCGAAAGGTTAGAGATTCAAATCTGGGGAGCAAGGTGAGCTCCCATCTGTCAGCTCCGGCTTCCCATGTGGGGACATGAGAAAAGCCTCCTACAGGATGATAAAACATCCAGGCATCCTCTGGGCAACGTCCTTGCAGACAGCCAATTCTCTCACACAAGAAGCGACTTGCAATTTCTCAAGTCACTTCTCTCTCTCTCTCTCACACACACACACAAAATTTACTGGTAGCCAATGGCTTGGTGACTGCCACAAGCCCACAGACCACTACTTTGAGAGGCACTGTTCCAAAGACCATGTAGACTGCCCCAAATGCTTCCTCCAACCCATTATTTCCAAAACCAATGACAAAAAAAAAAATCTGCTGCTAGATTTGAAAAATGAGTATTTCTAAAACATCAAATGGCACAAGCTATTCAAAAAGTGAACTGCTTCTCTGGAAAGCTTTTGCAAGAAGCCATTCTCTCTCTCTTTTTCTTTCGCCAGAAATGTGATGGTCCAGGGAGATGAGGTCAAATGACTCTAAATAGTTTTTTTTTTTTTTTGTGGAAGCTGTATATGGATGCTGCATTTTGCCCATATCTGAAGTTTAGGCATTGAATCATAGAATCATAGAGCTGAAAGAGACCTTGTGGGCCACCCAGTCTAACCCCCTGCCAAGAAGCAGAAAAATCACATTCAAAGCATCCCTGACAGCCACTGTTTAAAAGCCTCCAAAGAAGGAGCCTCCACCACACTCCAGGGCAGAGAGTTCCGCTGCTGAACAGCTTTCACAGTCTTAACTAGCCTTTATTTCTGCTCCCCCAGCAAATCCATTAACTTATTCTCAAATTTATAGATGCAGTAACAGTACAGATGAAAGTTTAGATTTAATGTGTATGATATGATGATTTTTAAAGTTTTATTTTTTTCCTGTTTTTTGTGTTTTCCTGTTTTAAAAGTCTGTGACCCGGTAAGATTTGTGAACAGTGTCCTCGATCATCTAAACAACGTTCCCAGTGTGATACAGAAGGATCACATATACACATCTATAGCTTTGCACACAGTTTGTTTTCAAAGTGCTACTTTTAGTTCTTTCTTTTATGAGATACAACTTGTAGGCCAGGTCCTAGTATGAACGTATCGGAAAGCGAACGAGAGAGTGGCACTTGTAATCCAGTTTTTATTACACAAGCTACGATATATACAAAGTGTTCTGCATTCCTCCAAGATAACGAACATAACCAACATAATTGTGTCTATAATTTTGCCTTTAGAATGTCTGTTAAGGCAGTGAAATGAGCAGATAGTATCAAAATGCTCTATGAATCAGAGAGACATACATCATTGTAATTGCTTGGCTTGTCTACACTGTTAGTGACATGAACCCTGCTGTATTTCAGTCCTCCTACATTAGTTTTTGCAAATCTTTCTTGGAAACCAGTACTGCAATATCCAGTCCATTTACACAGGGCAGTGTTTGTTGTGCTGCTCTTGTGCATCCAAATAACATGACTTCTTCTGGTTGGGGCACATGCCAGGGTCTGTCCATATTGTTCTGCTAAAGTACTATGATTCCACTTTAAGTGTCATGGCTCAGTCCTATGGGATTTGGAGCTCCAAGATTGCATGGGATGTTACAGTTAATGTGGAACATGCAGTCATCCCTCCATAATTGTGGTTTTGACTTTTGCGGATTTGATTTAAGATGTTATCTCTAGGAATCTCTCGGTTTCCCACTGTGACTTTGTGGTCAACATCCTTTAGTAATGCCAGAGGACCTGGAGATTTCTAGACTGAACATTTCTCTAGGAGTCTCTAGGTTTTCCAGTGTGATTCTAGAATCAGTTTACAGTGAAAGTTACTCATAAAATCATGCTGGAAGACCGAGGCCCCTTCTACAGTGCCATGTAAAATCCAGATTATCTGCTTTGAAGTGAAATATATGACAGTGTAGATGTATATAACCCAGTTCAAATCAGATAATGTGGATTACCTGCTTTGATAATCTGGATTATATGACAGTGTAGATGGGACCCTAGATATTCCTGGAGAGCTATTCTCTCAGGTTAAAAAAAATAGCTCTTTACTTTTTTCCCACTTGCATGAGGGTCCTGTACCCTTAATTCTAGCAAATGTAGAGGGCTGTCTGTAGTGCTATAATTCTGGAGAATGAATGGATCTCGGAGGTGGTTGCAGAGGTGTTGTACGATCCACACAGCCCTATATCCTAGAAGATCAAAGCAAAAAATCCCACAATATCTGCTTTGAACTGGATTATCTGAATCCACACTCAGATAATGTGGGATTTTCTGCCTTGATATTCTGGGATATAGGACTGTGTAGAAGGGCCCCAAGACAACGGCCAGGACTAAAACAAATGATGTGTTTGAAGTGTGCATACCATTATCATGCAAAGTTTTCCTTTAAGCCAAAACCTGGTCCCTTGAAAAGGTCTAGATTTCTGGGTAATGAATGGGGAGCAAAACATTCCCCATTTCCTGGGGAAAAGCCTCACTCTGTCATGGAAGTGGGGGAAACGGTTATTGGTGCCAATGACATTCCTAGTGGTCCTAAACAGTATTGGCATTTGTAATAGCAGAAGCCCCTTTCCACCAAAATGTTCATAATGACGTGCCACACAGGCAACTCATGCTCATTCATGTACTAGTATGAGTACTGCAGCATATGTTAAAATGGGGCAATTTTTAAATAATCAGACATTCTATGGTATGTGAAATTCTGTGCATTGTGAAGCTGCTTGATATACAGTATACTCTAAGAATAACCTGTTTCTATCAGGTTGAGTCCATCAACATGTGAAGGTCTACCACACTTGTCGATGAGATACTGATGACTGGCACTGCTTGTGCACTTGTACTGGCTTCCCTCTCCATGGCAGTGATACCAACTTCCCTCGAGAAATTTCCCTGCGAGAGCTACGTGCCTTGTAATCTTATTTTCCGGATAACCCTTGTATTTGGGGTCTGTTGGAATCGCAAGAGCCACCAAGTTGTCACTTGCTAAAGTAATGGAAACAAAGAGGGACAGTCCCGCCAGGGAGGGCATTGGAGACTAATTAGCTATGCAGGGCAGGCTAAGGTTTCTAGGAGCTATAGTCCAATGAAGCCAGCCCAATGACCTCATTTGAGTACACAACCAACCTACACTGTTTTGTGAACCTTTGCCGGCTGTTGGAAATGAATGTGGATGTTTTGTTTACAGTTTATGTTATTATATAATTTTGTCTGATTATGTGTAGTTTAATTTATTGATGTTAGGTTTAATTTACTGATGTGAGGCTTGAATTTGATGTTAGGGTTTAAGGTTATTTTCATATGTGGGGTTTTCCTGGGATATTATGTCAGTGTTTGTTTTATGTAGGCATTGAATTTATTATTTATTATTATGAATGTTTGCCATTGTATGTTGGAATCCACCCTGAGTCCCCTTGGGGAAATAGGGCAGAATACAAATAAAGTTTTAATTAATTAATTTAATTAATTAATCCTAACAACTTCTGAAAGGCAATGGACTTCCTGGCTGTACTGTACAAATCCCTAAAAGCTGTTTTTAAAAATGTGTGAGGCTTGGACATGCCAAGGAAGTCTACACAAAGTATCATCTGTTTAGGAAATCAATTAGCTTTATCAAAAGTACACAACTGTTTAGAATCAAAGTGTGTGTGATAATCAATATTGTGGAGGGGGTGGGGAGCTGGATCAAATCCTTTGCATTATACTGTGACCTCTGTACCGATGCTGTTCGATTCCTGAATTGAATGGACACACAGATACACAAGCTGTTCCTCTGCAGATTCTGTTTGATCCCTAGCCTGCAGTTTTGCATGATATAACTTACACGCTGCAGCTTATGGTGTTAGTAAGCTCTGTTTGAAAGGCCCAATAATTTAGTGAATCTTGGGAATGTTCATTGTCCGAGGGCAATGTTTATTTTTTGGTTTACTAGTAAATTATTATAGCAATTCTGTCATTCAGTCAAAATATGTTGTTCTTACTCATAAGATGGTTGTTATTAAAAGTATTTCCCCTCCCCTTTGATATGTCTGTAAGGGGAATGAGAAAAATCAGGCCAGTTTTATATCCAGTTACACATTCCAGAAAAGTAATTTTTAAAATATTTTGCTGTGAGGTTTTTGTACAGGGTTCAGAACAACTTTTGAGTTTTCAGTTGTCCACTCTGTGTAAGACTGGTTGTATTAATTGTCCGCATTCCTTACTAAAAGAGAAGACCACCTAGTAGCACTGCTGGAAAGGACTACATGATTGCAGGAATGTCACTAGCAATTAATTATAAGATCTCTGGGGGAAGGGGGTTTAAAATAAAATCATTTGCAAAAGTTTAAAATAATTAAATTCAGCTAAATACTCTATAAAGATTTAAAAATTAAAGCTGTGTATGTGTTCAGATTAGGGTGGAAATCTATATTTAAATAAATAAATAAATAAATAAATAGGGTGGAAATCAATAGGCTACAAAGCCTTTCTTATGAAGCTACATTTTAACTTGATGCTGGAAGGAAACCAATTTTGCTCTCATTCAGTGCTCCCGGGGAAGGGCATTTCACATTCAGGATGGTACAACATACAGTAGTTATATATGTGAAGACGCGGTGCCAGGGAGGGTGATAAGCATGATCAGTCTCAGTATGAAACTCAGGAAGATATTTAAGATCATCGAGGAATCTCTCAAGACTGTCAAGAGGAACAAATTAAAGGTCAGTTATTTAAATTGATCTGAGAAGTGAGGTACCATATTTACTCGATTCTAATGCTCATCTTTTTGGCTAAATTACATTGCCAAAATTGAGGTGTGCGTTAGATTTGATGGCACATTAGAATCGTGCACATAAACCCACCTGTACAAAAAGGGCTGGAGGAACTTGATGGTAGTGGCAACTTCAGGGCTCCGTGGCAGTCAGAGGAGGCATGCCTGGCTGGTGATCCAGTCATTCCTTTTGCTTTGCTGTGAGTCCTGCCTCCTAGGTGGCCATTGGGTTCTCTCACCTGCCCCCCATCCCTAGGCTCAGTCCTATGCAGTTTCCAACTGGACTCCATCATCATCATCATCATCATCATCATCATCATCATCATCATCATCATCATCGCCATCATTAATTACTTATTAATTGCCCTCCATCTGAGATGCTCTAGGTGATTTGCAAGTTAAATTGTAAAAGATAAAAATACATACATACAGAAATTAATGATTAACATAGATCAAATGCTCTAGTGAAAAGCCAGGTCTTAAATGCTAGAGTAAAAGGCCCTAAGTCACACATAGCTCTCATATAGGGAGGCAAGGAATTCCATAAGGCAGGGGCAGAAATAGAAAAAGCCCTGCATCTGGTACTTTCCAAGTGAGTCTGCTCCATTTGAGAGAGTGACCTCATCTCTTTGCTTCCAACCAATTGAGCTGGTCCTTCTATATAGTGAGAATTGTTTTGATCTCTCTCCCCTTTCAGCTAGTACATAGTAACAGCAGAGGCCTCTCTAGGGTCTCAACAACTGTTAGGTGGTGAGAAGGTGGAAATGTTAGATGGCGAGAAGGTGAGGAATTGTGCTCATGAAGCCACACGCAACCTAAGTATTAGAATACTCAATTCTTAGATCACCTACAAAGTATTAAACAGCAGGCTTCTAGTAGAAATTTGGAAATAAAATTCATTTATATTGCATTTTTATTACTCAAGGTAATCAGCCTGTTGTTGTTGTTGTTGTTGTTGTTGTTGTTGTTGTTGTTGTTGTGTGCCTTCAAGTAACTTCTAACTTATGAGTTTGCCCTTACCTCCCTCTGAGGCTGTTGCGGTGTGTGCCTTGCCCTAGATCACCCAGGACGTTTCTGTGGTTGAGAGGGGATCCAAACCTTGGTCTCCCCAGTGTCCTAGTCCAACACTTGAACAATTATACCATGCTGTGGTTCAGAAGATTGCTTACACTGAATAACATTGCAGATAAAAGACAGCAGAGGCCAGAGGAGACGTTAAAAACAGTGTTAAGGGAAAAAAAACCCCACAGCAACAACATTGTCTACCAGGCAAACCAAAGGCAGATGGACTTATGAGAATGAAGAAGGTTTTGCTAACCATCAGAAAGTAGCAGGAAGAGGACCACTTGAGATTCATTAGTGCATATCACATGGAAATCACAGGAGTTCCATCAACTTTAATAATTCCTTGGAGTGGCATTTTTCTATCATGTATGTTTATTCTGGACTCTGACGTTCACATACTCCCAACTTGATGATCTTTGGCATCTTGCATTGCATTTCTCTGTAAGGCTAATGGGAGTTGAATTTATTAATGGAAACTGAGAACTTTTTAAAAAAAATGTGTGCAGACCATCCACCTGTGTCACCTGAATAGATGACACAGGTGGAAAGTAAAGGAAAGGAAAGAAAATACACATCTTATTTAAAGGCACAGATACCCATTTTCATGGACAATACAGAAGCAGTTTTGATTGGAGGTGATTAATTTAATTATGTAAATGGTAGGAGAGAAAGTGGCTTTTAGTGTAAAGCTATTATCATTTTCAGTCTTTATGAAGGATAATGGACATTTTTAAAACAAAGAGCTTATAAATATGATACCAATAGCAGCAAGGCAGGAAATTACATGTAGTTGGAAAACTGCAAAAAATTATGTTGCTTTAATGGAAAAGTGAACACCTACTGTTAAACTAATAAGATAAACCAGGATGTATCGTACATTTTGGATAATATTGTATCCATTTATAAAAAATAGATACAAAACTAACAGGTTCACTGGTTAAATTACTCTTCCAACACTATCTTTTTCTAAAATAAAACACATATAGTTGTAATGACAATGAGATCAATGAGAGAAGAAATACGATTCAGAAAACAAGAGGGTTGATAAACAATAAAGAATTCCATACTAGATATACCTACAGAGAAGTAACATTTTCAGTTTTCGTGCGCTTTTTTCTTTATTTTTCCCCTTGAATTATGCTGCTGTGTACTGTTTGTTGGATTAGTGTAAAATGAAAAAAACTAATATAAAACCCCACATGGATGGATTTATATCTGTAATTGTACATTTAGAAAGAATTGGTTGATTTAAATAAAAAGGCAGGACTCCATACCGTTGGGAAATGTATGCAGGTAACTTGGTTGATGGAGCCCCCAGTGGTGCAGTGGGTTAAAGCACTCAGCTGCTGAATTTGCTGACCAAAAGGTCACTGTTTCGAATCCAGGGAGCGGCGTGAGCTCCCATTGTTAGCCCTAGCTTCTGCCAACCTAGCAGTTCAAAAACATGCAAATGTGAGTAGATCAATAGGTACCACTCCAGTGGGAAGGTAACAGCACTCCATACAGTCATGCCTGTGGCCACATGACCTTGGAGGTGTCTATGGACAACGCTGGCTCTTCTGCTTAGAAACAGAGATGAGCATCAACCCCCAGATTCGGATAGGAGTGGACTTAATGTCAGGGGAAAACCTTGACCTTTACCTTTAACTTGGTTGATTGCTCAGTCTGTCATATGGTGAGAAGCAAGTTAAGATGGTGGTTGTTCTCTTTTTTTATGGTTCATCCTTAAGTCAGACTTAGGCCAGATCTAGTCAGTTCTTTTTGAAATGAGCACACCTTTAAAGGGAGCAGTTCCTCTGTAATGTCCATCCTATCTAAGCTGGTTTTGACCAATGATCTACCTTGCTTGAATTTGCCCATAATTATTTTTCCCTTTTTGTAAAAAGGAAGCAAATTTTGATGTATTTTCCCAATTTATTATTACATCTTTCACTTTTCCTGATGTGATGTGGTTTGTCAAATGACAGAGTTGCATACACATGTTTTAAATAACTCTGCAGTGGTGAAATGAACCCAAAAGTGTTTCATAAAAGTCAGACCTTGGCTTCAGAATGAAAACAAACTTTAATCTATCTTATGGGTTTCCGTTTGGTTCCACTCTTTATCTGCAGGTGTAAGGCACAATCGGCCTTTCAGCCAAGTCAGCAGACCTTGTTCTTCAATTTTTATTTTGCTTCTTTTTGCATTTGTTTTGGCCAGCCTAGTTGATCTCTTTTTCAGAACTGCTCGGACAGGGTGACATTTTTTCCACACTGCGGGGTTACCTATTTTAGTTTTCTTTCCTTGTTTGGGGAGTATATTCTCTCAAGACATTTGTTGTGCTGCCAGAAAAAAGCTGGCTGTGTTTTCCTTGCTTTGATGTAAACAATTTATGGTACCAAGAAATTGTTTTGTCATATTTTATGACATAGTGCTGGTGAAGCTATTTCTGGATTCACCTTAAGCCCTCTTGTGCTGATATAGAAGAAGTTGGCTGGATGTTTCATGAAGGGTGCAATAAATATACTACCATGATGAGAGCCAATGAGATGATGGTGTGATCCAAGACTCTCTCAGGCTTCGGTAAGTCTATTCATCTCTATGTGGTTTTCCTCTTTTCCCATTACTTTTGATCGTACCAAGCATTACTGTCTATTTTAGTTAGACATATCTTCTTCTCATGATATGTCCAAACTATGTCTCAGTTACAGTCATCTTGGCTTCTAAGGACTCTTTAGGCTTTATTCCTTTAATATGTTTTGTGAAGCTTCAGAGTTTTATTTCGGTTTTGAGCATGTCAGCAATTGAATGTCCTTTTGGACTGAATCCAGTTGCGTCATTAGCCACAACCCTACTCATAGTTGTCCTCTGTTGTACTGCAGTAGCTTATTGAGTGCCTTCTGACCTGGGAATGACATCTTCTGGCAGTATCTCTTCTTTCATTTTGGATTGTAGTGTCATATGGTTTTCATGGTACAAGGCATTCAAAAAGAGTTTATTGTTCCTCTTTCTGCACAGTACTAACACGTTAGCTATGGTCCCATGGCTCTTGTCTTTGAGACAACCTCTGCCAATGTCACCCCACCCACCCCACTACTGCTGCTGCCCAGTAGCTGTTTGGCACATTTAGTCTATGAGTCGTGCTGTGGCTAATGTTGCAACTGGATTCAGATTGAAAGGATCATCAGCTGTTGATATTTAGTATGGCTTCTTAGCAAAAGCCTGTTGACATGGAGGATGCTACCAGCAGCACTGTTACCATCAGCATAGCCTCTTGTCTTACAGAAACACTCAGTCCCACCACAACAGAAAGAAAATGCCATGGTGGGGTTAATATAAATCCCATATAAATCCTGAATACATAGTCTTTATATTAAACATTTCTAGTATTCTGAGCATTGTTGAAGATATTTTGGAATATTTTTAGATGTAGTCACAGAGAGCCTAAAGCAGAGGTCCTAAAACTTTTTAAACAGAGGGCCAGGTCACAATTCCTCAAACTGTTGGAGGGCCAGATTATAATTTGAAAAAAACAAACAAACCCCGAATGAATTCCTATGCACACTGCACATATCTTATTTGTAGTGCAAAAAACACTTTAAAACAAAACAATAATTAAAATGAAGACCAATTTTAACAAATATAAACTTATTAGTATTTCAATAGTTGTGTGGGCCTGCTTTTGGCTGATAAGATTGTTGTTGTTATTGTTGTTATGTGCTTTCAAGTTGTTTCAGATTTAGGTTGACCCTGGGCAAGGGCCTGGTAAACGACTTTGGAGGGCCATATCCAGCCCTCGGGCCTTAGTATGAGGACCCCTGGCCTAAAGCAATAACTTTTGGAAGAAATACTATAGTATGGCTGCTTTGTGATTTTTCTTATCTGGTTAGAGCCACAATGCAGCTTCCTTTTCAGTCCATGACATGTGTCACTCTCAGCAAAAGAAAAGCCAAGTAGTTATAAATGGCTTTATTTATTTATTTATTATTTACCATATTTATATACTGCCCCTCTCAACCCAGAGGCGACTCAGAGCTGTTTACAAGTGGCAATGATTCAGTGCCTCCAAAGTCATCGCAATTAAAAGTATAACAGTCATAAAAACTATTAAAAGCATTATCATACAATATAAAATTATAAAACTGTACAAGCCTTAAACATTATCACAAATGTCTCCATATTAAGCCATTATTCAATTGCATCATCAAATAGTTCAATTTTCCCCATCAAATCTTTAGGTACTTGATTTCTTTTTTAAATGCTTGGTTTTACTTCTCTTTTGTTGTTTCTTTCATCCTCTTTCTCCCTTCTCCTATGCTTCCTAATGTCTCTCTGTCTCTCCCTTTCCTGCCCTCCAACTGCTGAATGAATGTGTCTTTCCTCCCCTCCTCTTTCTTCCTCATCCTCAGTTTTCCTGGTTACACTTGTCATCTTCTTTCCCCGCAACCCTTTTTGTCATTCTCTGCCTGTCCCTTTTTTTCTACTTTCACTCTTTCCCTCCCTTGTCTTTCCTCCTTTTAGGTCTTTAGCTTCTTTCCCTTTCTCTGCCTTAAAGGAATTTGTGAACCCATTGCTGTCTAGATTGTGAGTTTATTTCTAAAAAAGTATTTCATAGGTATTGGTAAAATTATGAGGCAGGTGGGATGAGATACTACAACTTGAGATGTGTGTGGAGTTTCCACAACTGCTACACCCATTGTTAAAACATGAATCCAATCAGGCCTTCACATTTGTGGGTTTCACTTTTGTGGTTTTGAGTATGAGCAGATTTGATTCATATATAATCTCTAGAAACCACTAGGTCCTCCAAAGTGACTCTGTAATTGGCTTCTGCCATAGGGGTGCACTAAGGGGCCTATGGATTCCTTGAGAAGTGGTCCCCTCCACACAGATTTTTGTGCTTTTTGTACTCATGTTTTTACTACCTTCAGTGTCCCAGTGAATGCAGAGCATGGATTATAAACCAGAATTTCATTTTGTTCTGAACATCATTTTATTTTTTTTAAAAAACATAACAGTGTTTTAGACATCTAGTCTTTTCATCTTTGTCTAATATTTAATATATAATGTGTAGTCGTCACTCAAACTGGAACTTGGAACATTACATTAATGGATGGCTCATCCTGTGATGTTCCAGACCATGGCACGGTTCAGCGATCACATGTATATGTTGTTTTCTTCATTTCCTCCTCCTCTTTCTCCTTCCCCAGTGTGGTTTGGTGTATACATTCTGCAGAGAAGCACAATGGGTCTCCTAATTCTTAGCCATGTCTAATTGGCAGAAAAAAAACTAATTGATTGCCTAGGCTGTTTACAAGATGACATTTTACACAAGTGTTGTAAGGCTGTCAATTGAAATAGTTCATGTAATGTGTTGTAGTCACAGTTAATTGTGTTATAGTGGGCCGAGACTGGTACAACAGTCCTTAATTGTGTTTCATGCCATACACAAAGGAATTTTTGTGTGCTTTTTTAAAAGGACTTATATATCTGTAATATTTGTAATCTGGTCATGTAACATGATGAAAGAGTTTCACACATCCGTTGATAGGACAGAGTGAAATGTTCGGAATACCTTTTAAAATACACATGCGACAGCAGAAAGTCTGCAATCTTCTCCATAGTTATCTGCAAGCAAAGCCCACTAAACTTCATGGGCCTTAGTTCTGAGTAGATATATGTGTAGTTGCACTGCAAACTTCTACTGGAAACCACCTCAGTTTTGAAGTTTCCTTAAAAAATAAATAAAACCCCTCCAGCTGTTTACTTATCTTTTCAGCTATGGCTAGTATAGGCAAGGAATGCTATAGGTTACTCTCTAACATCTGGGCAACAATATCTACATTGCACAGTTACACAACACAACAGTTTGATATCCTGTGGAATCTTAAAAGATCGTTGAATTTCTCACTGTTCTAGAGCTTTTTCATACTGCATTGTTATAGCAATATTCCATTTTAACTGCCATGATTACATCCTGCTGAATATTGGGGGTTGCAGTCTGGTCAGATGCAAGAGCTGGCTGACTGGGAAATATCCTCCCTTAGCTACAAATCTTAGGAAATGTTATTTTAAGAGATGTTATCTATGTATTACTTTTCACAGTCGAATTGAATTGTGGTAGCAATGTGTAGCATCACATTTGCTTGAAAGATGGCATAAATCAAATGAATGCTAGCATCACTATGAGACAGTACAGTAAAAGAAAATGGTGGAAGCAGGGTTGTCATTCTAGGAACCTAAGACCATTTTGAAGTGGTGCTTGAAATTTGAGAACAATATGGAAGTGCTGCGACAACAGAGGTATGAGTGTCCAACAGGACCTCCAACATGCCTAACAATTGCATGCGCTTGTGATAAGTCTGAGATACATGGTATTGTGTGTGATGTGCTCACACAGTTTCAGAAGGCCTCGCACAGTAATAAGTCCTGCTTCTTCTGCTACACTGTTGGAGCAGTTTAGACCAGTGGTTCTCAACTCCCAGATGTTTTGGCTTTCAACTCCCAGAAATCCTAACAGCTAGTAAACTGGCTGGGATTTCTGGGAGTTGTAGGTCAAAAACACCTGGGGACCCACAGATTGAGAACCACAGGTTTAGACATTCACTACAGGAGTTGATCAAACAATGTGCACACAAGACAGGAGTTAGCTGAACAAGCATATGAAACATTTGTAAAACAGCAAAATGGAGAATCTTCACCCCCAAATTATTACATGCATTGAATAAAGATGACCCTGATTGAAGAGTGCAGTATTATGAGTGGTTTTACCATGATGTGAGGGATTATCTTGATGAGAATTTACCAGGACAATGGATAGGATGAAGATGTCTAGTTGAATTTTCCCCACATCCCTGACTTCAACCTGTGGGAAGACCTTAAAGGATATGGTCTACCATAGAAAACTAGTTATACTGGCAGTACAGGCCAGTACAGTTTGTAACTATCCCAAGTTACAAACAAGATAGGTTCTGTAAGTTTGTTTGGAAGTTGAATTTGTATGTAAAGTCAGAACAGGTACATTTTAAAGTGTAACTCCATATCTCTATCTCTATCTATCTATCTATCTATCTATCTAGATTAGATATAGATATATCTGGCTAGCTAGCTAACTTTGGATAGCATGGGTGTTTGTTTTGCTGTCTGTGCCCCTGTTCAGAAGATTTCACCTCACTTTTTGTTCCTGTGATAATTGGATTTTGAAAAATTTGGCTTGTTGTGGAAACAAGGATTGGTGAGAAAACTTCAGTGGAGACACCTTTTCCCCATGATAACTTCTTCGGGAATGAATTTCCTTCTCAAGGGGTAGATTTCTGTCACTTCCTGTTGTCTCACCCTCATTCTTAACTATGAATCACTTGTAAGTTGCATGTTTGTGGCTCAGGGACTGCCCGTACTCCAGAAAGTAATTGAAATAGGAATACAGGTAGACATTTTGTTCAATGCAGCAGTTTGCCATAATGAGAAGTTTTTGAATGCTTACGTTAACTGCTTTAAGCAGCTCGATAATTGCAGAAGCGACTTGTATTCATCATTTGTTATTAATATATATTGAGTAATACAATGTTGACATGATTTTTCCTTTCTTAAAATGTGTATACATTTTTGGCACCCTTTGTATAATGTAAAAGGGACTGTAGTGTTTCTTGCTACGGTAGATGCTAAGTACCCTGCCAAACTACAAAAAGCAGAGTTCCATAGAATGGAGCCTTGACAGTTAAAATGCTATAACGATGTGGTGTGGCTAAAGCCACGGAGTGCTGTGTGATTCCAGTCCTTGGTCTACAGAAATGCGGATTGATATTACCCTTGTTAGCACATGAGTCATTGAATTGCCAGGTAGAAATTGAATTGTTTACTAGGCATTCGAAATGAGCAATAAATTGATTTAGTGTAAGTACACACACAGGAATTATAAATGTCTGCCAAATACGGTTTTGAGACAGTGGGCTTTAGGGCAAAAATAGAGAAAAACGATCCAAGTTTCTTTTCTTTCTATAAAAGAGATTTCTGAAAATATTATGTTTTCACTCCCACTGCAGATCTTCTGAGGAGGAAAAAAGCCTTGGCCTCTTTAAACTTGGATTAGTCTAAGCATTTTTAAAGGATTTATCCCAGCTTTTCAGAGCAATGGGGAGCTCTAATTTCAAGCTTATGGGGATATTAGGATCTCAGATCAATATCAGAAGACTTTCAAAGCATTAGGAACAAAATGTTATATAAAGGATACAATCTGTTGTGTGACTGGGAGCTGGCATATTTTGTAGTAACACAACTGCCAGGAAGTCAAGCGCAATTACAATGCGTGTAATCCTTTTTATGTAGTAAAGCTAGGAAACTGTCATAAATCATGGTAGATTCTTGGTCTATTTAGCATGCTATTGTCTGTACAAGAAGGTGGAATTGCATAGTTTCCAAGTTTTGGGGAACCTCCAACATCTAGCATCCATCACCATTGGCAGTGCTGGCTAGGACTGCAAGGGTTTGCAGTCCAACAAAATCTAGAGGGCTGCACAATTTTCAACTCTGGTCCAAGCACTGACTATCCATGGGCCTCCAAAATTTCAAGCAGAACTTTTTCTAACTCTATTGAGGGGTAAAACAGAGATTGGGCAGGGAAAATGCTCCTTGAAGGGTAATCCATCTCTTTTTCATTGCTGTTTGTTGACTAGGGAGCATATTTTACAGCTTTGATATTTGAACTAAAGTCAGGTCACTGTGTCTTCATCCTGCCCCTCTCAAGAAGCGTAAGTTTGCAAAAGACTATTGCTAGAACCCAGAGGAAAAGAGGAGCCAAACCGCTTTAGATAAAAGATGTTGTTTTGCTCCTCTTTCCACCAAGCTCTTCTTCATGACAAAGTCTGACCATTAGATGGAGCAGCAGCAACTGGAACTCTCCCGCTGATAGGCAGTAACATCTCATTGAAACCAAAAGTGCTTCTTGGGATCAAGGTCAGGATGGTCGAAATACTTCCCAATTTTCTCTCAGCCTGGGGTAGCCGAATTTGTGACCACTGTGTCACAGATGTTTGGCTGAGCCTGTCCAGCAAGCACCGTCCTCTTGTGCTGCTTGATAACTGGGGCGAATATTCCTGTTATAGCTTGGCACTGACATTTGATAAGCTGATTGGGAATTTTTTCTCCAAGGTCTTTTCTTGGCAGGATCAGCAGGAGAAGTGTTGAAGTGTTTCTCTTAATCATAGGTGGTTACTCTGGAGATCTTCTGTCCTGAATCTGAATTGCTCTCAGAAATTGTTCCAGGTTGAGTAATGAGCTTTATAAAACCAAATTCACCATGGTAATAAAATATTCACCCATCAATTTACTTGCCTTGCAGAATGACAGGCAAAAGGTCAATGGCATCAGTCCTTCTAACATTGGGAGGTGGTGGTTCTGTCAGCATGAGGTTGGTAGTAAAGAGATCCATCATTCTAGCCAGCCGATAATTCACCTGCCCAGCAGGTATATGTCCTAGCAACCAGGCAAGTGCTGACTCTCAAGCCATCTTCCAAGGTAGTCTGCTTGCCACAGAGGAAAGGGTAATTGATCCCTGCTTGTTCAGGAGTTGACACAAGAGCTACACCATTGTTGATATGAAAACACAAAAGTGGTCTCACTTGGAAACAGCTTTTGTGGGTGATCTTCCCATGCTGGCTCTTCCCAATGCTGTTATCAATTTCTCATAATGAATCCCTATGACACCCTCATTGGCTAGTCCCCCAGAACTCCCTGGAAGCATACACAGGTGCATGAGGGCATTGACTGCCCATTCAAGAAAGATCAGCTATTGCCTAGTTATCTATGGATTAATCAAGGAAATCAAGGACTTCCTGAAAAAAAAAATACCTGAATTAAGTAGTGTTTCCTGTCTTGTGCTCGATTTTTAAATCTTTGTAATACCATTTTTATATTTTAAGTGGTATAACTTGCTCCCTCCAACTTTCTGGAAGAAGCAGCTCATAACTGAGGATCACAATCCTGGGCAAAGAGCGGAGAGGATACAGGCATTTCTTGCATGGTTATTTGTGCTATGGAAGCCATTCCTGAAGGCTAGCTTTTAACAGATGACATCTTAGAAATGTTGCTCTGGAAGGATAAAAGTGTAAGTTGATAGTGTAAAAAGTGCAATCTGGGAAGTATACCCCTTCGTCCGCCATCTGGGCCACATCTGGAGTTGGAAGGGTGCCCAAACACATCTAAGTCACCCCAACATACTTACACTAAAGGATGCATTTCAATGACAATTTGTTTTATCACACCTCTTTTAATGTGACCTCATCCTATATCTATATTCATCTATATCTTTTAAAAATCTGAGATCTAAGTGGATAGTTCGATTTTTGGCTGGAAAATGTATTTTACTGGAAAATAAAGGACGCTACTATCTTTCTTCCTGCAGATTCAATTTATCTAGTGTTTACATAGTATATTCTACTATACTATATAAACAGTGTGATAGCAATGCATAAGTTAAGTTTTTTCTTCTTGTTGAAAATGAAAGCAAAAAATCATCACATATGGTGCCCAGTGCTTTAAATACAACTGGGATAGTTCATAACAATATATTGTTGCCAGGATGGTTCAGAGGGGAGCACAGAAATCTGAGCACTTGGAAGATGATATAATTGTTCTGGCTAATAAAATGAAAATGACAGTGCTTCAAACTCTGAGTGTCAAACCTTCAAACCACAAACCAGTGTACCGTTGTTTGTGCTAAGATATCTGGGAAAAGATTGAGCTATGTTATTGTAGTTGTGAAGGAGTAAATATGGCCACATCAGTGTGTACTAGGTTGCTACTTCTTGAAGTAGTGCTTCTCATTTCAAACATTTTCAGATTGCCCAATGACCATCTCTATAACATACACTTGAAAATAGAAGAAACATTTTTGACCAGTATGTTCTTGAATCCCAGGAGAGTTTTCAAGCTGACAATTAATCCAGAATGCTGCTGCACACATTTTACAAGCCTTGCTTATATACATCTCCACTGGGATAATGGTGTCTCCTTCCAGAGGTTTGCTTCCCCTTCAGGTATAACTAAGCTTCAGGTATCTCCTCTTGGGATATTGTATAAACGTTATCTTACCTCATTGGTATGTCCCACTCGCCAGATGTTTGTTTTCAAATTCCAAATCCCAGCTACCTGACAAACTCTGTTACATGTTTTACACAACACACAAGTTTTCCTTCCATCTCACTCCAACTCCCTGGTTGTAGAAAACATGGATCTTTCCCTGGAAAAGTATACTTGCCATTGATTTGGGAGAGAGGTATTCTCTCAGTCAAAGAACAGGATGCGTTGCGTGAATCCTGTAAAACTCTGGCGCCAAACCTTGAATGTGACTGCTTTCACAGATCGACCATGAGCCCTAAAGTCTGCAAAAAGGATGACATATACAAAATAAACAAAGCCACCCACAATGACTGCTGAAGTGAGCCAGGAAAGAGCAGAGCAAATAAGAATGAGAACCTCTGAGCTCTTTGGATAGTTTCTTTTAATTAACTGTATTAATAGAGAACAGGTTTTTAAAGGTCATTTCCATCAGCAGTGATATTTACTGTCTGTTGACAAATGAATGCCTCTTTTTTCATTTTTCCCATGTCTTTGGCATGGATTCAAATGGTTCAAGAGTACACAGTCATCTTGGGGAGTGCGGGGAAAGGGGGCGTGAATAGCAACAAAACACTTAACAGTCCTTGCTCCACCATGAACAAACATTTGATCATGCTATAGATGCATTCATTTTTTCTCTATTTAAAAGTTTAATCAACACACATCTCTTTGTTTTCAGTGTACAAAAATTTGACAGCACAAAACTCAGTATATTGTTTTCTGGCCTGGGTAGAGACAAATTGTAACATTTTAAATGAAATAAAATCTGGACATAACTCTAAAAGTGGTTGGAGATTCATCTGAATATTCCTGTTGAATCCAAAGCATTTCAAATGGGTTCTTATGATTTAACCAATTTCATATTGGCCTGAGGTCACCACAAAACTTTGGATAATTCTGAAACTTGGGATGAGTAAGATTTAGCACATGATATGTATATCGGTAAATGAAGCTAGTGGTATAGAGCTTGTTCAGACAGCATAATCGCTGAGGAATATCCATATCTCACCTTTTCATTGTAAAATAGCACAGAGTAGCAAATAATATCCAAAATGACAACATGTAAAAGCCACAAAACAAGAAAGATACAGCAGAAAGAACAACACAGAAGTATTGGAATCAAAATAAAAACCAGAGTAATTAAAAGTTTGCCTAGATCCCCAGTTTTCACCAAATGGCAGTTGCCCCTCCTCCCTGAAACAGATTTCCATAATATAGAAGGTGATCTCTCCATCAGATACTATGTTATGGGCAAGGTAGTTTGGTAGATGGTTCTTTACATAATCCTGGTCTCAATCCATTTAGGGATTAATAAGTAACAACTCTTTGAATTGAGCCCAGACAGCCATCAGTAACTAGTGCAGTTCCTGTAAAATGAGCATGACAGTAACCATGTTTCAATGAGCACCCTAGCTGCTGCATTCTATACCTGAATTGCTCACAAACATGTGTATGGCTGCCCCATAGTCTGTGCATAACACCAGTCCACTTCAGGGTTCCCAGGTCCTTCCCCGGTTTTCAGGGCATGGAATAATGTCTGGGAAAAAGAAAACATCCATTCTGTACATATATGATCAACGTGTCATTCACTGCTGCTGACTGCTTTGGAATGGCAGCTATAGATTCTCCACATGTTCCCTCGCTCATCCTTTCTTCTCTTCTCAAACTAAATGAAGCATTATATATTGGTTTCGGGAGTTGAGCTCTGAAATCATAGGGCATTAAGTGCTTCTGATCTAGCAATTTTATTGCCATACTTTCCAATATTATGCAGATGTGGTCAACATGGTCAAGGTTATTAATGAGGAAGAACACACAAGCTAAGATATGCTACAGCAGTTCACTATTGCTTGAGACCACTGGAAGGGTGGGATTCTGTCCCCTTGTCTGTTTCCCCTTTTGTTAATTGAGTGTAAACCACGTTTGTAATTTTGAGTTCAATTTGCAGCAGCTGAAGCAAGCCAAAGACCAAGGGGGAAAGTGTCATAACACAGTTGTCTACTGAGGAATGGTTATATAAGGATTTATTTTGACAAGGATAATTCTGAGATCAAACTTTTTTTTTTACTATGAGAAACCTAATGCAATACAAAGCAAGATAACTACTGCAAGGCTTTGTACAGAACATCATAAAATGATAGTTTCAGACAGGCACCACAATGACTACCTTTTACTGAATTGTAAAGACAAACAGCATCAGTGATTTTGTAATGCTCAGTAATTCTTACTGTCCTTTTAAAAATACCATTTTGGTTATGGAGGTCTGAAACCTGTGATTTGGCATTACTTAGCCTACTGGTGGGTTGTCTGTAGTAATGAGCATCTATTATATGAGTTTTCTAAAAGTAAAGAATAGGAAGTGAGCAAAAGTTACAAATCATTGCAATAACTTGGATAATTTTCATGTGGCATAATATTTATTCTAGGTTTCCTGTAAGACTATTTCTCACTTTTCCTGGCTACTGCATTGGCTTAATGCACTGCCATTATACTGCTATTTTTCTCTTAGCAAACATATAAAACGTAATAGCTGTGCTTGTATTTGGAGATTTCAGACAAGTTGAAGTTTACTAAAGGTTGCCAAGAAGCCTAGAAGTCTTGGTGTAGTGATACGAGCTTTTGAGAAAGCTTGCCTTAATTGCCAAGTGAAAATGAAAGTGTGGATGCTGGCAGAATAAGACATTGTGAATGTGAGGGAAATCAGGTTCAGAAAGTCTCCTGCTTTTATGATTTTATCACTCTTATACCAGTGGTGCACCGCAAACAGTAGATATGTTTGGGAAATAGAGTGTCTTTGAATGAATTCTTAGTCTTAGTTGGCACTAAGCATCCATATCGCAATCTCATGGATTGTGGATACATTGCAAAAGGCAGAAAGTGCCACGAGGCATGGGAAGATGAAGGCCAAAAGGAAGATTAACAGACAATGAATGACGAACATTTGAATATAAAGCAGAGTCTGTTTGTTTTGATGAGTCAGAATCAACTAAGGTCACTGAGTACTTTGTACATTTATACTGGAATATTAATGTCTGAAATAAATAGACTACCAGTCTCTGTCTGCACATAATTCAGACTTGAGCTTCTTATTTTGAAGATTCACCAGAGTGTTTCTAAGGAAAGAAATGACAACCAAAAGATGATTTAGAAGACTAGTTGACTTCAGCTCTCAGCATGATCCCAATTGTTAATGCTGCAAAAATTGTATGAGGACTAGGCAGGATGGAAACAGTTCAAGAGACAAAGGGCCATGGTCAAGAGAAAAACAAATGGGTCCTATTCTCCCAAGAAATTTGCATCTTATCCAAGCCCATCCTCATCATTTTGGTACAAAAAGTAATAAATCCCACAAGCACTTTTCCACACCCTTGTTAACAGAAATACAACAAAGATGATGTAATCAATAACTTTATGCCCTTCCATGACACCCTATGAGCTCATCCTCATTGACCACCTAGGTTGGTTCAGAATTGGTTTGATAGAAACTTGTGTGACTGTGTGGATCATTATACTGCTATTTCTGGCACAGGTTTGAGGCCAGGATTGTGATTACATTATCTACAGAAGGTGGCCTTGAACTGGTTCCAGAATTCCACAGAGTGTGGGTCCACCCATCCCTGGTAGGAAGACGGAGAGCAGAGGCAAAAAGAGCAGAGCCGGCCCTGCTCTGCTCTTTTGCCTCCTGAGACACACCTCAGGGCCTCAGTTTTCACCTGCTTCAAGATGCCTTGTGCCCCAAGATGTGTGCATAGGAGAGGCAGTGGGAGCATATGTCTCCTCCTCCTCCGCTCACAAGGCCCGCCCCCCTTGACTCCACTCACCAGAGCCAAGGCCACCTCCTTCTGCTGCTGGTGAACCCCCTTCCTTTCACCAGCCTCAACTGGGCCCTGCCTGATGGGTGCTATCCCCTCCCTGTCTGTGCCAGCCCAGGAGGGCCAAGGCGATGTGGAGCTGGTGGGGGTGGCCCTGGTTCTGGTGAGGTGGTGGGGCCAGGTGAGCAGAGGAGGAGGACGAAGCCATGGTGACTTGGGGCAGGCAGGGAGACTGGCACGCTCCTGCTGTTTCACCTGTGCTTGACCTGCTCACCCACACTTTACCATATTAAGCAAATGTAATGTGCACTCCAATTTTGGTATGGTCAAAAAGGTGTGTCTTAGATTCACATAAATACGGGATTTTCAGGAAGCTGATAGAGCAGCTTCTCTTCTTTTTTCAACAATTGTATTATTCTATTAGTGCCAGAGTAGGCACTGCCTTGCTTGCTTTGCACATGCCTTCTATACTTTTGCATATGGTTTATAATAATGGATAATAGGAAGTGCTTACACCTGATGATGCTGGGAAAAGGGGTTGATCATCCTTTCAGGCTTTTCATAATGTGGGGAGGAAAATGAACTGCCAGCTGCCAAGGTCGTACCTGTTAGAATGGGTACAAGAGTGAAGGAGGGTTACAAGTAAGCCCTGGAATGACAGAACATATTGGGGTATTGGTGAATTGGATGAAATACCTTCACAAAACCCTCTAGTTTTGTCTCAAGCATGCTTTGCCCAAATTGCAAAATATAAAGGAGGAAAACTTAGTGCCTTGTTCTTATGATAGAAGCCAGATCTCTTGAGAGGATTCCAGAATGCTTGATGGACTTTCTCATCGTGTCAAGATGGCCAGACACAAAAATAAAATACTGGTGAGATTTCCTTACTCTCTAAGCTTTCAGCTTTAAATAGAAAAAAGCTAACACACATTAATTTGGATGATTCAGCATAAATGTTAATTTTGGTTTACAAAAGTGTTGCAGTTGACCAAGGACAAAGAAGTTTCCAAATGAATAGGTATAATGTTATGCTGCAGCCACCAAAACTGATCACCAGTGGGATGATGCCTAGGCCCAGAAGCAGATAAAAGGCCTTCCCTCCTTGCCAGCTGCCCCTGCCTTGGCCTTGGAGGGGAGAGAAAAAGAGGCAGGCACAGCTCCATTCTGCCAAGGCCTGTGCAGTATTTTATTTAAACTGTAAGCCAAAGGGCCAGGAACTGTCAAACTAATAATTCATAAGCCATTTTGAGAGTCTTTCTAGCTGAATAGTGGGATATAAATACTTTAAATAAAATAAATAATTATGACTTGCTGAAACCACTACAACTGAGAAGTAGTAAGATGATGCTCTGGATCCCATCAGGTAGGGATTGCTACAGCATGTTATTATATCTATTTCTCTAAAAAGGAATGTTTGGAGCTCTGGCCAAAGGAGTGCTGAGCAACTGTTTCTTTTCAGTGTAATAAAAACACTGTCAGATACTTTTTTATTCTATATTTTCAATTTGGTCTCCTCTCCCACCTGTAAGTACAGGCAGTCCCCGAGTTACAAACATCCAACTTAGAAATGACTCACAGTTAAGAACAAGAGTGAGACAACAAGAGTGAGAAAAATCTGCCCCTTGGAAGGGAAATTCACTCCTTCCAGAAAGAGTTCTCATGGGGAACAGGTATCTCTACTGAAGCTTTATCCCCAGTCCTTGTTTCCACAACAAGCCGATTTTTTCAAAACCCAGTTATCACAGGGACAGAAAGTGAGGTGAAATCTCCTGAACAGGGGCACAGACAGCAAAACAAACACCACAAGGATGTTAGCTATTCTATGCTATCCAAAGCTAAAGAATATGTCTTTTTGGCTGGAATTACATTTTAAAAATGTACCTGTTCTGACAAACAATCAAATTCAACTTTACAACAAACCTACAGAACCTATCTTGTTCATAATTTGGGGACTGCCTATAGTGCTTTTATTTACATTCAAACCTACTCAAGATTTAAATGCACCGGAAAGAAGTCTGCAAACTCTACTCAGTGGTATTTAAACCTGAAAAATTGAGGACAGACATTTCTTTTTTCAGGCAAGGTACTTGTTTTTCCTGCCACAAAGGTACAGCATTTACTACTTGCAAATAGGATATATAGATCAATTTTCTTTTTTTTCAAAGGCAAATGACATGTTGCTTGGAGAGAGGAACTCATGACATGCCTAGCAGCCCAAGGGAGTGCATTTCTGCTCGACAAGGCATGTGCCATTACAGTTGTTTCTCCACATACATGGTTTTGACTTTCGTGGATTTGATTATTTAAAGATTTGATTACAAATGTTCTCTCTAGAAACCTCTAGTACAATTTTATGTCAACTACTAGTGGGCCATAGAGTCATGCTGGAAGACTTAAACATTCCTAGAAAAGTGTTCTCTTGAGTTAAAAACACACATTTTTCACTTTCATCGGGGGATGTGGAGGGCTGACTGTACTTGAGAACCTTTGTTACATCTTGCTTTTAAATTCTTTTTTACAACATTAGTTTATTGCACAAAACTAACTATGTGGAAAGTATCTTTCTGGCCATAAGCAACATACGTTCTGATGTTCAATAAGAGGTGAAAAGGAAAGAAGAGAGAATTTTGGTTCTGCCCTTAGTATGTCCCTGTGACCATACCTCGAGAAGCCTGACTTGGCCATGGTGGTCCACGCCTTAGTTACATCCAGGTTGGATTACTGCAATGAGGCTGCCTTTGAAGATGGTCTGGAAACTGCATCCAGGATTGGCAGCCAGGTTGCTAACTGGAGCTAATTATAGGGAGTGGACAATGCCCCTATTAAAACAGCTTCACTGGTTGCCAATAAGTTTCTGGTCCCAATTCAAAGTTCAGGTCATCACCTACAAAGCCCTAAACAGCTTGGGCCCTGCCTATCTTTGTGACCTCATGCCCCCCTATGTTCCTGCATGACCATTAAGATCTGTGCAGTTGGTGGGAATGAGGGAGAGGGCCTTCTCTGTGGTTGCCTCTGGCTTTGGAACACCCTCCCTAGCGAGATCAGGCGGGCCCCCACATTGTCCTCCTTCTGGAAGGAATTGAAGACTTGGATGTTTGGACAAGCCTTTGAGAATGTCTAGTCCCAATGGTCTGCAATTTAATGCCACAGCACTGCACTTTTATCTCATGCTGTAGTTCATTAGCTAAAATTTGCACTATCCTATTCCCTGCTCCTGTTTGCAGTTGGATATGTTTTACGACAGTTCTCATCATAGGTTAGGGACACTGTTTTTGAGCTTAAACTTTGTTTTATTTGCTTTTAGTTTTATTTTGTATTGTATTGTGTGTTTATTTTATGCCTTGTTTATGCCTTTGGGGAGATGGGGTACAAAAAGAAAGTTGTTGGTTGTTATTGTTGTTGTTATTTATTATTATTATTATTATTATTATTATTACTATTTTACTGACACAAAACCGCAGTATGACACAACAAATGACATCTATATGCTGGATTTCATATCACAAAATCACAAATCGAACACTTCCCAAGTGTCTAGGTCTGTGTGATGTATTTTCGAATGATGCACGCAGATCCAAGTAAGGTAGCCTTTTGCAGTTGACAGAACGTGATTTTTGTCAATGTTTATTGTTTCCAAATGCTGGCTGAGATCTTTTGGTATAGCACCCAGTGTGCTGATGACCACTGGGACCATCTTTACTGGTTTATGCTGGAGCCTTTGCAGTTTGATTTTGAGGTCCTAATAACGGCTGAGTTTTTCCTGTTGTTTTTCCTCAACGCGACTGTCACCTGGTATGGCAACATCAATAAGCCAAACTTTTTTCTTTTCCACAATTGTGATGTCTGGTGTATTGTGTTCCAAAACTTTGTCAGTCTGGATTCAAAAGTCTCACAGTATTTTTGCCTGTTCATTTTTTGCTACTTTTACAGGTTTATGATCCCATCAGTTCTTTACTACTGGCAGGTGGTACTTGTGAAATAAGTTCCAATGAATCATTTCGGCCACAGAGTTGTGCCTCTGTTTGTAGTCCGTTTGTGCAATTTTCTTGCAGCATTATTATGATTATTATTATTATTATTACTACTACTACTACTTTTGTGCATTGACCCATTTTCCAAAATTTATGCAATCAAAGCAACAATGGATATGATGTGTATATTGTTATAATACCTGAACAAGCATTTTTCATCATAACAATGCCCCTTACTGCTCATTCCAAGGCTGAGAGATGAAGGCAGAACTCAATGTGCTGTGGTAGAAAAATCTTCTGTTTCTAGGTACTTCTGCATATAGTCTACTTATAGTAGGTAGGTAGGTAGGTAGTCCCCTGATATTAAGTCCAGTCATGTCTGACTCTGGGGTGTGGTGCTCATCTCCATTTCTAAGCCGAAGAGCCAGCGTTGTCCGTAGACACCTCCAAGGTCATGTGGCCAGCATGACTGCATGGAGCGCCGTTACCTTCCCACCGGAGCGGTACCTATGGATCTACTCACATTTGCATGTTTTCGAACTGCTAGGTTGGCAGAAGCTAGGGCTGACAGCGGAAGCTCACGCCGCTCCCCAGAATCGAACCTGCGACCTTTCAATCAACAAGCTCAGTAGCTCAGCGCTTTAACCCACTGCGCCACCGGGGGCAGTACAATGATAAATTTTGAAGTCCAGGCATTCATCATAACAGTCTCATAGATAGGGTTGCCAGGTGCTGAAAGCGAAAATAAGGGGTACAATAAAATAAAATGCAAATCAGAACAAGCATTATTAAATAATTTGCATAATATGTAAATTAGAGAAGTGGATTTGAGAATCTAGAATTTGACAAGGTGAAGTTCAGATTCATTGACTAGTTCTGACCTTTAATTCCCTTCATGGCCTGCGACCAGGACGTCTGAAGCGGTTCTGGGGGGCAGGTAAGGAGTTACAGTTGTATCAGAGGCTTTTGCAAGTGGGAAGGGAGGCCCTCATTCCTCCCCCCCAACCTGAACTCCTCTTCTGCCCCTCGCAGTGAAAAATATGATTCTGGGGACCTCCAGCCCCACAAAGAGGGTGATTCCACCTGCCAGCCAGCAGAAATAAGGGACAATTGATGTCCTGGCCCAGGACACAGGGCATTTGATATAAATAAGGGACTGTCCCTTAAAATCTGGGACACCTGGCAAGGTTGTACATAGACATGTCACGCAAGGAGGAAAATACCAACACCCCCTAAACTATCCAGGAAGCTGTGTTCATACAATGTAATCTCTGACTTCTGTTAGTCTTCTGTTCCTTCAAGAACAAACCTTCTGTAACTCTGAAGGATTCCAACTGTCTATTCAAGGTCAAACTAACTGTAGGTATCTTGCATAGCAATGGTGTTAGCTCAATTACTTTAGTTTGAAAAAAATATTCTAATTAATTGGGAAATCATTTTTTCCAGCTGTGAAGAGAATTTTAGTGAAGCTTAGAAAAAAGAGGGAATTCCAAGGAAGTGGCAAATAATGTTACTATCTCTGCTAATAAGGAAGCCCTGACACATTGACCCTGTGAGCCTTGGCTTTGCTCAACTAAACAAGTGCAAACTAGGTCTTGATGTAATCCATCCACAAATGATTTTTTTCTGTGCAAAATATAGCATTTTAAACTTCTTGCTGTTACTCAGTTTATTTTTGAAAACCTAATCATAGCATCAAAAGAACAAAAATTTGCATCATAGAATTGCAGCAAGGCAGTTATTTTAATCAAGAACGGATAGCATTTATTAAATCATGGGTATTTCAGCAAAGCCTATGTGGTGCCATAGGCTTGACTGAGGTGTCCAGGATTTAACAAATGCTACCAGTTCTCTGCGAAAATAACTAGCAAAGGAAACTTTGACTGTGTCAGCGATGGAAGAATTAACTGTGTGGAATGGAAAGGAAAATCTAGTTGGCTTTTGATAATTGATCTGAGCCTGAGGCAGTTCTGTTGGAGGCTGATTTGTCTACTATTGGATCGACCAACAGATCATGGTTACTAAGGCAACAGGGTTGGAGTATGTACCATTTACCAATTTTGTCCCATCAGATGCAACAGGGACAAACTATTGTGGGATATCCTTAGTCATGTTTGGAAAAGTATTGGGTCCTATACTCTTCCTGCACCCTTGCCTTGAATTTATAGCTGAATGCAAAGAACCTCCAGAAATTCTCAACTTCATTTTGACTCAACAAATTGGGGAGGTGTGGATGTTTTTATCAAATATTAAACAACATAGTGGTCATGTAAATTTTCAAAGTTTGGGAAAATGGAAAATATCCTTTGTTAATTTTTAAAATAATATTTATTAAGGTTACAAGTGCAACACAAAGACTAGGGGGAAAAAACCTAACCAACCAACCAAACAGCAAAAACGGTCTGTTATAATTACAGCAAAAATGTATATTATCCATTGAAGACAGTAAATTAGCGCGATTGGTTACATATAGAGTTCATGTAGTAGACCCAGATCTTCTCCTTCTGTTAAACAGAATAGCTTGTATATAACCATTTCAAGATTGCTCAGCGAGATTCAAGGCTTTTTGTGATGAATTGAATATGTGTCCTCTAACTCCCAGTCCTGTGCTGTGCTGTAACTATTGTCCACACTGATTTTACTGTCTCTAATGACCTCATCACATTGAAGTTCAAAGAGTGGGCAAAATGGAGGAATTTGCCAGGCATAGTGGTGAATCTGGCAGACAGCAGGGGAACTTGTTGTTGCCCCATGCCGTACATCGCCCACATCACCCCCTTACCTCCCTTGCAGTTGCCCCATTGTTGTTATTGAGTACACGGGAAGCCTCCTCTGTTCTCTGGATAGCGTTCTCTGTTGTCTGATGGGCTCTGGCAGGTTCTGTCCTCCAAGCATCCTGGAAGCATCCTAGGACACTGAAATTTTGTAACGTGATGAGGTCCTTAGATGATCTGGCCCAGCTGTTCCTGTTGCCATAGATTCCAAAACTGTTTCTAGAGTTTGTGGAGGAGGAGCTAAGGACTGGCAGGCTGGTCATTGTGAATTTTGTTAATTCACTCCAAATAGAGTAGACCCACTGAACAAATAGTTGAGAAATAAATCCAGTTGATTTAGTCCTCTGCTCTAGCCAAGGCTAACAATAATTAATAGAATTTAGTACATAATACTAATACAGTAAGCTCCCCCCCCCCATATGTCATACCAGGCGTGACAATGTTGCCCTCTCTAGGCATTTTCTAGGTCCTGTGGGCAACTCTGTGGTATGTCTCCATTAGACATCATTTGTTCAATAGGGTTCATTATTCCCTGCAGTTTCACTTATCAATACAAAGTCCTGGAAAGTATACCTAATGTAAATATCTGATATGCAGTATGCATTTTCATTCACTGGACCAAATTTGGCATAAATACCCAATGTGCCCAAATTTGAATACTGGTGGGGTTGGAGGGGATTGATTTTGTCATTTGGGAGTTGTAGTTGCTGGAATTTATAGTCAACTTACAAGCAAAGAGCATCCTGAACTCCACCAACAATGGAATTGAACCAAACTTGGCACACAGAACTCCCATGACCAAATCCTGGAAGGGGTGGGTATTGACCTTGGGTTTTAGGGTTGTAGTTCACCTACATCTAGAGAGAACTGTGGACTCAGACAATAATTGATGTGGGCCGAATTTGACACAAATACTCAATAAGCCCAAATGTGAACACTGGTGTAATTTGGGAAAAATAGGGCTTGACATTTGGGAATTGTAGTTGCTGGGATTTATAGTTTACCTATAATCAAACAGCATTCTGAACCTCACCAATGATAAAATTGGGCCAAACGTCCCACAAAATACTGTTTTCTGATGGTCTTTGGTGACTCCACAGGGGTCCTGACCCCCAGGGAAATGTAGAGGTTGAGAAACGCTGTGGTAAGGGAAAGGAGGGAAAGGAGCCGCAGTCAGGGTTTTTTCTTCTTATGATAATATTTCAATATATTAGGTCATATCCACCTTTACATATCACATTCTTTTCCCTATCCAGAGTGGCATTGTTGAAAGCCAGTTCAATTAATATTCCTATGTGAGAAAGGGATGAAATTACCCCACAGTTTTGGGGGATCCAGGAAAGCAGTGTTTTTAGCTTTTGGGATGGGATGAGAATAAATTTCAGCTCAGTCCTACCTGAGTGTTGATCACTGAAAAAGCTGCTGAAATGACAGAGTACCTTGTCTCAGGAGGGAGTGAGATGGATGGAGGGAGAGGCAGGAGCCTGGCTGGTGGGAAAGATACTGTTCCCCTCCAAAGCTAATGGATTGTTTCCCCAGCACAAATTGTTTGGTAGCAGAGAAATCTTTGCTGAGCCACAGCATAAATTGATTCTAGAAACAAGGAAGAGGAAGCAACTGGACTGATCAGGGAAGCAAAAATACAAAAGCAAGTTTTGAAACATTGTCCAAAACCCTATAGCAATTTAGTCTTAGTTTAAAATTATAATGCTTTCTCATGAACGTTGCACCTTCTTTAACAAGCAGCACATAAGTACCAAGTTATGGTACCTCTAATTTTAATTTTAAGCTTTAAATGGAAAATGAATAGCCCCACATGGCCAGGCTGCCAACAAACGAGTTCCCGAAGCAATGTTCCAAGAGGAATTTTCTTTTAATCACTTTTACTTCCAAACTCAGTAAAAAGGGGAAATGTAGAAATGTTAATTGGTATACTCAGCCACAGAGGTTTGTACTTGCTCATTAATAGGTGCTAGCTCTGTCCTGCTGCAGATGTATTAATAGCACCATCAATCTGAACAAAAAAGTGCTGCAATTATTAATAATCATCAGTCCATCATAAATTCAGAAGTACTTGCACATGTTGTTTGGTTACTGCAGTGATTGAAGGGACCACATCTATTTTTAAAAATCACAATGCTCAATGGGGTGCTGCTGAGAGGAAAACTGGCAAGCATTCTGTACATTCCCATCACTACCACCTAACAGTCTGCATGATAGCACCCAAAATACTGTCTTGAAGCATCATTTTGTCTGACGGTAGGGTGAGATATAGTCTGTGGTTTGACTTCAGAAAAAACACAGAGATTTCAAAAGATAGATGGAAAGTGTTTGGGGCTCTGGAAGCCAATAGAAATTTGGAAGGTTGGCTGCCCCTTCCCTAGCTCTGTCTACAGCTCTTTCACACTGCATAATCTATATAAATAAAAATGTAATGTTCGTTTGTGGGATTAACAGGACTCAAAAACCACTGGACGAATTGACACCAAATTTGGACACAATGCACCTAACAACCCAATGTATGTCCTTCACTCGAAAAAATGATTTTGTCGTTTGGGAGTTGTAGTTGCTGGGATTTATAGTTCACCTACAATCACAGAGCATTCTGAACCCCACCAACGATGGAATTGAACCAAACTTGGCGCACGGTTCTCCCATGACCAACAGAAAATACTAGAAGGGTTTGGTGGGCAGTGTCCTTTGGTTTTGGAGTTGTAGTTCACCTACATCCAGAGATCACTGTGGACTCAAATAATGATGGATCTGGACCAAACTCTACACGAAATCTTAATATGCCCAAATGTGAACACTGGTGGAGTTTGGGGAAAATAGAAATTTGACATTTGGGAGTTGTGTTTGCTGGGATTTATAGTTCACCTACAATCACAGAGCATTCCGAACCCCACCAACGATAGAATTGGGCCAAACCTCCCACACAGAACCCCCAGGTGGGCCACAGCAACGCATGGCAGGGGATGGCTACTTCATGTAATTGGGTGTCTTCAAGTCATTTCTGAAACCATGGGTTTCCTTGACCAGATTTGTTCAGATGAGGTTTACCATTGACTTTCTCTGAAGTAGAAAGAGAGTGAGACTTGATCTTTCCATGGCCAAGCAGGGATTTGAATTCTGTTCTTCCAGATTCTCATGCTTAAGCCATTGGAAATGGCACTGCAGTTCCACTCAAACTATTTGGGTAGTATTTCCTCTTATTTACAGTTTACAGAAGGGCAATCTCCAGAATTCTATAGGATGCCATCATGGAAGTTAAAGTCCAATAATACAATAACACTATAATGCTATTATTGTCTAGTAGTGTGACAATTCCACCCATGTTTAGCCTATATATTTGTAAATACAAAAAAATTACAATATGTCATTAGCCTGTAACCGTGAAAGAGAATAAAAATGGGAAACTTTTCAACCTCAGAGAAGTGGGATGAAGATAATACCATATGTCTATGCATTTGCCGTGACTTTACAATCACCTTAGATCCTCCATCACCTCATTAGATGTAAAGAAGCTGTTTCGGTAACAACTTACTGGATTAGAAAATGTGTTCTTTTTTGCTTGGCCTAATAAGGTTATTCACCTAATCTGGAAAGCTTGTACTTTTTTGGTGACCCTAATAATGTTTTTTTTAATCTAATACAGATGCCAGAATTTTTGTACATGGCTAGAATGGATATCTTTGGTTTAGATGTAATATGCAGAATGTGTTATGTGCTTGGGTTTTTTTTTTGTTCCTGTTTCTGTCGTATTTTCACACAGTGATTTTAATACAAACATATTTTGAGCCTGGCTACCAAGGTCATTTCATTGTTTAGTAGTTGGACATATCAATATAAGAGCTAATAGAAATCTGATGGCTCTTCCCTATTTTTAGCTATACCAAAAACAGATAGCATGGAAATCCAGTCACGATATCAGAAACAATGGAAAGTATATTTTGAGTGAGAATTTTGTCCTCCAGATTAAGATCAAAGTAGCACATACCATTCCCTGTAACTGTAAGCATAAACACCTGGAGACTTCCAGGAACTGCACAAGTTGCACAAATACCCCCATCTCCCAAATTTTACAGCTGAATTTTGGAAACCAAAAAACAAAGGACACGAAAACTGGAAAGTGTCAATAGATTCCACTGTCAAAAAAGAAAAAAAGGAGACATGTCTCCAAGTGCTCAATGGATGACTGTTTTAATGTGATTCTAAAGGCCATTGAAATATATAGAGACTGAAACACATTGGGCTTTTTCCAAAATAAAAGCTGCCATCCACTGGGCAGATGGAGATGTGTTTCCTCCTTATTCCCTGTGGGGTTTTTTTAAATCCCCAGTTTTTCAAATGTTCAAAGTGCAATCCACTGCTCTAACCTGCCTGCAAGATTATTTAAAAGGGAAACAGTTGCACTCGACTCTCATTTGTATGCCACCTCATTTGTAAAAAATAAAGAATGCTCCAGGGAGCCTGCAAGGCTCAAGGACCATAAAACAGCCTTGTCGCAGCTGTGCTTCACTTACTGCTGGTGTGAAGTGATATACATCAGGGTAATATAAATATGTATAACACATATATTTAACATATGTGTTATCTCATTGTATAATAGTCCTCCCTTAAAATCACATCCTCCCTTTTGGGTTGCAGTTTTGGTTTGTTCAAACATAAAACTGACATGTGCAGTAAAGGAAAAAAAAATAAACACATGCTGTGCTGGAAACAGGGCACTGGAACAAACAATTGTAACAGCACAAATAAACATAATCAATTGCAAACATTTTGAAATCATGCAAAAACTAGTATTAAACTAGCCTTTTAAAAGCATTTGATAAGGCACCAGTAACTGATTACTCTATTACTATACTGAGGCAGATTTGTAAATGAACCATTGCAATATAATACTGACCAATACAGAGAAACTGCCACTGATAAAGGGTGCAAGAAGTACCATGGTTGTTTTTAGCTCTCCTTTCATTAAGCAAAGCTTGGAACACCTGACGGGTCATTTATTTAAATAAGCCTTTGAAAAGCCCTATATGCCCCTATATATGCACCCATCCCTCTGTGAAAATGAAATCCTTAAGGAACTGCTGAACAGGGATGTATAGTTTGTGATGCTCATGAGCCACATCATTGGCTATTTTAAAGCTGATGGGAGCTGTGGGCCAAAATATCATGTGGGCCACAGTTCCCTGGCTCTACTATATCAGCCATGATTAGCTTAAGTTTGATCTTTTGGTTTGTTGGTGCATCATGATGGCTTGTAGAAGTGTGGTAATTGATATTAAATCTCCAGGAAATTCATCCCGGTGAAGTTAAAAGAGCAGTAATGCAAATCAGTATGGAAAATATAGTTCAGGAGAAGCAGGAAATGCAAATAAATGGCACAAATATTTTTTTGTTTATGACAGTTGAATGGTGCACTTACAATGTCAAAATTCTGTATCCATTCCCATAAAATGAGAAGCTGTCCTAAATTCAGCACAATGAATGATCACCATACATTTACACAATTTCTGTACAAGATAAATTAAATGTATTTATGATGCCTGTAATCTTTTAAATGCTGTCACTGCATCCTAGCACTGTTAAATACATACATACAGAAAGGAGGGGCAGATACGCTTGCCTTTTCCATTAGACCCAAGCCATAGAAAACGGCCGAAACTCCCTTCAATTTGTGTATTCTTCTTCAGCAATAACATTTACCACATTGACCATATTCTAATGTTCAATTTTTATCTGAACGATTGAAGGGTATGTAAACGACTGGTGTTTTGCTCAGCTTTCATACTTTGATTTAGGCCAAGTGGCATTCCTCAGCTGACCAAGCAGTTCAACAATGAGGAGTTCCTTGTTCACATCTCTCTCATATTTGGTAGATTTTCAAGAATGCTAGGAGAGAAACGTCAGGAGAGAATGCTTCTGGAACATGGCCATACTCCCTGGGAAACACACAACAACCCACTATGCAATTTAGGAGAGGCTGAAGGGGTACTGAACTGCCCAAGCCAGCCTCAAGGCCAGGCTCAAAGAAACCCTGAATATGTGGGAAATCTCATTCATCTTGCAGTCACCATATATTCCAGAAGTCGTAGTTCCTTCTATTCTTCATTTCCATCTTGGAGGCCAAACTGCATTTCATTTCACCAGGTGTTGTGATTATTATGAGATTACAGAAAGCCTGCCACTCCGTCTTTTCAGTGTCCCAATGCATTTCAGAACTACTGTTTTGGTGTTTCATATTCCAACACTAGAGCAACACATAATTCCTCTAAAGAGAAACAGTTTTCAGTTTGTTCTGTTTAGTGTTCATGTCTCTTTGTTTTGCCACACATTTGTGAGCCAGCACCTGCTACTTGTTTGAGAAATAAACACAAAGTTTCAGATTCTTCTACATTATATGTAACTTATTGGTATCATTTCCCTCATCTGTGATTGTTTGAGAATGCTTTCTGAGTTGTTCAAACACTATGCAATTTAGAAAACAATTTCTGCAGCTATGCAAGTTTCAGTAAGTTAGTGTTGTTAGTTGGTAACCTAGAAATCTATGGAAAACCTGGAAAATTCCCCAAGAAGTGGGCCATGGCTGGTGGTGGCACCAACTAGGTGGCTCAGCGTTGCACTGGTGGAGGCAATATAGTGTGATAGGACCTGAAAAATTGTCTTCTATGCTGTGGCTGGCACCTTGGCTATGGAATATTCTCCTCACAGAGACCTAGTAGGTAAATATGCTGGTGTCATTCCATTGCCAATTTCAAACATGTTTTAACATTAAACCCTTTGGAGGGTATCCAGATTTATTTTGATGTAGGGGTCATGATCTTGGACAGCTCCTTTGGAGTTTGAACAAAAACCAGAATGGAATCTGCATTCATATGGAAGCCACTAGTCAGTCCTGGAAGCAGATGTGGTAACCACAGAAACAACTCTTTGCTGAGTTGTTCCATAACTATTTGCTATGTTGCTCCCATTCTGTTGTGTTGCTGCAACAGGAAAGGGAAAAATAAAAGGCAAGTGAAAGGATTGGTTAGGAAACAGTGGAAAAACTTACAAGCAATGCATGGTTCAACTACATGTTTTAATAATCTGGCTTTCAGAGGGACTTCATCACAAGCCATAACATAGCCCAAAAATTGTGTTTTGAGGGAGCTCCACCCCAAGCAACATGGACACTCACCTTGAAATGACAAACACTGGTTGAAATAGCACTGATAGGTATGGTGGTAATGTTTGTGGAGGACCCAGACTGTCCAAAATTGCTGCACTCCTCAGAATGGACCATGCCCCCAAAACTGATTTTTATCATTAACACATTTATCTTAATTAATAATTTAGCTGCATTCTTACTTCCTAGAAAGAGAGACAAGTAGAAAGGAGTGCCTGAATGTATAACTCATTCTAGATCTTTAAGCTTACTGCTCCTAGGAAGGATGGCAATAAAATGTACCTCCAGATTGGCTTTATCACCTTTGCTAGGGTGTTGTGTTTGCTGTGTTACTGAAAAGCAGCAGCGAATGACAGCACTAACAAGGCCACACAGCAATACAAAGCCACCCCTCCTTCACTGTGAAAAAGCATCACAAGTAATGACAGTTTTCCTATTTAACTCCTAAGACTGTGAAGTTTCCCACTTTGAAGACACGCAAAATTGGTATCTAAATGCGCTCTTCTGTTACCATTTCATCTGTGTCAGGTGTTCTCGAAAATGTTTCTTCTGGTGTCAGACTCAGAATTTTTGGGGTAAGGGGTGCTGGCACAAGATGCTTCCAATGATCCCCCTTGCAGAAAGTGATCCACTCTTTTCACATCAATCTTTACTACCTATTCTTTTTCCACTTCTTACTTTCTGAGTTGCTAACCAGAAGAATCATGCAAATTGGTCTGTGTCCTCTTGTAGCTCCTTGCATGCTTGGAAGGTGAGAAAGAACAGCTATCAGCAGCAAAGAAAAACCTCAGCAGGATCAGAGGGATAATGGCTTCGAGAATGGGACTGCTTTAGGAGTGTAGGTCTTTTGTTGTTCACTGTTAGCTGCATTCGAGTTGACTTTGACTTATGGTGACCCTATGAATGAGAGACCTCCAAGTCACCCAATCTTCAGTCTATCCACCTGAAAAGTGGTTTTCCTCTTTTCCTACTATCCTCCAGATAGTATTTTTTTTCCTATTGAGTCATTCTGTCTCATGATATGGCCAAAGTACCACAACCTCAGTTTAGTCATCTTGCCTTCTTAAAAAACATCAAGCTCAGTTTGCTCTAGTATTCATTTATTTGTCTCTTTAGTGGTCCACAGTATTCGCCAAACTCTTCTCCACTGCCATGTTTCAACTGAGCCAATTTTTATTAGCTTTCTTCACTGTCCAGCTTTTGCAACTATACAGGTAATCCCCAAGTTATGAACAAGATGGGTTCTGTAGGTTTGTTCTTTAGTTTGTTTGTAAGCCAGAACAGGTACATTTTAAAGTTTAGCTCCACTCAAATATAAACACACACACACAGACACTTTGGATAGCATGGGGAACAGTTAACATTACTTGTGATGTTTGTTTTCTGTCTGTGCCCCAGTTCAGAAGACATCACCCCACCTTCTGTCCCTGTGATAACTGGATTTTGAAAAAATTGGCTTGTGGAAACAAGGATTGATGATAAAGCTTCAATAGAGATACCTTTCTCCCATGATAACTCTTTCAGGAGTGAATTTCCCTTCCGAGGAGTAGATTTCTCTCACTTCCTGTTGTCCCATCCCCATTTGTAACTATTAGTCATTTGTAAATCAGATGTTTGTAACTCGAAGACTGCCTGTACACTGAAATTGGAAATACAGTAGCATGGGCTATACTAACTTTAATATTCAGTGATATATTTTGATATTGTAGGTCTTAATCAGGTGCTCAAAAATGTTCACTTGGCTGCAAGGTGCCAGCTCTCCAGCAGAATATATCATACACATGATGAATATTATATGCCATCTTGGAGGAATACATATTGTATTGGATTGGTATCTGTGTGTGTGTGTTTGAGAAAGAATCCTAATTGTGGTTAAGTCAGTGATGCTAGAAGGCAATTTTAAAATTACTTCCTCTTTCCACTGCAGTTCACACACCTACCTTCTTATTTCCCTAACAGATAGGTCCTAGCCCACAATTTTCCTACTTCATAGGAACATATTTTCTTAACACTGATATGGAAGGACAACCTAAATGTACTGTAGCTAGCTACTGCATTCAATTTTCCTGGGCAGTCAAATAGTATTGCAATTGCACGAAGTTGAGATGGATCATTTCCTTAAACCACAAGGTGTTACATTGTGTGTAGACTTCTTTGTAATACTGATAAGGCCCTGACAATCTTGTTCATTTTATGCTTAGAAAACTTCCATCTTATAATAACATGTTTTCCCTTCCTAGATGGTATTATGACAGCTGTAGCTTTGGTTAACAAATGAATGAGCTCATATAGGTTGGGTGAAGGGCACAAAGTATATCCATAGGTATAGTGTCTCCAGTGCAGAATAATTATTCCTTGGTGAAAACTCATGACTTGTTTCTTGTGCCTTTTGATGAGCTAGGGTATAAATCCTAAGAGGTTAAAGCCAAAATCCAGTCTTGTTCTCAGATGTCTGCCATGTGGATCTTTCCATGTTGCATTTAACTAGTATGCGGTTCATTGAACTGCTGCAGGGAAAATTCTTGTGTTCTGGTTTATACTCCCAGTAGCAACAACAAGAATAATAATAATGATGATAATAATAACAATAATAATAAATTTTATTTATACCCCGCCCCCTCTCCCTGAAGGGACTCGGGATGGCTTACAACAAGCAAAAATGCAGAAATATTAGCAATACATGATAAACAACAAAAACAAAAACAATTATCATTTAGTACAATTTAAAATACCATGAAGTATGAATAAATAAGAGATTAAAAGCTATTTGTCCTGTAAAAACAATGTAATTATTTATCACCGTTTAAGCCAGCCATTCCTATTATTGAACTATCCAGGAGTTATGATTAAGGATCTCATGGTCATTCCAAGTCCTGTCAATAAAGTCTAGCCATTCTCAAAGGCTTGCTTAAATCTTTAGCTCATTCCTAAAGGTTAGCAAGGTGGGTGCTTGTCTTATTTACTTGTGGAGAGCATTCCAGAGTCAGGGGGCCAACCCTCTCCTTCGTCCCCACTGACTTGTGAGGGAGGTGGGATCAAGAAGAGGGCCTCCCCAGCTAATCTTAAAGTTTGGGCAGTTTCATAGGGATTGATGGGGGTCACATAAATAGGCAGGACCTGAGCTGTATAGAGCTTTATAGGTAATAACTTGCACTTTGAATTGGGCCTGGTAGCAAATTGGCAGCCAGTGGAGCTATTTTAAGAGAAGGGTTGTATGTAAGGGCTGTAAGCAGCCTGGCTGCTGATCTTTGTACCAATTGAAGCTTCCAGACCATCTTCAGTGGCATCCCTACATAGAGTGCATTGCAATAATCCATATGGGATGTAACTGAGATGTGGACCACAGCTGGTACATAAGTATTGTGTGAAGATCCTCCTGGCCACCACCAAAACCTGAGCTTCAAGCATCAGCACTGAGTCCAGGAGGACCCCCAGACTGTGGACCTGTGTCCTCAGGAGGAGTGTAACCCCATCGAGCACAGGTTGCCACCCTATACCCCAATCAGCTTTACAACTGACCAGAAGGAGCTCTGGGCTAAGTTTCACTTTGTTAGCCCTCATCCAGTTTGTCACAGCTGTCAAGCACTGGTTCAGGACACGGGAGGTTTCTTTGATTTGTGGTGGAAATGAGTAATAGAGTTACTCACAACTGGGAATGACACTGTGTTATAAATTTGTTTTATTCTGACTTTCTAAAGAAACAGTAAAACAAACAAAAGGGCCGTAATAGTCGGGCCAGTATAGTTAAAACAGAATTGGGGAAAGGTTGAAACATCTTGTGGGCCATAAAACATCCAGAGCTTGAACACACCCTGGTTGTCCTAGAAGATGGTCATGTGAAGGTTTGTCCACAAGTATCTGCTAGGCTAGACCTCTAGAATGTGGAGGGCTGCATATCACATTTTTGCAATGCTGCACGTGTACTCAATTGCATTTCCTAGTTCAGTGGACTTCAAATAAGCTAGATACCAGTATGCATTGTTGTGGAAATTAAAGTGTTTTGCTTTGTGGCTTGCCAATATATTTATCTTTTATTATGGCTTCCTTAAAGCACTAGAAAGTTCTCCCATCCCTAACTGCAAACAAGTCCTGGTTTTCTTATGAATCCCGTCAAACTGGATACTGTTTACATGACTCTAATCCAAAGATAAGATGTGACTTACTGTGTTGGGGTATGGATCCCTGCCCACTTACGTACCATGCAGAACTTGTATCAATCTTATGTTGACACTACTAAATGCCAGGAACTTTGTGAAACCACACACATTTTGAAGAGTTCCCAAGCTGTGTTCATATGAGAGAGAGAGAGTGCGAGAGCAAGCAGAATCTGGGTAAGTATTCTGTATTTTTTTTGCCATTACATAAAAATCTATTTTGGCAACATTAAAAAAAATAAATTTGTGTCAGATGGCTTTAAATCAAAATGATAACTTATTTAAAACTCTGTCTCAAATGTTGACTACTGATCAGCTGGCAGATTAATTTTTCAGGGTACTTAATGTATTAACCAATTACAAAGTCCAAAAACAGCTAAAGCTTAGAGATTATGTGCTTTCAAGGGTAAAGTAACACTGTGAAGTTGTGTGGTAAATGTGGGAATTTGTCTAAGAGGCCTCCTCCTTTTCTTCTTCTTCTTCTTTTAAAATAATGTATATTTCACCATTTTGGAATTCTGTATTAGGCCATAAGAATTGTTGATGAACTACTTCTGTATGATAAAACTATAATACAGGGACAGATCCCAATAATTCAAGTGGAAAAGAGCTCAATATGTGCTTAATTCTCCTCTAAAAGCAATGGATTTTGATCAGATTTTCTACTCCCCTTGTGGGAGATATATGAAGCACACAGCTCATGTTTCACATTGCAAATAACAGAGTTTTGTTTCATCCAGTGCCAGATATAATTTCCTCTCTTCTATTCTTTAAAAGGTGGGCCAATTTAATTGATTTTTTAAAACATTTTTTAACCAGTTCCTAGGCTGGTACAGATTTGAATGCTAAATGTGATATGATAGCCATGTATAAATATGTGAGAGGAAGCCACAGGGAGGAGGGAGCAAGCTTGTTTTCTGCTTCCCTGGAGACTAGGACGCGGAAAAATGGCTTCAAACTACAAGAAAAGAGATTCCATCTGAACATGAGGAAGAACTTCCTGACTGTGAGAGCCGTTCAGCAGTGGAACTCTCTGCCCCGGAGTGTGGTGGAGGCTCCTTCTTTGGAAGCTTTTAAACAGAGGCTGGATGGCAATCTATCAGGGGTGCTTTGAATGCAATATTCCTTTTTCCTTTCATTGGATGGCCCATGAGGTCTCTTCCAACTCTTTGATTCTGTGATTCTATGTGCAATAGCTTCCTGTTTCACTGGAAGTAATAGGAGGCATAGATAAACCAGGTCTCTACACCAGACTCTTACCAAGTTGCTGAACACTGCCGTTGGTCCATCAAGCTAAGCCTTAAGAATAGCATGTAGTGGGTCTACAGCAGTGGTTCCCAATCTTCCTAATGCCACGATTCCTTAATACAGTTCCTCATGTTGTGGTGACCCCCAACCGTAAAATTATTTTCCTTACTACTTCATAACTGTAATTTTGCTACTGATATGAATCGTAATGTAAATATCTGATATGCAGGTTGTATTTTAATTCACTGGACCAAATTTGGCACAAATACCCAATACGCCCAAATCAGAATACTGGTGGGATTGATCTGTCATTTGGGAGTTGTAGTTGCTAATGGGAGCAGCGCCCAGGGAGCACACAACTCCTCTCTTACGCCAGCTCCACTGGCTGCCAGTTTGCTACAGGGCACAATTCAAAGTGCTGGCTTTAGCCTATAAAGCCCTAAACTGTTCCCGCCCAGCTTACCTGTCCAAATGTATATCTCCTTATGAACCATCTAGGACTCTTAAGATCTTCTGGGGAGGCCCTCCTCTCGGTCTCGCTTCCTTTGCAGATGCGGTTGGATGGGACAAGAGACAGGGCCTTCTCAACGGTGGCCCCTTGTCTGTGGAAAGCCCTTCCCATGGATATAGGATCGGCTCCTCCCTTCTGACATTCCATAAAAAGTTTAAAACCTGGCTATGAACCACCCTGAGTTGCCTCTGGGCTGAGAAAGGTGGTATACAAATGTGTTAAAGAAATAAATAAATAGTTGGGATTTATCGTTAACCTACAATCAAAGAGCATTCTGAACTCCATCAACGATGGAATTGAACCAAACTTGGCACACAGAACCACCATGATTAAATACTGTGTTTTCTGATGGATTTTAGTGACCCCTGTGACACACCCTCATGACCCCTCAGAGGTCCCAACCCCCAGGTTGAGAAACATGGGTCTACAGCAATGTATAACAGTTTTCTGAGGTTTTGGACATGCGTTCTTCCCAATCCTACCTGGAGATGTTCAAAATTGAACTAGAAACCTTTTGCCTAAAAAGCAGGTGCTCTGCCACCCAATTATTTTCCTTGTCCAAGGGTATGACCTCGTCTTCTATTAATATGGACATTGTCAAAGGCTTTCACAGCTAGAATCACTGGGGTGTTCTGTGGTTTCTGGGTTACATGGCTGTGTTCTAGCAGCATTTTCTCCTGATGTTTCACTTGCGTCTGTGGCTGGCATCTTCAGAAGACACCCTTTAAAAAACAAAGTGCATCAAGTACTCAATTTCTTCCTAATCTTCAAAAATAAAACAGCTTGCATGACCAATTGAACACCGAATACTAAGTACAGTTTCTGCTATCTTTTCATACTGCTTGCTTCAAAAGCTAAATTCTTTTAATATAAAATTTGTGGTACCGTCATATAACAAAATATTGTAGTCAATCCAAAACATGTATTAATTCTACATTGTAGATGTGCCCTTAGTTTCTCCAACTTTGTTTTTTTAAAAAATAAATAGCCCTTTCCATCTTGAAAATGAAGAAATTGGGAATTTTGGTAAATTCTTCTTCAAAATAAACGGAAATCCTCTTCCATCTGTATTTTGTGATTTACATACTCAATAACAGTACAGACTGCTTATGTGAAAGTGATTTGCCATTGATTCATGAGAGAGGGACTGCCAGTTTCCCCAAGTGAATGTGTGCCTGTCGTTTTCAGGTCAGCCACACGGTTGAGCTGTTGTGTAGCCAATCTGTTTGACGCAAATAAGTCCTGGAAGTTTTATCCTGGAATAAAATTAGTTAAGACCAATGAAAAGAAACACAGGCTGCCCCTTAATAGTGTCAGGAGGGTGTGGGGGGAGGTAATGCTAATTAGTAGAATTGTTTTCTTTCTTACAAAGTGGGAGAAGGCATTGACTAGTTGTTATCTGTTAGTCCAAGGGTGTAGTTGAAAGAGACTTTGAAAGCTCTTTGTATGTTTTGTTGTTGTTGTTTATTCGCATCTGACGCTTCATGACCTCAAAGACCAGCCCAAGCCAGAGCTCCCTGTCAGCTATGGCTACCCCCAGCTCCTTCAAAGTCAAGCCAGTCACTTCAAGGATATCATCCCTCCATCTTACCCTTGGTTGGGCCCTCTTCCTTTTTCCTTTCCTTTTCCCCATTGTCATTATCTTCTCCAAGCTTGCCCGGGCACTACGGTCATCAGAGGGGGCCCTGCTCTTGGTTCCACCCCCATCCCAAGCATGGCTGGTAGGAACAAGAGACAGGGCCTTCTCTGTGGTCACCCCCCACCTCTGGAACTCCCTCTCTAAAGAAATAAAGCTGCCCCTCCCTCTCTCCTTTAAAAAACACCTGAAGACCTACTTTTGGTCACTAGCATATGGAGAGGAGGAGGATTAGATGGTTGAGAGATCATTGCTGGGCCTCTGGTTGAGAAATATTTGTCTTTGGGCTTCTTGGTTCACACTAGCCCAATGACTTCATTTGACTACATGACTAGCCTGCACCGTTTTGTGAGCCCTTGCTGGCTGCTGTACACTAATGTGTATGTTTTGTTTAGATTTATGTTATTATAATATTTTATCTGTCTGTGTGTCGCTTAATTTATTGATGCCAGGTTTAATTTACTGGTATTAGGTTTTAAATTTCATGTTAGGTTTTGATGCTGCTTTTATATGTGGGGGTTTCTTGGGATTTTATGTTAGTATCATGTGTTTTATGTAGGCATTGAATGTTTGCCATTGTTATGTTGCAGTCTGCCCTGAGTCCCTTTGGGGAGATAGGGTGGAATACAAATTAAGTTTTTATTTATTTATTTATTTATTTATTTATTTATTTATTATATTCATCTTTGCTTCTAATATCCTTTCCTCCAGTGAACGTTGTAGTGGTTTGAATGTTGGGCTTAGACTTTGACTGACAAGGGTTTGAATGGATACCCACTGGTGATCTGGTGCAAATCAGTCGCTCAGTCTCAAAGGAAGGGAGTTGTGAACTGGTGAATTTTTTCCCCAAGAAAACCATATGATAGGGTTGTCATAAGTCAACATCAACTTGAGGGCACACAACAGCAGTGGAACTTCACCCACTCCCCAGCACTGTGCTATGTCCTTTCATACTTTCTGAGTCTACTGGGATAACTTACTGTTCACCTTAATCCTAACACAAATGTTATAAGAGAAGGAATTCAAACAGGACAATACCATTATGTCAACAGGGAAGGAATGGATCTCACAAGAAAGCAGCCACAATAACTCGATATTTTAGTCATATATAATTTATATATGGGGCTAGATCCCATCTGGCCTTGGCAGCTAAGCAGCATCAGCCCTTGTTAATACTTGGATGGGATATTACCAATGAATGCCAAGCTGTATTTCTGGAGAAGGAACTTGCAAAACCACCTCTGAGTATTCTTTGCCTTAGAAAACCCTATGAAATCCATGGGGTTGCCCTGACAACCAACTCAAAACATATAGACAAAAAAAGTAATGCTTCCAACCTCTAGTTATTCCAAAAGTTTACCAAATATATTTTAATCTAATGTTTTATCTTTTGTATAATGTTGTACGTAATCTGTTGAATGCTGTCACCATCAAATTGCTGCCATTGTGAGCTACCCTGAGTCCCCCTTCAGGGGTTGAGAAGGACGGGGTGGAAGTGTTGGAAATAAATAATAAATAAGTTACTCATTAAATCACAGAGAACTAATTTTGTAATAGCAAATCTTGCTTGAACATGTTTCTAATCCGTGGATGGGCAATTTGTGGATTTTTTAAAAAAGTCATAGCAGATTCAACCAACATAGCTAATGATGCGGGAGGCTGGGAGCTAGTGCTAGAATCAATCAATTATGTTTTCCTGCATGTCCTTTTTCTGGATTATCATAAACCATCAATTTGCAGCAGTGCTCTCATTTTCCATGTAATAACCTAAACCCTGCTAATAACAATAATGGAATTGGATCTATATGTAGCCCTTTCTTTTTTCAAGCTGTTAAAAATAGAGAGAAGGACAAATGCATTTTCACCCTGGTAAGTGTCCAGAGAGCTGACGAATCACATCCTGACAAGGCTGTGATTCAGAAAGGGAGGGCTATTCCTGGAACATTGTGTTAATTAAGCAATCAGAATTGCACAGTTTTCACAGAACTTTTTTTGTTATATAGACTTTTTCAAATGCATCCTGAAATATAGTGCACAAAAGGTATATGGTATTAGATCTGCATGTGTGTAAGGATGGAGCAAAGATGGAGTGGGAGATGTAAGTAGACTAGGCATGGGTCAACTTCGCCCCTCTAAGTGTTTTGGACTTCAACTCCCACAACTCCCAACAGCCTCGGGTCCCTTCCTTTTCCCCCTCAGCCGCTTAAGCAGCTGAGGGGGAAAAGGAAGGGACCTGAGGCTGTGAGGAATTGTGGGAGTTGAAGTCCAAAACACTTAGAGGGGCGAAGTTGGCCCATGCCTGAACTAGACATTCTAGGCAGAAGAAAATGAAATTCCTCATCAGAATAGAAACATACACCTAGCATTTATGGAATGTATGAAAACATGTCTATTTGTGTATCTCAGGAGAATATTGGTTATCTGAAGTGTGTGTACACACTTTCAAGTTGTTTGTTGACTTGTGGCCACTGCATGAATTTACAGCATATAATTCAAAGTCTTAAACACATCACTTTGGAACTTTAAAAACCCACACGCAATTTCTGTAAAAAGAAAGCCTACTTCCCCATGACCTTTTGAAAGGGATATGTTGCACCTAAAGGAAAGGAGGTATGAAAATAAAATTTGAATTGTGGTTCAGTTCAGCTACAAAAGCCTGCAAGGCATTTCATCATCAAATTAGACTTGATGAAATTAATAACATTTCCAAGCTTAATTATGACCCTTTGATACTAAGGGTCAAGCAAGGTAATTGAAAACTCAAGCAAGGTAAAAGAAAACTCATAATGCCTGGCAAGGATTTGTGCTATAAAAACAAAGGTCACATTTGCTTATATCTTTCTTTAGCTATTGTTAGTTTAATTACACCGAGCTGAAAATTTGGCAAAAGACAATGGACAATTTTATTTGGCAGTGTCATCGAGTTGATATCAATTCAGTGCATTGCATCAGTACAAACAGAAGGGCATGCTGTTCTCAGTTTCCTCCCCGTCCTCTTTTTCCTCCGCTCCCTTCTGTACTCTTAGGCTGCACAGCTAATACAGATAACATTGGTGCTGTTTTATCATGGGAAGATACAGGATGAGCTGAAACAGTTTTGTAGCTTCCAATATTTCAGAGACAAAAACTGGGACACGTGTGATCAAACAATATCATATGGTTGTCAAAATGGCAGAACTTATTAACGAGGAAGAACACACAAGTTAGGAAGGAGTGCAGCAATTTGTTTTTGCTTGAGTCCACAGGAAAGTAGAAGATTTTGCTCCTTTCTCTCCTTTCCCCTGCTGAATTAATGCAGTGCAAACTACTATCACACTCTGAAAATTTGAAGGAATTGAAAGAAGTTGAGAACCAAGGGCAAAAGTGGGAAGAGGAGAGAGAAACTGGGGCATGGCAAAGGCAGTTGAAAAAGTGGGATGGCAGAGGATTAATTTAGGCCTTAAAGGGATGGAAGTAATATTTAAAAATACCCTTTAAAAGGTTTAAAAATGTTTTTCAGTTTTGAAAAAAATCTGATTAGAAGAATCCTGGACTGACAAGAATCTTCACCATTCTGGACTTCATTTTGGTCAAATTCGTGTGTATAAAACTGCTGATTTCCATACACAGATATCAGCTCCCAGAAGCCCCAAACACTATCACAAATGGTAAAAGGTTATGGGAGTTCTAGATCAATTTTTTTGAGGATCAAGGGTTTCGTCTTCTGTTTTAATTTGCAAGGGAGTCAGATTCAGCCAGACTCCCTTATGCCATTTTGTCGTTCAGGCAAATTGGCCTAAATGTTAATACAGAGAAGAAGCAGTATTATTTACAAAGTATCTTTTTTGTTGTTTATTTGTTCATTTGTTTCCGATGCTTCATGACCTCATGGACCAGCCCACACCAGAGCTCCCTGTCGGCAGTTGCCACCCCCAGCTCCTTCAAGGTCAAGCCAGTCACTTCAAGGATACTATCCATCCATCTTGCCCTTGATTGGCCCCTCTTCCTTTTTCCTTCCATTTTCCCACGCATCATTGTCTTCTCCAGGGTATCCTGTCTTCTCATTACGGGGCCAAACTGCTTTACCTTTGCCTCTAATATCCTTCCCTCCAGTGAGCAGTTGGCCATTATTTCCTGGAGTATGGACTAGTTTGATCTTCTCGCAGTCCAAGGGACTCTCAGAAGTTTCCTCCAACACCACAGTTAAAAAGCGTCTATCTTCCTTCACTCAGTCTTCCTTATGGACCAGCTCTCGCATTCATAGGTAACTATGGGGAATACCATTGCTTTAACTATGTGGATCTTTGATGCCAGTGTGATGTCTCTGCTCTTCACTGTTTTATCAAGATTGGTCATTGTTCTTTTCCCAAGAAGTAAATGTCTTCCGATTTCCTGGCTGCAGTCTGCGTCTGCAGTAATCTTCACTCCTAGAAATACAAAGTCTGTCACTGCCTCCACATTTTCTCTCTCTATTAGCCAGTTATCAATCAGTTTAGTTGCCATAATCTTGGTTTTTTAAAATGTTTAATTGCAACCTAGCTTTTGCACTTCCTTCTTTCACCTTGGTTATTAGGCTCCCCAGCTCCTTCTCGGTTTCAGCCATCAAAATGGTATCATCTGCATATTTAAGGTTGTTAATGTTTCATCCAGCAATTTTAACTCCAGCCTTGGATTGGTCAAGTCTCACATGTTGCATTATGTGTTCTGCAAACAAGTTGAATAGGTAACGTGCCTAAAGTTTGGAAAACCCATACCCCTCAATATTGGTGGGTTATAATTCCCTTCATCCCCAGATAGCCTGTCAAATGGTGATGGGATAGATAGCTGCTCAACTTCTGAAAGGCTGTGGATGCCCAACTATTTTTTTTTATAAAGGTTACAGGAGACAATAAAATGCATGATGCCAAAAACAAATCATTTCATTCCAGGGCTGATAAATTATGTAGATTGAAACTGGTTAGAGGACACATTATGAGCCCTGATTTATTTATTTATTTCCATTTTTCAGTGCATTGTAATGTCACATTATAAAGCTGGAATTGGGAAAGCGATCCTTCAGTTTCTTCCCTAGGGATGGGCTGCCTTCAGAATTAGCTTTGTTGTTTCTTTCTGTGTTGAGCTTGTGAGTTGCATGTGGCCTCTTGGTGTTTCACAAAGGCTCTCTGCTCTGTCTATTGTATTGGGAAGCTTTTATTGTGTAGATGACTAGGAAATGAACAAAAGCATGCTCCATATCTTCCAAGGCATTTCATTAATGCTGAGCAAAAAAACCTGATTAGGTAATATTGGAGAAGAGCTCTGACAATGTTCCTGTTCAGTCTGTATCTACATTCAGCCGGAAGAGTAAGAGAGAGTGTGTGTGACAGAGAATAGGGTGTATGTTAGAGGTCGACTAAATAGAACCTATTTTGAGTCTTTGTCCTAAGTGGTAGCTCATCTAAAAACCCAGCTGTGCGTTTTGATATTTACATACAATCTACAGCATAAAATGGGGAGAGAAAAGCAAAGTGTCCTGTTCACTTGCCAAACTAGCTTTTAAACATTCCTACACATGTTTGGATGTAATTCTGTTTACTAGTACTTTCTAGCATGTGATCCAAACAATTTGCTTAATGCACAGAAAATGCTGTTTTCAGTGCAAAACAACCAAATATTAATTTAACACAGAATAAGACGCAAATCAAAGGCTGGGTATGCATGTAGTATCAGATGTGGGGAGGCTGGAAGGATTGCATTTTGGACTAAATTCGAACTCACTGGTTTAAGACCAGTTTTTTTTCCTGCCCACATCATACACCTGTCATAAACATGGGCTTGTATAATATTATAGAGATGCTTAAATTTCCCTGAAATGGAGGTTAAGATGGACACAAAGAAGTGTTTTGAAATGTCATAATCATATGCAGTGAATCAATAGCATGATATTTTTAGAGTATGACTGCTTTGATTTACTATCTACTAATGATGTGTTTCTGCCTTGAGTCTAATGAGAATGAGTAAGGAGTACCTAAAAGGGAAACCTATTATGCAGTTGTATATTCTGTGCTTTAGTAGCTATAGTAAAGGCGGTTTTACTCCTCCCACCCTTGAAGGGCAGGATTTAGAACTGGAAAAAAGTTCTAACATACGTGATGTGCTTGTTTAAGTTTTTTCAGTGGCAAACAGTACACTGGCTGCTAGCTGCTTGTTTCGCTGGAAACGGAAGAGAAGCAGGCTATGAATATTAAAATAAGAATATGTCTTGGTGCCAGATGGTTCAAGGCTGATGGGATGTGTATGTGTGTTGTTTGAGAGACATGTACATTGCATACAGCAGGCATGGAAGTGCCCTTGCTTGCTGGAGAACTGACTACCCTATGAGTAAGAGTGAGTAAAAGACAGCACTTATATTGAGAAAAGGAATTCTGATGTGTGATTTTGTCCCCTGCGTGGCTACTGGTGCTGTTGCTGAAGTTGGTGCTGGGAATCAAATATCGGTATCAGAGACCATTTTTATTAGGAAGGGACATATCTGAGTTTCAAAAGGATGTTGTCTGCTGTCTATCGCGACATGACTGAGAGCGCTTCTGTACTGCAGAATTAATGCTGTTTGACACCACTTGAACTGCCATGCACACAGTTATTGAAAAGATTGTGCGAAGTTACTTTTAAGCTATATGTATAACGTGTATATGAAACACCAAGGAATTTCGGGTTCCATTTCTGAGATACTCATGATGTGTATATATGTGAATACAAGTATTCCAAAAACTGAAACAACCCAAAATCCAAAAAAAATTGGATTTTTGATTGTTTCAGTTTTTGGAATACTTGTATTTGCATATATATTTGTATAAGGTATACTTAACCTCAGGCCGCGGTGGCAAATTGGGTTAAACCACTGAGCTGCTGAACTTGCTAACCGAAAGGTCAGCAGTTTGAATCCGGGGGCTGGGGTGAGCTCCCACTGTTAACCCCAGCTTCTGCCAACCTAGCAGTTTGAAAATATGCAAAATTTTAGTAGATCAATAGGCACTGCCTTGGTGGGAAAGTAATGGTGCTCCATTCAGTCATGCTGGCCACATGACCTAGGGGTGTGCAGACAATGCCGGCTCTTCAGCTTAGAAATGGAGATCAGCATCACCCCCTAGGGTCGGACACAACTAGACTTAATGTCAAAGGGAAACCTTTGCCTTTTATACTTAACCCACATACTAAAAACACCTACAGTAGGCCCTGTAGCATTGGTGCTCAGTTTCAGGCCTGCTCCAAAACATTTTGCTCCCTGAGAAAAAAGGGTAACATGGTGCCTGTGAAAGACAGAAATAAATATTGGGATTTCAGCACTGATGGTGGATGGTGTTCTTTACTGGCATATCCTGAGTAGTCTAGACTAGTTTAGGAGCAGAGGGCAAATTGTGTGAAACATAGCACTCTGTCTTCTGCTCCCTGTTGCTCAGCATCTGCTGTCTGAGCTGAGTGACTCACTCTGCCTTCTAGCTGTACTTGGCTCAACCCTCGTCTTCCTTCTCATCGGGTGACTCAGACTGCCTATAAGAGCATCAGAGTCTGCCATGCCTTCCCTTACTATGCTTTATAGATGCTCTTCAGGTTTCTGAGCCTACTCAAGTTTCAACTTTTGTCTACTTGCCCCTCCTCACTATCTTCTGTCCTTGCTATCTCTGTCTTTCCTGCATTTGGATATCTGCCTTGCAGAGATCAATTTTCTGGTAATAATTATGGTCTACTTCCATTTTAGTTGATATGCCTCCATTTTCCAGCAGTTTTGTATCTTTGCCTACTATTTGTAGTTTAGAAGGTATTACTTCCTACTCTTGATAATGAAAGGCCTCAAGTAAAGCTTGATGTTGGTATGTCCTGATATGACTGGGGTTATAATCACATGCATATATTTAGGAATAAGCTCCATAATATGAATTATTCTTGAACAAACATGCACCTAATGGTTCAAACATTGGTTGTTATAGGGACCTATGCTGGTATAAGTCCACTTGATACTATATCCTGCTATTGTGTGGATTGGCACTCTCTTCTACCCTCTGTAATTACCAACTCCCCTAATTCAGCCTGCACAGTTACTCAGTGGCTGGTGAAGAAAGGTTGGATTGTTGAAAAACTGGTCTAAGGCCATGTAACCAGATGCAGAATGATCACATTATCTGCTGAGATCTCTGGAAGACCCTACTGGTTCTCAATGGGTAATGTTGTCAGTCTGTGTCTGGTTTGGGGATATTTCTGATCTTCTGGCATTCGCAGTTGGTGTGTCTGTTGAGAGTGTACTAGTGAAGCCCAACCTGTGGAACTATTTCACTATACTATAGCATACACTAACTTGCTTACAATATTGTATTCATAATGTTAGTTGTTTTGAATCACTTTCAATATAGGCTAAGAGGCAGGTGTGTATAGTAAAATTTTAAAATAATATCCTAAGGAAATTCAAATAAAGTAATGTCAATAATAATCAAACTAATAAAATAGGAACATTAATGATCAGCTGGATAGCAGGAGCATTTATAAAGCCATTTTAATTTCCAAATGTAGCTTCACTGCTGAACAAATGCCTGTTCTTATTCCTCTCTGGCAAATACTAGCAGAGAGCTGTACTAGCAGAAGGTGGCTCAGGACATGGAAGGATGGTGCAAAAAGTGCCAAGATGAACATTTTTTTCTGATTTTTTTTGCTGAAGGCTTTACATTACCTAAGTTGACCCCCCACCCCAAGCTTCATTTGATGCTCTCCATAAACACTAAGCCAAAATGGGTGATAAAAAAGCCCCCCATACAGATGTTGCTTCAGAGCAAATGAAATTTCTTGTTCGTTGAGGATACACTACTGGAGGTGTCAGATTTTCATGTTAGCAATTATTGCTTGTTCCAAACCAAAGCTTTTCAGGAAAGCTGGCAGTGTTAGGTTTGCAGTACTTGCTGTATTGATTTCCCTTGCTAACCATTTTTTTTTGGTGAAGGATAGAGCATGGCTTTTTATTTCCCAGGGCTGGCATTCTATTTGGAATTGATATCTTTGTAAATGGCCATACACATGCACAAAGGTGAACTGAGTAGTTCTACAACATCTTTATTCACCTATCATGACATTGCAATGTATGAGCAGCCTTCACTGGTGGAGTGACCATGGCTTGATGCACAATTGCCATTGATGCGCATTGAGATATTCACCAACGTGCACCTGGACACTGCAGCAGAATAAGAATGCTCAGGGCACATAAGAAGTGTCCAGCTCACATTGGAATTCTTAAATTAATTCTTAAATTAGTGTGAATGTGTAAATTCCATCCTAGTAACCAATGAAATGAAAGTATTGTCATTAATTCATAAATGAATTACATGGCAAAGAAAAATGACATCTCTCAACAGTCTTTTCTGTTCTACATTTTTTCTCAAGAAGACCCTTCTCCAACCTCCAGATGACTGAAATGTTAACCTATGTCTGGTCCAGCCAGCATCTCCAGTGATGAGGGATGATCTAAGTCTCAAATGCAATACTAGTTTCCATCAAGAGGAAAGCCATTGAAATTGGTGGCCTTCAGCAGTGGATTCAATGGGTCTGTTCCAGTTAAGCCTAGCAGTTGTCCATGGCACTTGCAGAATGCTAAATAAGATTGTCCTGAAAGATAAAGATTACATCTAGAAATATGTGAAATGTTACATAATGTGACCATTTATCCCATTTCTGTTTGTTCCATCTATGGTGTTGTCCCTATGATGCACTTCCCCCTGTCCTAAACTGAAAACCTAACCCCTCTGTTGTTCATCCTTTTTGGGTTCCTCTCAATCACACTTTTTTTATTCCTACCTCATCCAGGGTTTTATCATTTTACCTCGTCCATTTGCCTGCCCATAGTGTTCAATTTTATATTATGTCAATTTGCTTTATTTATTTTTATTTTGCTACTGTATGTATTTTATTCTGATGTAATTTTTGTTGTCTGCATTTTGTATTTTATTTTGCTGTATTGTATCTTTGGGCTTGGCCTCATTTTAGCTACCACGAGTCCCCTTTGGGGAGATGGTAGATGGTAAAGATTATTATTGGGTGGTTGTAGATTTTTTTGGACTATATGGCCATGTTCTAGAGGCATTCTCTCCTGATGTTTCACCTGCATCTATGGCAAGCATCCTCAGAGGTAGTGAGGTCTGTTGGAACTAGGAAAAAGGATTTATATATTTCTAGTTCCAACAGACGTCACTACCTCTGAGGATGCTTGCCATAGATGCAGGCGAAACATCAGGAGAGAATGCCTCTAGAACATGGCCATATAGCCCGAAAAAACCTACAACAACCCAGTGATTCCAGCCATGAAAGCCTTCAATAATACAAAGATTATTATTATTATTATTATTATTATTATTATTATTATTACAACATTGTACTCATCAGTGGCTTTAGGCTTTTTTCATGTTAAACCTTCAAACTGTTTTTGCAGATAATACTCATTTTTTATTTTATTTTCTGCAAAAAGATTGTTTAAACATGTCTGGATTTTCTCTGGTCAAAGAAGCAGAAAATGGTGTCCTGAAGAAGACAGAAGGGTTACAAGACAGAAAGAAGACCAGTCAGGCATGTTACCCTTTGTCATGTAACTAAAATGTTCTCTGGCATAGCTGGCAAAGGAGGCTTGAGAAATCAATTTATTCTGAACTCCAGAACTAAATGACCTGCTCTATTTGGAGTAGATGTATAATGGATTGGCTTTCTGAATGTGCTTGCAGCTCTGTTCTTGGTTTTAAATAAATAACATTGAAGAACATATCATTGTCTGTTTAAAAATGAAATGAAAGAAATGAAGTTTATAATTATGTGCAAGTGTTTGAACATACTGTGTGCACACATACACACACATTATGACCCATACCCACAAGACCAAAGCCCAAAGTTTCATTTGCTCATATCTGACATAATACAGTATGACTCCCATGTTGGCTGCACCAATATCTGCAGTTTTGCTTGTTCATTTATTCCCTTATGGCCTCCTGTACAGGCAAAACCCTCTTCTCAGTACTTCTGTTGCTCACCTCATTGAAAATAATAGGCTTTCCTATTATCCACAATTCTGCGTATCCGTGTGAAGTCTGGGAATGTATTTCCTATAGATATGGGAGTTGTACTGCATGTCTTCTTAGGCATTTTCTTGGTCCTTCAGTTGATTTTATGGTATGATTCTGCCACAAGCTTCTTATAGAACTGCTTTAGAGAAGCTAGGAACGTCTAGAGAGATGTCCCTCCTATCTATTTATTGGTCCTCCAGTACAGCTATATGGTATGTTTTGGCCAGTTTGTTCAATCGGGTTCATTATTGCCCTGCTGAAGTGAACTCCTAGAATATTTGTCCCATGGAAACAGGAGAAATTTTGTAACTAAAGTAAAATATTATTGGGATGGGAGCAGACTTCTTTATTGACAGGCAAGGTCATCTTTGTTGCCCTTCCCCAAAGCTATATCAGTACAAATAGTGAAGAGTCCAGTGGACCATTTCTATGACAGAATTACATAGTACTACAATTCTACTTTAACTGCCATGTTACTAGGATTTTCAATATAGGAAGCAGTGTTTTGAATTATGAGCTAGAATGCTCCAGTGCTTCGCCAAAGTACAAATGTCAAAATTTTATAGGATGCAATGACTTCATCACACACAATGAAATAAGTGTTTCTACACACTTAAAAAACTGCCACCAATGGTGCCCTTCATACAAAATGAGCTTCAAATGTGGGGCAGAGTTATCTTGCTGTTTCTAAAATGTGAGATTTTCCCCACGATTCCTGAGTCAATTGGCAAGTGACTTATTCCTCAGTTCCTGGCATAGAGATATGTAAAAACACCCAACTTAACATATGATGGGAATCCCCCCTTGCCCATTTGTAAAAACAATGATGATGTTGTGGAGGAAGGATCCGAGATGGGCAGAATCAATTCTTTTCTACCACCATTACCATTTTGGGACTGAGGAGGTATAGCAAACAAGGTATTCAAAACATTCAGGAGACAATGGCAAGCATGCAAATCTTGTGCTTCGTGTTTCTGTAACCTTAGCAAGCTCTTTCAACATCCCTCACTCTTCCTGTGTCGGGTCATAAAAGTCCTTTTGGACACTTGCTTCTCTGAAACTCATGCTATGTTGCTTTTGCCTATCAAAAGGATAGCAAAGAGAGACTTAAGAGAGGTAAAGCTTCATTTCCCGTCTCTCTTCTGTAATAACGCAAGAATAACCCTTCTATGTATGTAGTTGTTTTTTTTTTGGGGGGGGGGTGTAAACTCCCAAGATACAAAGAGAGAAGTTACAAAAAGAAAGAAAGGAAAGAAAATGGGGAAGCAACAGTGGGGGAAACAAGTCTTTACTGTGTGGTGGCAAATCAAATGGCTAAATCTTAAAGCAGAGAGAAGGATTAGGTGTGATGGAGGTAAGAAAATCTTCCATTTAATTTCAAAATGGAGTATACTGAAACTTTATGGAAAACCTACTTTCCCAAACACTTGACTTGTTCTGTGGGATGAAGTTCCAAGTCAAAGTGAAATCATAGCAGTATAGTTCTGCGGTGTGGATGGATTCCTCATTAGGATGCTGGATGTGAGCCTTTCATTTTATACTAGCAGAGATGGAAGATCAATTTATGGACCCACATTTCTCCTCCTTCCATCATTGTTTCTAGGCTCAGGGAGACTGCAGTCATTTTTAACTTGGCAGTTTCCTGTTGTTTACTATTCAACTATGATGCTCCCAGGACTTTCATATTTACAGCACTGCCAATTAATGGGAAAATATTTTGACACAGAAATCCCCATAGCTTTTGCTTGAAGGATTTTCTGTCTGTGAAGAGTCTGACTCCCCGTGCACCTTCTTCTTCTTTCTTTTCCTCCAAAATGGCCTTGTGCAAGCCACAAAGTCATTTGTCAGCTACTATGACAAATTCTTTGAAATATCACAAGCCAGCTGGTGAATGCTTTTTAGTTCCAGTCAGTCCAGAAGGAGAAAGTCAGCTTAAGCTATAGAACAAAAAAGAAAACCAAAGGAGAGACCTATTGGTTACCATGCTATAGAACTCCAGAGATCTGAGCTGAGCTGTAATCCAATTAAATACCTGTTGTGGTAAAAGCAAGAGGCAGCTGCCAAAAGGTGGAGGAAGTGGAACAAAACAATGACACAGACCCCCAAGGAGCTTTAGCAGAAATCAGCCAGACAAGGAGCATATGTTTCTCACCTGCTCTGGAGAAGAGGAGGTGGTGGCAGTGACAGTCTGGTGTAGAAAGTCTACCTGACCTTAAATGATTAAAGATTTCATAATTTTATTTTATTAATTTATTATTTGATTTATATTCCATTTTTCTCTCATTGATTCAAAACAGTTTACAATATAAATGAAAACAAAACATCTAAAATGACATCTAATTGCATATTAGTCTACCCTGGATGATCTAGCATAGGCCCCTTCCACACAGCTGTATACAAACCACATTGAAGTGGAATATATGGCAGTGTGGACTCAGATAACCTAGTTCAAAGCAGATATTGTGGATTATCTGCCTCGATAGCCTGCGTTGTATGGCTGCGTGGAAGGGTCCAAAGTGTAGTGGTCTGAGCATTAGAGACCAGAGTTTGTTTCCTTGGTCATGGATTGTTGCGCAGAAGTGGATTTTAGCTGGGTCCTAATGAAAAAGACTCACAGGCAAGAGGGAAAAGGAACAGAAAAACTTTACTCTTATCAGCAGAGGCAAAACATAAACTTGCAGTGTTGCATACAAAATCAAACAGTGCAACAAACCTACATACTCCTTGTAAGTAACACAGAATAAGGCTTCTTCATCTTCAGTCAAATGAGAGAGCAAAACATAAACCTTGAGTAAATAGCTATTCCACCACAGCAAAGAGCATCACTGTTAGAGCATTGCAGCATATTGCATTTCCTTCAGAGCAGCATGTTACTTCTCCAAACTGTATTCTACAATCCATACAGTTATATCCCACCAGGTGTGTCCCAAACATGCTGGCTCACCTACATTACCAGCTGCACATAATAATTAACGTCATAAGGTTTTTCTTTAACACACACACACTTGATCCTGCTACGACTTACTATAACAGTGATCACATTTTTCCATGTTCAAAGGAAGGCAAGTCTTACCAAGAAAATCTTGTGATAGGTTAGCCATAAGTCAGAAATGACTTGGGTCACATCTATACTGTCATAGAATGCAGACTGAACTGCACTGAATTGGATGATATGACTCTGTTTAATCCAGTTCAATATAAATTATAATGGTAGTGTAGATGGGACCCTAGAGAGCCACAGAACCACAATACCGATTTTGTTTGGTTATGATCACGAGGGTAAACCTGCTGGCAAAAGGACAGCAGAGTAGGGACAAAATTGAACCTCCTTCAAGAAGAAGGCCCAAAGTCTAGGAGCAGCTTCAGGAATTCTGGTTCCCATGTCCTCACAAGCCACACATCCTTCTTTTGCTGGTCATGCTTCCCTTTTCAAAACTCAAAAGCTTATATAAGGGCCATTTTAAGTGACAGCTATCATAATAATTGGTAGTTTAAAGTAGCAGATTAATATGGCCTCCTTTTGGAATATTTTGAATATTGAATTTGTAGATATAGAATCCAATGACATGGAAGGCTGACTGCACTGAATAAATTGACTGGACACAGGAAACATTTCCATTCAGTGCTATACCATTCCAGTTTGTAGATTGAGCTGTCAATTTCTTGATCAGAGCCAAATTCCATCATCTGCCTCTCCATCTGTCCAAAGACAGGTTAGCATACTTTTCTAATTTGTTTCTATTTCTAAAAAAATTATTACATACATACAATTAATCAGATTTTTAATGCTCTGCTTGCAAATCATCATAAGCAAACAATGACAGATGTGGAAAACTTCTGGTTTAAAACACATTGCTGAGTCTTTTTTCTCATCGCATTTCCACATAAGCGTCCCAAAGATGTTATGCTTCTTCTTCTTTTTTATAGTATTGCATGACAAATCCCTTGAAAGTGATAACGAACTAGAAAACTCTCTGTTTGATTCATATTGGAGGAACTAAGTCCAGTTTTTAAATCATTCTTCACTGCTTTGGTATTTTGTTATGAGGGCAACGGATAATCAACCTAAGTTTATATCATTCCGTACTTTTATGACCCCCCTGAATTTATAGCTGTTTTATACAAAAAACAAGAACAATTCAACCCTCATCTGTGCAATTTTTTCCTCCTTAAATGGCAATTGAATTAGTAAGGCTGGACAAAAAGTATAATAATCCTACTGCTCTCTTTTGCCTGCATAGAGGTAAGTCTCATTTATTTCCCTTTCAATTTTCTTCAAAATAAGTATGTCTATAAGGGACAGACAGACTCAGTATGTACCCTCTGCACCTCAATTTGTTGTTCCTGATGACATATTTCTAAAAAAGATCATCCTTTGCAGCATTTCATTCTAGAACAGGAGGAAACACTCAACTCTGCTCTACTGGTTTTTGGGACTCTATGGCACGTGACCAACATTTTGTACATTGTTGCTTCTAAGAGAACAGTATAGAACACTCATTGCTGAACTTTAGCAGCAAGACTGGTAGCTACTAAAAGTTAGTGGCAGATTCTATATTTCAGTAGGAGTTATTTATTATTATTAATTTATTTACGACATTTATATGCTACTCTTCTTACCCTGAAGGGGACTCAGAGCCACTTACAAGATATACACACACAAACACACAATATATTATATTATTAGCATAGTACAATATCAGTATTATATATTACTATATTGTACTATGCCATTATATTGTAATATTATTAGTAACATTACATGTAATATAAAATATATGACCTCTTCCTCTTCCTCCTCCTCCTCCTCCTCCTCTTCTTCTTCTTCTTCTTCTTCTTCTTCTTCTTCTTCTTCTTCTTCTTCTTCTTCTTCTTCTTCTTCTTCTTCTTCTGCGATTCCCTGTAGCCCAAGAATGATGGTCCTCCAAGTATAGTGTCTTGGTGGTGGGTTCATAGGTGGCTCTGGAACCCTATTCTTGATCCGCATGTTCTCTCACAGTGAGCACATTGGATTCCAGATGAAAGGTGGTCCCGGTCAGGGTTGGATTGACCCCACTTTCTCTTGGCATTGACCCCCCTTTCTCTTTTGTCCTCCTTTTATAATTCTTTGAATTCTGCAGTACTGCTGGTCACAGCTGACCTCCAGTTAGAGCGCTCAAAGTAGATGCTATATTTCAGCAGGATTGGGTCCTTGTGGATTGTGGGTCATATGTGCACAAGAGAGACCTTCCTTAGCGGTTGCTCCTACTAATTATACCCTAAATCAGGCATGGGCAAACCTTGGCCCTACAGGTGTTTTAGACTTCAACTCCCACAATCCAGAATGGTGGGAGTTGAAGTCCAAAACACATGGAGGACTGAAGTTTGCCCATGCCTGTACTAGATAGATAGATAGATAGATAGATAGATAGATAGATAGATGATAGATAGATCTGAAACTCCTTTTCTTAATGTGATCCTGGAGTAACTTCTATGGTATTGCTTTCCATTGGCAGACTTTTCACAATTGACTTCCAGTTGAGGCAAGAACCTTCCTTATTGATGGTAGGCTTAAAAAACAAACCCACATATTTTAAAGTCAACAGTGCTTTACAATGTTTCATAGTTTTAATATGAAAATCTGTTGTGAACTTTTACTTGTATTTTTTTAAAATCTGTGTCTGATTTAATTTTGTTGTGAGTGACCTTCAGTTCCAATTTCAGGAGACATGTGAAATATTTAACAAATAAATAGACACAATGGTTGTTCTGTGCCTTCAAGTCAACTTCAGATAATGGAGATCTTATCATAGATTTTTCTTGGCAAGATTTGTAGAATGGAGGTTTGCCATTATCTTTGTCAGAATACAGCCTATAGCACCTGCTATTCCCCAAGTTTTCTTTCCAGATTCTAATCAGGCATGACCATCTTCGCTTCTCAGATTGAACAGGATTGTTGCTTTCAGGGTACTTTGGCTTGATAACATTTAATTATGTCATGTGTCTTCAAGCTGATATGGTAGAGATTTCTTGGCAAAATTTATTCAGAGGTTTACCATTGCCTTTCTCTGGGGCCCCTTCCACACAGTTGAATAAAATCCCACATTATCTGCTTTGAACTGGAATATTTGGCAGCGTGGACTCAGATAACCCAGTTAAAGTCGATAACGTGGGATTTTCTGCCTTGATATTCTGGGTTATATGGCTGTGAGGAAGGGCCCTTAAATGGAAGAAGTGCAGTTTACTCTAGGGGCCCTTCCACATGGCCCTATATCCCAGAATATTGAGGCAGAAAATCCTACATTATCTGAGAAGGGGCTCAGATAACCAAGTTCAAAGCAGATATTGTGGGATTTTCCGACGATATTCTGGGATATAGGGCTGTGTGGAAGGGCCCTAGGTTACCAGCTGGGTTTCCATGCCAGAGTCTTGATTCGATGATGGTCTTCTAAAGTCCTAGTTCAATACCCTACATCAGTGGTTCTCAACCTGGGGTCCCCAGATATTTTTGGCCTACAACTCCCAGAAATCCTAACAACTTGTAAACTAGCTGGGATTTCTGGGAGTTGTAGGCCAAAAACATCTGGGGACCCCAGGTTGAGAACCACTGCCCTTCACCATACTGTTTTTAACTGAAATTGAGGGATATTTAATTCCCACCTCATTTCCATTATCCCCAACACAGGGGGCCCTTCCACACAGTCTTATATCCCAGAATATCAAGGCAGAAAACCCCACAATACCTGCTTTGAACTGGGTTATTTGAGTCCACACTCAGATAACGTGGGATTCTCTGCCTTGATATTCTGGGATATAGGGCTGTTGGAAGGGCCCCGGCCAAACGTTTCTGTCTTGAATATTACATTTCACTGGCATTACTATTTAAGCAAGTTTCTTGGCTAAACTGTGAAAATACTTTGAAAGAGGGTTTATTTGTTTGCATCAGATGGACGGAAAATAGTAAGAGCAAAATAATTGCAAAGAAAGATAGAGCAGCATAAGAAAGCCAGCTTCTTTCCCATGCTTTCGAGGTTTCTTTCTTTAGCAATATACCTTTATATCCTCTCAGTATCCAGATCTCTTGAACAAGTTGTCCTTGATGGTGACATAGATTATTTATTAACAGCCCTTCCTTTAGACAGGGCAAGGCATCCACTTTCACCAGTCATCCTGCAAGGTCACACTAAGTGCCTGCCTGGGCTTCCTGAATTGCAGAAGTCAGAACCAATACAAATCAGAAGGAGCACTTGACATTGTATGTTTCCAAAGTAAAAATTGGCATGTGTATTTTAATCTAGTTAGTGAAGAAAGTTTATAATAATAAACTTTGCTGAGTAAACAAATATTTGCTATGATCATAATACAGTTCAGTTTGAGTACATTATGCCTGTTATTTGGCAGCTGCAGTAGTCCTAGAAGTTTTCTGGATCCAACTTAAAGTGTTGGTTTTAAAATCCTAAATGGCTTGGGACCACATTATTACAAAGGCTACCTTCTCCTCACTGTTGTTCATTTCCTAGCTGAAAATAATCAGTTTCCTGACACTCAGAAAACCCAATCAAGAAGAATAATATGGTAGCAAGAATCTTGCATACTTTTCATTTGCACATCTCAAAATATTTCAGGCAATTATTCTGCATAGAAAATCTGGCTGTGAGAATTGTGCATGCAAAAAACATTGTTTTCAAAAAGCCACATATGTTTTTGTGTGTGCAAGAATGGGATTTTATATATTAAAAAACAGCAATCTTGCACAACAAAATCTGACACAAAAATTCTTATGGGAAAAGCCAGTAAAACACTTGGCTAAGATCAAGTCTAGTAATAACCACAATTTTTGGCAAATGTTTTGCAAAAAAAAAAAAAAAAAAAAAAAGGTTTTTCACACAGAAAAAAATGCTATTTTCTATGTGGAAAAGAACACCAACACACAGAAATCTTATACAACAAAAATCTTGTACAACAAAAGTATTCCACAATGTTGTCATTTTCAGCATAAGGTTTTTGTTATGCAATATTTTTATTGTGTAGAATTCCTAGGTTTTTTGTGAGAGTTTTTTTTTTGCATAGAAAATGGCAATTTTTGTGGAAAGTGCCCATGCTCATTTGGAAACATTTTTTAAAAAACAAAAATTCACAAATTGCCCTCATAAAATGCATGCATTTCTTTGCAGAATGACTTTCTTTGCAGAAACACTTTGGGGTGAGTGAATACCAGATGAGAATTGTATGCACATGTCTGTTTTCTCTTAAACTTGAAGAAAACTATAGAAATTATTCATCCTTATTTACATGGATGAAATAGTCTAATGAGATCACCTCTACCTTCCCCCACGTGTAACCATTGAAAACAGTAAAGTCTTCTATAGAGATTCTGCTCCAAGTATCCCTTGAGAAGTGAAAAGAGGTGAATAAAGTCTCCCTCAAGGAGAAGGTACTTTAGTGCTGGCACCAAACTAGGGAGCAGCATTCCTGGACGGGGTTATTGGCCAGCATTATTTGGATCTTCTCGGTGCCTGATAACAACTCTATTGTTAGGCCAGGTCCCTTAGGTAAGTCATATCTTGGGTCTGCACTGTAGAATTAATGCAATTTGCTATCACTTTAACTGCCATGGCTCAATGCTATGCAATCCTGGGGTTTGAAGTGTAGTGTGGCTCCTCCTCTCCTTGGCAGAGAAGGCTAAAGCCTTGTAAGACTACCACTCATATGATTGCACAGCATTGAGCCATGGCAATTAAAGTGGTGTCAAACTGCCTTACAGACAACCCCCAAGTTACAAACATATGACTTACAAATGACTCATAGTTAGGAATGGAGGTGAGACAACAGAAAGTGAGAGAAATCTATCCCTAGGAAGGGAAGTTCACTGCTGAAAGAGTTATCATGGGGGGAAGGTATCTCCACTTTATCATCAATCCTTGTTTCCATGACAAGTCAAATTCCCCCCAAAATCCAACAATTACAGGGACAGAAAGTGATGTGAATCTTCTGAACAGGCACAGACAGCAAAGCAAACACCCTTCCCTATGCTATCAAGAACTAAATATATGCATATATTTGGCTGGAGTTACATTTAACAAATGTACCTGCTCCGATTTACATACAAATTCAGCTTGAGAACTAACCTACAGAACCTATCTTACTCATAACTTGGGGCATCCACACTATAATTCCCTGATGTAGATACACCTTAGTGTTCAATATGAGTGGCTTTACTGTGTTTTTAATGTTGGTTTTGTTTGTTTTGTCACCCACTCAAAGACGTTGCTGAGAAGCTAAACAAATCCAGAAAGTCAAATAAGTAGCTTAATGATGCAGAACAAAATGATCACAGAACTTGGCACACATAGAACAAAAGATGGTGAAAGATGAATTAAATGTGTGTGGCAGCAATCTCTAATCCCTCTGTTATCTTTGTGGTCCACTTTGTATCTTAGTTGCATATCCTCCAGGGAAAAATGTCACTAAAATAAATGCTGTGAGACTTATTAGGCTCATTCTCGGAACACTTGTTTGGCATCCAAGAAATTCTAACTTTTGTCTTGAACACCATGGGTACTACTGCAATGACGTTCTTCCCCCGTAAGAATGTGGAAGGTCATTGTTGATCATGGTAGACAGCTTTGGGCTAAAGGGAACAATCGTCTCATTCAATATAGAGGAAGTTTTATCTTCTTTCTAAGACTGGATTATGTGGGTTGTCTCATTATTCTAATTCGGCTTCAACACTGCAGGAAGACAAATGCCTTACTATTCTTATTTCATTCACCCTTATTTGAAGAAGCACATTCACGATGAGTCAGTGCAGTTCTTTGTCAAAGATCTAAAAGATCTGGAGGAGGGAGGGGGACCCCCAAAAAACCTGTGGAGCGATTTGCCATCCTGAACTGAGAGATACAATTGTTTATTCTCCAATTTAGGAAGCATTTGCTTAGCGATTAAGCATTATAACTGAAATCGCAAACCGTCCTCCTTTTAATCCAGCCTTATTGTCCCTGTGTATATGATACTGACTGCCACACTCTATAATTCTCATGGAGTTATGGACTTTGGATCCAAAAAAAAGTATTCAGTCCTTAGACAGGAGCCCCCGGTGGCGCAGTGAGTTAAACCCTTGTGCCAGCAGGACTGAAGACCGACAGGTCATAGGTTTGAATCCAGGGAGAGTGTGGATGAGCTCCCTCTGTCAGCTCCAGCTCCCCATGCAGGGACATGAGAGAAGCCTCCCACAAGGATGGTAAAACATCAAAACATCCGGGCATCCCCTGGACAACGTCCTTGCAGACGGCCAATTCTCTCACACCAGAAGTGACTTACAGTTTCTCAAGTTGCTTCTGACATGGCAAAAAAAAGTCCTTAGACCTAACATTGAATTTTTAATAAAAAGAATACAAATGGTTTACACTACTGTAAAGTAAAATATGTGGTAGACATTCATTTTGACTTAATATGTTTTATGTTCATGCTATGATGTTTCTTTGTATAGTTTTAATGGTTTTAATTCATATTTTTATGTTATTGATTTAATTACGTTATGTATTGCTTTTATATGTATGTGCAACATTGAATTTTTCCCATGCTGAGTCCCCCAATATGCAATAATGCAATAAATAAAATAAAAGATACACAGCAGGTAAAGAAATCATCCAATCAGGTCTAACCCTGGCAAGATCTATGGAGGGAAGTACCTTACAAAACCCAACCAAATTATAGAAGGTATTCACCAATCCAAAACAACTATCCAAACAAGACATGTCTTATCTTGTCCAAATCAAAATTGTTATGGACCATTCTAGAATTATTATTTCATTTCATTTCTATTTCTTTGCTGTTATGTTTGAAAACAACCTATTGGAGCATTTCCTAAGCATATGCAATAATACTCACTGCCTTTCCCATTTCTGATTATAATAATGGAAGGCAACACACCTGTCTTGTCTTTGAGAAGTCCAAATCCACATCTGTAATTAAAGATCAATTTACTTTTAGGTGTATTATGGGACCATGAAACATTAAGGTTTTCATTACATCAACAATACAGATTTAATAAAAAATACTGCATAATCATATCATAATGATTAGTTAGATTAAAAAGGTTCTGAAAGAGAAAATTAAATTTGTCATGGCTTATGAGAATACAAGTGTTAAAATGTGCTCCAGGAATAAATTTCAGGGGAAATGATCTGTCAATGACAGGAATTATTTGGCTAATATATATGGAGCAATATAAAAATGGAAGCATCTGTTGTACAGTTAATAAGATTTTTTTTAATGCACTTGATCGCCAGTTTTATTACAAAGCAATCCAACTAGTGCTTCATGTTTGTTATGTCTGAGTCATCAAGTCAAAATAAATAGCCAGACTTAAAAATATAATAAAGTATGGGTTATACCTTGGAGAAAAGAGTATGAGTGAAAGGTGAATTTAGACCGCAAACAATATTGGAAGCCATATACTGGATAGTCTGACACTGCTTCTATGGAACAGATAGAGGAAATTACTTGATCCAGATGTTTTCTAATTTCACCTTTCCTAGGATATGACTGTTTGTTCTTTAACCTGTGTGAAAGTCTTCCTTTTCTCTCTAAATAGAAATGTAAAGTGCACACATTTCAAGATGTGCAAAAGTCAAAGTGTTGTTATACAATGCTATATTTGAGCTGAATTGTGTTTCCTAATACCAATACTTGCAGTGATCAGGTCTTATCAAGGAAAAGGAAATTATTGCTCATGTCTGCAGAAGCTTTAAGAGTTTTTAAAGTTCACCAGGTAGCAGATGTGCTTATTTCAAAATATACTGTCTCATTTCAGTTCTGACCTTGGGGTTCAAGTTGCTGGAATGAACAAGCAGCACCTGTATGAAATGAGCAAAGGCTTGTAGAGGAAAATCTAGAAATACTTGCCTCCTTCCTTCATCATCCTCCAGTATCATAGAAATCATTTAAAAAATAACAACAGAATAATATCAAGCTCTTGTCAAAAGAGCATATAAGGTATACTCTGCTATATCAGGAGCTGAGGTTTGTGGTTCTGATCATGCTGAGAAAGAATCAAAATGTGCTGCCCTTGTAGTGGGCAAATTGTGGGTGCTCCTGATGGCAAAGAATGGAAGACTGGGGAAATAGAGAGACATCCTAACAGGGATTTTATTGTTGCTGTCATTATAGCAAAAGAGGTCAGCTTGGTATAGCGTTGGGTCACGACATGGGGAAACCAGAGTTCAGATCCATGTTTAACCATGGAGAATCACTAGGTGACCTTGGGCATGTCAAACTTGTTCATCTTCAGAGGAATATAGTAGCAAACCAACTTTGAATAAATCTTGCTAAGGAAGCCCTATGATGGGATTGCTGTAAGTCAGTGTTGGCTTGAAGGCACATGGCTACAACAAATAATCTGGTAACAACAATAATACTTTGGTAAATGTTTGAAAATATCTTGCAAATGAGAAGGTGAACATGCCCTGAAGTATAAAGCAATACTCATACACACACACACAGAGTACAGTCTCACTTACACAACCTTCACTCAGACAACAATCTGTATTATCCAACACAGTCTGCCTTCTGCCCAGATCCGCAGCTATTTCAAAACATTGCAATGTTTTGGTGCAAAATTCATACATACAGTAATTACTACATAACATTACTGTGCATTGAATTGCTTTTTCTGTCAATTTGATGTAAAACATGATGTTTTCATGTTTAATTTGTAAAATCATAATGTCATTTGACAGGCTTTTCTTTAATCCCTCCTTATTATCCAACATTTTTGCGTATCCAACATTCTGCCAGCCTGTTTATGTTGGATAAGCGAGACTCTACTGTGTGTGATATATATATATATATATATATATATATATATATATATATATATATATATCAATTACCATAATTATTTTATTTCATTTCATTGTTTTTATTTGGTAGAAAAATCCAATGCAACCAAAAATGAAACAAAAATGCCACAGTCAGCCTTCCACATTCTCTGGGGTTAGGTGCAATATACCCACCCCTGCAAAAGGGGGAACCTCAATAACAAAATTGCTAATTTTAACCTGAGAGAACATATTTAGATTTTCCAGAACTATTATATGGTCAATTTCTGGTAGAAGGGCAGATTGGCCCTCTTAAAGCTGGTAATTTCTCTCCCAAGACTTCACCAGCCAAAGAGCAACCATACTTCCTCCTTTCTCCCTCCACTCTCTCTCTCTCTAACACACATACACATACCTTAATTTCTGTATACAATATTTGGGAATATATGGGTGTTGTTACTAAATGGTACAATCATTCACACAGCAAAGATATAATATTCACTTCATCTAAATAACAGAAAAAATGGAAAATGCACAAACACACAGTATATATTCTACCATTTCAGCCATGGCAGTACAAAGGAGTTTGACCAAATGATGCTGCATTATGTTTATTTTGTTGTCATTCTACCAGTGTTGTTTCAGTTTAACGCCCATGAAAACTAATTGCTTACACTCCAACTGTACTTGTAACTGACCAAATGTCACTTATTTTAATCCAGTTTCTTTACTGATCCAGGATCTATCTTGCCTGAGACGCTTCACTTTAATGCAGGTTCAGTAGCTTAGGTAACTTTGACTATTTGCCTGAATTGTGCAAAATGGCAATAAAGAACAATAAATGGTATCTTTTGGGTCAGGAAAAAAATCCATTATTAGTTTCTGGAGGGGTGGAAAGAATGAATAGAAGGCAGGTTTTCCAGTGCTGAGTGATTTCATGTCATGGTTGAAAAGAGAGTGCATTATAATAGTGCAGCATCTGTGACTTGAGATAAAATTCCCATTATAAGCTCTTTCTCAGCATCTAAACACTTCTGCAGTTGCAGACTACAATGGGGTTGTAAAAAAAAAAACAACAACAACCTAGGAATAATGCACTTCCTGATCTTTTATTTGCTGATGATATCCTTATTTTTGTTCTAGTGTCAGGTATTTCTGCCCAGAGGTGTTAAAATGCATGGCACTGCATATTTAAGTTTTTATTCAGTTAGCGTCTTTTAAAAGCTGATAGATTTAATCAGAGCTTCAAGACTTAACTTGCTTGACTACACATATCACAGAATCCCTATCTTACTGCTGGAGTCTGAGAACAGAACACTAAAAAGTAGGCTTTTCATGCAGGAAATCAATGTCTCAAATAAAACATCTAAAGCTAGGGGTCTTTCCACTCCAAAATAAAATGGAATCACCTCAGTGATTCCATTTTAATTGCTATGGAATTCTAGGGTTTGTAGTTGAGGGAGACATTAGATCTCTCTGGCTGGGAATTCTAAACACCCCTTCTCTTAACTGCAAATCTCATTGGACATGCTGCCTATGCTTCTCGAAACCAACTTTAGAGGGTGAGAAGCAATAGGTTGAAACAATGGGTGCTTGTTACACTGCAGCACAGTATTATTTATTTATCGTGTCAGAAGCGAATTGAGAATATAGTTATAATGTAAAGAAAAACCACAAACAAAGTTAAAAACTTGGCCACTTGGAGTGCCTCTGGTGTTGCTGTAAGAAGGACCTTTATTGTGTATGCAGCATGACTCAGGCTGCATTGTAGTAGGTGATCTGTGGTTTGCTCTTCCACACACTCACATGTTGTGGACTCTGCTTTATACCCTCATTTTTAAAGGTTATCTCTGCATCCCGTGGTGCCAGAGTGCAGTCTGTTCAGCGCCTTCGAAGTTGGCCAGTCTTCTGTATGCCCAGGAGGGAGTCTCTCATATGATATCAGCCACTACTTGGGGTTCTGGATTTTGCCACTTTTGGACTCTCGTTGCTGAGGTGTTCTTGCAAGTATCTCTGTAGATCTCTGGAAGCGATTTCTTGATTTAAGTCATTGGCTTGCTGGCTGATGTCCGAACAGAGGATGGGCTGGAGATGTCAATGCTTTGGTACTTGCATTACAGGCTGCTACTTCCCAACAGATGCCAGGTGGTATAATACCGACTAAACAGTGTAATTTCTCCAGTGGTGTAGGGTGTAGACATCCTGTGATAATGCGGCATCTTTCATTAAGAGCCACATCCACTGTTTTAACTTGGTGAGATATATTCCATACTGGTATAAAATACACACAGATGTATTCTGACTTTCAGCTTGGCACAATGGTGCTTAGAGACAAACATGTTTCCTGGGGCATATGTTCACATTGTCCAACCAATTCATACCTATAGTACTTAGTTCCTAAGCTTGAGTCTCAGAAGTTGTTGGACTTCAACTGTCAGCACCTCTGAATTTTGACCAGATTATCTGAGGATTAAAAATATCGATGCCCAATTAACATCTTGGAAGGTGGGTAGCAGCCTTGGAAATCATTGTTCTTGAGTCATATTTTGTAACTTAAGCTTCAGCTATGTCCATGAATCATTTCTCTAGTGTCAACTCTAAAAATGCATAACTAGCACTATTGAATTGCTGTGCTGATCTTCTTTTCAGCTCTTCTCAAGGAAAGGTGAAAGAAGAAGACCCAAAGCCCGAATATACAGAGAGGTCATTAAGTCGGTTGGTTGTAACAGGCACAGAGACTGAGAGTACAGGTTTTTCTATGAGCCATGATGGGAGAAATTTAAACTGCACATTAGAAGATAACAATTAAGGACACTTTGGCACACTTATTTTCTTGTATCTGTGGGTGTCCAGATCTTATTTATTTATTTCATACACTTTTATCCCACCCTTCGCCCCACAAGGGGGGACTCGGAGATTTTCTGGGAGTCACACAGAAACAATGTTGGAACATACTGTCTATCCAAAAGTCTAGCATAGTTGTTGCATACCTGGTTCCGCCACTGTGATAGACCTCTTTTCTTGCCCGTAGAAAGATAGCAAAGAGGATGGCAGTCTATCTTAGTAGGAAGGCAGTTCCAAAACTTGGGACCATCCACCCAGAAGGCTGTCCTGTGTTCCCACCAGATATGCCTGTCAGGGTTATGGGGAAGAAAGAAGAACCTCCCCAGAAGACCTCAAAACACAGGGAGGCTCAGAAAGGGAAATGCAGTCCTTCACCTGAGAAGTGAGTCAGACATAAAGGGTTTTTAAGGTCACAATCAGCATTTTGAACTGTGCTCAGAATCAGATCAGCAACAGTGGAACTCTTTCAACAAGGGAATTGTGTGTTTGCATTCTGAAGAGGTAGATCCGACCAGTTCTCTATACAGTTCTCTAAACTGTATACATCCTCATTAACTGCACAGATCTTTAAAGTCTTCTTTTCTTCTCCCTTGTGGAGTTTGAACTGATTTAATCTAAGGCTGTTCTAGCACCCTATTGAATTCTGATAAGACAGGTTTTTGCATCAACATGTTCTGCCTATATGTTTACATTTTATTTTTGAAAAATGAATGAATGAAACAATAAACATTCTAATTGAACGTCAGTCAGTGCTACAACTGGCAAGTGATAGCCAACAGTAATCAAAATAATAGTACTACCAGGAAAACAAGTCAGTGTCTTCACCAGGAACTCTAATATAAAGTTTCCCTCTTTCTTTGTTAAGTGGTGGGTAATGAGAATGTGTCTCCTATTGTGATTGCTCTCTGTGTCTCTGGCACTGCCTTTTCAAATTGCCAGTCCCTTTTTCTAATCTCCTATGAAACCTATTTGGTGGATTTCTCTCCTGCAGCTCCTTGCAAGTCACAGAACACTCCTGGATGGTTGTTACAGTGCTTGGCACAGTGTGGGTGCTTAGAGACAAACATGGAACTCAGGCTGGTGCCCCTATTATGTTTGAAGTGCCCTCTGTTTGCAAGAATACTGTGTCCTCAAGCATCATAATCCAATTAGAATACAGAAACCCTGGTAGCCACTGGGGAGAAGGTAATACCAAGGAAGACTTATAGCCATCATTAAAAGGGTATGTAACCAACCCCAAATAACTTTCTGCCATATAAATACAACCAAGAGGATAGTTTCTCTAGTTTAGAGCCAGGACTGGACAAATTACACATCTGTGGCAACATCTCCTGTGAGTAAGTCCCTCTGGTCTTCTTCGTTTGCTACAGTATGACCCTCTTATCCATGAATCCAATACCCATGCTTTCATTAAGCCACACTTCAAAAAATCTGCCAATATCAGACAGGATCTGGTGCCTTCAGGGTATTTATATTGAGGGAAAACATCACATAGCTTAAGAAGTACTGTTTTTTCCCCCCATGTGCTTTAGTGATACTTTTTCCCCATCTTGATCTGTGGCTACAAAAGGGGGACAAATCGAATGGTAAAGAGTGCAGAGAAAACTGATAAGTATATAATCCATTTTTGCAGCAGAGTTTGAAAAAAGGCACCTTAGTCCTGGAAGAGTTTTTAAACGATTGTATTCCTGCAGATATAGTTGTTGTGGAAACCAAAATCAGTTAATTAAGTTTTATTTGTTGTCATCGTTGCTTTCCTCCCTGTGACATAATTACACGATCTGTTGTGAGCCAGTTTCAAATGAGCTGGAGGCCAGAATGCCCTGATTTCAGACCACAGCCACACATAATATCTTTATCTCTGATCTTGTTAGAGAAAACTTCAAAAATTGCCCTTATTAAGTGGTCTGTATGCATGCATGTACTCATTCAGAAATAACAATGTGTGCAGTCAATAGCCTAAATACAACCTTGCAAGAATTATGGTTTCTGGAAAACATTTACAAGAAGCCAAGACACATTTTTAAAAATTCTGAAGTACCAGTTTTGGAATGGCAGTAAATATATTTCCTAGTGCAAATTGTGCCCAAGGGTGCTGGTGTTATAGTGGACTATGCACTTGAGTAGACTATCTAGTCTTCTTGAAAAACGCAGAAGGACAAATGCAGTAGGGGATGATGACACAAAGATGCTAAGGGAAGAATTTGAAAGGCACAGGAAGACAGCTCCATGGAACTGCACAGCAAAACAATATTGCCCTTGGCAGGACTTCATAATTGGGCACCAGGGGGTTGTTTTTTTTTTTCTTTTTTGGAGGAAGGGAAATACTTTTAATAGAGTGAAATAATAAAAATATACAAAGTCATCAATCCCCATGCTACATAACAAATAGAATAAAAGAAAAAAGTGAAAAGGAATGAAAAAACTAGGTCTAGTTTGACACCTCTGAGATTCTACAGTCTTTAGCCTTCCTACCTCTGAGATTCTACAGTCTTTAGCCTTCCTTGCCAAAGAGCACTGAAACCCCAGGATTCTATAACATTGAGTCATAATAATTAAAGAGCTGTCAAAATGCATTAATTCTGTACTGTAGAACCTCAGAGGTAGAATCATAGAATCATAGAATCAAAGAGTAGGAAGAGACCTCATGGGCCATCCAGTCCAACCCCCTGCCAAGAAGCAGGAATATTGCATTCAAATCACCCCTGACAAATGGCCATCCAGTCTCTGCTTAAAAGCTTCCAAAGAAGGAGCCTTCACCACACTCCGGGGCAGAGAGTTCCACTGCTGAACGGCTCTCACAGTCAGGAAGTTCTTCCTAATGTTCAGATGGAATCTCCTCTCTTGTAGTTTGAAGCCATTGTTCCGCGTCCTAGTCTCCAAGGAAGCAGAAAACAAGCTTGCTCCCTCCTCCCTGTGGCTTCCTCTCACATATTTATACATGGCTATCATATCATCTCTCAGCCTTCTCTTCTTCAGGCTAAACATGCCCAGTTCCCTAAGCCGCTCCTCATAGGGCTTGTTCTCCAGACCCTTGATCATTTTAGTCACCCTCCTCTGGACACATTCCAGCTTGTCAATATCTCTCTTGAATTGTGGTGCCCAGAATTGGACACAATATTCCAGATGTGGTCTAACCAAAGCAGAATAGAGGGGTAGCATTACTTCCTTAGATCTAGACACTATGCTCCTATTGATGCAGGCCAAAATCCCATTGGCTTTTTTTGCCGCCACATCACATTGTTGGCTCATGTTTAACTTGTTGTCCACGAGGACTCCAAGATCTTTTTCACACGTACTGCTCTCGAGCCAGGCGTCACCCATTCTGTATCTTTGCATTTCATTTTTTCTGCCAAAGTGGAGTATCTTGCATTTGTCACTGTTGAACTTCATTTTGTTAGTTTTGGCCCATCTCTCTAATCTGTCAAGATCGTTTTGAATTCTGCTCCTGTCCTCTGGACTATTCGCTATCCCTCCCAATTTGGTGTCGTCTGCAAACTTGATGATCATGCCTTCTAGCCCTTCATCTAAGTCGTTAATAAAGATGTTGAACAGGACCGGGCCCAGGACGGAACCCTGCGGCACTCCACTTGTCACTTCTTTCCAAGATGAAGAGGAAGCATTAGTGAGCACTCTCTGTGTTCGTCCACTTAACCAATTACAGATCCACCTCACCGTCAAACTTGTGGCCCTCCAGTTATTTGGGACTCCAATTCCCATTAGTCCAAACCAGCTTGTCCAATGGCCAGGAATTCTGGGGGCAATGCACTCATGCAGAAGGATTAACTAGGAGAAGACAATCAAAAATTGTCTCAGGAGCCTTAGATGAGTAATATTCAATTGCTAAACTTCAAAAAACACATGGAATGGGAACCGTCAGAATAATCTGCATTGATATGAATATGATGATATTGGGCAGCGAGTCTGGTTGGAACATACTGTCTATCCAAAAGTCTAGCATAGTTGTTGCAAACCTGGTTCCGCCACTGGGATAGACTTCTTTTCCTGCCCGTAGAAAGATAGCAAAGAGGATGGCAGTCTAACTTAGTAGGAAGGCAGCTCCAAAAGGCAGCTGTAATGCGGCTGCTCGATCATTTTCAGTAATTTTTTAAAATATAATTTTCAAAGAAGAAATACCTCAATTTTGTTAGATCACTAAATTTCTGGTCCTTTAATGTAATCTTTCGAATTTTTTTTTAAACGGGACAGGTCGGACTGCAGGATAAGGATAAAAATGGTTAGCAACAGAGAAACAAGCAAATTCTGAAGACATGTGATAAGTAATAAATAACAGAACATTTCAATTTATAATGCTAATGGACTAAATGCTATCATTTCATGATGTTAACCCCCCACCCCCGTCCCTATGCGTATACATGAGATAAGGTCCTACGATTCTATGATCAGCCCTGGAATAAGTGATCAGTAAAGATCCACCATAGTCCAAAACTAAAAAAAATCATGCTGGGTTTCACAACTTAATTACTTATTTTGATAACATTTGAGATACATAAAAGGATAGTATAAAATGTATAAAAAATCACATGAACTGCTTTAAAAAGTTTCTTTTGATGCTCTGAAAAAGTAACTTTTAAAACATGGTTCCCACTTATTCTGTTCCCAGAATTCACTTATGAAATCTAATTTAATTATGCCTTAATGACAAAAAAAAAAGAAGAACCATCTTCTAATTACAGGCAGTCCCCAAGTCTCAAACATCCAACTTACAAATGATTTACAGTTTAGAAGTGGGGTGAGACTACATGAAGTGGGAGAAATCTACTTCTGAATTCACTTCTGAAAGAGTTATCATGGGGAAACTGAAGCTTTATCACCAATCCTTGTTTTCACAACAAGCCAAATTTTTCAAAATCCAATTATCACAGGGACAGAAAGTGAGCAAAACGAACACCACAGAGGTGTACTATTAACCCTTCCCTTTGCTACCTAAAGTGCGCTCTCTCTCTCTCTCTATATATATATATGGCTGAAGTTATACTTTAAAATGTACCTGTTCCGTCTTACAAACATTTTTATTATTTATTTATTTATTTATTTACAGTATTTATATTCTGCCCTTCTCAATCCCACAGGGAACTCAGGGTGAATCACTGTGGTGAAGTGTGAATTTTAATCTACAGATATGTATAATAATACATAGGTGTTTAAAAGGGTAAGTATTTAAACTAGCATTATTGGGGGATGGTAGCCAGCTTAGCTCACTCTGAGCTGAGTTGCCATGGAAAAAGGGGTGGAGCCAACTGCCACTTGGCAGGGCAGCCATTTTAAAACAGTTAGTTTGTAGTCAGTGAACTACAGGGAAGGCAGGTTCTGTTGTGTGTTGAGAACCAGTAAGGTAGTCTGTAGTCAGTGAACTACAGGGAAGGCTGGTTCTGTAGTGTGTTGAGAACCAGTAAGGTAGTCTGTAGTCTAAGAACTACAGTGAAAGGCTGATTCTACTGTGTTAAGAATCAGGAAGGTTTTGGCTTTTAGCCTGTGTAGTTTAGATAGGTTGAGTTGACTTATTTATATTATTAGTCAGTGTATGAGCAAAAGGGGGAGAGAACCCTAATAAGAATCTTTACTGCAACAGAAATAACATAAGGAAAGAATAAGCTTGTACCTGAAATAATCTATTAAAGAAAGAAACACATTTTAAAGGAAAATAAGGTTAAAACCTGTATAATGGAAGGAATAGTACTTTCAAGAGTTGTTTTCTGAAATTTATTAAATGTAACCTCTGAAGATATGTGCTTCTAAGTGTTAAGAAACATTGAAACTATCAAGCTTCTTCTTATACTTCAATAAACTTGTTAGTTTCTTCTAAAGCCAAGTCTCTGTTACAAATACTTTCAAGTTAAGCCATGCTACACATTGAAGAAAGCACAAATCAATATTACAAGCTATTAGTTGTGTTATCAATTTAATAAGTCCTTACAAAGTGGTGGCTCCTTTACAAACTTTTACAAATTGATGGCATCATTACAAACTAGATACCATCTTTACAAATTGGTGGCCTCTTTACAATAACATGTGTTTTGAATTCTGGCCAGGGAGTGGTCACTTCACCATCCACTTGTGACACCAATGGAGTGCTTCCTCATTCTTTTGCATGCTGCTGGAGAGCTTTATGGAGTCGTAAATTAGTTACGTTACCCTCCCCGCATAAGCAGTACCTAAATTTCCTACTTGACAGATGCAACTATCTTTCAGGCTGCAAAGATCGACAGCAAGCTCAGTCCGACCGGGCTGGCTTTGAACTCATGATCTCTCAGTCAGTAGTGATTTTAATACAACTGACAAACGAACCTATGGAACCCATGTTGTTCAAAACTTTGGGAACTGCCTGTAACTGTTACTTGTAACACAGCATTTCCCACATTTGCACATTTTTGATTGGCTTTTACAATGTATTCTATTAGCACAGCTGTGAGTAAAGTGAGTTCCCAGAGGAGTGAATGATGGGGGAGTCAAAAGTCAGTGTCATCTGGGTGCAACAGAGTCACTTCCTTTCAGATGAGTTGGGAGATTTACGCAGAGAACTGTGCCTTTAAACCATTCTGAAAGCAAATGTCTCACTATTTCTGAACGGAAGAGTGATATGTTTTGAACAGGATTACAACAACTCATTAGGTTAATGCCATAAAATCTTCTGGATTTAATTATTTCCTATTGAGAAAGCAGCAGGCGGCCTGAAAAGAACTAAACAAGGTGTGATTTAAAAAAATACCCCACTTGATTTCTGCCTCCTTTAAGAGAATCGATCCAGACACAATCAATACATGTAAATTTACATGATGTTTTATGTGCTTTCATAGATGATGCGTCTGTTTTGGCCAGGAGGTTTCAAACTCTTCTTATGTTTGTTCATTTTCAGGGGTCAAAGCTTGGAAACATTTACTTTTTGGAAACATTCCTGTTCCTAGAGTTCTCTAATCCTCAATGCATTAAAACCTTTCCCAAGCTCTTGTTGGATTCAATTGCTGAAAAATATGGAGTTGTAATCTTTCTGTGGTCAAATAGGTTGTGCCACTTTAATCCATGAGTATGACACATCATTTACAACAGCTTCCTCATTTTTAGAGAGGGAAATCTTCACAAATCGGGGAAAGAAGGTCTAGACAAGGTTATTCTTTCCTGTGGAAGTTTTATATTTGTGGGTATTTTTCCATTTGTTGTTTGGCTTCAAATCCGTTTCAAATCTAGGAACAAAAAACCTCTTGCAAAGCATCTGTACTGTAGAATTGATGTGATTTGACTCTACTTTAATTGTTATAGTTCAGAGCTATCACAGGAGTTGTCATTTTACAACATCTTTAGCCTTCTCTCCCAAAGTGTGTTGGTGCCTAACCAAATCATGAACCTGCACTGAGTCATGGCAGTTAAACTGATGTCAATCTGCATTAATATAGATCAGTGGTTTTCCTTTGAAGGTATTTGAATCAGAGCTGGTTCCCTTCTGAAACTTCATGTGAAATCCAAGGTTTGGATGGATGGGTGAGGTGCAGGGGAGACATGGTCTGGGCTTTCTTTCTGTCAAAATACACTTGAGAGCATGTGGGAACTGAGTGATTGACACGTATGTTTTTTAATCCCAGGAAACATTTTTCCAGGGGCACTCCAATCACTGTATTTTTATGTGGCGATTCTGGGCTTGATAAAGCTCATAATTCCAGCATTCTTCCTTTTTGTTTTGTAGTAGAATTAGATATTACCTAAGTTCGTGGTTCTCAACCTTCCTAATGCCGTGACCCCTTAATACAGTTCCTCATGTTGTGGTGACCACCAACCATAAAATTATTGTCATTGTTACTTCATAACTGTAATTTTGTGACTGTTATGAATGGTAATGAATGAGAATGCAGGATGTATTCTCATTCACTGGACCAAATTTGGCACAATACCCGATATGTCCAAATTTGAACACTGGTGGGGTTGGAGCAGATTGATTTTGTCATTTGGGAGTGGTAGTTGCTGAGATTTATAGTCCACCACCAATGGAATTGAACCAAACTTGGCACACAGAACTCATATGACCAACAGAAAATACTGGAAGAGTTTGGTGGGCATTGTCTTTGAGTTTTGGAGTTGTTGTTCACTTACATCCAGAGAGCACTGTGGACTCAAACAATGATGGATCGGGACCAAACTGGGCACAAATACTCAATATGCCCAAATGTGAACACTGGTGGAGTTTGAGGAAATTACACTTTGACATTTAAGAGTTGTAGTTGCTGGGATTTATAGTTCACCTACAATCAAAAATAATTCTAAACCTCACAAATGATAGAATTGGGCCAAACTTCCCACACTGAGCCCCCCAAACCAACAGAAAATACTGTGTTTTTGGATGGACTTTGGTGACCCTTCTGACACTTCCTCGTGGCCCCACAGGGGTCCCAACCCCCAGGTTGAGAAACTCTGACCTAAGTAGTTTCTCAACCTGGGGGTCGGGACTACTCCATAAGTAATTATCCCAAACAAATCCCAAATAAATCCCAAACAAATCTGGTGTTGTTGAGGAAATCTGGTGTTGTTGAGTGTCCCAAACAAATCTGGTGTTGTTGAGGAAACTTATAGACAGAGCTTGACAATCAGGAGGACAGCTACATATGAGATGGGCATGGATTAGACTATGAGATAGCGATCATTCTAATGTTACCATGTTTCACTACTTGTTTTTTAACAACCTTTAAAACATTATAACTCACTTGCTTACCTTGTTGAAATGTGTAGGATATGGAACACAGTACTTCATCAGATGGAGGGGATTTAGTGTCCTAGGATGCTTTCACCCAGGCTTCTGGATGGAGTCCAACATGGGCTATTACACGATGTCATGTGAATTTGGCGAAGGTCCTGCCCACAACCAGGGTGAAAGCATCACCAGAGGTTTTCCCCACAATACGGGAAGTCCTCCCCAGGAGGGAGATGCTACCCCCATTTGATGAGGAAAATGTCGCCAAGAGAGAGCTGCGTACGGGGTGATGGATTTGCCCACTCCAACTCTCCTTTCACCATGATGTCAGGTGAAACAAGATGCTTCAACTGGTTTTTGTCATGAGGCCCATATTCACACACATTGTCTGAAAAACACATAGTAGGAAATGGGCAGTGGATCATCTCCTTCCATGTCTAGGCTGTTTGGAAGCTTGAAGTGGTCCAATGGGTGACAGCAAGATTCCTCATTGGAGTGATGTACAGGGAGCATACAATCCCCCTGTTACGTCAGCTCCACTGGCTGCCAGTCTGCTACTGAGCACAATTCAAAGTGCTGGCTTTAGCCTATAATGCTCTAAACGGTTCTGGCCCAGCTTACCGGTCTGAATGCTCTATGATCCATCTCAGAGGCTAAGATCATCCAGGGAGGCCCTGCTCTCAGTCCCACCTCCTTCACAGGCGCAACTGATGCCCCCTCACCTTTTGAACTCCCTCCTAGCTAAATTAGATCAGCCCCCTCTCTTCTTACTTTAAGATGTGGCTTTGGGGCCAAGTCTTTGACCAGTAATTGGAGCAGTGCAATAAGTGACTAGGAATGAATGTGATTGACAAATGGAATGGCCCTGGATTATGATTTGGATTATGTGATTTTAATTGATGTTTTAACTGCTTGAATTTTAATTATATTTGTTTATTTTATGTGTATGGCATCAAATTGTTGCCTGTTGTAAGACCACTCTAAGTCCCCTTTGGAGTGCGAAGGGCGAGGTACAATGTGATAAATAAATAATAATTAATAAAGTGAGGGAAAGCTTCCTTAATAGGGTGGGTGCAACTTTCCCTGGCAAGGCCCATCTTTGGGGATGACCAGCCATCCCATGACATTTCCCCATCCTCTTCCAAATTTTCTCTCCTTCCTGCTGCTATCTTCAATCAGGAATCAGGGCAACACCTGGCTCCTGAAAATTGACTTTTCTCTCTATCTTTGCATGCTGGCGTGCCAGATTTGCATGCACAGTGGCTGTGCATTGTAGGAAAACCTCCGTGGGATTTATTTAGGTCAGTATTCAAAAACTATAAGAAAATGGGGGAAATTTAGTGTGGGATGGGGTCACAAGAAGGTAACTTTTCAAAATTCTGAATATTAAAGGGATGCAATTACCTTATCGTGGAGAAAAATAGTAAATCTAGATAGCACATGTCCTGTGGTCTGGCTGATGAGACACTTGGTAAGCCTTCCTTCTCTTCCAAGGAACATCTAGTACATAATAATATTCTTCTTGTTTTGCTTGCAGAACCACCAATACAGTTCACTGTGGGAGTTTTGCTGCATTTTCTACATTGTTAACATTCAACTCTTTAGATAAAATATCCCTAAGGCCCCCACTTTCAATTGTATTTATACTAGAGCATTTTAATTAACAAAAATTAAGAGCAAGTCAGCCCTTAGCCATGTAAGAGAGAAAAGTGCTGCTTATAAGAAGGCACCAGGAACACTTGATTTAATTACTGCAATCTAGAACTCCTGCCATCCTGTTCCAAAGCCCATCACTCCTTTTACCATGTGGGGTGGTATACTCTCCAACTCTCCAATTTGATGAGACAGCTTTGATTATACTCTCCAATTCTCCAATTTGATGAAACAGCTTTGATTAATCTTCTGCCATCCTAATGTTTCAGCTGCTTTTAAAAGGCCTCAGTTTATTTCCCATTCCCTAACATTCCATCTTTGTCCTCAGTTTACTTGTTACTCGCAAACTGAATTTGAAGTGCAAAGGTAGCATGTGCCCCATTAACTCAACACGGGGAGAGAACAGGAGCAATCGGATTTTGCCTTTTCCAGTATCTGAGGGTATGCTGTCTAACACAAACAGAAATAAATAAAGACTTCTAGATAGCAAATATTTCTGGAACCTAGTTGTTTTGGCTGCACAGAGCTTTTCAATCTGTCTTTGCACTAGTGTAATGGCACAATAAAAGCTCGACTGAAATGGACCAAAGAAAGATCACTTGAATCCAGCATTCAATTGCTGTGCTTCCATTAAACTTAGAGCTTTCAGTGATCATTTCCCCCAGTCATTTAACCCCAATATTTTGTGGTAGAGTCATGTTCTTTCAGAACACAAACATTATGTTTAGTTAATTGGGGTCAAAGCATGTAAACATTATTTTTAAAGATTACTCTTTAAATCCCCTCAGCCATCACTGCCTGTAGAAGTTGAAATTTCAGGAGGGCTAACTGCATTCCAGATTGGGCCTGCTTAAATCTGCAGTCTGGGCAGATAAAAAAATACTATTTTTCACAAAATAATAATAACAATAATAAAACTTTATTTATATTCTGCTCTATCTCCCCAAAGGGACTCAGGGCGGATTCTGAACATAAAAGGCAGACATTCAATGCCCGAATACAACAACAAAAATGATCTGTACGGCAACAAAGCAAAAAGCTATCAATTTTTTTCCCTGTGAAATATTATTCTCACAGATAGACTTTTACTAGCCTGGTGTGGAAATACAAAGAAAAGGTATGAAGCAGAACTGTGAAAAGGTCCTCTGAGCTCAATTTGACTTACAGTAGTTCAGACCAAATCTTACCCATTTGGATTCTGAATCCAAATTGAGTTTCAGAAATGTAGACTGTTGGGTCTCCAGTTGATGCTCCCTGGAAAAGAATGAAAGTGGTATAACTTTCCAGCTTTTTAATGGAAGGGCATGAACATTTGAGACATGATCCCTCCTATGTGAATGATCTCTGCTAATTTGCAGCCGGTAGCTCAAGGGGTTATGCTAGCCACCTTCAAAGTCTTCTTTTTCAAAAGATGCTGCTTCCTTAGCTCTGAATCTGTGCTGTCTTTCTTCTACTTGTGTAATAAGGGACTGTGTGCATATCTCTTTTTACCACATACATACAGAGACACAATGCCATATTACCTCATCACAAAGAGCTAAATTCGGAGGCATGTGCCGGTTTAGCCCAGGTCACCCATGGAGCCCAACAGCTCCCATCATATGACATCAGTGTGGTTCCATATGTGAAGGAGGGCAGAGTCTGCTCATGCCACTGCCACAACAACACAGGAGGCTTCTCATGTTGCTACTTCCCCACCATGGGATCTGCTGTAAGAGGCACTGGGTGATGCAGGGTGTGGGGCACTGGGTTTCCCATGAACCCCGGCAAAGTAGAGCAACTCTTGCGGCCATGTGACAAGGTCGATAGCGGCATCCTACTCATGGGGAAAGGAGAACTGAAAGAAGCACCAACTCTGCTTTTTGGCATGGCATCACTTCTGGCTTTATGGGGAAAATGGTTACACTTCCCTTCAAAGGAACACCAAGAGAGTAGAAGAAATCAGTGTTTGTTTTAGGTTCTTCTGAAATGAACAAATCTTTCACCTTCCACCTCTCTATCAGAGTGGTTCTTTTTTTATATATGTAAGAGTTAAAGTACAGCATTTACATTGAGTCATGGATCAGTCGACCCAGTTTTGGGACTTGTATATGAGCATATACTATACTTTAATTTCTGTAAATGGAATTCAAACTGCAAAATCCACTCAGCAGTGAAAGAGGAGAGTAATGGACACAATCTTGCCCTTCCCTATAGACTCGGAGGAAAGCAAACTGCTGCAGCCTCTCTTGGCTTATGTATTTATTCTTCCTCATTGATTTACTTTTGTTTGTTACTTGTTTTCTTTTTTTTGGTAACATTTATCCTTTCAATAATAACTCATTCTTAAAGTTCTCTTTCTCTTTTCTTTGTTATGACTTCAGTTTCTGCTTCTTTTTTCAAATCTGAAACTTATCTGTTGCCTTCCTTCTTCCCAGCTTCTCCATTCTTGCTCCTCATTGAACTGTTACTCAATAGCTTCTAAACATTGTCACTGTTCAGGATTTATTTCTCTCCAGACCTTTCACCTTCTTGTTCACACTGAAACTTGGATGTGTACCCATTCTGCCCTCTCTTTTGGAAGACTCCTCTTTTCTCATACAAGTCTCCATGAAGTGAGGAAGGGTGAGGTAGCATTTCTATTATCTTGCTGGTGCCAGTTTCAGCTTTTGTCCTTTCCACCCACCATTGTTTCTCTTCTTTTGAGGCTCATGCTCTGAGATTCTTTTCACTTCTGTCCTAGCAGATTGCAGTTATTTGCTGTTCCCTTGTCTATTTTCTTCTTTTATTTCTGATTTTGATTCTGACTTGACTTTCTCTCAGATGATAATCTCACTCCTATAATGGGTGGTTTTGATAGTCATGTGGATGATTCCAAAGACCCTGATGTCTTACATTTTCTTTCTTTATTGCCCTCTCATGGACTCAAGCTTTGTTTTGATTCACCTACATACTTCTTTTGGGTTTTTTTATTAAGAATTGTTCTGTCTCTTGCTTTTTAGTTAGTGAATTTCTTTTGTCCAAGCACTATCTGGTTGCTTTTGCACTTGTTCATATCCACTTCTTTGGTGTTCTGTTCCTGCTTCTTTGAAAACTTCCATTCTGTTTATTCAGAGATCTTTTCACAACTGCTGGTATCTTCTCTGCCTTTCTTTAATTCTGTTGCTTTCTTGGATTCAGCTATTTCTTTACTCAGCTTTATCTTCAATTCTTGATAGTTTTGCCCCTTTGTCAACATATATGATCTTTGCCACCAAACCTTAACCTTGGCTTGCTCTTTTTATTCATTATCTTTGTTCCTGCTTGCGTGCAGCTGAACATTTCTGGAGGAAGGCTAGGGAGTAGGCAGACTAGACTACATTAATGATAAATACATTCTTTCTTCTTTCTCTTGTGCTATCTCTTCGAACAACCAGGAATACTCTCCATTGATTTATGCTAACACACAGTATTCACAGCATCTCTTTTATATTGTTAATTCTCTTTTAAAGCTTTTACTTCCCACACTACCTCCATCTTTCTTTGTGGGTGATTTCACAACTTTCCTTAATGCTAACATTGAAACTATCCATTCTGATCTTGCTGCTCCTGAACCTTCCTCATTACCAGCAGACCAATCATCAATTTTTCTGCACTTTCCACTTCCTCTCCAGTCTTGTTGAATGAAATATCCAAAATGATGAAGTTTTTTTAAATACTTCTACTTGCTCTCATGAACCTTGTCCTTCTCACCTATACCCTTGCCACTTTTCCTTCCCTTTGACATATGATTAATCTATTTCTCTCTACTAGATCATTTTCTTCTGAGTTTAAACACTCTACTGTTTCTTCATTCTTAAGAAGCCTTCAATTGATCTGCTACCCCTTCCTAATAATGCCTTGTTTCATGGTTGCCTTTCCTCTGAAATGCCTTGAAATTGGCTGGTTTTGAACATTGTCTTGACTTTCCTTTTTGTATTTATGTAGTGGGTCCTTTTCAATTGGACTTTGTCCTTTACACTCTACAGAGACAACGCTTACAAAGATTTCAGATATTTCTTTTAGGCCTATATGTCAAAAAGTTTAATTCAGACTTGATTTTCCTTGATCTCTCTGAGTTGATCAGGCTCTTTTGCTGGATTCTCTTCATGAACTGAGGTTGAATTATTGAGCACTTTTCTGTGCAAAACAATTGTTTTTGCACTGCATTTGCCTATTCCAGATTGACCTAGTCCATGCCACACATTACACACTGTGGTGAGATCACCATGACTGCCCACACATTTTCCCCTAGTGAACTCACCTTGGTGGAAAGGAGTGGTCAACCAATTCTTTGCATTATTTTAGGCCACATGGCCATCGTTGTTCCATTTATTCCTCCCTGAGGTATGCAATATATGTGTTTCCTGTTAAGTTGGTGTGTGCTTAATTGTGAGGTCATAGCTGAGGCTGAAATACTTCAGCCTTGTCTCTCCACTTCTTCTGCTGTTCCTCCACTGTTCTTCCAGATTCTGATAAAAGTGCGATCCCTCACTTTATTTACCACCTTCCCATCACAAAGACTCTCTCCTTGTGTCAGATTTTAAAACTTTATCCCAATGGTCAACATCCTTCCCATTCTCCCTTTGTTGTCAGATTTTAAACTCCTTTACCAACAATCAACATCTTTCTTACCCACTTAAAGAATTACATGTGGCCCGCATCACCTCCCATTAACCAGTTTGGCCCACCACTGACTCAGTAGCACCATGACTTCCCTTGATCTCGACCAGTGGTTCCCAACCTTTTTTTGACCAGGGACCACTTAACCAGGAACCACTTTGAGCAGGGACCAGATTTTCATCCTCGCAGCTCACTGGTGGTCCGCAGCCTACAGGTTAAGAACCACTGATCTAGACACTATACTCTTTTTGATGCAGCCCAAAATCCCATTGGCTTTTTTCGCCTCTGCACCACATTGTTGGCTGCAGGTTAACTTGTTGTCCACGAAGACTCCAAGATCTTTTTTACATGGACTGTTGTCGAACCAGGCATCACCCATTTTGTATCTTTGCACTTTAGTACTTTCTTTCTGCTGACCTGCTTGAAAGAATTCTTGGCTTCTCACCAAACCAATGGTATTCTCTTCCTTGGCTTGACTTCATTCTTTTTCACTCGATGCCCCCTGCTTTCAGAATTACCTCCCTAGGTATTTGTGGATTGCTCCTTCCCTCATTGTTTTGAAATCTTAGTTAAATTCTTTTCAGTTTCCAAAACTTTTGACATTTTAGTTTGGTGTTGAGTTGTAATCTTGCATATTTTGATTACGTATTTTAGTCAGTTTGCTTTGTATTATATTGCTTTGTGGTGTTTTTTTTAAAAAAAAAATTAAAAGGATGATTTGTTTTGCAATTCTATTACAGTTTTGCATTTTACTTTACTTTCCTCTTTGTGTGCATGTGTATACAGTTATATTTTGGACTGTATGTCATTGGCTAAAACCCACTGTTTTCTGTTATTCTACTGTAAAGCATCATGTACATTTGATGGTGCTATATAATTAATTACGATATAACAACTTTTGTCATTCTGACCAAACTGTGATGTAGTTTGGTCACCCATCCCAATTTTTATCTTTCAAATGTTGATGAGTATGAGTACTACCCAGAATGCCAAAAGGTGGTTGAGGAAACAATCCAGCAGTCTGATTTTGGAAAACAACATTCTTTTGTAAATCAGTATTAGGACATATGTGAAACTTTTTTAATAATAATAATAATAATCATCATCATCATCATCATTATACCCCGCCACCATCTCCCCAGGGGGACTTGGGGCAGTTTACATGTGGCCAAGCCCAACAAATACATTAATAAAACAACAACACACAAGAAATTTAAAACACTGTGGGCAGGGCCAGATATAGTCAATTGAATTTTTTAAAACACTGGGCATGAACAGAAGTAGGGTATGTCTAAACAGGTAGGTTTTGGAGGACAATGTGGGGAGATCAATCCAATGGGTAGCTAAAGTGCTCCCACACCATGTAACAAAATTTGGGGAAATTTTTTTGTTCCTGTTTGAAAGTATTATTCCTGTTTAATTGTGTGGTACTTATTTTGGAAGTAGTTGTTATACTCCGGAAACTATGTTGAATTGTTCGGGACTCTATGAGATATTCATTGAAAAACTATAGCAAAATGTGTTGTAGGATGTCCCTCAAAAACAAAGTTTTTGTAGTTTAATAAACTTTTAAAATAAACATGTATTTATGATAAAAATCAATTAGGAAATGATATTTATAACCCAGAAGCAAAACTCATGTAACATAGTGTAGTGATATTCACCCAGAACAGCATACCCTCCAAAATCTCACATATGAAACCTGGAATATGTGGCCAAGAAGCATCAAAGTGTAGCCATGATGGTGAAAGTTATTAATAAGTAAGATTAGCTAGTAGAGGTTAACATTAGCTAGTAGAGGTTATAGAACTCTGTTTTTGCCTGAGCTCACTGGGAAGGGCAAGATTATTCCCCTGTCCTCATGGATTAATTGAATGTAAACTACTTTTGCACTTTGAACTCAATTTGCAGCAATTGAAGAAAGCTAGAAGAAAGGGGTTTGTTTGGGAGAGGGATAGGAGGAGAGGCAAACTGGGAAATTGTAAAAGCAGCTGAAAAAGAAGGGCGACATAGCATTAACTGGGACTATTCCTGCCAATTTGGGATAATTGGAGGGTATGGGCTGCCCAAGCAAGTCTTTTGGAATTGATTTTAAAGGACAGTCAGGTTCACGTAAGAAAAGGGGATCTTTATTTTTAGAATAACCTTTATATATTTTTGATATTCCTGTCTTAAGCTCCATACTGGTTAAAGCCTGTACTGCACTTCAGTTTCTCACTGTGCACCTAGAAAAAACATGTTGCATCTTTTGACACCATCAAAGTGAATTAAGTATCCAGCAATTGTCATCTACAAATGCTTCTCCATTTCTGCATCTCTGCTGGGCTAGAGACTGAAAAAAGTTTGATTGCACACAAAAACAATCTCCAGCCCTTTCACACTTCAATGCTATAGTGCTATGATAGGATTTTGTAGAGAGCACCAAACTACAAACTCCAGAGTTCTACAGGACACTTCCTGAACTGTTAAGGTGGTGTTATTGTGAAGTGCGAAAGAATGCCTGGAGCATGGATCAAAGGTTAAGCAAACATCCAGTTTCCCTGCTACTCTGCTACTTGTAATCCCTTATCCCACTTTAGACTTAATGGAGTGTGCATGTCATACATGGAGAAGTAAATGTTTGCTGATGTATCATCTCAATTCTTCCCTAAGACCTTTGTCATGTTAACTGTTTTACATGACATGTTGTCCATATTGTAACCTCAAATGGATGTCACACATTGTTTGGTTGATGAGAAAATGCATTCTGTTCCCCGCGTCATCCTGGCAGGATTTTGAATGCAAATAATTGGAAATTTCTTCTCTCTTGCTGGAAGGAGAATGATGTGGCAATCAAATCCCACAAGCATGAGATGCACAAATTATAATAAAGAACAACTATTTTAATTGGCTTATACGTTAAAATATTCTGATGACACCACTTTCCTTGTCCGGAGTCTTATTTTATTGTGGTCACATGCAAAGTTGTCATTTCAATCTCCGTTCTTAAATTAGAATTTCTAAAACGCAGTTTTAGAATGTCATGTCTCCAAGGACGAGAGAGGAAAAGAACCTAGCTGTCTTATGACTGTTATTTCCCAGGATTTTTCCCCACTGCCAATTCTCCCATTTATACAACACTTGCTTGACAAGTTACCAATATGCTGATACTCTTTAGGAGTGTCCTTATTTTTCTTCATTGCAGACCAAATTACCTTTTAAATGATTTTTAATTGGCACTAAACTAGGAATGATGCAATTCTTTCATGCCTTAATGGTTCTTGGGGTAGTGCGTGCAGGAGCTGGAATTTCAACAATGACCTATACCTAATTGCTTTATGACCACATAACTATGCCAGAAGAATTCCGTGGAGAACTATTTCCAGGATGAGTTGATATGACCAAATGGGACTCCAAAATTAACAATTTCTAATTGCATTCTTAGGATATGCAACATAGTTATCTCATTTTGAATTGTAGCCTCTAAGTTTACCATGTGTAAATAATGACTGTATTTCATGTTGCCTCCTAAATAGTCTTTTCAATTATTCAAAACTTGATTTTGAATAGCTTAGTAATTACATGGCAAATTATCCCTAATGATTCCATTTCACCTGGAAGTAAATTTTCCCTCCTGTTTCTTTGGTTTCCCTTTTTGCACTTCTGAATTAGGAATCATGTACCTTACATTGGAAGCAAACAAAAGATAAGGACAGTACTAAGGAATATTTCTGGGATTGCATCTATTTATATAATTAACGGGAAAAATGCTCCTGTAGGCATCTTGCATGTGAATGTCCAAAAGAGTTAGCCCCAAGTCCTCCATTAACTCTGCCAACTGTGGAATACCAGAGTGGTACAATGCTGAGAGTCCTTCACTTCTATCATCAGTGGTTCTCAACCTGTAGGTCCCCAGATGTTTTGGCCTTCAGCTCCCAGAAATCCTTACAGCTGGTAAACTGACTGGGATTTCTGGGAATTGTAGGCCAAAACACCACAGGTTGAGAATCACTGTTCTAGATAGTCCAGATGTTTTCAAACATGACCGTTTGTGCCCATTGGCTGTAATTGTTTATCTCTTTCCTAAACACTTGTTGGGGACTGGTAGCCAGTGGCTTAAGGACCAGCAATTGTCCAACTACCACCAATTTGAGTAGCACTGCTCTAGGGTGAATACCCTAGTGCCTACTTCTACCAAATAGCTGACTGTGTTTGCTTTTTCAATTACTTTTTGAAACTTTGCAGGAGCCTCTTCATAACCAGCTGTCCTAAAACACACCAGAAGGACCTTCACTTCACATGAAAGAGAAAGTCCTCACTGGAGTGGCCCCTCCCACTGTTGGCCATCTCTTGCAGTGGTTCTCAACCTTTGGTCCTTCAGATGCTTTGGACTTCAACTCCCAGAAATCCCAGCCAACTTACCAACTGTTAGGAATTGTGGGAGCTGAAGTCCAAAATACCTGGAGGACCAAAGATTGAGAAGCACTGGATCTTCTCCACCAACAGGCTTTTTCCTTCCTTTCCTCACATCGGTGTGACAGCTTTTCTTTGCATATAATTTTTGATATGGAAGTATGAGATGCTGCAAACATTTACATGCTGCCTTGGCCCTTTTTTCTATGCTACTGCTGCGGTCTTTGAGGGAGAGAAGAACAGCCAGTCACAGATAAATTACACCTTTGTCTTGACAGCTCGTGTGAGGGTCTTCTATTCCATCTGCCAACTGACAAATCAATGATTTAGAAGTCACTCTGGAAGTCTTCTTTTGACCAAAGGACAGGATAAATACTCTTATGTAAATAAACATACAAATGTACATGGAAATGTAGGTTAAAGTTTGAGGCAGATGGTTGAGAATGGGAGTATTATTTAGTCTAAGGGATGGCGATCTCTTAGTCCTTTAGCTGTAAGCTGAATTATTTTTTTTCTATCATTAAAATATTCTCTGATCACAACAAAAGCATTTACTCTTAAGTCACTTAGTATCAAGAGCCACTTACCATCAAGCAAACATCATGTTATATGGGTTTCAGCATTAAAGTATGCCTCTGGAGATCAGGCTTTGAAAACCTGCTTGGCCATGAAACCCATAGGTGATATTGGACAAGTCACATACTTTCAGCCTCAGAGGAAGACGATCCTAAGCCTCTTTTTGCAACCCCCCCCCCCCAGTGCTAGATTCCTGTTATGGTTGCCATGGGTCCGAAACAAATTGAAGGCACACAACAACATTCACTTATGTGGGTTAGAGGATATTGAAATGATTTGACCTCTATCAGCACGATGCCAAACAAAGGGCCCTTGACTATGCTCTCGGCTCCCTAGCCTAATGCTGATTTGATGGGAAAACCTCAGAATCAAGACCTAGCAACATAGGATCATTTCAATATTCTCTCTGTTATTCAGGAGCTGCTTTGTAGAGAAGTATATCTAAACATCTTGAAGAATATGTAGGGCTCTGGGGCAGGATTGGGGAATGTGTGGTTCACTAGATGTTCCTAGATTACAACCCCCATCAGCCCTAGCTAGAAGAACCATTGGTGAGGGATAGTAAAATTGATAACCCAGAGCTTCTGGTAACTCAGACATTCTTAATTCCTTCTAAAGCCATGCCACCAGAGAAATTAGCAATACAAGCAAAGAAGTCAATGTTTCTTGAAAGCAGGAAAGATTAATGATTGAGCATAACCCCATAAATACTTTTGGACAGGTTCTGCCTCTGGTTTGAGTAAGGTCCTGCTCGCTATTACATTGTGCCTTGTGTGTTTAGCCTTACCTCCAGGACCTTGTCTCCCTATTGGATGGGTTTGACAATATGATTAAGTAGCAAAAAGCTCTGAGGATATAGTAGCCTGCTACCGTGCTCCACTATTTATATGTAGAAATGTGTTGACTGCTATTTCTAAGTGGAATGATGGCAGATGTAGAACAATTAATGGTATTCCCTCCAACTGTCCCCATTTGGAAGGTATAGGCACTTTTCAGCTGCTTTCAAAATATCCCAATTTTCTTCCCCATTCTTGTCTTCAGCTTGCTTCAATTGCTGCAGATCTGCCTCAAAGTGCAAATTTTTTCACTCCATTGCTTCAGTAGGGTGGAGGAAAGAGTGGAGGAGATGTGGAATCTTATCCTTCCCAGTAGGGTCAGGAAAAGCAAATTGCTGCAGCCTCACGGACCATGTGTGTTCTTCCTTATTGATAACAAAATTGGGAAAATTGTTCTGGTTTGAAAGTGTTATTCTTGTTTAGTTGTGCAGTACTTACTTTAAAAGTAGTTGTTATACTCCAGAAACTTCGCTTTGTGGCTGCCACAAACTATGCTGAAGTGTGTTGTTGAAGGCTTTCATGGCTGGAATCACTGGGTTGTTGTAAGTTTTTCGGGCTGTATGGCCATGTTCTAGAAGTATTCTCACTTGACATTTGGCCTGCATCTATGTCAGGCATCCTCAGAAGTTGTGAGGTCTGTTGGAAACTAGGAAAATTGGGTTCATATATCTGTTGCAGTCAGGTGTAAAGTTACTGCTTGTTACTATTTGGGGGTATCGTTTGTTGAAGGGTGATTAGCTGACCCTGATTATTTCTTGTCTGGAGTTCACAGAAATTCTGGGCCATTCAAACAACTACCATGTCAGGCTACACAGAGAAAACAACACAGTGGAACTCCAGACAAGAAACAATCAGGGACAGCAAATCACCTCTCAACAAAGGATTCCCTCAGGCAGTAATAAGCCACACCTAAAAACTGTCAGGCCATCAAATGCTAATCAAGGTGGCTAATTAAAACATTCACACCTGGCTCCACCAGACAAGAGTTCTTTCTCCCACCCTGGACTTTTCTCAGATATATAAACCCAATTTTCCTAGTTTCCAACAGACCTCACTACCTCCGAGGATGCCTGCCATAGATGCAGGTGAATGTCAGGAGAGAATATTTCATGGCCATACAGCCCGAAAAACCTAAAACAACCCTACGTTGAATTAGTTGAGACATGAGATATTCATTGAAAAACTATAGCATAATGTGCTGCAGGATGTCCCACAAAAACAAAGTTTTTGCAGTTTAATAAACCTTTTCCATGTTTTTATGATAGAACCAATTAGGAAATGACATTTATAACCCAGGGACAAAAATCATGTTACAGAGTATAACTACTATTGCCATCTTGACCACACTGAAATGTGACCTGGTTTTCATCTGTGAAATGTTGGCGAGTACCTAATAATGTCGTGCAAACCCACCTGATATATCAGTTTCTGTGAACTCTCTTATATCTCATAGAGGTTTGCAATAAGGTTACCTTTGGAATGCATAATTCTGACCTGGCTATCCCAGAGAGAAGACTGGCATATGACTGCAAAATATGTTCTTCTTCTTCATTTTCGACTGTGTTTGAGCACTGGGTTTTTTTTGCTTTTGTTTCTGGAGAAGGAAACTAATTATGTTTGCTGTCAATTGCTTCCCACTTAGTATGGGTGAGAACACCCTGAAGCAACGGCTTGAGATACAAGTTTTGGCAGCCGGGTGTTTCTCTTCATTATGTGACACTGGTATTTGCAATCCAAAGCTATGCCAGTTGCACTGAAGAATGCTGGGCCCCAACGTGTCATCTCTGGTAGAGGGAAGTTGTGTTGTTTAATGTTTACATTTTAAAATTGCTCTCTCATTTAGCAGGCATCCAAGGATATCAATGAAGACACAAGGGATGAGCAGATGGGAAGGCAGGAGTGTTGTTTTGATATGTTGCCCCCCAGTAAGCATTCTGCATTTCTAACAAGATTATCCTTCAGTTCCCAAATTTCTGGCATTTAAAAAACGTAAATTTCATTGAGCATTTAGAAACATAGTTAAGGCATCCAAAGAAAAGGAGCAGACAAGGTTGTCTATGGAAAGCAAACATAGCATATATAAACTTTTAGGTGTGAATGATTTCAGTGTCTCACATTTTGTAATGCTAGACATTTGAGGACTGAGGAAAAGTTTCATTAGAAGGCAGAATTTGGAGGGCAGCAATGTCTTCATTTTTCCACTCCTCTGTGGAAAGGCAATATGGGTGAACTAGGCTGTGCCTTTAGACAAAGCCTGGACCCTGAAGTGAGTTTAGTTCTATGAAGAGAGTTGCTGAGCAATCCTGGGGGAGAAGGGATGCAAAACTGAGGCTTTTCTCTGGCAGAAGGCATTTTGAGAAAGCTGCAACAGATATAGAGACAAGATTGCAGAAAGATAGGGAAGGGATGGACTGGAAATGGGAAGAAAAATGGAGAAAGGGATAAGCTATAAGACAGATTTGACTGTCTGCTAAGGGGAGAAATTGAGTAGGATTTTGGAGAGCTATGAATGAATAGTTTGGGGGGTGTTGGGGTGTTATTTATTTAATTATTTACAGTATTTATATTCTGCCCTTCTCGCCCTGCAGGGGACTCAGGGTGGATTACAATGCACACATACATGGCATCCATACTTGAGATCTGGCTTCAGCAGCTTTTGTAACCAAATACAGGTTAACTCCTTTTGTTCAGGAATTAGTTTTCCTATCTTTGAATAGGAAAAGCTAATTCCTATAGTAGGTAAAGGTTTCCCCACTATATAGTAGGTAAAGGTTTTCCTATGATATTATGTCCAGTTGTGTCTGACTCTGGGGTTTGGTGCTCTTCTCCATTTCTAAGTTGAAGAGCCGGCGTTGTCCATAGACACCTCCAAGGTCATATGGCTGGCATGACTACATGGAGCACTGTTACATTCCCACTGGAGTGGTACCTATTGATCTACTCACATTAATTATGTCTTCGAACTGCTAGGTTGGCAGAAGCTGGGGCTAACAGTGGGAGCTCACACCGCTCCCTGGATTCGAACCTGCAACCTTTTGGTCAGCAAGTTCAGCAGCTCAGTAGTTTAACCCACTGCACCACGGAGGGCTCTCTTCTTATACCTGAATGTCGCCGATTTAGGTTGAAAAATGCGGTATAAAAATAAAGCAAATAAATAATAATAAAGCAATAATATTTACTTTTACCTTACTAGGGAATTGCAAGTAATCCTGCTTCAACCATAAACTTTATAGTGCACCAGAAATGTTGCACGATATCAGCACCAACTATTTTTAGAATACACCGTAATCCATGTCCTTTTTCACCTGATCTGGTTGGCTGATGATCTGTAGTCTTCATATCTGTCCTTTACCCATGTACAGAAACCAACACCAAGCTCTATGCCCTTCCTTAAATTATTTGGAGAGCTTTTCTTGAAAGAAAGCAGGAAATGAAAGTAAACCTAAAAGAAAGCAAATTAGTCAAATATAGTTCCCTCTGCCAGACGACTGCTCTGGCTGTGCAGAGAGTAAATTGTCTGAGCACTTGCCTTTTGAGAGAACAATGTTTAAATTGTTCTCCCCCCTCAACCATTTAAAAACATTATTACTTGGATGCTCATATCCTCAGTTCCAAACACAAGATGCTTCTCATTACCGGCTCTCAAGATCCCAATAGCAAATGCAGTAAAACAGCATGAAATTAAATTTCTTGCTAATTTTACCAAACTGCTAGTGCAGAATAGGAATAATCTGTAATAAAAATATGTAAATGCAGCATTGGTCTTCCGCACACAGCATGCCTGTACCTCTTCCTTTCCTGCCCTTTTCATGGCAATGTGTCATTTTTTTAAAATGGTAGTAATGCAATTTGTGGCTCATCACAAGAACTTCAAGATACTGATGTTTTTCCAAGGCTGGCTTGCAATTGTGACTTTTTTTGCAAAGCATATCCTCCAGTCTTTCTCAGATGAGACTGGGACCTATGTGGCCAAACAACAATATCAGATTGTGCTCAAAATGGCAATACAGTAAAGTCTCGCTTATCCAATCTTCGCTCATCCAACCTTCTGTATTATCCAACATAGTCTGCCTCCCTCTGAAACAATGTCCAGGGTGGGAGAAAGAAAAAAATCCTTCTCTGTTTTGTTGCTAAATTCGTAAATACAGTATTACTACATAATGTTACTGTGTATTGAACTGCTTTTTCTATCGATTTGTTGTAAAACATGATGTTTTGGTGCTTAATTTGTAAAATCATAACATAATTTGATGTTTAATAGGATTTTCCTTTACCCTTCCTTATTATCCAACACGTTTGCTTATCCAACAGTCTGCCAGCCCGTTTGTGTTGGATAAGCGAGACTCTACTGTAGTTCTTAATGAGGCAGATCACACAAGGTAGGAGAGGCTGCAGCAATTTGTTTTTGCCTTAACCTACTGCAAAGGACAAGGTTTTTGCCTCTCTTACTCTTTGCCTCCTGCACTCAGTATTCAGTAACTGAAGTAAGCTGAAGACAAAGTGGGAAGAGGAGGGAGAAACTGAGTCATTTTAAAAGAAACTGAAAAGGTGGGACTACAGAAAATTACTCAGGAATGTCCCTGCCAAATCAAGACATTTGGGGACTACAGTACTTGGATATTAAATTCTTTTAACAAAAAAAGAGATCAATATGTTAAAAAAATCCCTGCTTTCTTGTTTTCTTAAACTTGAGATCTGTAAGTAAAATGTATCATATTGAGATGTCATATATCCAATTATTCCAATAAAAATATTTTCCAAGTAAACCTTTGAATTGGTTTCAACGTTTCCTTCTAACAAGTGCTATTTGCTGCATGTTTCACACAAAATTAAATATTTATGTTGCTATTTTAAAAAATATTTCCAACTGCTTATGAAATATATAAAACTAACATGATATATTTTAGTTTTCTTTATGAAATGTAAGGCCCTTTCCACATACCTGTATAAATTCCAGATTGAACTGGGTTATCTGGCAGCGTGGTCTCACATAACCCAGTTCAAAGCAGATATTGTGGATTATCTGTCTTGATATTCTGGGTTATATGGCTGTGTGGAAGGGCCCTAAGTCCTTCAAGGAAGATTATGTTACCTATTTATTTATGATATTTATATTCCGCCCTTCTCACTCTACAGGGGACTCAGGGCAGATTACAATGTACATATACATGGCAATCATTAAATGCCATTTAGACACACAACATATATAGACAGACACAGAGGCAATTTAACATTCCAGCTTTTCTGGCTTTATGAGGATATGCTCCATTCTGGCCACAGGGGGAGCTGCCACTTCACCATCCACTTGTGACACCAGGTCCTTTGATGGAGTACTTCCTCATTCTTGTGCACGCTGCTGGAAGGTTTTATGGTGTCATAAATTAGTTAAATTAGCCTCCCCACATAAAGCAGTACCTAAATTTCCTACTTGACAGATGCAACTGTCTTTCGGGTTGCATAGTTGAACAGCAAGCTAGACTATTAATGGTCAGGAGCTTACTCCAACCCAGACTGGCTTTCAACTCATGACCTCTCGATCAGTGGTGATTTAATGCAGCTGGCTACTAACTAGCTGTGCCACAGCCCAGTCTATTAATGGTCTATGCTATATTGTATGTTTTAATGCTATTGTAAAACACCTTGAGTCAGCTGAAGAAAGGCGATATAGAATTTATTTATTTACATCATTTCTATCCCACCCATATCAGCCCGAAGGAGACTCAGGGCAGTGTACAAGTTGGCATAATTAGATGCCATATATAGAAATTTCTAAAATAAATAAACAAGTTACTAGTTCTCATTTGACTTAGGGCAATAGAGAAGAATTTGATTAAAAATGCTTCTGAAAAGCTACATTACTGAACCAGTTCCATGTAAGGTTGGAGCAAGACATTTGACTGAAGTATAGAGCAAAAGATGTTCCTTAATTCAAAACGAGGTTCATGGTACACAATATCAGGCAGATTATTTTGGCACATGGGGTTGCAAACCCCAAAAGATGTCTGCCCATCTATTGAGGTAAAATATAATGGCCTAAATCCAGTTGTTAGTCTGAACTAGAATATGTCAATTGTTTCATTGAGACGTGGGCAAGTTAACACTTATGTAAATTCAAATAATTCAGTGGATCTACTCCATTGGGGAGTAACAATTGGATTTAGACCAGCAGTAACTAAATCAGTATCTAACCATGTGCTGCCCTACCATAAAATCTAAATTATGTTAAGATAGTTGTCTCATTTTTTAATGACAGGATTGATCTTGATTTTAGTTACAAATTTAATAGTACTTTAATAAGCATACTGACTTTACTCAACTTCCAACGCTATTGTAAAAAATCTCCAGTCTAATCCAGAGTTCTGAATACTGTGGGTGCCTATCATATATTTAACAGTGTTTTCATGTCAGTTTGATGTATATATGAGTAAAACAAGCCAAAATGTGTTTATTGATGCTACAGCAAAAGATGTAAGATAATGTGTTTATCAGACAAGAAAGAGAAAGCCATGTTTTAATGGGATGCGAAGGGAATAGAAGAGAAAATGTAATTGGTCTGCGTCTGTCTTTCTTGTGTCATCAATGCACATGTGGATAAAATTGCTTATGACACCAAGCCATCAAAAGCAGAATAAAAAGCTCATCAGAGTGGACTTCTCATTTGTTTCTGCTCAGGTCATGGCTTCCTAAAGTTGTAGTCCTGTCAAGACAAACAATAAGAGCAGGCTGTAGTGCTTTAACTTTTTAATAACCTGCTTAAGCACAGATGGGGCCATTCTGAACACGAATCAGAGGCTCTTTTTGTAGATACTCTATATATCCCCAGATAGGAGAACTGGCCCCTATAGCAACAAATGATCATCTTGTGCTGGTTATGAACTCTCCCAAATAATGTGGAGCTTACATCAAGTCTTCATTGCTGCACTCCCAACTTCTGTTGAATTTTGGTGCAAAAGTACTGGCAGTTACAAACAAGATAGCTTCTGTAGGTTTTTTCTTAAGCTAAATTTGTTTGTAGGTTGGAACGGGGGCATTTTAAAAGTGTAACTCCCTCCAATAATTGTTAGATCACCCCCTCCCTCCTGTCCTTCAGAAGGAGGGTGATGACCTGGCTGTGGGACCAAGCAGTGCAATGAGGCAATAATAGAATGGTATCCTGAAATGTTTTTTAAGCAACTGGTTTTAAAAGTGGATACAAGCGGGGGGGGGGGGGGGGGGGGGTTAGGGGTTCAACCCCCCCTCCTGAAATTTTTCAGGTTTTAAAAAAACTGGTTTACTCATGAATTTTAACTGGTTAACCAAATCCCCATGCTAAGTCTATGAGATGCAAAAAAATCAAGTCCCTCCAGAACTGCAAGCACTATCTCAAGCAAACATTGACAATTTATTTACACTGTCATTACTTGCAGCAATAGCCGATGTAGCGAAGCAACCAAGTTTGGGTGGGTGGGTGGGTGGGTGTTGAATGCTCTCATTAAGGAGGCCAGACTTGGTGGAGGTGGTTGACAGGAGCGGAGCTGCAGGCTATTGAAGGCTGCTCTGCCCCCTGCTGTGCTCTTTGCTTCAGCATGAGCTAGGAGGCAGGTTTCAATCCCCCCCGCCGAAATTTTCAACCCCCCCCTCTGAATTTTTTTTCTGGCTATGGCCCTGGATACAAGTAATTTTAATGTTTGTGCATATTTATATTTTTATGTACCGGCATTGAATGTTTGTTGTATATATGTTGTGCTCTGCCCTGAGTCCCTTGCAAGGTGGGTAGAGTTGAATGTAAATGTTTCAAATAAATACATAAGATATATTCTTTAGCTTTGGATAACATAGCATAGTTAATACCCCTGTGGTGTTTGTTTTGCTATATGTGTCCCTGTTCAAAGTTCATCTTTGTTGTTGTTGTTCATTCGTTCAGTCGTCTCTGACTCTTCGTGACCTCATCTTTACAGGGTGTCAGATCTAGATAATCAGTGTCTTCCAATAACACCTTGAGTTGCAAGGCTACCACATGTTCCATGACTTTGCCCAAATAGGGGAGATTGGAAACTGGACGATACTTGAGTAATTGAGTGGGGTCCAGTGATAGTTTCTTCAACAGTGGTTTTATAACAGCTTCTTTTAAGCTGGCTGGAATCTTGTCTTCCTGTAAAGAGGCATTAACCACCACCTTTACCCACTCTACCAAACCCCCTTTGGTCTCCTTTACCAGATTTCATCTCATGTTCTGTCCCTGTGATAAATGGATTTTTTTAAAAAAAATGCTTGTTATGGAAACAAGGATTGCTGATAAAGCTTCAGTGGAGACACCTTTTCCCTAACTCTTTCAGGAGTGAATCCACCCTCCACACCCCGGGGATATATTTCTCTCACTTCCTGTTGTCTCACCCCTGTTCTTAACTATGAGTTGTTTGTAAGTTGGATATTTGTAACTCAGGGACTGCCTTTAATGTCACCTCTACTTCTACTTTAAAACAAAATACAGGAGAAACATAAGGTTTGTTCTGAAGGGAAATCATGTTTTCAGGAGGGAAGCACGGTTTGACTTCAAAATAGTCCTTGCTCGCCATAAACTTATATGGAAGTATGGAAGAGCTTGCTGCCATCCTCTCATTGCTGAAATGGGTTCATATAGCAATTCAGTGGGTGAATAGAGAAGGCTGCAAAACAGGTTAAGAGTGTATGTCTGTGAGACTGCATGCTGCCCACTCCAGTTCTGCTAGTGTGGTCTAGTAGTTGTTGCATCACTTAAACCTCAGTCAATATCCCACAGCTTGTTTTTTAAGTGATTCATGTATATTCATATGGATGTTGTAAGTAGCTTCCAGGGATTAGCTTAAATACTGAATATCAAATGAATAAATAAATACCACTCATTAACCTTACAATTTTGTTATTGGTATCATCTGTAAACATTATTGTAAATGGTATTTGAATGCTAAATGAACCTTTTTTTTAACTCACAAAATAGCAGAAAGTCTGAGCAGTTCAGACATTTGATCCTAGAAATGGCAGGAGCTTATCAAAATGAATGGCATAGTATAGAACAGTTTTAGTTTCCTGTTCTGTGTATGACCTCTGCATATTTGAAAATATACAATTTTTAGATTGGATTCTGAGACCAAGAGTTCTTACATCAGTTCAATATTTCTCTTAAGTGACGGGAACTGAACTGATATTTATCGTATCAGGAGTGAACCAAGTCTACAGCTGTAATGTATTTAAAAAACACACAAAGTTAAAAAACTTGGCATTATATTAAATGTCCTTTGACCAGTAGCTGGCCACTTGAAGTGCCTATGGTGTTGCTATAGGACTGTTGCACCCCATCATGTATAGCCTTTGGACCTAAGAATCGTTCAATTGGGAGCAAACCAAGGGTACAGCTATAATGGCAGGGCACAGACTGCATTGTAATAGGTGGTCTGTGGTTTGCTCTTGTCCACACTTGCATGTTGTGGACTCCACTTTGTGGCTCCATTTCTTAGGGTTAGCTCTGCATCTCGTGGTGCCAGAGCAGAGTCCATTCAGCACCTTCCAAGTTGCTCAGTTTCTGTGTGCCCAGGAGGCAGTCTCTCATTTGGTATCAGTCATGGATTGAGGTTCTGGGTTTTAGCCTGCCACTATTGGACTCTCGCTTGCTGAGGAGTTCCTGAGAGTGTCCCTGTAGACCTTAGAAAACTATTTCTTGATTTAAGGCATTGGTGTGCTGGCTGATCTCTGGACAGGGGATGGGCTGGAGATGTCTCTGCCTTCCTCCTTTCACTATTGGCTGCTATTTCTTGGCGGATTTCAAATGTCATGATGAAAACTAGGAAGGGATCGTGTACCTTAAATGGTTGTTTACTAGAGGGGATGTCAGCAAGTGCTGCTTGTAACACAACCAAATTACAAACAACACCTGGAGTGTCCTCTACTATGCAACCATTAAAAGTATGGGAGTCCTTTCCAGCTTTTATTCTATTAACCCTGTGCATGAGTCATTTGTGATGGACTGCTCCTCAACTTTACCCTAAATCAACAACCTTTCCTGATCACCATCAATTTAGTCTTGTTCTTCTTGGCTGCGAAATGCTGTGCAGACTTTGGCCATCATGGTCAAAACATGATGCTGCAAAGGTCTTGCTTTTTCAAGACTGGAACCTTTTGGAAACAAGCTCCACAACTTGTTCATCTCCACATTCAAAGATAAAGTACTTCCACTGGAAGACTCTTTTTTCTTTTTCTTTTGTGAGGCAAAGTTCTAATTTAGGTATGATTACTTCTAGTTGCTAGTTCTGGAATTCACCATATTATCCATGCTCCTTAGAGCAGTGTGTTTCTCAAACTGTGGTCCTCCAGGTGTTTTGAACTTCAGCTTCCAGAAATCCCTGCCATCTTACCAGCTGTTAGGAAAAGTAGGAGCTGAAGTCCAAAACAACTGGAGGAGCACAGTTTGAGAAATACTACCTTGGATATTCAAAAACCCTAGAGAGGTTGAGCTCTCTCTTCACAAGGCAAATCCATCCTATAATATATTGCAAAACATGCCCCACCTCTTAAGATGGTTAGGAAAACATAACGTTATAAACTGCACTTTATATTGCATAACTTTTTTTCTTTTACAGCTAGATAAAAAGGGAACAAATTAACTACCGAGAGATTGTAAACACATCTTAAAACTGAATTACATCTCCTGTGGAATCAGAAGGCACTGGCGAGATAACAGGTGGCCCTTTTGCCCTAGGAAACCATCAGCAACACTTGAACAGAGAATACAGATTTGTGGGGATTTTGAAGGGAGGGGGAGGTCTGATACAATTCAGTTGTCAAAAAAAGTTTATCCTAAAGGAAGATGATAAAAGCATCCCCCCTCCCTACCTTCAGCCTGGTCTCTCTTCATAATAGGCAGCCAATTTCATGCTTAGTTTCCGAAGCATGCAAGCAGCTGGTTTCCTTCGTGGCCGCTTCCAATTGCTGCAACTGATTTTTTAAAAAGGAAAGACCATGAACTTCTTTTTCTTGCTGAGAGAGAGGCATAATTTAAATGCATAATGTGCACTATTTATTTTTTAAACCATAAAATGCAGTGCATTACCTCTTTGGCATAGAAATGCTGGTGCCTTGATAGTCCCTGAGCTCGGATTAGCAATTTGACCTTGACAATCATCTGAATGTGACAAGAATATAAAGCAAGAGATTTCTCTGGAGCAAACACTTTCAGGAACCTGCCTAGAATAGCATATTTCTCAGCTATGTATGTATGCACACACGTCATTATAAGAGTGGGGAGCAGGAACCTCCCAGGCTAAGATGGGTGGGGTATTCATTTTTCTCTCCATTGCCTTTTAAAGATTTGAGATGGCAAGAGTGTCTACAAATTCAGCATGGAAAACCATTGTGTCTCACAGACTCTTCATCTATTTATAAAGATGTATGTTCATATATATGGATTTGTTGCACTAAATTAAATGCATTATACTACATCACCAGCTATTACACATCTGTGTAGCATTTTTCTTAGTTATATTCTAATAAATGTATGGCATGTCAATATTAACCCCACTTTTTATAGATAGGAAATTAAGGATGGGCCACTGTCAATGGGAACAACTTGTCCGATCTCATATAGCAGAGGATAAGATTTGAAGAAAGAATAACTAACTGATGCAGAAGTAACACAGCTAAATGTCAGTTATGTCTCTTAGTCAACTAAGGCTAAAGAGGGAAATGCACGATCTCCCAGGCTCACAATCACCACAATTGGGTCCCAGCCCAATAACACCTACAGCATGATCAGGGATGCTGGGATTTGTAGTCCAGTAACATCTGGAGCAGAGCTTTGGTTTCAAGTGACTGAAAAAATAGCACACTAGAAAAGTATTGTAATTCAATTTGATCCAATTCTTTCTCTTTGAAGGGCATAATTAAAATCTTCAAAACAAAGGGAATAATTGCTGGTGTCTGTTAGACCTGTTGCAATGCAATATTGGAAAGTTCTTAAAAGATTTACTTTGTGATATTGGCTAGACATAGTGTAGGGTTTAGCATGAAATGAGAAGCTTATCTACAAAATGAACCACACAAAGGAAGAATTAAATACTGTATAGTAGAATTTGAAGTAGTTTGGTATCTGGTTATTACCAAACTACTTCAAAAGTTCTGAAGTGTTTATATTTAACTAGAACATGAGTGGCCACACCTCTGTTCAGTGAGAGGAGGCTGAATTGATCATAAGTTCAAAAAATGGTCTGAGAATTTACAACTATTTGCAGTTAAGAGGATTTTGGAGGAAGGGCAGAACTGTTGTGTTGTCAAAGGCTTTCAGGGCCGGAATCACTAGGTTGCTGTGTGTTTTCCGAGCTGTATGGCCATGTTCCAGAAGCATCGTCTCCTGACCTTTTGCCCACATCTATGGCAGGCAAGTGAGGTTTATATATCTGTGGAATAATGTCCAGGGTGGGAGAAAGAACTCTTGTCTGCTTGAGACAAGAGTGAATGTTGCAATTGGCCACCTTGATTAGCATCTAATTGCCTTGCAGCTTCACGGCCTGGCTGATTACTGCCTGGGGGATTCTCTGTTTGGAGGAGTTAGCTGGTCCAGATGGATTCTTGTCTGGAATTCCCCTGCTTTTTGAGTGTTGCTCTTTAATTACTGTCCTGATTTTAGACTTTTTAAAACTGGTAGCCAGATTTTGTTTATTTTCATGGTTTTCTCCTTTCTGTTGAAATTGTCCAGATGCTTTCAATGGCTTCTCTATGTTGTCTGACATGGTTGTTGTCAGAGTAGTCCAGCATTTCTGTGTTCTCAAATAATATGCTGTGTCCAGGTTGGCTTATCAGATGGTCTGCTATGACTGACTTCTCAGGTTGAATCAGTCTGCAGTGCCTTTCATGTTCCTTGATTTGTGTTTGGGCAATGCTGCATTTGGTGGTCCCTATGTAGACTTGTCCACAGCTGCATGGTATTTGGTAGACTCCTGCAGAGGTGAGAGGATCGTTCTTGTCCTGAACATTGCATTTGCTGGATTTTCTTAGTGGGTCTGTAGATAGTTTGTAGGTTGTGTTTCTTCATCAGCTTCCCTGTGTGGTCTGTGGTTCCCCTGATGTATGGTAAGAACACCTTTTCTCTGGGTGGATCTTTGTATTTACTCTTGTAGCTTGTTCTTGATCTTGCAGCTGATGTCTGTGGTGGAGTATCCATTGGCCTGCAAAGCCCAGTTTAGGTGGTTCAGTTCACCTTGGAGGAGGTGGGGTTTACCGATTCGTCAAAATATCAATAACGGAACTGTGTTCCGGAACTGTGTTCCGGAGCTTGACACTACTTTAATTGTCATGGCACCATTGTATGGAATTCTTGGAATTGTAGATTAAGGAGCACTAAGCCAAAGAATGCTAGTGAACTTGTGAAACTACAAACTCCCATGGTTCCATATTATTGAATCATTGGCAGTTAAATTGGTGCCAGTGCATTAAATCTGCAGTATATATGCACCTTGGACTGATATTCTTAGACATTACACTGTCTCTTCTCTCCTCCTTCTCTTTTGCTCTTTCACTGCTCCACAAATACAGTCTATTTTAATCCTCTTAATAATAATAATAATAATAATCATCATCATCATCATCATCATCATCTTTATTTATACCTCACCACCATCTCCCAGAGGGACTCGGGGCAGCTTACAAAGCATTCAAAGGTATAAACACATAAAATACAAAAATTGCTGGAACAATAACATACGACAATAACAACCAACATTAATGTCACTTCACAAAAACCCCAGTTAAATTCAGCATGTTTTTTTCTTGTGCTTGTATCTTAGAAAACTTGCATATTTTAAATAGAGTTCCTATCATAAAAGTTTATAGTTTATTTCCTATAACTATTGTTCCTTAATCATAGTAGACAGCCTGCTTCAAACATGCACTTGGTATCATAAATATATTTCTAAGCTCTAATCTGAAAAGTCACACATTCCTTATCCTTGTATTAAGGTAATGCTATAATGAAACCTAAACACATCCACTGGGTTTATTTGTTATATCATCACTTGTCCTTCTGTTGTCTGCATAAGACAAGCAGGTCAGTTTCTCTGCAAAATAATAAACGACATCTGAAAATAGCAACATTCAAAAAGCAAAGCAAGCATATTTTGGTCTTCCAACATGCTGATGAGGGCAAGCTTAGGATGGGCATACTCTCCTCTGCACTATGCAACTTCTCAGTTAATTAAGCCCCAGTAGCAAGGCCAGTGAGCAGTTTTTATGTTAAGATAATTCAGTCCCCAATTCTGGTACTAATGCCTACTGCTAATAGTCTGTGATTGACAGCATGCAGTCTTATTGATAGAGCCCACCATGGCTCCTGGCGGTCTTGTTTCTTTCTTTAAATGCGTTGCTACTGTTATGGTCCAGACTTTTCACAAGTGCAATGTTTAACAGGGAGGAATGCTCTGATCCAGACCACTTCCTTTCTTTGTACTTCCAATATGCTAGAGAAATCAACAATCTGTAAACAGTGTTTCCAACTGAGATTAGACAAAGGCAAATATTGGCTGCTCTCAAATCCTGGTCAATGGATGAGTCAGACAGACAATGGATGCCATACAATTTCAATCAGAGCGTTCCTCCTGCTCTCCACTAGCTGCTGAAAAAATACTGTGTTTTCAGATGGACATTTGGAAATGGATATCATCCCTGTAACCTCAAAAGGCAGACATAAGATGTCAATGAATTATTCAGCAATGCACAATCTGCCATTTTTGATTGCCTGTGTACCTTTTAAATTAATTGAGATGTTTGGCTTGGATGAGTCTTTGGCTGTATCTCCGAGGGCTACTCAGATGTCAAATCTGGCCAACACTAGAGCCCAGTAATCACGAATCTGAATGGGAAATAAATATTTTCCTGGCTTCAGTGCAACTCTCTTGATCTATATCCACTCTCAAATTTCATCCCAGGCTTTCAAAGAATGGAGTTCATGCATTTTTTGGTTATTGCAACTTTATAAAGCATAGGATTTTGTGTGAACATGTTGGGCCATGCATCCGGTATACAGGGTTGGTATACAGTGGGTTGTTGTAGGTTTTTTGGTATGTATGGCCATGTTCTAGAAGCATTCTGTCCTGATGTTTTGTGTGATTCTGTGGCAGGCATCCTCAGAGGTTGTGAGGTCTGTTGGAAACTAGGAAAATTGGGTTTCTATATCTGTTTAAAGTCCAGGTTGAGAGAAAGATAGTTTGTATGTTATGTTTCTTCATCAGCTTCCCAATGCGGTCAGTGGTTCCCTTGATGTATGGCAAGAACACTTTTCCTCTGGGTGGATCTTTACCTTTACTCTTGTAGCTTGTTATTGGTTGGTATACACATTGCAAGTAACATCAGCACTATGTTGTCACCTGTAAATGTTATATGGGAAGTGATAGTGATAAGAAAAGGGTGCGGTCCTTTTTTTAAGTAGCAAAACTATCATAACATTATTGGTTTTTTAAAAGCATAGGAAGTAACTCTTTACTCCGAAATCATAGTTTTTTGAAGGGTCAGTTGTGGGGATTTTTTCTGTGTGCTCAATTTGTTTTTTCCAAACATATTAGAAGAAATAATTTTAGACATGGTGGCTGAGATCCTGTCTTTGTCTATTTCTGCAGATGCCATCCCTTGAAAACCTAGCTCTTAGGTCAGGCAGTGCCCCAACAGAAGGGTTTCTGAGGCCCCTTCCACACAACTGAATAAAACCCCACATTATCTGCTTTGAACTGGGATATATGGCAGTGTGGACTCAGATATTCCATTTCAAAGCAGATATTGTGGGTTATTATGCCTTGATATTCTGGGTTATATGGCTGTGTGGGAGGGTCCTATGATGCTGCAGATCAAGATGCAAGTTCTTCCAGGTAAAGGCCTGCTGAAGCTGCTTGTCTCACCACAATCCCACAACCAGAAGAGTGTTGCAGTCACCATTTCTGAGGCCTCATTGACCCTGACCATTTCATGCAGTTTGTAGCTAGTTTCAGACTGTGGCAGTCAGATGAATTCCCACAAAAATGTGAAAGAAAGCCCTTAATGTGTGTCAGAGCTCTGTGGTTTGTGTAATCACCACCCGATCCTCAAACTGGTTCAGGATTTCCTTTGTAATCATTTGCACAGAGAAACCACGTTCTTCAGTACTGATTTGAAACTACATTCAATGGTCAGTGTAGATGAGACCTCAGTGCAATGCTTTAGAGGCCCTTTGGTGGAGGCTTTGCCTGCCTTAAGAAGTTAGTTTCGAGTGGGGCAGTATTTTTTATTGTTTACAACTATTAATGCATATCTCAAAAGTTACGGGACTGTGAATCTGGCTTATGAGCCAATAAAGTTGAACAGGATGTCAACCATTGTTCTTTCAATAACAAGTAATAAATGACACTGATGAGCTGGTTTGGAGCAGAAACTATGCACAATTTAACAATGACATTAAGAAAAAGTCATTCAAAGCCAGAGTCACCCTTGATTTGATTATCCTAATGTGTAACCTTACTACTATAAGGATGGAATAGAGAAAAACTGAATGGTTTCCAATTATCAAGGGGTTTAGGGAAAGCTACATTTTATAACTCTACCAGTTTAATTTGTATGCTGAACTTATCATATACAAAGATGGATTAGGATCTAAGGAAGGAGGCATGAAAACTGTAGGAACATCAGCAATTTAAAGATAAGCAGATGACACCATCCTGTGTGTGCATGTATGCTTTCAAGTCACGTGATGCCTTATAGCTGCCCCATGAATATTATAAAGTTTTTATAAGGATGCTATTTGCAATAACTATGTGATAAGCTGTTTTAAAAGCCTTTTGTAAACAAACATAATGCATCAGTGGGATTTACCTCTGAGAAGATGTACATGAGATTGCACTATAACACAGGCAACAGATATATCACAACAGATGTTGCAACCATCATGGTGTATTTTGAAATGTAATAAATGCTTTCTTATCATCAGGTGGCATTTGAATGGGCGAGAGCTGCAATATCTACCTATAAAACCTGGAGCAGATCAGTAACAGCAGCATCATGAACAGCAATAGCACATTACATATCAGGAGTAAAAGTGTAAGTAAATGGTTTTGTAATCTGCTGCTTTTATCAATGCAAGTATTCACATTTTTCACAAGTTTTATGTGTGCTAAATGATACAACGTTTAAAAGTATTTGTGCAAGCTTTATTGTCTGTCATCAGCAGGATATCTACAAACTAAAAAAAGTTATTTCTTTCTGTGCTTTTCTGTGTAAAGGAAGAATTACTTTTAGTAATGCATGGAATATAATATAATTCTCTGGCATTTTCTGTTGATCTGTATATGGACATGTGTAAGATGCTTCGCTTTGTAAAACATTACATTTATAGACTGTAAATTCTGAAAAGATGTGTATTGGATTTAATGTGTATACTGTATTATAAAATCCAAAAATTGGTATTACATCTGGGCAGAACAAAAAACAGTCACTTCAGATCGTATCTTATTCCTTTTGATAGGAACCCATGCTGGCTCAGTGCCTTAAATCAACACTGAGCTTTTCTTTGTATCTAATGTAGAATCTTGCATCATTTCCCAATGTTTTAGATTTCATCCCTGTTTATTAGAAACAGAGCAAGAATAAATATCTATAACCTTTTCATTTTGAAAGAGTTAGATGAAATTCATGCTCGTACAAATCTCTTCTCAGTGGATGCAGTCTGCCAAATATAATAAATAGGTGCAATGGTTTGGAGTAAAATGAGGAAGCTTTTAAAATGAGGAAGCTTTTTTTTAAAAGGGTGCTTCACTTAATTATGTGGTCATTATTATAGTTTATGACATGGTTTTAAACACAGATTCAGATTGTTACTGCTATGTTTGGGTTACACAATAAACCATTACCTATTTGTACAACCCTTCAAAAAGTTACTGTTTTTGGAGCACATCTCCCACCACCATTGACAAAAATAGTTTTCTTTCCCCTAGGTAATTTATGGGGGTTCATGCCATATCATGTGGTCTCCCTGGCACTTTGTACCACTTATAGGAGGATGGTGGAGCTCTACTTTCAATGCACTACAAGGATAGCAGATTGGAGAAAAGTTAGGGGCTTCCATTAACACCATAATAAATTTTGGAGGACTACCATCACTCTGGCACCATCCCCTGAAAAAAAGACAATTACTCCAAGTATATGCTAAGGGCAAAGTGTAAGGCCGGCCTACTTGGACCACATCTTTTCTGTCTGTAAAAGTAGCTGATCTATCACTTGCGAACATGTCTTGGATTAGCAATTCAGCCACCAGTATAATTTTGTCCTGTGTCTAGGGGTGGCAACTACTGAGGAAGTCAGACTCTTGTAGTATAGGGCCATCAGCCCAGCCTGGCAGTGCCATCAACTGTGCCCAAGGGACCTCCGAGATTCACCCACAGTCCATGTTTTACCTTTGTACAGTTTACCAGAAAGGAGGTATGTGTGTGTGTGTGTGATTTTTCTAAAATAAATTTCAAGAAGCCAATAGGTATGTTCAACAAAGCCTAAAGTGGTGAGAAGAAACACACCAATCCAGGATTCAGAAATCCAAATCAAGAGTATGTATCAGTTTACTGAACAGTTGTATGTAAGAATGTCCTCCTTCTTGACTGCTTGACTTGGCGTGCCAAGTGGCTAATTAATCAGCATCTCCTATCTACATCTTTATGAAAGATATTGGATCTTCCTGTGCCACTTCTCTGGTTTTCCTTGGCATCTATTCCCTCTGATTAAGGCAGGGTCTTATTATATAAAGTGTCTTTGTCAACTATGTCCTTGACTACCTATATCCTAAGCAGATCCCAATATGTGAAGCCAGGGGCCCATCCAGTTCTGAATTATTGTGTTGGATTTCTCATAGTGAGCCAGGACATGTTCAAGAATTTTTCAAAAAAGGAGTAGATTTCTGGCCTTGGGGCAATCCATGCAGTCCCTGGAAGCTTCCTAGGCAGAAAATTAGTCCCATACTCTACAGCTGGCCATCCCACTGAAATTAGCAGATATCATTTTACTCTTTCATGTATAGTTTTCTTGATTATCTTTGAGTCTGATTTTATGAAGCCTTTGGTAGTTCATGCCTCTAGGATTAACACTCTTTCTAATCCAAATTACTTTTCAAGAGACATTTCTTTTTTACTAACAGCACTCATTTTGTCATGTTAGTATTTGACAAAGAACACCTTTTTGGTATTTCCAGAGAGATTAATGATATCTTTCGTCGCAGATAACAGAAAAGCCTAACCACTTAATCTGTTTGCATTGGTTTTGTGTTCAGTTTCCAATGTCATTACAACAATTATTTTGTTGTCAAAAGATGACCTGTAAATTCAGTGCTAATTAATGTTAAGGGAGATTAAGACAATAATATTTGCCTTGTGTCATGCACAAGGCTTTTATTTTTTTTAAATATTCTTCATAATCACAATCTTTACTAGCTTGCGGGGTGGTGATGCTATAGTTCTAGGATTTCACCTTTATCTACAGTGCGTCTCTGGTTTCATGGGCTTCAAAATGTCACTGCCCATACATTATTCTCAACAGAAAAGGTCTCTGCAGGTGTCTGTTCAGTCTCTATGCTATGCCCAGAGCTGTGCACATCAAAGCTAACTGAAGCCATTGGTTCTGTTGATCTGTTCTATTCTTTGCTGCCTTCACATGGAAGCAGAAATGAAAGGTGTTTTAGAGCTTAGCACCTGCTTTCTCACCATGTAGAATTATGCAAAAATGATCTCACACTGTTCAGTAGAAGAGTGCGTTTGAAAATATGCCGGTTAGATAGAGATTGAAATCCCATTTTTGTCAGGGTAGCTAATGGAAGTGTGATGTGGATGCTCTGCATTCATACCATGGGCCACTGCACACGAATGCTTCATCTTAGCCACTATACTTTTGTGTGATTTCTATGCACAACAATATAAGTAGCTGAACTTAGGATGTGACACCACCATATTTGTATGTTTCCATAAAAAGTTGATGTGAGCGTATGAGGGAGGGAGGGAGGAAGGGAGGGAGGAAGGAGAGGAAGTTGGCATCAGTGGAAGATGTGTTACACAAGGAGTTTAAACTAAATATTAAATGAAAATTTCATAAAATTAACTCTATACAATTAATTGTAGGGCCAGCTCTACTATGGAGCAAACTTGAGACATTTTCCTTAGTAGAATCTGGAGCAGGAAAAATGCCCTGCTACCTTATTCCTTTACCAATATCAAAGTAAGATACTTTTGCCTGTTGCAGCAATATGCCTTGAATCAGCCTCAGCTGCAAGTCATAGCAATGTTCAATAGTAGATGAAATACATTCTAAACCCAAAGATAGAGTACATTGTCAATATATCCATCATTAAATATTTTTGATAAATTTGAAGGTGATAAAATTTGATAAATTCAAGGTGATAAAATGATACTTGTATTACCTTGAATCCCTTCTTGAGAGAAAAGCAAGGTATAAATACAATATAGAAGAAGGAAGGAAGGAAGGAAGGAAGGGGGAAAGAGAACTCCAAACATTTCTCTTTTCCTCCCTCTTACCTTCTTTGCCTCTCTCCATTCTGACAACAATCCTATATTTCTTAAAATGCATGGTTCTGTTGGGAAGCAAAGGTCCTTGTGCAATTTGTAATGCAAATATAAAATCTATTTTGCCCAGAACACTCATTTTCCGTGTTACTGCTGCCTTTTTCTTTCATTTGCACATCGAGATAAACAGAAAAACAGATACTCAGTTGGTTTCAGTGCTTATGGGTGAAATAGTCTAAGATACACATCTCCACCACATGATATGAGGAGTATTCTATTATTCTCTTGGGGCTTACCTATGCAATTTTTTTTTAAAAAAACTGTACTCACTTTGAATCCAGTGCTGTCAGTCTTCACAATGCAGGTACTGTTGCATTATCCAGGTGAACTCCAAAAAAGGGTCCAAACAGAGAAGGATAGTCCATTTTATGGGCTGGAGTTGAAGGAGGAAAACCATTTGTTGGAAATCCACCTTTACACACACACATTTCCCATGTCATAAAAGAGCATTGTTTCCATGACAGTTACATGGGTGGAAGGCGTAACACAAAAAAAGGGTGAAATTGTTTTACTCCTTTAACCCCTCCCCCCAACCCCCAATAAAATGGACTATCCTTCTCTAAGCCCCCTTTTGAAATCCACCTGGATAGTAGAACAGTACAACAATGTGTTTTTGCCTTTAACCCGACTTTGCCCTCCACTAAAAAAAGTCAGGGAGTAAATACTCTGGAGTTTACAGGAAACTCTGGAATATCCTAGGAATTTGTGGATCAGGTCTACTTTGGCCCATATTTGTCAAGATGCATGCTACCACTATGACCCTTTCCCTGTGCATATCAGCACAGGATAGGGGATGGGTCACCTCCATGTCACCAGCCAAGGAGTTCTCTGAAAGTGCCTAGCTATGGCATCTGCATCTACTAAAATCAGAATGAGATGCCTGTGACATCAGGAAGAAGGTGATCATGTGCACACTCATTCCACTTCTGATTTCAGTAGATGTGGCAAGTGATGGCCCATGAGCTCTGTGGAATAATGCTCCAAACCGTTCCCAGATTATGTGGCCAATGTAGATGTGGCTTTGGTCTTGAAATGCCAATGTAAAAGAAGGACTTTAAGATGTATTACAAGTTAAACATCTATTTATTTTCTTCTTGTCTCCTATCCCGATTACAGTGGAAGAAAATAATCAGATGTGGGAATCAATTCTTTTGTACAATGGAAATATATTTAAAGTTTTTGTGCAGGAAAAGAGTGGAAGGAGGGGAAACATCAGCGAAAAACAGGCCCTCAAAAGATAAATGACTTCATGCTGCAAAGTAAACAAATGGAAAAAAGTAGGAGCATGTGCTAGGAGAGAAAGTTGCAGACTGGTTTGTTAACTGTCAAGTGATTAATTGCGAAGTCCAAAAGAAGTAAATAAAAATGGAAGGAAATGTTCAGTTATATCATAGCAGATGCACAGAGATTTTTCAAAGAATGTTGAAGAGATACAAGATGAAGTACCTGCATATAAAACATTTCCACTTCATTTTTATTATGTAGAGTTAGTATTTTCTTTTTCTTGCTTGATTGGATCACGGATTTATACATTTTGTTCAGCAGCCCATAGCTGATGACAACACTTCTTTTTCTATGTCCTCTCATTTTTATGCCTTTTAAGATTTAAAAGACTTGTCATCCTTCTCAGACTGAATTCCAGACTTCAGAAAACAGTAGCTTGACAACTGGTGCACATAACATCAGTGGCTGTCTTTCTCCATAGCCTTGACTTCTTTCAAAGCCTCTACAGATGATTAAGGACTTTAGATGAGTTGCCAGAATCACCACACATCATGGCGAATCAAGTGGTGCCTGGTGGGGGTTACCCACTGCCCATGTCCCACATCGCCCGACTCACTTGTTGCCCCATTCTGGGGTGGGGGGGAGTTTCACCCCCCCCAGCTTTCACCCATTGATTGCCATTGAACATGTTGCCTCAGTGGCGGCATGCACTGCTTTCTCAACAGTTTTACAATGAAGCCCCACCGGAAGTAGTTCAATGTCATGGGATGGGAGCCAGTGGACTTTGGTGCAGCTAAACAAGAATACTGAAGGAATTTGATTATCATTGAGACATGGTTTAATTACTCAAAACTGAGTGATTGGAACTATCCAGGGTGCTGAATTCTTCATAAGCTTATTGTAGAAGGGAGGCTGCTTGGAATTTTTGTGGGATGCTGAAATGTCGTGGATTTTTTGGGTAGAAAATGTTGTTTTTTATATTAAGTTAATTTGGTCTTTCATGTATGGAATAGCAGAAATAATCTGACAAGAAGCTGGTGAGAGAGTGAAATATTTGCTTTAAATGTATTATTACTTTGTTTTGTTATGTTAATCTTCTGTATATAAAGTACTAGTTTTATGTCTCATATCTGTGTGGCCTTTGGGAACTGTATATAAGAACTGAATTCAGGAGTAGTGTCTGTAGTGACAGCAGAGGAGAGGGAGAATTGAGTCCAGTGGGGATTGTATTATGTTTTTCACAGGAAATTTTGAGGACATCTAGGAGGTCCTACAGGACATCTAGCTTTCATTTTTGTTGATAGAAGTGAGATTTGTGGAAGTCTTCACTTATGGTGGCAATAGATATTTAGATAGAAACTTGCTTCCGCTAGGGAAAAAGGATGCAACAAGGGGCAGAAGCCTCACAGATACAATTTGTAAAGCAATTTAAAATTACAGAAAATTACTATAGTTCCCTTCAACCTTGCCCAGCATTAGAACTGAATTGAACACACATATTCTCTACACTTGAATGTCTCATTATTCTGAAGGCTTTCATATACCTAGCATTTAGCTTCTGCTTATTATTATCATCGTCATCATCATTATTAAATTTGCCATCCTGCTTCTTCAAAAGACTTTAGATAGTTCACACCACTTTATGAGGGAAATAGCACGCTCACACATTATGCCATGTTAATATTTTTCAGTGATTGATAAATTCTATGTGTGTTTTCCCCAAATGCACCCATTTCTGATGCTGAGTCTGTCTGCATCAGAGACCTATTCCTTTGAAATCTATGCCCTCTCTGAAGCAATTTTTTTCATTACCATTATAAAAAGAAAGAATCCAAGAAATCAAACACCTGTTTCAACAAAATCAGTAATCAGGACATTTTGGCATAAACAGATATTAGAAATGTAGACTTCAAGCACTTTTGATTCCGATGGGGGAGGGCAGGTGAGGCATAAGATAATTTCTTATTTGCAGCTGAGCTGTCTAAATTTACTGTCTAAAGTAATTTTAAACAAAACTGCCCATATAGTTAAATTCTGCATAGCACATCATTAAAAAGCCTACCCTATTCATTTCAAAATGTTTTCAGTTGCTGACAGGAGGGGTACAAGTAGGGAGCCAATTTGTCTTTCCTCGGCAGGGAGTTCGAAAGACTCGGAGGAGCCACCGAGAAGGCCTCTCTTCTCCTCTTTCCTTATTGGTGTGCCAAATAAGCCCGAGAAGGTGGTGGGACAGAAAGAAATGCTTCTCCAGAAATTCATAGAGCTCTAATGAGCCCATTAAGGGAGATAAAGTCTTCCAAGTAGCCTGGATCCATGTTGTAGAGGATTTTATGTCATCAGCAGCATATTGAAGTGAGCCAAGAAAAAGAAACAGGCAGCCAGTTGTGTGCTCCCTATAGCCAGCCCCAGTTAGCAATCTGGCTGCGGCTTCTTAGACAACTGAATTTTCTGAGCACTTTTCAAAGGAATCCCAATATAAACAGAAATACAGTAATGCAAACAGGATGTAACCAAGTCATGTGTTACTATGGTTAGAACTGACATCTCCAGGAGAGAGGGTACATATGGAACCAGTGCTTCTCAACCTGTGGGTCTCCAGATGTTTTGGCCTTCATCTCCCAGAAATCCTAAGAGCTGGCAAACTGGTTTGGATTTCTGGGAGTTGTAGGCCAAAACACCTGAGGACCCACAGTTGAGAACCACAGTATGGAGCACTAGCTTTAATTGTACAAATATACTCACTCCTGATCATTGCTAAACCTGAATGGCATACTTCAGAAATGGAAGATTTTTAAGGTTTCTTACTTGATGCCATTGCCTGAGACTGCCTTTTCTAACATCACCATGACCCAAACCATGCCATCACCAGGACTTGTTCTTTGGTCTTGTATTTCCACATGAAATCACAGGGCTTGGAACAGTCCTGATCTGAGAACACCACTATATTTAGCCTGCCATTCTTGTGCTTAGAGGCCTTGAAAAAAGTGTCAAAAATATCTGTAGGCTGCCTAGTTCACAATGAAATTTCAACCTACAATTGTGGACATATAGATGGCAAATGAGTCACTAGTGCTTACATGTAAATGAATAGTTTTGTGAGCTGGCTTAAAGATTTTTACATGTATTAAAAGCAAAACTATTTTTGTTTAAATTCATATAGCAATTGGAATACATTGTTGGGAGCAACTGCATACTTTGGGATAATTATTTTTAAGGTGAAGAATACCTTTGCAATCCCTCAAAGGTTTCCCTGGAGATTCTACTAATTTGCACTTTAGTAACAATCTTTTTTAAATCGATATTTCAAATAATTGTGATGTTGACACATGTCTAATTACATTTGTTGAATCGTGATGATGCAGGAGGAGGTAATTCTGAGAGGGCAACATTTCACTTGCCTTTACTGACTGGGAATGGTGGGACATGTCATATTAAGAAGAAACATTTACAGTTATTGGATAAAAACCACCATGAACAAAATAAATCTGACTATGAATGGCAATCGTGCACAGACAATGAACATGCAATTGGTAAAATGTACAAACCTTTATTAAAAATTGACAGTGAAGACTGCATATAAAATGAACTCATGTAAAAATGTTTAAATTGACATTATGCTACATCTTAAAGATTTTTTTTATAAAACAATGTATCATTGCTAAATGGTGAAAAAGTGACAAAGTTCTGGATTCAGATATTCACTTAGGCACAGAGGATCTTAAAAGTTAATTTTCAATTAAAACCAGAACATTTTCTTTTGAGACTCAAGAATGGAAAAGAGCAATAGGAGATTATTTTATGACCTCAGCAGTAAGAGTAATGTCTGAGTAATGTGATAGGACTGAGAACCAGAAAGGTGCAATGGTTAGAGCATTGGCCTAGGACTCTGCAGACTAGGCTTCAAGTCTTTGCTTGGCCATGGAAACTCACTGGATGATTTTGGGCAATCACTCGTTGTTAGCCTCAGAAGAAAGACATGGCAAACTCCTTCTGAACTAACCTTGCCAAGAAACCCCCTGGTAGGTTCAGGGTAACTATAATTTAGCACACAAAAATAACAAGAATAATGGGAACTAGTCTGTCAACATTTGGAGGGCCACAAGTTGCCCACCCCTGCTATATATTGAACACGTGATGATCTTGGAACAATTTATATCAGTGGTTCCCGACCTTTGGTCCTCCAGGTGTTTTGGACTTCAGTTCCCACAATTTCTAACAACTGATAAGCTGGTCAGGATTTTTTGGGAAAAAACAACTAGAAGACCAAAGGTTGGGAACAACTGGTTTAGAGTAATACCGTACTTCTCAACCTGTGGGTCCCCAGATGTTTTGGTCTTCAACTCCCTGGAATCCTAACAGCTGGTAAACTGGCTGGAATTTTTGGGAGTTGTAGACTAAAACACTTGGGGACCCACAAGTTGGGAACCACTGGTTTAGAGTAATACAATGGGAAATGAAGTTTCTAGAGAAAATCAAAAGTTCCCTTAAAAAACATTTCAAATCAAATCACACAATGGATAATTTGAATCTACCCATATGTTACATAGAAAAGAGATTAGCAAAGAATCAATTATTAAATTAAAAGAAAGTAGAATTAAAGAAGTCTTACCGCTTGCAGAGAGTGACTATTGAATATCTAGGACCATGTGTTCCAGCTGCCAGGGAACATATTCTTATAGCAATCTGTGAAGTGGGAACCAAATGGTGTGAAAAAATGAGGATGTAAAAAAGGAAGTCCTAGCAGAACTCTTGAAATAAGGAAGAACAATAAGTCTTAGCATGATTGAGCAGATGGTAAAAAGAGAAGGAAATGTCTTCAGAGAATTTTGAGGCTAGCCTCTGTCCCACAATATGTATGATACCCTGGCAAAGAAATTCTGAATGGAAGCCAACAGCTCTATTGATAACCATGGGTATGGATTCATCCTCATTGATTAAGTGGCGATCCAATCTTGAAAATGACCTTTTCTGAGTACTTTTAGCCCCCTGAAGTGCAAAACAATTATTCTAAAATATTAAGAATATTATACTGTCATCTAAATTCTAACCACATTTTTCTTAAAAATATACATATCATTCAAAATAATAACTTCACAGCATGGGCTTGATCACATTTTTATCTTTTGACATTCTATAGTTTTGGCCCCAGATAACCCATTGGTCTCCTGCTGTGTCTTATAACATGATACTCAGGTGGCTGCTTGTGTGCTTTGGAATATTGGAACCAATTAACTAATGTCTGGAAACATCATGCAGTGATTGTAATGAATCAGGTGAACTGTTGTCTTATTAATATAATTTGCATCAACAATTCAAAGGAATTTACAACTGTTGCAAAGAAGTTAACATTGTACAGACCTAGCCATGTTTAAGCCTATTGACTTTAACAAGATTGAATGTGTCTATTTCTATATCAAGCTGGAAAAATTAATATTGTTGAACACACTGTATTACCGTAGTAATGTTTACATCTTTCCTTCTAGTGAGCTCAAAAGCAGTGTTTATGGCTTTTGTTTTCCCTTCGTCCGCATTGAAACAAGTTGGAGAGGTGTGCCAATGAGAGTGTGACTCACCCAAAGTCTCCCAGTAAATTCTGTGATTCACAAGGACTAGAACCCCAACCCATCAATATTCTAACTTCTGTGTTATACTGACTGTTATGCTAAGATTTTACTGTGCAAATTGATTGTTGTTGTTTATTTGTTCAGTCATTTCCGACTCTTTGTGACCTCATGGACCAGCCCACGCCAGAGCTCCCTGTTGGCTGTCACCACCCCTAGTTCCTTCAAGGTCAATCCAATCTTGCCTTTGGTTGGCCTCTCTTCCTTTTTCCTTCCATTTTCCCAAGCATAATTGTCTTCTCTAAGCTTTCCTTTCTTCTCATGATGTGGCCAAAGTACTTCAACTTTGCCTTCAACTTTGCCTCTTTGCAAATGGGAGAAATGACAAATGAAGAAACATTGTTCTTATTCCGTTGGAAGAAGTAAAAGAGGTGTGAATAATGTGATGTGAATAATAATTATGGAATATCTTGCATAAAACCAAATGAGATATGAGTTGTGCCTTTGAACTTCAACTGTTGTTGTTTCTGGGTCAAACAACTAATATTTCCCCCTTTCCAGGGGGCGTCCAAGCACTTTGTATAATGCATTAGTGATATGTACAAAGTAATAATAATAATAATAATAATAATAATAATAATAATAATAATACTTTATTTATACCCTGCCATCATCTCCCAAGATACTAAATAAGTGAAAGATGCATGCCGATATCTATAGCATACAGAGTATATACCAGGCATGGGCAAACGTTTTTGCCTTGGGGCCACATTGTGGGCCTGGCCAAGTAGGCCGGGCCAGGAGGGAGGGGCCAGGGAGGGGAAGTCCCTGGGAGAGGGCGGGGCTGGAAGGGGGTGAGGTAGGGCCCAAGTCATCCTCAGGTTGTCCTGCATAAGGACAAGTCCGCTCACCCCATCCTTATGTTGGGAGGAAAAGGAAACATGCAGCGACTGCTCTGATCCTCCTCCCTGATCCTCCTCCCCTGATCTTTGGGCTGTCCTCTTGGCATTGTGCCAGGAGGAGTGCTCTTGGCGACGGCCAAGAGCACTCCGGAGGGCTCTTAGCCACTACATGCTTTCCTCAGGCTGTCCTCTTGGCATAAGGACGGGGCTCCTCACATCATCCTTATGCTAGAAGGAGGACAAGACATATGGTGGCTGAGAGAGCTCCAGTGGGCTCTCAGGTGCTGCGTGCCTTTCTCCCCCATCCTTTCTGCCTAAGGATGAGGCAGGTCCTGAGAGGACAGGGAAAAAGAGGAGGACCTGAGGCAAGCACCCAGGGGGCCGCATCTAGCCCAAGGTCTTATTTTTCCAATGCCTAGTATATACACTCTGTTTGACTTTTAATAAATCTTTTAAATTATCATGACAAGTCTACTATGCAAATATTAGGATTGGATGTTTTAATTGATGTATGTCTGCCATGTTTGGGGAATAAATTTCTTCCTATAATGTATTGTTCAAAAGAATACCGGGCCTTTTATACCTCCCAGTACCCTCAGGCTATGTGTCTCTGCCTGGGGTGCTCTTTTTGCTTTCAACTCTGCAAAATATAATACAGTCTGAGTGATGATGTTCCATTTCTCACCTGTTTCATAAAAATGAGTGTTTTATTCCTCCTACACAGAGATTGAGGGAGACCAGCACAGAGCCTTTAATATGCTTGATAAACCATGAATCTTGTCTGTGTGCCCTCCAACATTGCACAAGGGGAAACAAAGTCATGTGTGGCCAAGCAACATCCGTGTGGTCAAGATAATAAAAGATATTAACAAAGAAAAACACACAGACTGGAAGGCACTAAAGCATGTGGGGTTTTTTTTTTTGTCCTGAGCCTGCTGGGAGGGCAAGATTTCTCTTCCCTTCTGTCTTCTTCCATCTGTTGAATTTAATTGAATGCAAATTGCTGGTAGTGGTTTAAATAAGCCGAGAACAAAGGGAGGAAATGAAAAGAGGCTAGAAAAACCGGAACATTTTAAAAGCATCCAAAAAGTCAGATGACAAGAAGATGAATCAAAACGGTATCTGCAAAATTGGAAAACTGGAGGGCATGTGTAACTTTCTAATACAAAGCCTTGCCTAGTAAGCAGCATTACCATTAGGAAGAGTTAAGTTACCAGCTGAGGTGGGAGATTTGGACCAGAAAATTATCGATATCTTACACATATGTAAGTTACCCTATAAAAGTGGTTGTATATTTTTACCGAATGCAGAACATTGGCCTTCAGTTCAAGGATGTAGAAGTGGACTTTCACATATAATGTCATTGTATGTGCTAATGCATATGTATTGCATATTGTGAATTCAGTTCAACATTGAGTGTCTTGTTTCAGTTATACTACATAGTTATAAAGAACAAGGGTTGCAAAAGCAGGGTGAATGAGTAATTCTCCATGTGCCAATATATACTATACAGATTCAGTGTAGAACCACAAAAGGGCAACAAATGGTTCATTATTTAATAGGTTGATGTATTTATTCTGCTGAAGAAAGGAAGAAGATGCTTGAGGGATTTTCTATCACATATATCAAAATATCTTTGACTCATCTCTCTCTTCAGCTCTGTATTAGACTTGCTCTTCTCTTTAGCCAAAATAATAGCACAATGCTAGTCTTCGATTTCCTCTACAGTCTTTCTTTTTCACCAGTCTACAGGGACTCATTTTGATCTGCCTTCTCAGGTTCTCCAGACTGTGTAGCTATGGAAAATCTGAATAATAATGGATAAACCTCTGTTAAAGTGTGATGAGTCTCAATCTATATTTTCTTGGATGACAAAACCTGAGAATTTCCCATTGTGTAGGCACATTAACCCACAAGGAGAGAGACCCAGTGCTCTCATTCCACTGAGAGAATGAGGTGAGATTTCCGCATCTCCCAGATGACTTCCAAAGCTTCCAAGGATGAGAAACTTCTTATAACAGGTGTTTTTTTAATGGGGACATGGAGAATTTTTATTTTTATTTATTGTGTCAGAAGCGAACCAAGGGTACAGTTGTAATGTATTTAGAAAACACAAAGTTAAAAAACTTGGCATTATACCAAATGTCCTTTGACCAGTAGCTGACCACTTGGAGTACCTCTGGTGTTGCTGTAAGAAGGTCCTCCATTGTGCATGTGGCAGGGCTCAGACTGCATTGTAATAGGGGGTTTCTGGTTTGCTCTTCTCCACACTCACATGTCGTGAACTCCACTTTGTGGCCCCATTTCGTAATGTTTGCTCTGCATCTCGTGGTGCCAGAGCACAGTCTGTTCAGCACCTTCCAAGCCACCCAATCTTCTGGGTGCCCAGGAGGGACATGAGAGAAGCCTCCCCACAGGATTGCAATACATCCTAGTATCCCCTGGGCAATGTTTTTATCGACGACTGATTCTCTCACACCAGAAGCAAACGTGCAACCAAACATGGAGAAGTGAAGAGCAGAGAAGAAAGCCTAATCGGGCTAGTAAACATCTACTAGTACTACTACTAGATGTCTGCTAGTTTCTGACCTTAATGTTAGTGTTGTGTGTAAACAGGACTTCTTTTTTACTTATGTTGATTAGACAAAATGCTTTGGTAACGGGGCTTTTCTAAAGGCAAGTAATTCAACCCCTTCTATATATTTAATTTCATCTTTTGATATACCACCTTCCTCCCAGTGCAGGGGCCAAGGTGATGTATAGCATTAAAAACCTAGTAAAGTTCACAATGATAAATTATGGAACAATTTAAAAACAAATAGTTATCAAGTTACTGATCTCAAGAAATATAATAATTTTTTCAGCATCTGAAGCATGTGAATAAATACAATCAAGCTTAATTCTTAGCAAATACATAACAGAATTCCATTGTCAAATTTATATTTTATCTTCTGAAGACTATGATGATGGTAAGGCACCAGCTAAATTGAGATTCATAATAAAAACATGAGCTTTATGAAGATCAATATATTTCTGAAAAACATCATCAGGACAAGAAAAGGAAAGAATAGAAAAGGAAGAAAAGTTGGGGATTAGTTATTTCCAGAGCAATGCTTCTTAGAACCTTACACAGAAACACGTACAAAGTCTTGTATGGCTTTGTTTTAATTATAAATGACTGTAGAAATGGTAGAAAACAAACTTTCAAAGCTAGAAAAAGTAGAAATTGAGCAAAGTGGATAGATTTATTAATCTTTATTTACTAGACAAAAGTTAAGATAGCTGGTTTGAAATAGGTAACAGACAGTAGGAATTAATGCAGGCCTTTCATACAAAGAAAGCAAGGAACCAGGGACATAACTTTGATAAGGATCAGAACTATACATAATTGTACAAAAATGGACATTGATGCAAGGAATCCATACTGTATTCATGAGGTCTGAAGGGACAGACCTCTTGGGTTTTTGGCTCTTCTCTAAAAGTTTATGATCTCTAAAAGGTCTTAAAAAATTCTGATAAATTTCATGTTGATGAAAAGGAATCTACAACCATTTTGCCAATACCTAAATATGTCAATATCAGTCTATGGCAGAACTGGATTTGGAGTTTTGCATTTTATTATTTTGGTTGCTTTCATCCCTTCTGTTCTATAAGAATAGATTGAAGCATTTAGAATATTTATAAAACAGAATACATTACAGTGGTTTGAAAACAATGCAGTAATATTAAGATCTCACTGCAAGCTTATGAAAGTGATGGGAGGCAATTGAGAATGGAAACAATTGCTTCACAATTGTTTCCATCACAGTAATCTTCCACACCACAGGCTGACATATTGTCTACTGATTGAGCTGTGACTAAGAGGTTATTCATGGAGGATAGTTCCAGAATAGCTCAATGGGTTTTTCATTTGAGAAAGAGTACACTTCTGAGTTCAGAATTTTTGAGAGGCAATAGTAAGATAAGGTGAAAGTTTCAAGGATAGCCTACTTCTGGATTCCCCAAGCATTGACCTAACATACTTTGCAAAATCCAAAAAAGCTGAACAGAAAAACAGCTGCTTCTTCCTTCAACACTGGCAACAAGACTGAATTCCTGTTCACACTTGAAAGAGGGCTTGAATAACTAAGCTAACATGACTAATGCACCTAAACAGGCTATTTTAAGACTACAGGGCAGGCTATGTATCCATCTTTCTACTCTATCATCTTGCTGCCACCTCCCAACATGAGTCTGTCATGGTGACTGCCTCCTTTGCCTAAAGGGCCAGGGGTTTAGCACAGCTGGTAAGTCACCAGCAATAATAATAATAATAATAATAATAATAATAATAATAACTTTATTTTTATACCCTGCCACCACCTCTCCAAAGGGACTCAGAGCGGCTTACATGGGGACAAGCCCAAATCACAGATAAAACAACAGCATTAATATCAAACAAATAAAAACACAATGCAGTTACAACAAATAACATCCTAAACATACAATCATCATAAAACCATATCATGGCTGAAGCAGAATTGTAGTGGGACCTGGCTCAGGTTAAATGCAGTGAAATTCCTAAGAAGAGCCGGGGAAAGTGCAAAAATTCAGATATATTGATCTAGAGGAAATATATCTCGCCATAAGTGTCAAAAGTTAATGGGGAGTGGGTAGAATTAAAGTGCAGGAACATAAATAAATAAGCAGTTATAAGATCTATCAACTGAAAGGTTGAAAGTTTGAAGCCCCAGGTCGGCGTAAGTTGCCGACGGTCAGCCCAGCTGTAATTAGAGAAAATAGGGACTGCTAAAAGTGGAAGATGTTTTACGATGCCATAAAGAAAGAAGATCAGAAAATGCTGGGCGACCAAAAGGAAGGAGGAAGTCTAAGTCTTCATTATAGAGGATGAAGTGACAGCATCCCCTGTGGCTAGATTTGAGCCCAACTTTCCATGGCACCAAAAAGCTGCACATTGAGATGAAACAACAACATGCCTCCTTTTGTTCTGTCTGTCTGTGTATTGTCTATGCAAAACGGCATTGAATGTTTGCTGTGTATGTGTATTGTGATCTACCCTGAGTCCCCTTCGGGGTGAGAAGAGTGGAATATAAATAAAGTCATAGAATCATAGAGTTGGAAGATACCTCATGGTCCCTCCAGTCCAACCCCCTGGCAAGAAACAGGAAAATTGCATTCAAGGCACCCCTGACAGATGGCCATCCAGCCTCTGTTTAAAAGCCTCCAAAGAAGGAGTTTCCACCATACTCCAGGGCAGGGAGATCTACTGTTGAAGATCACAGTCAGGAAATTCTTCCTAATGTTCAAGTGGAATCTCCTTTCTTGTAGTTTGAACCCATTGTTCTGTGTCCTAGTCTCCAGGGCAGCAGAAAACAAGCTTGCTCCTTCCTCCCTATGACTTCCTCTCACATATTTATACATGGCTATCATGTCTCCTCTCAGCCTTCTCTTCTTCAGGCTAAACAGGCCCAGCTCTTTAAGCTGCTCCTCATAGGGCTTGTTCTCCAGACCTTCATCATTTTAGTTGCCCTCCTCTGGACACATTCCGTTGTTGTTGTTGTTTTGCTGACACAAAAACACAGTATGTCACAGCAAATGAGATATATATGCTGGATTTCGAATCACAAAATCACAAGTCGAACACTTCCCAAGCGTCTAGTACTGTGCGATGTATTTTTGAATGATGCACGCAGATCCAAGTAAGGTGGGCTTTTGCAGTTGAGAGATAGAGAGACAGAGGTGGAGATGCCCACCTTTCCTGAAGGTAGGCGCAAAAACAAAGGAGGGAGCAGAGGTGGGAGATACCTCCAGCCGGAGGGGCTCTCTCTCTCTTGGTCTCAATGGCAGAAGAGAAAGTCAGGAGAAGAGGCGACTTTTGGTGTGCACGCTGGGGTCTTCAGACACACCTCTGGACCCAAAGCGGGCCAGGAGTGGAGGCTCCGCCCCTTGGCCCACCTGCGGATTGGGGAGAGGAGTCGGGTGGAGCGCCAGGGGATTGGGAAAGGGAGCCGGTCATGGGGAAGGGATCGAATGCGGAGAATGATTGAGTGCCGGCTCTGCTCGCACACCGGGTGGCTGGGTGGAGCAGGAACGAGAGGGGCTAGGCGAGGCTCAAGGGCCCAGCCCCTTTGGGAAGAGGATCACCTGGCAGCGAGGCAAGAAAGCTGAGGCTCACCCCGGACTGCTAGGGCTGTTGGGAGCTGAGGGGGCACTCCTCAAGTGGCGGTCGAGGGGCATTTACAGAGGCGCCTCAGTGCCCCTGGCAAAAAAAAGTGTTCTGCGACCGCTTACTTCGCGTAATGGACAAGCCGCCCCTGGGTCCTGATAACAGCTGATTTTTCCTTTTGTTTTTCCTGTATGCGACTGTCACCTGGTATGCCGACATCAATAATCCAAACTTTTTTCTTTTCCACAATGGTGATGTCTGGTGTATTGTGTTCCAAAACTTGGTCAGTCTGGATTTGAAAGTCCCACAGTATTTTTGCCTGTTCATTTTCTACTACCTTTGCAGGTTTGTAGTGCAGTTTTCTTATACTGATTTGTTTGTGCTTTTGAGAAGTTTCTGAAGTTTCCAAGAGCCAGGCTCTTGGCTTTCCTTTACATATTCTGCCAGGGCATGTTTTTCTTCTTTGACTGCTTGTTTTACTTGTAAAAGTCCTCTGCCATCAGATTTTCTAGGCAGATAAAGCTGGTCAACATCACTGCGAGGATGCAGTGAATTATGAATGGTCATGAGTTTCCTTGGTTTTTTTGTCCAAATTGTCCCGCTTTGCCTGTATCCAGTTTATAATGCCAGAAGTATTTCTTCTTCTTCTTCTTCTTCTTCTTCTTCTTCTTATTATTATTATTATTATTATTATTGTGGTTTTGGTTTTATTTTGTTGTAATTTGTTGTTCGGGCTTGGCCTCATTGTAAGCCGCCCCAAGTCCCTGTTGGGGGAGATGGTGGCAGGGTATAAATAAAGTTTATTATTGTTGTTGTTGTTGTTATTATTATTATTTGAAACACAACAAGATGAGTCCACAGCAGACACTCTGCTGGCTGTTGAATTGGATCACACATCGGACACTTCCCAAGTGTCTAGGAGTGTGTGATGTATCAGCGAATAATGTGTACAGATACCAGTAAGGTGGCCTTCTGCATCTGGCAGATGGTAATTTTGTCAGCGCCGATTGTGTTTAAGCGCAGGCCAAGGTTTTTAGGCACTGCACCCAGTGTGCCGATCACCACTGGGACCACCTTTACTGGTTTGTGCCAGAGTCTTTGCAGTTTGATTTTTAAATCCTCATATCATGTCAGCTTTTCCAGTTCTTTCTCTGCAATCCTGCTGTCACCTGGGATTGCGACATCAACAATCCATACTTTGTTTTTTAACACGATTGTGAGGTCAGGAGTATTATGCTCCAAAACTCTGTCTGAATCCGGAAGTCCCAGAGGAGTTTGGCATGTTCATTCTCTATAACTTTTTCTGGCTTGTGATCCCACCAGTTCTTTATCACAGACAAATGGTATTTGTGGCACAAGTTCCAATGGATCATCTGAGCAACGGTGTTGTGCCTCTGCTTGTAGTCTGTCTGCGAGATCTTCTTGCAGCAGCTGAGGATGTGATCTATTGTTTCACCTGTTTCCTTGCAGAGTCTCTATTTGGGATTTGTTGTCGACTTTTCAATTCTGGCTTCTTCTTCTTCTTCTTCTTCTTCTTCTTCTTCTTCTTCTTCTTCTTCTTCTTATGGTAGCACTTGTACCAGCTCCCCACAAGCCACTTACTACCACTGTGAAGAAATGGGATGTGGGCATGAATGGACCACTGATCAGATCCCATGTTGTTGTAGTATCCTTGAGTTATGCTACACGATCAGTTAAAAACTCAGCAGAAGCTAACAAACACTGACCTGATTTTCCTTTCCCTGCATGAGCTTTGCAAATATTATTATTTAATGTCCAACTCCTCATATTCAAGGGCAGAACATTTCATATCATTGATCTGCCAGCAGGTGGCTAGTTCAACATTATACAATGCATGCTGAGAGAAACAGAGATCACATTGCAAAGGCTGTCTCGGAAAAGGGGAATGAAACTAAGCAAAGGAGTCTTTGCATATAAAGATGTAAGAGGGTGAGTTTTGAGTTAAAACAAAGATGAAGCAGACAGTCTCCAAATTATTTGTCATTTCTTTTCTACCAAAATGTGCTCTCCAAAAGAAAAGGAAAAAGAAAAGAAAAGGTAGTTGGACAGGAGGGGGCACATTAGCCATTTCATGAAAGGAGGACTGGAGAAAAGAAAGTTTGTATGGAGAAAAGAAAATTTTTGAATCTCGCTGCCTGATTGGTAACTTAAGATATCAAAGGAAGAGGTGAGATTGACAAGTTTAATTGGGACACAGTGTGTTGCTCCAAGCATGCACGGTTTTCAACCGACTTGCAGCACCAAGAGATTGATCTGCCATAGATCCCACAATCAGTCCCTTTCCAAATTAAATCAAAGCCCATGATGGTGTTCTTGATTTGTTCATTTTCATCCCTTGAATTTTCCATCACTTTCTTCTTTATTTTCCATTCACTTTTAATTAGATTGTAAATTTTATAAAACAAGGACCATTTGTAAGACTATAGGAAGAGCTTTGCTGGATCTGCTTTAAAACGGTCTAGTCCAGCATTATGTTTTTTATAGTAGAAAACCAAATGTTTCTGGAAGTCTGCAGCAGGATGCAAGCACAATAATTTTCTCTTACCATCTTTCCCCAGAATCTGTGAAATTGATGCTAATTACTGAGGAATGCTAATAGACTGGAAATTAACTATGTTAAATCTAAAATGCTCATTTTTGCCAAAAAGTGGAAGCCCATGGTTTTGTTCAAGAACCAACACTTTCTCTAGCTTGTGTATATCAGCTTTCCCACTAATTTGAGGGGAAATGTGTATTCTCAAAGAGTCCCATCCTGCTATGGAAGCTATAATTTTCTGACATTGAAAGTTTTTATATTAAAACAGAGTGAACAAAATAATCAGAGAGGAGCCAGGACTCACAAGTTTATCCTTGGGTTGCTATGAGTTTTCCAGGCTGTATGGCCATGTTCCAGAAGTATTCTCTCCTGACATTTCACCCACATATATGGCAGGCACCCTCAGAGGTTGTGAGGTATATTGGAAACTAAGGAAGGGAGGTTTATATATCTGTGGAAGCTCCAGGGTGGGAGAAAGAATTCTCATCTGTTGGAAGCATGTGTGACTGTTGCAATTAATCCTCTTGATTAGAATTGCAAAGCCTTGCAGCTTCAAGGCCTGGTTGATTGCTGCCTGGGGGAATCCTTTGTTGGGAGGTGTTATCTGGCCAATGATTGCTTCATGTCTGGATTTCCCCTGTTTTCAGAGTGTTGTTCTGTCCTAATTTTAGAGTTTTTAAAATACTGGTAGCAAGATTTTGGTCAGTTTCATGGTTTCCTCCTTTCTGTTGAAATAGTCCACATGCTTGTAGATTTCAGTGGTTTCTCTGTGTAGTCTGACATGGTGGATGTTAGAGTGGTCCAGCATTTCCAGTAATATGCTATGTCCAGGTTGATTCATCAGGTGCTCTGCTATGGCTGACCTCGCTGGTTGAGGTAGTCTGCAGTCCTTTCATGTTCCCTG